>NW_028288937.1:1396973-2095460 GCF_059628265.1 Tinamus guttatus | reverse complement strand
GGTAGAGTATAAAAAGGTATTTTTGCAGTGACAAGCAGAGCAAGGAGGTGCAGGCCTCCAACTTATCATTTTCAGTATGAGAAGGTTTCTCGATTTGTTGCACAAAATGGAAAAGATGAATACATTTACATAGATTGCTAGTGTGCTCTGACTGTATACACTGCAGATGCCATTGTTTTATATTAGGTATGTACATTTTACAATTGTATTACACAGCTATAATAGTACTTCAGAAATCCCTAGACTCCGAAGCTTTTTATAAACCCAGATTCCAAACTGTGGGACTTAAGATTGGAGAGGTTTGAAGTAAAGTTGGCAATAGACTTTCACGCTCGTTCGATGCTCATCAGAATAAGATTTGCAAAAATTCAAAGAATATTTTTTAGTTCTTTATGTATCTGGCAAGCAGTGGGTGGGTGGGGGAAAAGGTTAATTAGATAGCTACATTTTCAAAGGGAATTTTCCAGGCAACATTTGAGTTTGTGCTTAAATTAAACTAAGAACCTTGCTAACGAGAGCTTATATCCTGACTCTGTCCAAGGCAGAACTCCCACGGATTTTCTTCCAGAAGAACTAAGTCTTATCTTTAGATGCCTTAACAGAAAAAGTTTATTAACAGAAATGTGTACATAAATATGTATATGTATGCATTTCTTTGCATTTATATTTTGTATATTTGACCCAGATTTCAAAATATCAAATGTAAATGCCTCAGACAGCAAATATATATCTAAATGTAGGAGCAGTATTAACAAAAAATATTAGGTTTATCTCAAAGTCAGAACACTTATTATACGACTAAGTACTCACACAGCTTTCCATTGGCACCTGAAGCGAACTAAATTTTTGTAGCAGTGCAAGTGACCTAATAGGGAAGACCGTCTAAGGGAAGGAATTAGCTCCTAATATCCTACCAAAATACTTTCAACTTCAAGTCCTCCCCACCAAATCTTTCAGGTCCAGAGCTATTTCTGCACGGCCTCCTGAGAAGCTGTGAACTGCAAAATCTTGACCTGCAGATACTATTGCAATCTATTTGCTATTGCAAACTAAATTTAAATTACTGCTAATGATCCAGATACAGACTTCAAAACTGGTTCACATCACTTAGCAGCTGTACAGGAATAAGAACTTCCTGTCGAACGGATTGACAGACTGGTCCTTCGCAGAAATGCATGTTTCTTCTCTAATTCTCTTCTTAGTGAAAGACAAGTCAAAACTATCAATAATTTATCTTTCAGCCACCTCTTTTTCTAATTAAAAGAGAATGTCCATACACGCGAATAGCTTATATCTAGAAACTAAATGACAGGATTTTGTCTCTTTATTTGAATGACAGTCATGTGAAATGAGTAAACTCTGACGACTACATGAAATATGGTCAAAACAGTGCTCTCCAAACTCTATTTTCTATTACAACATAGACCTTGCAGAAAATTCGCTATTTAAATCAGTTCATGTGTATGATCAGGCCAATTCCAAGAAATCCATTAAAAATCCATTTAAACCAGAAACACATTTAGTCCAGTAAAGGCAAAAACTTCTACGGGCTTTTAAAAGTATGTCTTCAGACATTCTGCAGAAATGTATCAGAGCAATAAATGACCAAAATATTTACAAACACTTCTTCTTCCAAAATATTTTCCAATTTTATGGCTTCAAGGCCATATTCCAAATTTTGCATGCTATTTCTATAGCTACCTCTGCACAGAAATACAGTCTATGTCTTATTTCAACACCCAAGTCTTTGTTTCATGTAACATTTTTGGGCAGAATCATTGGGTGTTCAAAACCAAAGGATGTTTCTTAAATAAACTTCTCTAAACAATGTCAACCGGGCTTAAATTGAGCATCTGTTCAGTTAATAAAGTAGGATATTTTGGAATAAAATAAAATATTAGATAAAAGGAGTCAGAAATGCTTTAGACAAAGAATCAGCCCCTGTGGAAAGAGATCCTTCCACACTGGACAGATGTTTCTTGATAAACGCAGCAATACTGACTGGCACCTACAGCCTTGTCTTCCCACAGAAACCAACAGGGATGGAAGGACACTGAATTAGGAGTTGAATAGTCAATCCTGATTAACTCTCTGAAACTCATATTTCAGAAAAACAACTGCTTTTCTCACATTACCTTAATTCAATTCTATGCAACACCAATACATCCAATTTACCAGATACAATTTATTAAGAATGACAAAGTCTCAACCACCTTCTAAGATGATGTGAAACTACTAAGGAAGAGAGATAATGATAACCTGCATATTTTTCTTTTGTACAGAAATAAAAGGTAAGTGAGCTTATACCTGTACAAATGATATTTAACTCTGAAAAAGTTGCACTTCTCCAAATATAATCCTAAGAAAGAATTCTAAAAATGGGTGATGAATGTAAGTGATTTCATTTAGACATGATACAATAATTGCAGAGCAGGACGCAGGAGATTTAAAAGTACGGAGGATGGACGTCCAAAATACGGAGGGATATTTAGAAAACAACGTTTTCTATTTTAATGCCGTTCTCTATGAAAGCAAGGATTTAACAAAAAGTACAAGGAGAACGAGTGGGATGTGCTAAGGAAAAGCCAAGGCACTACCACAGGGCTGCCTCCTTTCTCTTGCTGTGACCCTTCTCGCAGCTGAAAGCTGCAAACGCAGCTTCCCTAGAGCTCTCATGCCAGGACTCTGGGCACATATTTTTGTTTAGTTCTTCTTTTTCATGGCCCTATTTCTCAGATTCTTCCTAATTTCATGGTGTTCAAGCTTTAAATGGCTTGCAAGACTGTGTTTTAACAAAAAAAAAAAAAAAAAAAAAGTAAGTAAGTATAAACTAGCTAAGTAAAATTGGACTAAATGTGATTTTTTCAGTCCATTCTACTTTTGGATGCAGCTGCAATTAATATTAAGGCACTTCATATCTCACATCGAGGCAACATCTTAATTTAAAAGGCAATTTTTAAAAGGTGAAACATCTAGCAGAGAGCTACAACCATACACGACCTTCCTTCAGACACATTCTACGTCACTACATTTCTAGCAGCTGCAGATGGTTCATTATTTTAAAAATGACCTTTAAACATGCATATTCCCTTTCACTGAGTGTATTTCCCTTCCCAGAGTACTTTGAGGTTTTCTTCAGTACAATTTTAGAGAGAGAGATGAAGAGAAAGCTGAGAAAAGAGACCTCTCTCATTTTCCTACTACCCGTTAATTTGTTCTCTTCGGTCTATATTAGACGGCTGCAAGTGGGATATGTTCCCGAATGCCAGGCTTGGAGGGCGGATTGGGGAGCACGGAGGAGCAGGAGCAGCCCCTGCTGAGGAGGGCTCCATTAACAGGATTTCTTCAGGGACATTCAGCGACGCATCCTTCGTAGAAGGTGACGGGTTCCGAATCACCGGAATGAGAGGTGCTGCGTGAACCTCCATGTCGCATTTCGGAGAGCTCCTCAGGGCTCGGAGCGAGGGCAGGGACATTGTGGATGCACGTTTTGGCTGATGGCAGGATGGGCATGCAGACAGTCTGCAGCACTGAGTGCACCCACTGCCTCTACCGCTGTAACTGCTCAAGCACAGAGCGCTGAGACTGGAAACCTCTGACTAGGGGATGTTTGTGACTGCAACACTTCATTCCCCCTCATTAGAAATGAAAGAATGAGAAACTCTGCTTGGTCATGTTAACATGACTTTACTATTCCCCACCTGTGTGAGATATTTTGTTACTGCCAGAGAAAGACAGAAGAGTAGGTTCTAGTATCCGATAAAACTTTTTCAAAGTCATATGAAGGATGCTTCCTGGTAAGGGTTTCGATTTACCTAGTTTTAAGTGTTGCAAACACCCACTCTTCCCATTAGCCTTAAATATTTAATTCTAGGAAGCACTTTGCAATATAGCAAGAGACATGTAAACCATTGCTGTAAGATCAGCTAAAAAAGCAGCATGGCAAAACAACTCAACAGCAGAAGCCATTGCTGAGGACGGTAAAGCTGCGAGACTGAGTCACAGAGAATCAAAATGGAGAAATTAAGTAAGTTTTTTTCCTTGTTTATTTAAGCTTCACTTTGGCCCTGAGAAAGTGATCTTTTTTAAGTACATTTTGAAGTTTAATAAAAACACATAACTGAACAACAGCAGAAACAGAGAGCTGAGTTCTGTTTTACTGGACAACATGACTGAAAAAAGAAATGCAATAAATAGTAGGAGTATGAGTAAGATCTACAAAAATGGTTTTGGTCTTGAGTATCAAGGAGAGAGAGAAAAAAATAATGAACAAGTGCAGAAACCTGATTGGAGTAGCTGTATGACAGATTAATTTCACTACTTGTGTAAATACAAGTAGCATGTTTGGTCATTGCTAGGAAAATAACATCTGAAAACTAATATTTTTGGCAAGTGACTGCAGACAGAAGGACTTCTTCAAGGGATGTCATGAACAATATTTTAAGTGGGTGACTTTGTACTCTACGGTACTGAGAAGCAGTCACGAAGGGCATATCAAATGGGTGGATCCGTTTGAGATCAGACTCTAGGAAGAATGTAACATATCAACTTAGAGAATGATCATGATGGAAATGACAAGGTCTACATACTCGTGAGCAGGCAAACACTGCAAGAATACCAAGAGAAGGCTGCTGGATAATCAATGCGAGAAGGAAGTAATGGAAGTTGTCTCTAAAGAAAATGGACTCAACGCCATGAGGTTCATAAGAAAAGTCCTGAGGAGATTGCGCATATGAACTAGTCACATATGTTGGTTACTCGAAAAGAGATTTTCTCATAAAGACATCCTTTTGCCTACAAATTTGCAGATACAGAGCCTTAAGAAAGATGATTATATTTAGAAATAGTGTCAGCCAACATGGCTTAGGGTTTCTCCACTTTTGCTTATGGTTCGGAGGAATACACTTGTTACTTCTAGAAAAACCGAAAACATCAGTGAACACTAAAAATACTACTGCATACTTGATATCCACTGATTGCTCTTTCCCACAGAGGACATTTTAAAAATGGTCTTTTATTGTGCCTTGCTTGCACACGCAAAGACTGTATGATTCAGCCACCTCAAAACATAGCACGACTTTGAAAACTCCGAAAATATTGGCTCAGTGCCGATATAAGGCAATGTAGTGAAAGTAGGCACAACTGGAAGATTCTGCATTGATTTATATCATTAACAACTTCCCTCCCTTCCAAGATGTTAACCTGGATTCACAATAATTTAGAGAAGATAAAAACTGACAGAGGGAGTTTAATAGTTATTAATTATTTTTAAATATGTCTTGTCCAAATCATATCAGTTTACAAGAATTCAATTTCTTACATTTAGAAAGTGGATCAGCACTTTCTTCCTAATATCACTTGCTAAGTGCCAGAGAGACTTCTAGTTATTCATGAATTTAATGAATTACATCCAACAATTTAAGATTGCTTCATTTAGATAAGAGGCTTTCCAACTTAAAGGATAAAACAGTCTTTAAGGCTGTGGAAAATAAAACACATCTCTAAGTGTATAAACCATCCAAGCAGTTAAAGCTAAGTCTAAAAATCCCATGCAAGCTGCAGGAAGTCAAGCAAACTGCAGAGCAAAAAAGTGCATGAAAGACTAGAAAGCACCATGAAAACTCCACACCATATTTTGTGACCCCCACTCAGTCTCCACATCCCAAGTATTCCCAGAGGAATATCTAACTGAGCCAAACTATGCACTCCGGCATTTGACAAAAATATTTATGAAATGTTATAAAGTCCCGTGCTTTTTGAAAAGGAAATTAAAAATATTTCATGGACATAAGATTAAATCTACATAAGATAGCATGTGTTGTTTCATTTAACTGTATCAGATAAATCAAACTGTGTAAAGCATCTGCTCACAGAGAGCATTAGTGGGACAGACTCCTCTCGACAGGACTGTGAGCTCGACTATCCCATCATGTAAGTGCCAGTCTAGTCTCTTAGTATGATATTTAAATACACTGAAGCATTTCAGAGGTGGCCTTTCCTCTGGAAGACCTCTGCTTTCCTAACACCTGCTTTTCCCTTGCCTGCTGAAAATCTGTTGTCTTCTCAGGGCAAAGCCAGTTCCAACAGCGGCCAGCGAAGAACAGGAGACACCGAGATCAGCCAAAAGTGCAGCAGCTGCAGGAAGATTTATGAAGCCAGGCTTAGTCTACGGCTGAAGGGATTTAAGGGTTTTGGATCAGATCATCAATGTCTTCACTTCCTTCTTTTTATTTCCTACTGTCATAAGTTCAAAGTATTTCTCTCTTTTACTTCTCTTACATCAAAGCCCACTGAATTTCAGGCTTATTTTCTTTAAATCCTTTTTTTTTTTTTAGAAAGAAACAAATGTCTGCCTTGTATTTACAGTGCTAAAATAGCCTCTATGCAGGGAGGAAGCGTGTAACCTCACAGCACTAATAGGAGGAGACTAAAGCACCTTTTCTTTTTTCATTCCTGTTTAGCAGAGGATCCTATTTTGAAAAGGCAGAGGAGCTCAGTCCCAAGCAGGTTTACATTATGAACATATCTTGCAGCAGAAAAAGGCACAGTATCCTTGGTGCATTTATTCGTATCTCCTGCAGCTTAAAAGCATGAAGCTCGAGCTGGGCTGATCGTGGCTCACACGGAGCAAATCTGAGCCCCAAATTTTGGCAATGCAGCACAACAGACTTCACGGATAAAATCTTGGGAAGCTCTTGGTTACCCGCCTCTCACCCCAGCGCTGCCTTTCCAAAGCTGTTCCCACTGTCTCCTTTCCAGCAGCAAAGGCTTTACTATGTTATTTTTCTTTTTGTCAGTTTATTGTTTCTCCAGAGGAGATGCAGAGATGTTATCCACACGCCTCAGCTATGAAGCACACGTAACACTGCTCAGGTCTGCTAAACATTTAAGTATCTTTTGAAGATTTATGAAGGTGAGGATTTCGGTTCCTTAGGAACTTATGTGACTCCCGAAAACAGTGTATATTTAAACCTTTGGACAAGTCCTCAGAGCTGGTATGAAATGATGGCGTGTGCCTCACTCCACTGCAGTACCCAATTCCGCCCTCGGATGCTCCTGCTCTCATCCGATTACTGTCCTCAGAAAGATGGGAAAGGCTAACGCAGGGCATCCCATGCTTATTTTATTTATTTATTCTAGGTGCATTTTTGCATATGCCATGGAAAGGACCCTTGAAGGAAGTGGCTCCCACTCAGAAGCGCCCTGATCTTTTGGAACGTGCTGTGATAGGACTTTCCAGCTCTGCTAGCAAATGTCACGCTA
The DNA here is from genome assembly GCF_059628265.1 of Tinamus guttatus. Taxonomy (NCBI): domain Eukaryota; kingdom Metazoa; phylum Chordata; class Aves; order Tinamiformes; family Tinamidae; genus Tinamus; species Tinamus guttatus. The sequence continues at coordinate 2,088,197 of NW_028288937.1, read as the reverse complement.
AAGGCTGATGAGCTCCTCCTGCACACTCATCCTAAATAACCTTTGGTGCCGCTTCACTGTTTTACAGCATTTAAGAGAAAGGTTGGCAGTTTGGCACTTTTTTATATCTCCAAAAAGTCAGAGAGACCTTTCTGTAATTTTCTATTACATTTAATTTTTCAACAGTGACTTATCATAGAAAACTGAATCCCCATCCTATTTTGAAAAACTTTTCGCAGTTTATGAAATGTGATTTTTACAGTACAATCTTGTTGGCCAGGATCCTTGGAATAACAACAATTATGAATGACTAAAACTTGCAAAATGGGTGACCTTTCCCACAGCTACCAAAGCCCTACAGGTAAAGTTCTTGAGTGCGAGACCAAATGCTCCAATTTAAATTAGTGACTCACTAAAACAGTCATAATATTGAAATCCTGAAATATTGAAATAGGGAGTAAACTTACAGTAAATGTTTAAATGCTCATTTTTCTTCAAGGAAATGATTTTGTTTTTAATCTTGGCTCATAAATAAGTTCCTGGAGGAAGAGAAGAACGATACATTTTGAAAGAGGGATAAACCTTCTTTCATTGGGAAGCTTAGTATTTGGGCAGGAAAAGTACAGCCTGGATTATACCTTACCTTGGAAAAATATTGTGCCTGATAAGACAAATGATCTATAGAAGTATTACTGAGCAAAGGTCTGGGCAGAATTCCCAGAATGAATTTATTTTTGGCTTATCAGGTTTATAATCTTTTTTTTTAAAAAAAAAAAAACAAGCCTCTGAACAGGTATAAATCTCCTCAATGGTATGAAAATCACTACGTAGCCAGAAACTGTTAGACACAGGACACGTAATCTACCCAGACGCCTGCTCTACTGAGCCCTGTAACAGCAACGCTACTACCTCTTCCAAAAGCAAAATCATACCCAGGGTTCAGACGGAGTCTAAAAATATTTTCCAGGTAGTTAAAAATCTACATTGGGGGAAAAAAAAAAAAGGCACTTTTAGCCTGTTCTTGACTCACGTCAAGTCAAGTTTATGAGAAGCCATGGGAGAGATCACAGAACAGCAGCGAACAATCAATATCTTGCCCCATATTACTACTGTAACTTTAAATATCCATATAAAAATTACTGGGGAAAAATGAAAATATTTAAATTAGAGAACATGAGGACAACTGACTCAAAGAAATCTACTCCTGCCCCAAAGACAATTTGCTTTAGCAAATGTGTTTTCTGAGATCGTCAGCAAATGCATTTTGAAGTCACAGGCTATCATCAGCCAGCATCACTAGGGAGGTGATAGTCCAGCCTGATACAGCTTTTATCTCGCAGCCCTAAAGAAGCCAGAATTTCCATGCCCTTCACTTATCTCTGCACAACCTTTAAGCATCGGAAACTTGATCTTAATTTTTGTTGATGCCATGTCTGGCCTTTCAAGCATCCAGAGCCTTCTGTAGGAACAACCTGCAGCAGAGGCTCTGGAGCAGACATCTGAAGAGCAATTAAACGCAGCACTGACCTGACTTCCCACAGAACAGGCAGGATAAAGCGTGTGAAACCAGTGATGCTTTTCTACTGTCTTACGGGACAGTCTCACAGACTGCAGTGCAGTGTTAGGTAGAAACAAGTGGTAGATCAGAAAAAAAAAAAGAAAGAAAAAAGAAAAAAGGCTGCCTCTTTCAAGACCTTCTTTGAGATCTTTTCCAGACGACGGAGTGTACTTTCTGTTTCAAAGAAACACAGATGCCTACTGAAAAACAAGTTCATATTTTTTAAAAGCTCAGAGCAACTCAGCATGCTTTTCCCCATCAGATCAAGTGTCAGCAGCAGCTGAGGAAACAGAGGACCACAGCATATTTTATTAGATAACTGTCAGATAAATTCTCCTCTGCCTTTACAAACCACAGACATAAAGCAAATTAGGAAAAGTCTTTCCTTAGCAAAATTCAGCGAAAGTTGCTTAAAAAGCTTCTGGGTACTAAATTAATGCCATTACTCGAACTGCTGCTTCACTGGACTTAAGAGATGCTGAACCGAACTTAAAAAACAACCTAGGGAGTGAAGTGACAGCCCCGAGTGCGAGCAGCCTACAGCGTGAACGCGCCTTCCGCTTCGTTTTCCAAGTCTAGACAGCCGCGCTAAGACAGGTATAAAATATTTACATGATAACGTAGCAAGACTACAGAGCGAAACGTGGGTGGGAAGCTTGGCCCCTAGCCTGGCTCAGAGATGCCCGTTCTGTGGTTTAACCACCAGCGCTCCCTGCGTGCACCCCACAGGGCTGCTCAGCGCCGTGCTGCACCGGGGCCTCCACGCGCCTCACGCGACAGAGCTGAGGAGCCGCTGGAGCCACCGCAGCGCCGTCCCCCCTGCGCGTCCCATCTGCTGTCAGAGGAAGGACACGCACTCAAATCACACCTTGCGGCTACGGGCAACACGGCCATGGGGTGCTCGGGGACGCAGGCGTCCTGCAAACCCGGCAGAGCCTGGGGACCCCAGTGCCAGGGGGTGTAAATACGAACGGGCAGCCATCCCACCCAGCGAACAGGAAGGGCTGTCCAAAACTTCAGTGTAGCAGCTGAGGTACTTGGAGAATAAAAGCACAAATGCACGGGGGATGACCTGTCCTGGTACCTGCTGAGAAATGGAGCTGTAGCAAGGGGAACAAACTGCATTGGAATCACTTTTGTGAATAATTGATTTTAACATGAATGTCTGAATGAATAAGTCCCACATTCACACGATGACAAAGAAAAGCAGATGTCAGTGGAATCCAGGAAGAGTTAGGGAAGTGTGGGCTGCTTTAATACAATGTTCTTGGGCAGAATTTAATCGTCATGGGGTGACGGCTTCCCACATGCAAGAGCAATTAGGCTCCACTGAATCAATGAGGAAGCAAAAGTCTATCCGCTCATCCTCTCGCTTTAACGAGGCTAATTTCTCTCATAACCTTGAAGGGGAGTTTTGCCGAAGAGCAGAACGTGTCCAAGCCCGGCTAGATCCCGGTATTTCCAGTGACCGTTCATTCCTGCTGACCTGTAGCTGTGCACGCACCCCAGCGACGGCTGCGCAGACCAGCTCGGGAAACCTCGGAAGCAGAGGCTTAATCCAAGCCCTGGAGTGGCCCATTAAAATCGGCGGACTGCAGGTTCACAAGCAAGGTACTCAGGAATTTTACTTCGGGTTTTACAGAGAGCTTAAATTTTAATTACATTTATTGTAAGGACCCTTTACGCTTCCCATGTGGCTTGAACATGCTTTAGCACAAAACTAAAATTAGGCTCTTTCTTGTTTCAATGCTCTTGTTTCTGACATATTTCCTTTTCAAAGGGGTGACATTTTAACATGGGCTTGTGAAATATGGAATGTTATTTAGAGAGGTACACATATTTTTGCAAAAGCTCTTATTTAAGAGGTGTTGAAAGTTAGCTCTTACAATCTTTGAAGAATTATACTGCTTGGGCACAAACTGCTGAGAAAATTATTTTTCAGGAAGCAGAAGAAATGAATAAATGGCCTTGACATTTACAAAACAATGCTACTTGCTTTTTACTTTTCAAGTCTTATTTTAAATAGTCACACTTGGAAGTAGCAAGACGCCTTCCCATGTTGTTTCACCCACAGAATGAAGTATTAAACAGGAGAAACCGAAAGGGTTTTGTGTTATCCCATATGCTCTTTGGGAACAAAGCAACAAGGGAAGGGATGATACATAGGGGCGATCACAGGCATGAGACAAGATTTCCAATTAAAACATTCCTTTTCAAGTATACTTTTTAATACACTTTTAATCTAGCTTATATAAACTTGAGACCCAGTCCTTCTGTTACCAGATGTTGGGGCTTGGAATTATTATAGAAATTACTCCATTTCCTAGAATGGAAGATGAAATACTGTTTCCTGTACAAAGACTCAAGAATTTGAGCAGTATACATTGTGCACAGTAAAGAAATGCTGAATACATAAATTCCTGCAGCGATCCTAATGAGCATAAAGAACATTCTCAGAAGATTTTTCTGAAATTTTAAGTTCTGGGAGTTTGTTTATACGTCCCTAATTCATGCACATTCATGTCCCAGGCCTGCAAGGTACAAATATTAGTGCAATTGCTTAGCAAAATCTAGCTAGTCTAGGATCTACCTCCATGGACTTCTGCAGACCCTCAGCCTCCCTGAGACTGTGTGGAAGCAAAAGGGAGCCCGTGCTCTGAGGTGAGGGCTCATCAGTAGGGCCTTCAGTGCCTAAGCTGATCAGTTGAGGGGACACATTCCCTAGAAGATAATTTTCTAACAGTTTTCACACTTTGTCTGCACCTTTTTCTGCCCCCAGCAAAATCACAGAGGGAAGATACAGGTTGGCTGGCCCATATCAAATATAGCTATACTCAAATTTGTGTTTTTTCAACACAGAAAAGGAATGATCAGCTACCTGCCTGGTGACAATCTAGAAATGCCCATCAACACTCATGTTCTGGATGGCTTCAGTAAAATGACAAAATAGTGTAGCTGATCTGGGGAACTGACTTTTTACAAAATTGAACAATTGCCAAAATTGTACACCTAATCTTAATAGCTACATTTGATGTTTGCTTATTTATTTGCGTATTTATACACTGAAATGATATAGATTGGGCTGGGGGGGATAGCGGAAAAAAAGGGGAGGAAAGGTGCACTCCACAAGATTTATAATTGCAATCAGCATGTCAATGGGAATTATCCAGAGCCTGCTGAAGCCAAATGGAAAATTGGCAGTAACGTCTATAAGCTTTTTATCAAGCTCTACTTCACTGATTGGTACTGAAAGGCTTGGGTATGCAATCATTTTAAATTGAAAGAAATAAAGCAAAATTAAACAATTTATCAAGCTTAATGTTATTAAAGCTGTGCGGGTTTGAGTTTCTCTGGGTTTTAAAGGGATCTGACTGCAAGACCTGTAGTAAAGCCATGAACTACGTGTTACATATACATGTAGATACAGAGCAGCAACTGGGCAGTGTAAAGTGAGAGTAAGTTGCTAGCAAAACTGAACATGACACTAAGTGATCCTAAGTGCGTGCCAGATACCAGAACCCAGGCTCACTGTAGCTCGGAATACAGACCCCTGGGTTTATAAGCAACCAATTCCACCCCAAAATACCTCAGTAAAACAAACTGAAAAAGGTACATCAATCTGTTAGATCTGTGATATTGCAAAATGTCATAAAGAACCTTTTAACCTCCAAAGTTGCATGTGCAGCTTACAATTCTCAGGTACTTGCCATTTAAATGAGCGATATTTGCCAAAAGATATTGATTTCCAAATTCATTTCATGAGAGAAAACAGCAGCATCTTAGATACCACCACCATTTAAGATGCCGTGGATGCAAATGCCAGCAAGCAAGAGCTTTCTTGGTGAAACTCCTACTTTTCTCAAAAAAGTTCCTGACTGCTGCTGTACTTCAGAAGTTCATTTCACTTCCTTTCATACTTTTTTAAGAGCCACCCCATCTTTAATTTTCCCGGATCATTATTCCAGCCTGTGCAGCTCACAGGACTTTCTGCCTGCAGTGAATTTCAGCAGCTGACATCCTTGCCTTTGTTTGCTTGAAAGGAACATTAAACACACCCCGTATTATCAGCCCGTGTAACAGATTCCCTTTATGCTAACTGCTAGGTCTTAATAGCTTGGCATTTATTTGCTGTTAACAGGCTCATAATTATTTTTGATAAAATAATGCAGTGTTTGTTTGGCTCTCCAAAACAGAAATACATAAAAATGCAAGCCAGAGTAGCTATGTGGACAGCTATTAATGGGAATCAAAATGGGTTTTGCAGCTGAGTACTTCTAGCCATTATCAGATTAAATTAATGTGTTTCTTTAAATTCTAAAAGGAGAATATGAAATCTAAAGCACTTCATCATATTATACCAAGTTCTTGGAATGTCATTTACTATTATTTATCCATTTGCTGCTGTACCTCATAGACTCTGTTTAACACTATTTTGGTTCCATATTCACAATACTGTCAACCCCGAGCATTCAAAACCCATGAGTCATCCTCCTTTCACTGAAAGGAGCTACTTAAGAGCCACGGAGATACAAAGTTATTACTGTTGTTGTCATCATTATTATTATCGGTATCTTGCAGGTTCTTTGTTTTTTTCCAAAATGATTTCTGCAGCTTCATACGACACATTCAATATTTCTGGCATATGCATGAGAGAAACCTAGGTAGGACGAGGATCCTCGTACCTAGAGATGGCTGTTTGATAGGAGGAGTAAAATTCCACATCTGCCCTTGGATGCGATCAATATGCGTTGGGATACTCACCTCCCTCCTGACAGACTACTGAAAAGGTCTGGATGATTATTTTGAATTCGATATTTAGGTCTGGATAGCTATAGTCACGGAGAACTAGGTTTATTTGATGAAACAATATGGACAATATTAGAGATTCTCAATGTTTGTAGGATCTCAGAAGTGGAATGTTAAGACACAACATAACCCTTCAGCTGGGCAGATCTTCAGACAATGAGGACGCACCCTGCCACTACTAAACTGGAAGGTCAAACACGAATACCAAACATGCAGTAAAAACACTCATGCATTTTTGCAGCAATTTAACTGCCTTACAATTTTAGAGATGTTTGACAGTATTAAAGCTAAATAGGGGGATTTTTCATTGGACAACCCATACTGCAAGGACAAGAATAAAAAGCTTTTCAATCAGTAAACCATATGTCCCTAAGAATACCTGCTCTAGCACAAGATTAAAAAAGGTGCAGCTGTCTCCCTTTCTTAAACAGCACTCCCATTACACCTTTCCTGTACTGTAATCTTGTATTTTTACCAATGAATGCACCCATTCAGAAAGCTGATTAATTTCTCACTGGCATCCACCCCAGCACACGCTATTCTTTCACAGCTACAATAGCTTGCAGCATAGGCAAAAGCTGACTTGGAAATTTTTTGCCAGCACAAATGCCCCAGTGAACAGCGTAGGAATATCTAATCCAGACACCGTATTGCGCTCGTGTTAACACACCCCTGCATCTCAGACCCACCTCTAAGAATTCCTGCGTTTCCCACACAAAGTGTTTGCTGCATCAACCAAGCTATAAAAAAAGAGTTTTAAAAAGATGCACTCTTTCTCTTCTGAAATCAGAAGGATGACAATTTTTCGCTTCTCATCAGAGTTACACTACACTCTTTAAAGGGGTTTTCATACTGATGTTGGTCACGCTAATTCAAATGCAGATGCAGAGATGGCTGCAACTCCTCCAGCCGCTGCTCTGTATGTTTATGCTCCCTTCTTCTGCCTTTTTCAGACGCAGAAGGGTAAGCCACCATGCTACCTAGCCAAAAATGGCATAATGCTGCTGCTGTTCAGCTATCTCAGCTGCCTCTCTGCAATTCACATTTGGTAATTTCCATTTTTAGTGTAGTACATAGTAACTGCACAGCAATAATGGTGATTTTTTTTGGATAAACCAGTTCTATGTTGAAGATTTATTAAGCGCTTAAATATTTCATGTTTCTCTTTCTGATCTTAGTAGTCTTCTGTGGCATAAACCTCGTGCTGTCCGATTCCCCTTTGAAAGCTTTGCTGAGTGTGTCACGAGATGGTGAGAATCCAGTCTAAACTGCCTCCTAGCAGCAAACATTTGATTTTGTTCCGTTTTAACACCACAACCATGACCATTAGCAGGTCTGGCACATTCAGTAAAATTGTTACAGCTTAGGCAGAATACCAGTGAATGGAGAAGAATAATGACATGAGTGTTCATGTTGTTACAAGTGGATAATCTTGCTAAAAATTCTCTTCCTGCAAGCTGGCTTGGATTCAGGATCTGCTTGTCAAAGTTTTCATCGCTGATGAGGGATGTCTGGTCATTATTTCTGGCTTTGCCAAGGCCGCTCTCATTCCAGCAACCTGGAAACTTAAAGCAAGTTTCTAAACAACCAAACCCACTTTCCCCACACCTTGCCCTCACCCCTCCAAAAAACAGATCTTCAAATGAAATGCAGGAAAAGTAAATCCTGGGATTAACAAGACACAGCAACTAGTTGCAACTAGTCCTAAGGCAAAACAGAAAGGTAAAAAAAAAAAAAAAAGAAATGAAGAAATACTTTAATTGCCATGCCTCAGGAACATTTTTTTCTGAAACTAGCAGAAGCTTTAGACATAGAGCAGGAGAAGCTTTGGACACAGTGTATTTCAGTACTGGGAATTACTTACAAAGTTACTTTTTAAAGCAGATCAGTTGATTACATATTTCCCATCTATTTTCTAAATATTGGATGTTTTAGATTCCCTTTGGAATATTTTTAGCTCTCAATACCAAGGCATTTGCCTTTCCACTTAATTCTTGCACTGAAACAGCAAAAACTAATTTACTTCCTAGATTGCTTGGAGTATTTTCCAATACGTTCTCTTGACAGAGATTTTACAATGGAGTTTTTCTACGTTTCTGCATTTCGAGAGCGGGAGAAAAACAGGTAGGATACCAGGTAAGGCATCCTGTTTAATTCAGTAATGTCCCAGATCAAAACAGTTCAATATTGTGTTAAGCATGGTTTAACTTCATCTTCTGTAGTAATAGCTAATTCAAGGTATCACACTTCAGACATAGCTTCTTTATTGCTCTTATGATTGAATCTTCCTACAACTGCTCAGGCTTGATAAGGTCAGGCCTGCCTTGTTCCACTGCCTGTAACTCAACAGTTGCCATTTGACATCAAATAAGACAAATTAGGGAGCTGTATTTAAGCGGGTTGATGTCTACACATTCACATTAAAATCAAGTGATTTCCATATGAGTTATTGCCTATTCACTTGTTCCATTATACATACTTGGCCAAAAATAAAGTTGTGGATTCTCCTGGATTCATGCCTAACCAACTATTAGGAAAATTATTAAAAAGAAGATCAAAGGAAGAAAAAACTTCTCAAGTGGTACTGCATGGGAGTAATTTTTCCCAGGACTGCTCAAGGGGAGCTATCAAAAATGTAGTTATGTTGTATTGGCGTGGGTACTTCTCCCACTTCAGTATGAATGTGAGTCAAGAGGCAATTCTGCCTCTTGGGAATCATGCTGATGCCACAGGCGGCACAAAGCTGGTGTGCTTGGCAGTGCCCTCATCTGCCTGCTCTCCAGTCCTCTTCTGAGAGACTTCTCCTGGCTCAACGCTGAGACCAACACGTCTGCGAAACGGGGCCTGACCAACTGCTGAAAAATCACCACGGAAACACGAGCTTTTGGGTTCGGGGAGGCCGGAATGCCTCACCAAAGAGACTTTCCCCTCAATTTCCATCTTACGAACTCCTTGCTAGCAGAAGTAACCGGAGTAACAAGATCATTTGGACGGATTCGTGCTTCTCCTGAGCGAGTCGGGCCTACTGGGCGTGAGGAAAGGGGCCTGGTGCAGGGGCTGTCGCTGCTGAGTCGCTGCTCCTCGCGCCAGGAGAACAGAAGGGCTTTGCTCGCACCTACCTGGCCCTTCCTGTTCTAGCTAGATGCCAAGCTCCTCTTAAAACAAGGCAGAAACACTGGCACAGGAGATGGTGAAAAGATGAAGCTGTTCTGCACAGCAGAAATTCTCCATTAACCACCACAGACCATTCTAAAACTACTCAGTAAACTAAAGAATTGGCCCTGCAGTATTTCCCAGAACACAGGGCTATTTTCATAGGTTCCCACAGACTATGGTTTAGAAGATCACTTTTCTCAGCATTTTACAAAGTCTCCCTCTTTTATACACACACACACTCCCACACACACCCACCCACACCACAACTACATTTCTGCCTGTACAGACACAATAAATATCTGTAAATTTTGAGTAGCACAAACATTCCATAATGAAAAACATAACCCATCAGGAGCAATGATGGGATTACTAGTGTGGAAAACTCATGCCTCATTATCAAATCTGCACTTGCAAGTGCATGCTGTTTTTGAACAACTTTGTCATTAATATCATGATTTTCTGGAGAAAAAAACAGACAGTCCTTCTTTTAAAGAAAGAATGAGTGCAAACTTTTTTTTTAGTCTATTTTAGAGGCTTTCATTAATTCAGGAACTGACAGATTTTTAATTCAGAACATTTTTATTTTAAAAAGTCATAACATTAATAATGTATGATCACATCAGAGTTCATAACTCTATTAACCACATTTTTAAGTGACTGAGGACATCTACTATCACACACCAGCCAGGTTTCTCTAGCTTTCACTGTTAAAAAACAACCTTTTCCTTCCCAGGAAAGCCTGGGGCTCTTGGGCAGGCTGTATCTGGGAAGGGCTAGAGAGAACTGGAGTTCTTCACAGGTCACCAGGGCCAAGAAGGAAAGGTGGAGGAACAAGCCTGACTGGCCAAGAGAAGGGTGGATCGAGGATTGGTTGTGAAGAAACAATGAGCAGTGGAGCAATAACTGGGTATGAACAATTGTGAGAATCCACTGTGGGGGTCACCTCACCTGACTTCAAAATTAAAAGTTAGGCATTTTTCCTGATCCACTACCCAAATCCTCTTTGGCTCAATGGAGACAGATGGGCACTTCCAAAGACAGGCTGACCCTGACTAGAGCTGCAGCAGGAGTTAAGATCTGGTTTGTCACCTAGGCTTTAGCAACTGAGATGGGAAATCCTTCTAAGACACTTCTAAGTAAGCTTAAGCTGACCAGAAACAACCCTTGCAACATCTGATTAATCCCAGCTCTCCGAGTCATTTCACAAGTCCTGCTTTCGTGACAGGAATGGATTTGGATGTCAGCAGTTCTTTTCTGGGGAGGATGAGAATGTTCCCTATGCTGGAACACTCAAAGCATCTGCAACCACCAAGGAAAAGCTCTTGGTACTTTTAGTAGCTCTAGATCTAAAGCTGAGGTGAAAAAGGGAGCAACAACACACTTGCATGAGAGCTCCTGCATCTGAATGTCTTTAAGGCTCCCAGAAGGGAGCTGAAATTTTCCTGGCATTGCACCACCAGTGGCTCACACCTCTGGGCACTCCTGGGCCTTGTGGTGTGGGATGGACATGCCCATGGCCATAAAATCTTAAAGGTCAAGAGATAAGAGCCCCAGGCTTTTTTAAAGGATTGTTTTCTTTCTGTGGGACAATAGTCAAGGGAGGTTCTTCCCCCAGATCAACAGTAAGCATTAAATAACAAAAAGCATACTGCCCCGGGAGCCAAGCTCACAGAAGGCAATAAACCTGTCTGCTGGCCACAAATCAGGCATTTTCAAGCAGTACAAAGAGCAATATAAATGTTGGAAGGTTATTTCTAAAATCTAAAACAGCCAAACCAGCATGCGAGTCCTGCCTTAGCACACAGACCATTGACTACAGCACACTGACCCATCAACTACAGAGCATATGCCTCCCTGCTAGAGCACTTTCAGAAATAAACATGTTTGGCATCGGGATAAGTCATTTCACACAAAACTAACATGAAAAAACCTAAAACCAAAACCTTCCCAACATACAAACAGTTCCCAGTCACTGAGCTGCAGAGATTAGAGCTCTGCATCAGTGAGCTGAAAACAAGCAAGCAATTTCTTGGTAGCTTTAATCATAGTGGTCAAAGGAAGCTCTCCAAAGGAAGGCAACACTTGTTCCTATAAATAAAGGCTTCAATTTGCAAAGCACAAATTTCAGTAGGGACCAGACTTTTGCATACAGCGGGCCCGATCCCACTGCCAAAACTCTCCCCAGGATGTTGATACTCCAACACTCCCGAGCATCTCCAAAGCAACTGCTGTGCAACTGCAGGTTCTGCAGAGCTTGCTAGGCAGCCAGCACAGCCATCTGGAGGACTCCCTCAACAAGGGCATCTTTCACAGAGACCTACTTCCCACACAGAGAATAAGGTTTATTTGTCTTTGCAGTGGTTAATGTTCTGTTCTGTTTCCCTTCGCCTCCAGTGAATAAATCCCAATTCAGACACAACTGCCCCCATGGTTACAAAACAGACTGTCAACTCCCCAAGGAATGACTACTAAGTGCAAAGAAAATAGAAGTGCAAAAAAGGAAAACATATAGAAAAATATGACTACCTTCTGCTAGCAGAAGCAGTATTTTTTTCAGAATCCTGGTGTGTTTTTTTTGTTTGTTTTCCGATTTTTTTTGTTTTAAAGTATTTTTTTTTACCATATTATGGCATGTCATAATTTACAGATATTCAGCAAATAAAAGCCCAATTGTAGAAGTGCTCCACATGCAGTGTTACTGAACTAGCTCAGAAAGTAGTTAATTTGAGTGTCAGTATTTTGGAAGCTTCTTACTGAGATACACTACCAGCATTTCTGCATTGAAAAAATGTACTGCTTTTGAAAATATACAGATCTTTAAACCTTCAAATTTCTTCTGAAATGCATATTATATTCTTATTACAGAAGAAAGCTTTGAAACTCCAACTGATCTCTGAGTCCCTTTAAAGAAGAGAAACTTATCTGGGATTGACTGAGGAATCAAGCAGAATTGTGTTCAAGACATTGTCAGATCAGATCAAAAAAACTGTGTAAGCGGAGTAGCCAGAGAAGTAAAAGTAGAACTGAACAAACATCTTTAATGAGATTGTCCTCGAGTCCTTCTAAACAAATACTTCTTCAAACCCAGGAAAGAGTAGGATGAATCCTACACATATCTGCAGTGAATTTAAAACTAACCAGAATCAACTTCCTAAAGAGCATGTATCAGAAAGGTGAGTTGTGTGCATCACTCTTGCTTTCAGATCTGATTGCTGTGTCTTTTTAATTAGGAAGATGATAAAATTTAGCAGAAACATGATTATGGCACTTCAAAGACATGACCTCCCTAAGCCTATCTCCAGTTCCATCCTACCGTTAGTGGCCAAGACAGAAATAATAACCTGTAACTTAAGAATCTTTTTAAAGCAATAAATAAAGGAAGGTATTGCACAGAAATTCTCCCCTGGGGACAACAATGTTATACTGCAATGATTAAAGCCAACAGCACCAGCAAAGCTTTCACAGCTTTCCAAAATCCTGTTGATTCTCTCAGACAAAACCCTCAAAGTAATAAAAGCAAACAAAGTTATCTTACTATGGGTGGATTGTTAGAAATAATACTAACAAACCTGACATTTTTGAGGCAGAGTCCTTGGATGTCCTGTGCAGATTTCCATTTATTTCTTCTTTCTTATTTGCTTTAAGTTCTTTTGCTTCAGCTCTGAGGATGAATGTTTATGCAGCAGCTGCATTCCAGACTGGACTAGGTACCAAGTGCAAGTTCCAGGCCCCCTCTTAAATCTGCTTTTTTAGCCCTGGATAATTTCTTTCTTTCAATGAAGTACAATTGCATGGAAGCAGCAGCAAAAAGGCTGCCTTGCTTTGAGAAGCTTTCTCAGGACTGAACTTCTCACCCAGAGAGCTTTGTGAGAGATCAACACACCTAGGAGATTACCGTGTAGCATGGCTGCAGCACTAAGCCAGGCCTAGCAAGAGCGACTCTAAGACAGGCTTTCAACCTAGAAACGTCAGCACAGCGGCAACACAAATCTCAGCAACCACAGTTGTATTATTTTTCTTTGCAACCTCAGGTTCATCTGACTGCTTCCCAAAATAATGTTGAAAGACAAACGAAGACACACAACCAGGTAGAGATGCCAGAAAGGGCCTGGCGGAGCACACGTGCGTCCTGGATCACCATATGGCAGCTCTCTATACCCACAAAGGTTCTTCAAAGCAGCCTATTTCCCAAATATTCTTCCCCACTGAATGACTAGATGTGCAGGGCAAGACCTGCTCCCAAACAGGCGACCCTGATCTCAGCTCTGGGCTTGAAACACCGCATAAAGCACCCCCTATCAACAAGACATCCCAGGACACTTCTTCATTGTGTTTTTATGAGGTGGAAACCCCAAAGATATCAAGCTCATGCATTTCAGGATGCTCAGTTGCGGTAAATGAAGAATAAGTGTGTGAAATGAGAATTTGTATCTGTATAACACAGTTCAGCAGAAGGATTATTGTGAAAGACAGGGCTATTAATTTAAAAGCAACAACATCTGGGAGAGGAAGGAAGGTACGCTGAATGACAGGACCTCCCTAAAACCTGCGCTCGGGGCAAGACACACTGTAGACTGCTGACAAGGGCAGGAAAATGCTTTGAATGTAGATATGATATATTTTTGGCTCTAAACAATTCAAACTTTCAGGTTTAGCAGTCGAGAGCTGGGTTTGGGATCAATATGTTGTCCTATTAACGACACACCCAAAACACACTGATCTACTCACAGCTCCACAGCAAACCCTTGTAGAGCAGCCAGCTGTACATGGGAAGCTGGTAGTGAAACTGCATCACTACAAAATTCAAAGGAAATTCAATAAACTCCAATTTAGTAAACTCAATATCCTGAGCACCTAGTTCCCGAGATTGACAAAGCTGTAATATATGCTGTTGACAGTAACTAAAATGTGCAGTGTGAAATGATGTTTAATCAGTGATGCTTAAATCACAACCCTAATCTTTCTCATATTCTCCCTCCTGGAAAGGCACATGTGCTTCTTTTTCTGTCTCTGCCCCAGAGAACTGCGTCAGAGGCACATCTGCACGCACTCGATGGGGGCCGTGGTGCTTGTCACTGTCTCTCCTGACTGTCAAAAACAACCATGCCATCTCCAATCTAAGCTCCTCTAAGTCATATTATTATTATTTAATGTCTTCTTCCTGAACCTGAATGGATTCTATTTAAAATGGATCAAAAAATAATAAAGGAGGGGTATGCTGTGCATGTGTGTGAGCATAGGGTAAAAAGCGATCAGGATAAAAGACACAAACTAAGAAGAAAAATACAAATGAGCAAGCTGGTGCACAAGAGCAGCACCACGGCGCCCTGCTCCAGGACACCCCAGAGCACTTCCTAAGAGGAACGTGCGTGTCACATCACAGCAGCAGTTATGAAATTGTTCACCCACAAGGAAAGTGTGATACTAACCTCCATTTACACGAGAGAATAATATTTACATCCCACTCAAGCCCTGCTTCCATAACCCTGCAATGCTTGGAGAGTTCAGGTCGTGAGTTTGAACCTCAGACCCTTTATAGATTCCTATTTAGCTCACAGTTTTAGTGATCCCTTCTGACAGCACATTTCATTAACTAGAGCTTAATGTAAAATGTGTACTGACCTGCACTTGTCAAATCACATTTTTCTTATTCGCAGCAGTGCAGAAAAGCGGAGCATCCAGGCACGACAGCCTAATGCAGCACGGGTAATCCACCAAGCGCGGGCGATACCCTCTCATACCGACAGCCCAGAGAAAGCAGGTGAAGCCTAAGCACTGGTCTGACGAGCAGCCTGTGGCTTCACTCAGCAAAGACGGAGTAATACGGGAAGAGCAGGAGCCGGAAGCAGCAGACAACTCCAAGGGCAACAAACTACGGAGACAGGCTTCCCAAAGAACGGGCACATCAACAGCCATCTGGACCACAGGAGGTAGTAGAGCAGACATGTAAATAAATGCTGCAAAAAATCTATGAAAATACTATTTTTTTGAAGTCAGATCTGCCTGAATGCACTTGCTCAGATGCCTACGAGAGGAGCAGCAGTCACGCCAGCCTCTCTTTGTAAAAGCCTCACCGCTAGCGATACACAGGGCACCCATGTTTCTCTCTTGCGATACAGCACTTCAGTTTATTTTGATACAGCAACCACTTTTGAGCTGTGTACTTGACTTTAAGAACACTAGTTAGATCTATTAATTGGTTGTCTCAATCACTAATTAATCTTGTTGGTAAAATACCTTAATTCTGTGTAACACGCAATCTGACTTCCACAAGGCAATAAAACCTGGATGTCACGTCACTGAACAAGACACAATGCCAACTAAGAGGAAGAAAAAGAGCAACTTGGAGACCAACAAAACCAGGAGTACAAACCCTAAACTTATTTCTTCACATTTTCGTTAAAAAAAAAGTTTTATTTACCATTATTTGCTAGCATTTATTTTAAATTCAGCGGGTTTGTGCAGTAAAATTCAAATCACAGTTCAGACAGAGACTTGATATAAAGATGTTACTTACAAATACAAGTGCTCTGAGGTGCCTTTTGTCACTTTTCCAAGGCATTTATCTGCCTCTAATGGTAGACAGGTGTCCACTTGCACTCTTATAAGAATCTGCTTCTTTGTGAACCTAAATACCCTAGTGGATATGGCCCCAAATCTCCTGATTCAGAACAGCCCCTGATTCAGAAAAGATCTTAGATGTGACTGGCCAGCCTTGGCCAGTGGCACCGTCTACCTGGCGAGTAGCTGAGGTCTGCAGGCATCTCCGCTCCTGCAGACGGGCTCTGCGTTGGGTCCGCTCAAGTGATGGTCTGGGAGCTGGTTCAGAGGGAG
Source organism: Tinamus guttatus (assembly GCF_059628265.1). Taxonomy (NCBI): domain Eukaryota; kingdom Metazoa; phylum Chordata; class Aves; order Tinamiformes; family Tinamidae; genus Tinamus; species Tinamus guttatus. Next base: position 2,071,864 of record NW_028288937.1, on the reverse strand, counting down.
GCGTCCCCTGTCACGGCTGGTCACTGGGGTCTGACCCTTCCGTCACATCCCGGGGATCGAATCCCAACAATTTTCCTTGACAACAGCACAGGAGTGAGGCAAAATTCTGCATCTATTCCCAGCTCCCCGTATTGCTTCCATTTTCACTGTTCACTTTGTTCGAAGACAAATGGAGAATCCCGCATCGAGCAAATACGTTCTCAGGTTGTGTTTTAGAGTGACACTGAGAAAAGGGCTTGTTCACAGATCCCGATGGCTGAAGTGTGAGCAAGGCAGGGATCTGCTCAGCACTGTCCAGAATACAGCCTCCCACACAAGCCATAAGCAGAAAACCAACCTCAGGGTCGGAGGCAGCTCTGAAGGACACAATTCACCCAAACGTGTGACTTAGTCCTCTTTACTTGACTGCCTTCAGTTCTGTTGATGGGACTTCTGGCATTTTTGAAAGTTTTATTCTGAAGCTCTGATCATCTGATGCAACCCCAGACTTGATACACACCTACGCTGTGGGGGTGGCTGGATTCTCAATTCTGGTTCAACCTTCTCTCTTATTTTAACCTTACATAATGTAGCTATTTTAGTCTGTACCATCACAGAGTAAAATTAAGAAAAGGTAGTCTTCGTAACTGAGTAAAAAGTAACTTCTGTGTTTTTCCGCAGTATACTCAAACTTTAATACTTCTCAAGGGTTTATCTTCAGAGTACAATCTGTGAAATTTCACGTGATAAAATATAATAAGGAAAGCTTAAAATTGAAATGTAAATACTTGATAAAATTGATTAGGCTTTAAAAAAAAAGATTCCACATTTTATCCACAGTTTAGTTTTGAGCAGACAAAGCTTGCCATGTCCCTTTGAGTAAAGCTTATTGTAACATTGCTGATTTTGTGAGATATGGATAATTTTACAGAACAGATGCAAGTAGAGAAAAGTAGGCAATCCCTACCAGTGAACAGAAAATAAAACACTCTCTCCTCTCTGTTCTAACAGAGGAGAATGTTATTTGTTTTAATGAAGAGTGGCTAATAGAAATGCTCCTTGGGTTTTGAATAGATCTGGGGCTTTTTTTGGAAAGACCTGTCAGGTAATATTTAAAAGTATTTATTCTCAAATGTTTAATTATTATTCAGCTGATCCAATCCATTGTCTATTATGTAATGAGGACAGCCAGACTCATCTGGAGAACAGAATATACTTTTAAAGCTAATGGGATTTGATAAATGACACCTTCTTTCCCAGCTATCCCTAACTTGACATGGTGCTCACACATCTGTCTCTCCTCCCAGTGGAATATTCATTTCGGTTTGCACCAGGCCCTGAAAGCTCTCACCTGCCAATTGATATTAAGCAACAACCTGACAGCAGAGGAAACAAAATAAAATGAATCTGTGCAATTCAAGAGTAACTGGAAGTATTCCTAGAGAGGGAGAGATTAGCACAGGAAAGGCTGTTGATTGCTAAATGCTGTACCAAAGAGTAAGGAGCATACATCCCTCAGAAATGACTTGTATTTGCACTAGGAAAACGTGCTCTGTTTGCACAACTATACTTCATTGCTGTATCTCATATGGAAAAGGATTTGATGGTTTCCACACTGCATTACCACACTGTAACCTGATGATTTTTGGCTAATATTATGTGGTTAAGTGGCTGCACTGAAATGACCACTAATAAACCTTCCTGTGGACCAGGTGGGATTTTTCAAAACATCTGTTTTTCTTAAACATTAAGTATCAGCCATAAAACAGCTAATTCTGAATTCAGCTGGGAGTAGAGTCACTTACCCCACTTTACTGCCAATACAGAAAGAAAACTACGAGATACAACTGTTCTGCTGTTAAGTAAGGGTGCTCACACAGCCAACGTTACAATCTTGGGAGATAAGATGGGCCTTCAGATCCTTGTCCCTGCCTGCACTGCTGCTGTCGCTGCAAGCATTTCTATCTACTTGTAAGAACCACTTTCTAGAATCAGGTAGCAAAGAGGCTCACGAGCTTGAAGAATTCAGACCAATTCATTTCTCTGCCATAAAAATGGCACTAAAAATTTCATGTGGAAAATCCAAGAGGTATTTAATCAGAGTTCAGGCTGGGAAGGATAAGCTTACAAACCTCAAGTCCTCAGCCTAGCACACCAGTTCTCCTATGGGGTTTGCCATAAAATCCCCATGCCGTTGCGGAGCCTCAGTTTCATTCCCTCGCACCGGCGCTCACTCCCAGTTGGACGTTCCGTAAAGGCCTGCTGGATTTCTCTATTTCTCTGCTGTGAATTACCCCACAGTGAGCGTTTGTTTCCAGCTGACCTGCAAACCTGCCGTCGGTGAACGCAGACACAGCTTTTCCCTCACACGGCCGTGTGGATAACCCGCCTTGCCTTGCAGGTACACCCCAGGAACAGTTTTCCAGGCTCCCCGGCGGGTCTCTCGGCACAGTCCAGCAATGGTAACTCTCACTGGTGACCCCACCAAAGCCAGAGGCCAATTGGGAGTGCTTTGGAAACGCCAGCACAAACAGGAGGTGGCTTAGACAGGCTGTGCACTGCTGGGATAAAGCGAACGAGCCCTGCTCCGACGTCTCCACCAGACCCGATCCCTGCGCTTCCCGTGCTAGAGCTTGTGCTCAGCCCACAACGAGTGGACAGCTGTTCTGGCATGACAAAGAGGAGGACAAGCGTGTTAGTGTCCATGAAGCACATGACTAGCACCACTCAAAAGACAGGAAAGGGCAATGGGTGGAGGAAGAACTAACTGCGTAGAGGAAAGAAGCAGTTAAAATCTGTGACCACGTGCAAGAAACAGCGCGGAGCTCAGAAACACTCTCAAAGGAAAGCAAATGATGCTCCAGGTGGCTGTAAGTAGGAAGGTAGGATGTTCATCTCCAAATCCTTTATGAATATTTTGGGGGGCTCAAAATGACCTAATAATTCATCCCACTCACTTCAAAGGGATTAAGTGAAAAGTTATGCATGTACCTAAAAATATTTACAGAAATGGAAGCCTTCACGCAAATTGAAATTAAATTAATCAGTTCAGTTAGAAAATACAGGCCGCTAGTGAACACAGGATATACGATTATGGCTGAAACAAAAGACAAGGTCATTCTATAATCTCCTTGAATGCAATTCTGCATGGGTTTAATGAATAATACCAGTTCTCATTATATCTCAGAGCTGTTTGAAGTTATTCTAAATCTCAGTATGTGCGAGTTCGATATCACTGCATCTAGAAATACATCTAGAAAAAGGATCGGGAGATTCCTTAAGGGAAGCAATCTCGTTCATACAAAAGCCTTATCCTACCAAGCTCACAGGAAAAGATTCTGTCAGCTTCAAAGCAGCTTGTACTTCATGCAAAATATGGTAATGGTTACCCAGACCTTTTGCACATTAGAAATACTCATGTCAACCTGGTCATGCAATGAATTGCATTTCTTCAAATGCAATTTGAATTTCTTCAAATGACCTTAACTACTTGCTCGTTTTAAAATCTGCTTTTTATATATTGCTCCATAAGCCTGCATTTACTGTGAACGTGAAGAACATGGTAAATTCCTTAGCTTGCTAAGAATGACAACTACGCTTGAATCTGTTGATCCCACTGAAGTTTCTTTTGTCCCTCTCTCACATTAAACCCAGCAGGTTCAGATAGTTTGAAGTTCATTCCTGTAGCAAACTTCATTTATAAAGAAAGGAGCCAAAGGAAAAAAAATATAAAAAGAATCAAGTGTTTCTTAATCACAGATATCTCATCTAGGGTAACAGAGTGCATTGCCATCGTAACCACAGAGCTGTTGCTCCACACCCTTAGATGGCCCATCCAAAGTTGCTCAGATGTGGGGGAAAGAATACCTAAAAAATGGGTAAAGCTGCGAAGTGCTTTAGCTCATATCGCTCCACACTCTTAAGTTTGACTCTCAGATGTGACTGAATCTCAGCCTGTGAGATGCTAATAGAAACACGCAGTTAGTGGAACACTTCTTGATGCAGGAGCAGAGGATCCCTCCTGCCTCCAGCCCTGAGAAGGGCTGCAGAAGGGCAGTGGAGAGAGCAGCCTGCGCACACGCACGAAGGGCACTCGGTGCACTGAGCAGCACGTACCCTGTCCCAAAGAGAGGCCAATTTCATTCCAGTTTTTAATGAATGCCTAAACCTTATCTTCCAAGCATATGCTATCTTCAAAGGCTTATCCAGCAGCAGAATTAAGCAACTGAGCTGACATGCAGTAAGCTGAGTGCCACTGCAAATCCCTGCAAGACCAAGTCACAGCAGAACTGGCAAGACTGGTTTCTTTGTCACGATGATAACAGGCCTAGGGGGTAAGAAGAGTGTAGGGTTATTACTGATTTTTCTGCAGCTTTTCCAGGCAGAGTCTTCTCAAAACGAGACATCCCGGCCTGAACAAAAAGCGAGCTGGATGCAATCAACACACTCTTAATTGTCTTTCCCCTGGCTCAGTGCAGAAAAAAGCTGCACCTTTATTCTGCAGGTGCTAATTTCAGAGCACTGTATTTTTAGGAAAAAAAAAAACCACAATGCTGTATGACTGACATATATTAATTAAACCCTGCTGTGATGTTTATTAGTTTAGGAATAATTATTTAATCAAGAAATAGCTGCCAAGCTTTTGATTCAATGCTGATGAACAGATACGTTCAAAAGCATTTCTGAAGCTGGCTGAAGTCTGAAAAAATCCAGACTAAGCTGTAGGAATGTGAAAGCTGCACATCGGTGTAAGAACATTGGTCCTGCTAAATCCAAGATCTTTAGCTTCTTTCCTGAATAAACCGCATTTCGATCTGCAAGTGTTTATTGGCATAACCGAACAAAACATTAAAAAATAGCCGACAGGAACAGGATATGTATCTTGACGGCTCCCTGACACCTGTGCTACATGTATTCATTCCTTCTGCTGCTCCTCCATAAACACATCTGGTACAAAAAAAAAAAAAAGTCAAGTGAAAGTCCTCTTGCTTTTTCTTTAGGAAAGTGAGTAAGCTTTGACTTCTTGACCAGTATTAAAGATAAATATGAAATACATCACATAATATTCATCATATGACTAGAAGAAAATTCAGCTTTCTTTTCTCAAAAAACAAACTACGTGTTTAATGCTTCCTGCTCTAGCCATTTCCATACTGCCATACTGCACACTCAAGCAGTAATCAAATGGAAAAACTGTCAGGGAGCAAGAGCTCTCAAATCCTTTCTATATTAAAAGTAATACATGTAGCCAGGCACCCACTGAAATAAGTAAAAGATCTTGCACTCAATTCATTCATTTTGAAGTCTCTAATGAAAATCATAATACAGTCTCATTTACTACTACTATCATAAATTAAACCACAGGCACACTACATCTTCTTGCAAAATAAGGTATGTCCCAAACCTTGCAATGTAACGGCCATGCCTGTATGAATGGCTCCGGCTACAGAGGCAGGTGCAGAATTAGGATTAAGACTTCATGTAAGGAAAGAACAAGGAGGCAAAATAAGAATTGAGAAGGAAGAAGAACAGCCTTATATGAAGCTCATGTGATTCTTCAGAGACAAGTGAATGCCACAGTGGATTAAAATACAGGTAAAAGAAAAATACATATATATATATAATTGTAATAGTCTTGGCAGACACACTTCTAAGGGATCTGCATGAGAGAACTAGCATCAAAATGAATCATTTTTCCTACCCAGATATGAAAAAATTCAAGACTTTTTTTCTCTTTGTGAAAACAGAATAATGATGAACCAAGGAAGGCTCTACCAATTTATCCAGCAATTTATCTATGCTTCTCTGAAAATGCCAACCAAAGTTCATCAGAGGACCAACTCTAAGAAAGTGATCTTAATCTGATTAATCAGCACTGATTTTCCCTGGAGTGGCAGGAATTGCCAAGGAAGAAATCACACGTGTGCACAAAGCAGTGACTTGAGAAGTATCCTGAAGTCGACAGGAGGGGCTGCTCGTGGTTTAGCAACAGAGGAATCTTTCTCATATGGAGTTAACAGTCTTCTAATTTTAGATAGAGTGGGAGATTTAGTGAGCCTGAAGTACAACAAAAGGTTTTGTCTGTCAGAGTGAGGAGGTGTAACAGAAATTAGGGTAGGAGGAAGGCATCAAGTAGCAGAAAAAGCCCTACCTCTCCTGAGCACAAAGATTTTCTCCTTCCTTAGAAAACCTCAGCTCAAAAAAAAGGCTATGTTTGGGGGCCCACTCCAGATTATATCAACTATGCTGTCATTTCAAATCGATCTCATTTGTTAACTTAGCCTTGGAGTCTTAGTCTTGGTTTTATTTCCAAGGCTTTACCTACCAGTTCTTTCCACTCTTTTTTTCAAACTAGGCCAACGCTTTGAGAAGTAGCGGTTTGCACTTGCTCAGAGGGCCAGTAATTTTAGCAGCTCTATTCCTGAAGACCCGTTTCTGGTCAAGCAAGCTGAGAGGCATCACACTGGCAGAGGAAGGGGCAGAGGAGCAATCGGATCCTACACAGGCCACTGACTCCCAAGGCTTTCCTGGGCATCACAGGCAACCTTCATTCTGGCCTTTCTTAACTTCTGAGGCATTGACTTTGCCGCATTAACAATATATTCCCAAAACTGCTTCCTGGGCCCAGCTTACCCATAAGCAATTCCTACATTTGCAGAGACATTTGCAGGGACAGGAACATTCGCTCCCCAGCTACCTAATACATGGCCATCAATGGAGCATCCAATTCCAACAAAGAAAAGGAGACTTCTATTTTTCACACATTTAATCCTTTCTATAGAATGGGATAGACTAGCTGTTTATTTTGAATAGCCAATATATGCTAAACCCATGAACAGTCTGGTCTCCCTAGAGATTTTACTTCAAGCTAAAAACCCATTTAGTAAAGACAAGCTTTTACGAAGTGTCTAGACTAGCTTTCACCCAGACGACAATAACTGGAAATGCAGAATTATGTGTACGCTGTGTAAAAATAACTCCGTGTAGGTAGGACTTACAGAAGTTGTATAGTTGCAAAGCCTAAATAATTAAGCACAAAAGTTTCAGGAGGCTAAGCAAATAAAAAGGCCTGAAGAGACAAGCAAGAAAATTCAGGCTTGTGACTGGCATTCTTCTCCATGTACTTAGTGATTTGAAGGACAATCCTCTTAGCAAGGACTATATGCACAAAGGATCAGGTCCAGTCTCATTTAATTCAATTAATTCTATAAATTCATGCAATTGTCTGTTTGCAGCTATATGCACAAAATGAGTTTGCAGCTAAACTGGGTTACTGTGACAGCACTTTTTACTCTAAAGGTGTGCCCATACTGAACACAGAACAGAGACCAGCAGGACACCTCGTTTTGCTCAGGCAGGAAGACAGCCACAGAAAGGGCCTGTGTAATTTGGTGTTGCTAGATGTCATGGCCAAACTGCTTCGTGGGATCTGATGGATTTGGATCAGAGGGTGGCAGCAGCACCTACGTGGGGCAGAGACTGCGGGCGAGCAGATGAGAGCCAGTCACCTCGTGTCACATTCCCCCTCACCTAGAAAGGAAGGGGGAAATGAAGGATATTTAGCCATGAAACTGCTCACTCCTACTTGAGACAAAAAATAAGGGTGAACTCCCTTACTTCTGAGGACGAGCACTTGGCACTCTGCAGCTTGAGTGGATCCCTAACTTCTACCCCAACAGCCAAGGAAGGGCTGTGCTCACCTCGTCTTTCACAGCAACGAAAACGCTGAAATGCTGCTGACCACGGGGAGTGGGGTCACAGGAACCGAGCTCCCTACGGCTACGCTGCCCATTCCCCCCGTCCCCGTTCCCAGGAAACGCTCACTTCTCCTCTTACACCTGAGAATTGCAGCATGCCCGACAAACACAGCCCTGAAGCCAAGCCAGAGGCCAACTCGGATGAGGTCTTCCAGGACAGTGATTAGTCCATTAGTCTTCCAGAAGACTAATAGTATTAATTATTATGCTTTTAAGGCAGGATCTTGCTATTGTGATCAGCCAGCCTGACTGCAGAGATGTGATGGCATGCACAGGAGAATATTACAGACCTAAAGGAATACAAGGAAACAGATCTCAGACAGACCTCAGCATCTTGGGATAAGGCCGGAAGCGTGCTGTGAACACAACAGTGCTCTGGTTTGAAAATACAGCACAGGTTTTATTAATTTTGATGAAGCTTCTTGTAGCAAGTGTTATGTCTATCTAATGTACAAGAACAAACATATTTAATCCTCATCAATCTTGCTGAATTCGCAAGCTGAGCTCTCCACCATGTAGCTGAACCATGTTTTTGTGTGCAGCATCTCTTAAGGAAATGTCTGTGCCTTACTGGACCGAAAACTGCAAGCAGCTGTAGAACAGCTGCAGCAGAATCTGTCTTCTACAGAGAGCTGAAACCATTTCAACCTTCCTTTGGCTTTGCTGTAGATGACATTATTTTCTCCAGACTTGAGCAAACGAAGTCTAAAAACATTATGCTTTCTTTAGAGCCAATACAATATCTCATAGTACATGCACCACTACAACAATTCTATCTATAGAATTCCCTAAGGAAAGCCAAGCATGCACCACAATACACAAAGGGGTTAAAGAAGGGGAAGAAACATCACTAGTCTTGTTCCCTTACACAAAGCAGAAGAGTTCTCCTCATCCCCGCTCCATACATTTGGAGAGCCCCAGTCAGCAGCAAGTCCCGAGGAGCACGGTTCCATGGATCCGCTCTAAATGTGGACTTGCCCTGAGTTATCCTAAGCACAAGTGACCTTTCCCGGAATTAACTGAAATCCAGTGAAGGTGCCTCTCTGTACCCATGGCATATGGTGATCTTAGCAGCAGCTAATGAGCGAGGATGACTCTGAATGTGCCCGTAGGGCTCAAAACGAAGGGGACAGGGCTCCTCACACAGGTCACCGCAGGGCTCGCTCCTCCGAGGGAACTATCCATACGCAGGGGTTGGCGGAGGGCCAGAGCACAAAACTCTACCTCGAGTCAACCCCTGCAGCTAAGGCTTTGCAGAACGAGGAAATGAGCCAAATAGTCCCCGAGTAAAGAGAATCCAGCTGATTTCAGCTTCATGTTCGCATTACAGGGAGACTTGGCTCGGATTTGCTAATTGGCATAGATGCTCATGGAAAGCTTTATCTCTCTTTCCAAAAATGTTACTTTAACCTTAGAAAGAATGGGAAGAGAGAAGGGGAACAGAAACCTCCAATGACAAATGCAAGCAACTGATCTTAAAAGATATTTTTCAGCTAATTTATATTGCTAAGCAGCATCTCTCACAGAAGTCAGCGGAACCATGCTCAAGCAAACAAAGAATCAGCTGCAATTTTCTATGCTATATGAAAAGCAGGAGACAGAAGAACATATAAACTGAGCTTAAATATGTGCTTACATTTAAACACTGAGATGCTATAATTTGATCTGCTTGACCTGGACGAGAGTGAGGAAAGGGCCATTTTTTGCTACAAACTTAAAGCGCAGCATTTGTTGCCAATGGAATTTGTAATTCCGAAAGCTCCTGTGAGTATTTCCAGAAACGTGTTACTGATGCTCAGGCAGATGCAGCCTCCACAGCAGAACCGGTCTTCCGTTTTAGACTTCCAACAACATACACCAGAGAGTAAATATTTGGATATATTTAAAATCATTTTAGCAGAATTTTATCAAAACAAGTTACCCAAATTGCTACTAGTATCGTAATAACAATTGACTCTTCATCCCCATTTTATTAACACTGTTAGAGGCAAATGAAGCCAACATTTCATGATAATTACAAATAGGAAGAAAGAAACAAGCTCAGTCCCTTTTTTTCTTTGACCTTATTAAAATATTCTTTTCTTTACAGGAGAACAATAAAATGGCCTTATTTTTAAGCATCGCACTGTGTATGAACCGGTTTCTCTGGTCACCCATTACATCCTGGAAATACCACTGATCCGAGCAGTTCAGTAGTGCACATACAACTCAAAGGTTAGTTCGTGAAGTCCAGAGGTGTCCAAAAAGTTGCTCTTTATGTCCTACAGGCAATGAAAGCTTTTAGACAATATTTAGAATAGAACGCTAACATTTTTTTTCCTTATTTTTGCCTCTTCCATCTCTATGACATATATATTAAATAGAAAAAAAAGGTAATTATGGACAGTGGAGTTTTTGGCTCTCAGGAGCTGCTGTTTGTGACTGAGCAGGGGGCTCTTTGCAGCCCAAACCCGCTGCCGTTGCCCCCTGAATGCCAGGACGAGCACCAAGAGGAGAAGCCGCCCAGCTGAGAAGGCCACATCGCTCCCCAAACCAGAGGGACCCCAAGGACCTGGGCTGTCCCCACACAGCTCTGCCTCCCTGCGAAGCGCCTGCGTGCTCCCTTCCCAGGCTGACCATTCCCTGAGGTAGGAGCACTGACACAAGGATACAAACGATTTCACAGAGCTTTGGATTTAACTCCTATTATTTTTTTAATGGAAAGGTGCATGGCCTTTGCTCTTGGAAGCCCGGGGTTTCGTTCCCTCTGCTGTTGCCACTTCCCCTTGGATCTCTGTGGGGTTTGTTTGCGCTGGCCGCAAAGCAGGAGGCCGCTTCTACGTTTTTACATTTTCCTCTAAGTGATTTAAAATAAAAAATTACAGAGTAAAAAGATAACATTTTTAATATAATCTTTTTTACTACCCTTTACAACAGCAGTATGAATCTTTTGCATAGAATTTCTTTAGTTCCTCTTTTGCACAGAATTTATTTAGTTCCAAGGAGAAAATTTAAATCTCCTGTTTTTATCTGAGGCTTTTTTTTTCCATTAAAATATATGGAGAGAAAGAAGGAATTGTTCTTACATAAAAATATGGAGAGCAGTGAAGGGAAAATTAGAACTTGTGGGGGCAAAATCACAGGCAAGCTGTGCAGGGGTGAGTTAAACATAAAAGCTTAGAAACCAGCACTTGGCCGAGTAGGTGCCTAGCAACAAAACACTGCACAGGATGCGTTAGCAAAGGGGAGAGGCGACGGAGCAGCCGTGCTGGCAAGCCCGGCAAGAAATCCTGCTTGACGCTGCCTCTTGCTACAGGTGTCTACCAAATTTTGGAAGTCAAGGCTCAAAGAGTCTTCTAAAGTGCTAAAATCACCATTTTTTTGCTGTTTTTTAATGGGAGCTGTACCTTATGCATAGCCACCCGGACGTGTTTTTGTTTTCTTCGTGGGTTTGCTTTGCTAAGGTAGATGACGCTTTTGAGATGCCCACACTATGCACTGATGATGCTCAAGTGGTTAGAGCCTGTCCCACTGAAAGGCCAAGATGGGCATCCAATCACACATCGAAAATGGAGATTTTTTTTCCTATTTTTTTTCAATGGAGAAAATCCCTGAAGCACAGACCTAGAGCAGCGCTACAGTCACACGAGTCCCCACGCTAACGTCACTGAAACGCACAGTTCTTGAGCGACTCTAATTGTGCTTTAATTGGCTCTTTCCTTATTTTTCTGCTTCATGTCTTGAAGAAAGATGCATGACTTCACATGCACTTAATCATTGTAATTATGGACACTTTCTAGCTCTCTGTATTGAATAGGCATAAAACTATTTGCATGCTGACAAAATAATGTATGGTTGCATATAGGTAATAGCTAGAATTAAGAGCTTACATCTATGTTAAGGGATATATAACCATTATAACACATACAGTGATGGAAATCAAATAATGAAAGAACACTGGAGATATTCTGTTGAAAAGGCTGTTATGCACTTGCTAGTAACAAATGTCAAGTCACGTGGAACTGTTCTTCCCCAGAAAAGTAAAAACTTGTCAAATGTAAAAAATTGGGCCATTAAATCCCAGCAGGAACAAAGACCAATGTTAGAAAATCCTCTAAGTTACAAGGCAAAATTAAGGCAGAGGTGTACAAATTGCCCAAAATTAGTAAATACACAATGAGAAGTTTGAAACTGGTATTTTTAAAAATACAGCACTATGTGTCAAACTGGAAATGGAAGGGGGGGGGCGGTGAGGGGTGGAAGGAGAAGACCAACCCACCAAGATAAGAAAGAACTCCCCAAAAAACACCTTGTAACTTAAGCTATTCAACAATGATGTACAAAATGTCGACTCCAAAGTCTCTCCTTTCACTGGTGTGTTTTAAAAGCACATTTTTTCCAGTTCTGACAGGATTCAGGGGTTATTTTTGATAGTCCAACTGCTAAGACTGTTGGTTTTTCTCACGGATGGATTATGTGATGCTATTGATCAGCACGTCCAGGGAGAGATGTACTCAGAAATAGCTCAGGGTTGTAGGGAGAGTTTTTTTTAACAGCAAGCTGTGCAGCCATCCCCTACAAGCTGCCTTTGCACAGCAATGAAATAGTAATATTTGCCCAGGCCCCACATTCTCTGGATCCCATCCTGAAGCTCTTGTTCTTCTTACACGGTCCTGAGGGAAGGCGAATACACATTAGACCACTTTAAAAGTATATAGAGGAGCCCACAGAGAAAGTACATCCGGAATGGATTTAAGAGAGGGCCAGGTCTTCTTTCAATTTGTAAAGAGGTCTGTATGTTCATAGAGAACCACTGTTAAAATCTGGCCATCAAGATGGAAATTGGGAGCAGTCACTTTCCTACCAAATCAGTTCTGGTTATACGAGCTTGACAGTTAGAAGGCAAAAGTGCAGGAAAAAGAACTTTCATTTTCTCTCCTCTCTGCCCCTATCCAGCCCAACTCCACTGTTACAGGCCAGCACTGGCAAGAATAGGCTGTGGGTCAGCACAGAATGCTGGTACTTCTCCAGAACACCTTGTTCCACTCCCATTCCACCTTCTACACTTCCTGGATCTCTTCTCCTGTTTCTTTTGCTACATTTTTAGCTCATCTCCCTATTACAAGGTACCTAGGTAGTTTCCTAAATGTACTCCACGCAATCAGTTTTTCTCTCTTTTTCTTCAAATGCCTCTCAGTAAATTCCCTTTCCCCCGCGGTTTCTCTTCCTGCTTTCCGTTCTTCAGACAACCCCTCTCCTGCATCAGGGAGGCCAGTTCCTTCTGAGCCTGCATCGCACCCGCCACAGCCGGCGGCGGTGGCTACGATCAAGCCACTCAACTCAGGTCCCACAAACATCACTGCGGGTCTTTACGCGAGTCTGAACTGGAGCAAAAACAACCCCTTCTCCTCCTCCTTCCCGAATGCCTTGCTCAGACTGCCAGGTTATCCCACCTAGGGCTCCGTTTCCCTGGCAAGCACTGGCATTAGCCCGACTGGCCCACCCGGGCAATGCAGGTACTGCGGATCCGACCCAGCAGCTCTCAGCGAGCAGGCCAGGACTTCAAAGCCCCTTCACACCATCAACGGGAAGGTCACTTGCATGGGCAGAAGCAGAATTTCCCTTGTCAACACGGCCATTTGTTCCAGGTAAGGGTCACCCAGTGAGCGTAATGCATTTATAATCCAATAGTTGACTGCTTGGCTCTGAATAAAGGATTAAGCCTGATGCGAAAGGTTACTTTGACCTTCAGAGCTAAGAAGTTACAAGAGGCATTTTGCCATTGGAGCAAATAGTTTTAGTGTTTTCAGAAATACAGAAGTTCCTACCTATAGAGCCAATCAGACAGCTGAATCACACCCTCTTCTATTAATTAAAAGTTGGTCTTGCTTCCTACAGATAATGATTTTTATGTACCCTCTGTCAACTTGGCAACTCAATTTATCAATTATAACCATTCCTTTCCAAATGGAGTTTCTTCTGCCACGTTCAATTTGCAAGCATAAAAATAACAATTTTCAATGCCACATAAAAAATTGTTGCCTCAGTATTTAAAGACGTGACCTACAGTAACCTCTGCACAAGCACGGCCATGACTTCTGTATATTATATATTATTATTTTAGCATTATAACACAGAGCATTTCAAACGATGCAACAAAGTAGCTCTGGTTTCGTAGGCCAGATTGCTGAAAGAAGTAACGAAGCCAGAGCATGTCCCCCTTCTTCAGCTGTGTCATCAGGCCACCTTCTGCACCCTCAGCGCCCTCTTCCTTCTGAGATCAATCACACGCATTTGTAATAAAACTCAACCAAATGCAACACAGGTGCATTCAAATTTCATTTTAAAAAAGCCATGGCTGGGAGTTGGAAAGAGGACATCTTTGAAAGGGTTGATTGTGCCAAATTTAAGAAAAGCACAACTGCATCTAGAACTCCCTGCTATAGAGACCCTGCGGATTTATGAGAGAGACTAACTTCAGAATTTGCTTTTCAGGCCTCCCTTGGGACTCCTTCTAGACCACAGAGATGGTTCAGTGGTAGTTTGATAAGCCACGTGGGACTTGGCTTTGCTGCTTCCTTCCTTCGCATAATGACTGCTGCCAAACAAGCCTGGACCTCTGTATGGCATTTGGGCACTTGCACGCTTTCTGGTCTTCCGTAATATCCATGCCAGACAAAAAAATGTTTATTTACTCTTGTTAATCTACTTGCTTCAATTACTGTTATGGTTTTCCCATTTTCCCTTGAAATAATGATTTTTGGTTACCTTTTAAAATGGAGTTTTTCATGACTACTCCAAGGCCTGGTGTGATAATTTTACGCTCATTTAAATGCATGAGCCTCAATCTTTTTCTCCACACCTCCACAGAGATTAATTCCCTGCCAGCTGAAAAGGCCAGGCTGTCTCCTGGCTTGCAGCACTTTCCCACCCGCACAAAGCGGCTCTCCGGACGCGGCAGCGGCCAAGGGGAAGGCCCGCGACACAAGGCATCCCCAAACGGACGCATCTTTGGCAGTCTCTCCTCTGTCACCTCCTTCTCCATGAACATGAGCCCATGGATTCGGGGCCCAGCTGAGGCTCTGGGAGTCCCAGTAGCCGACCCCAGTGGTCACACGCTCTGCAGCTGAACAGGGCCGAGGGCAGCACCCTGCCACGTGAGTGGTACCCTGACAATCAAACGTGCACTCAATTGCCTTGATTTGAATGATGCTAACCTGATCCCAGTTGGAAAATCAAGCCCTGTACTTATCTACAAGCTTTTGGTGATGCTTTGCTGAATGTAACAAGGAAAGAACTCCAGAAACAAACCGAAAAAACAAAAGGCCCGGTTTTGGTAAAGGACCAGAATACTGCAAGTTACAAAATAACACAGCTCCACTGCTATATAAACTTTTTTTCTTCCCCTCTTCCTTTTTATAGCTCAGACTACATTCTGGGAGCTGTTGACTAAAGTGGACCTTTTAGAGGCCTGCACAAGCTTCACTGACAAAATTTTCAATATATCTAATACCCACATAACACACATCACTGAAAAGTGACAGGGCCCGCAGAGTGAAGCTCAATGTTCCAACACTGCATAAAAATACTTCCATTTATTCATAAGTTTCAAATAAAGATTAACACTTCACAGCGAATTTTGAAGATGGGTGACATTCTTTTCCCCAACACTTATGAGCCAAGCGAACAGATCACAATACTAACAGTAGATTACAGCACTACTCTTCTTGCAGGCTTCTCCCAGCTTAAATATATACACGGAAAGTTTAACCTCAGGAGGCACCCGAAATCACTGCCTGGAAAATCACAAGTGACTGAAGGGCAGCCAGAATAAAATACTGGAATGAAACCATTCTGTCCTGTCTCATCAAACGACTGACAACGTGACGGGCAGGACGTCTGATACAGACACACGGGGCAGCGCAGCTCACGGTGGCCCAAGGCTCTGCTGGGCAAACAGCATCTCTGCCGCTGCCCCTGGACTCGCAGCGCCAAGCGAGAAGCTCTGGGCACATCCACACGCTGCAGGGCAAGGCCAACACCGCCACATGGGCCGGCGGGCCCGGCCTGCTCACATCGGGGACACTTATCAACCTCAGTCCATCATCTGAAAGAGACAGACTGATCTCTTAAATAACACAAGGGAAGGATAAATAAAACAACAACACTTCTGCGCTCGGCCCCCTTTGGTAAGTCCTCAACCTTCCGTTCTTTCCTCAGAGGCACCCTGCCCTGCCGTGTGTCGGGAGTGGAGATGTGAGAGACGATTTCATGTGCTCCGCCACTGACTTCAGCTGTGTGGGTTTAGAGGACAAGGCAGCAAAGTGCATCAGAAGAGACTGCTTATGTCTAAACCAGAAGCACCAACTTATTAAAAGCTGTGGTACAGGAACACCTCCTTGTCACGAGGACCGGGGCCTGCTCGTCTCCGGCACCCTCACAGGAATGGCTGCCTCAGCACGGGCAGTGCCAGCCACGTTCCAGAATCCCAGGGAGCAGCAGCAGCTTTAAACCCACGGAAGAGCAGATGGGCACAAGCAGCTGCATCACCATGGAGCAGACTTGGGAAATCCAGGACACATGGCAAATTGCAGCTTCCCTTCTACCTCCCAACCTACCAACAGTACTCACACCCACTTCAGACCACGTGCTAGCCATGGCTGGCTAAGCTGGTCATTTCCCAAGAAAGTTTTAAAGACTTGATGCCACATCCTATCCTGTTTACTTGTCTGAGTAATAACATTGATTTTTATAGAACTAATCAGGTAAATTGAATACAATTTTGGCCCTCCTCCCCCCAAAAAATCTTACTGCTTTCTGGCACTAAGGCCAGGCATAAATTTGTAATAATTTTCTTCAATAATAGTAGGCTTATTTAGAACTTGATTTATAAAAGCAATTTTCAATAATGTGATGTGTGCGTGAAAAAGCCTCTTCCATAATCACGGCACTTATTTAAGAGAGATGATACTTTACAGAACGCAATCATATTTGAAGAGCTCTCATTATAGCAACTCTTCTATAACCGGGACATTAAATAAGTTCTATTGTGTTATTAAAAACTCTTAAAAATACTCTTTGAAGTTACTTGAAGTTACGCCACGACTCTGACACTTCTTGTATTAAAAAACCACGAGACCTGGAAAGAAGCGGCAGAACTACAAGGCGAGTGCGGTAGCTCTGACACCCTCTACGTGGGCAGAACATCTCGAGGCCGCAGACCAGCAGCTGCTTCTCCTTCTGGGACTGCTCAAGCCACTTGGACGAGGCAATGCAAGACCCCGACCTCTGTGCATCCTTCAGAACATGCACAGGGCTGCAACCAACACACCCCAAATCTTGCTAATTTAGGGAATGGACACACTGTTTTCTGAGTTTTCTCACCCTAAGTAGGTACGAGCACTGTTTTTCCCGTTCACATGGTAATGCTGATGTTTATTCCCAAGTTTAGGAGCATAGGCAGGTTAATAACTATTTCAAACTTGCAAGCAGGCCACAATAAGTTGTAAAATCAGTATCTTCTTTATTTCTGGCTGTCCATCACTTCCTAACAGTGACAATGTACCACATGTCCGTCTGCTATGAACAGATAATGAAAATTTAAGTGAAAATTTTGCCTCAGGAGAGCCCAGACAGAACATTAACTGCAATATTTTATCCTCTGGGTAAAGCTTTACAATCTCAATGTTCACAGGACTCTTCATGTGTCAGCAGGCAACTGACAACTTTGCAATATTAACTCACAGCACATTTCATCCAAATATAATGATCAGTCAACACAAATGGCAACAGCATTTACATCCTTTACACTTTAAATCCAGCAAATGAACGTCAGTAAGAATGACATGCTTTCCAATTACGGTTTAAAACCTCAAAACAATCCATAATGTCCTCAATCCCCAAATAAACTGCATGCAAAATGTGAAGGTATCCACTTTTGGTACATTTTTGATGTACACAAGCCTTAATTTCTACAGGGGCTGCAAATAATTTAAGACATTTAATAGCTCTTTAGAATGCAGGAAAGTTTCAAAGCACAATTCAGAAGTGAAAACATCACTACGTAATTTGGTAAATTATGTAATATATCTGTTACTAAACAAATAAAGGTTTTGTCAACATAACCCTTGAACAACGTTCAAGAAACCTATAGATGATGCACCCAGAGACACGGTTTAGCAGGTATGGTGTTGAATGGTTTAAGTTTAGATGATCTTAAAGGTCTTTTCCAACCATAATGATTCTATGATTCTATAATCAAAATTATTACTAATGGGAATAAGTGAAATGCGACTGTGCACCGAGTCGCAGCGTTGGGCGCCCAGCCCGGCCCGCGGCAGCTCCACGGCCCGTGTCGCGCCGTGACAGCGCGAGCAGCGCGCGCCGGTCCACAGCGCACAAAGCAGATGGTGGCACCTTCGCAGCTGCGCGCAGCTCTTTCCATGGCCTGATGCGGCTGCAGCATATTGTGAATTCAGCTGGAAAATGAGCAATCCCTCTTCGTTTCGCACACTGGGGTGTTTCTGCAGAACTAACCTTCGCAATCTCTGCACTGCCAAAATAATTACTTTTCACTATCCTCTTAGCATTTTAACAGCTCTGCTGTTGACAGTATATTAAATAAATGGCATGATGGACAAAGAAACAACCAGATGTTAATTCAAGCTACAAAGCTGAGTTCAAGGACAATTGCTTACCTTCTCTGTCTTTCATTTATTTTATTTTGAAATTTCAATCAGATGAATAAAAAAGCAGGGGGGAGGATATAGATTTTTCTCATCATAAATGCCCATGCTCAAGTAAATCTGTATTTCATTAACCATCTCAACATCCTCAGCTAGTTACCCTAGTCTCCGATTATTTATATCAAAATGTATCCATCTTTTTAGTTCAGTTTTTCATAAAGCCCAACTTTATGAAAAATCAGGATCACGTCAATAGGTTTCTTCTTGTCTTAAGAAGAAAGGAAAACCATAATGAATCATTCTATGAAAATAGCTCAGAAGACAGGCCGGTGAGCTCTAACATCACAGAAAATGAGATCGAGAATTTTCTCCCCTAAAGGTAAGATTTTATAACAAACTAAGTTTGGACATTCTGATTCACTTTTAGCAGACTGATTTGTGAATGGTCAAATAATCTTCCCTACCTAGGACTGCAAAATGAAGTATTTCAACTTTCTAAATGGAAAATTTTCTTCATTTTTTTTCTTTGTAGTTTTCCTCCTTCCAAGATGTAGAAAGATCGGAAGTGTATAATAATTCTGATATTTGACTACCATTCAAAAGTCAATCTTAACCCACCTTTATCACAGCTTATCTGTCACAGGTATATATACCTACAGTGAATTTTGGTAAATAATTCTCACTGAAATCTCTTACTCAATTAATTCCTTGGAACATTTCCCTAAATCAACACTTACTAATCTTCAGTGATTGCTTCCAAACAGACCACTGAGAATTTGTTTTTAATGCTTAGATTTCACTTCCATCAGGACTCTTCTGGTGCTGTTAAGAAACAAAACCCTGCAAGATCTGGATGTTGGAATACAGAGCATGTTCATTTGATTCGCAGGTGGCACCAGGAAGCCTGAAGGACAGCAAGGAGGCTGACTAGCAGGAGAGAACCCCAAATATCCCTAATTATGAGGGATATGGCATGAAGTGATGGGGCAATAGTCATGGATAAAATTGGGTTGCCCTTATTACACGTAGTTGATGCTTTTAAGAGCATCTTCTTAGAAGACATAAACCATCTATGTCTTCTGCCATAGCTCCATACCCAAATCCACATAAATACATAAAACACATCTATCAGATCTATCAAATCTCCCATGAAACACATGCTAGTGTGCTTGGAGGTTGGGGGCTGTAATCCCACAGCTCTGCCCAGCTCTAACCACAAGAGACTGCTCCGCTTGCAAGGCAAGGATCGTGCCTTGGAAGTTGGGGCAAGAGGAAGGACTCGATGCCGGGCCTGGCAGCACACAGGATGTGGAGCTGAGACACACATAATGTAAGTTTTCTGGGCTGGGAGTGAAAAAAGACATGGAGGGGAGGAGGTTCATGGGTGAAAGTGTGGTAAGGAAAGGCAAGACAACGAGGAGGATCTTCCAAGAGACCTGCTAAGAGACCATATCCTGCTTATGGGTTGCACAGGTGCGGCCAGGACGCTTCCAAGTGTCACATTCATGGGAGAAAGCCACTAAGCAGCACAGAGCATACGGAGCAGCATAAAATCTCCTCCCTTTCCATCAGCCAAGGATGATGGCTCTTCTTGCCTCTCTCCTTTTCTCTCCAATCTCTCAAAATCCAAGCAAGACAGAAGTGGCTACTGCCACAGCAGCCATCTAGAGTTTTTTACGGAGAATAACCTTCCCTCCCTAGTTTTCCCTCTCTCTTTAGTATCCAGGAAGAGCATAAGGAGAAGAGCAGAATCGTCTTTAATCATCAGGAGTGAGGAGACCCTTTCCTCCCAGCAGCTCCTTGAACCCTGCAGCAGCTGGATGCTGACAACAGTCACTGTGGATGGAAAGAGAAGACTGTCGGGAAACAGCTTAGGGACAACTTTCCATTGCCACCTCTGCAAAGAAACAGGAAGACTTCGGTGCAAGAGAAAAAAAAATACAGCAAGTGATGAGTGGAGGGAATGTGGGAGTCGAAAGTGACAACTGCAAGGAGCCCTTAGCTCTCCCACCCGCACTGTGCTTAAACCCTTAAATAAACCACAACCCAGTTGTCCCTTGCCCTGGAAATCACAGGGCTTCGAGATCAACCCACTGAGATAAAACAAGAGCTTTTGTGCCTCATGACAGAAGTCTGAATGCTGAAATTCTGTGCAGAAATACTGCGTGTGTCTTGTAGAACAAAGAGCTTATTACCAGGGACTTGTTGTCCTCGATCAGCCAGAACTTTGACATCTGCTTATTTTCTTTTGGAAAACTACCTTGCTTAGCTATTGTGTATTGAAAGGCTTTTGGTTGCCAGGAGTGAGAAGGGGTGCAAACTAAGGAGCAATATCCTGCAGCGTGCACATAAGGAAACCTGTCGTACAGAGACCTTTAAGAAACAGAAATTCTTGATCTTCCAGTAATAAAAAAAAAAAAAAAACCTTGTACAACTTTATTCTACCAAAAACTTCTACTAAATATTTTTGCTTTCTGTATTTCTTAGCCTGTCACTTTGTGAAAGCTGGAAATGAAATGAATTTCAGAGGCTGGTGCCCAGACTAAGTGAGCAGCGTGTTCTGGCTTGGAGGATTGAACGTTCCCTTCTCCTTGGCAGTGCCCCTGTGCAGCCTGGCAGGTACCATGGGGAGAGGCTTGAACTGATGCCACCCACGGCCCCACGGGAGCTCCTCGGAGCCCGGCAGGGCTGCAGGTATCCGTAAAGCTTTCCTCGTGCTACAGATATGCTCATTTTCCTCCCAAAACCTCTTACTGCCATATGAAATGAACCACATGAACCGAGTCATCAGGGATTTTTCCCTCCCTTCTGCTGGAAGGCCATGGTTAAGTGCTCGCTGCAGAAGGAAGGGCCCAGCAGTCATCAGCGAGCGCAGCCCAAGGTTTTACCTCCTCCTGAGCTGCATGGCACGAAACTGCCCCCCGTCAGCACCGGGGAGCACCAGACAAGGGCAAAGGAGGCAGAAAGAGGGGCGAGCTCACACCGCTGTGTGCCAAGTGGGGCTCCCGCTCCTGCTCCTGGCTCTTACAGCCCTCAGCAGGACGTTCTGGTATCTCCTCATGACGTATGGGATGCCCCCCATGGAGGAGTTTCAGCACCTCCCAAAGATGGGTTTTATAAATACACATATTTTAACAGCTCCTCCCTCTCACTGCCCCGGTCTCTTGCACCTGCGTGTGTTATATGTAACTCTCTGGGTTATTTCCTCCCCTAAAGAGGCACCAGAGGAGGTGTAGAGGTGGTGAAGGGCACAGTGCCACATGCATTTCTTCATGCCATGAGGTTTATGGGGATCCAATAAGAACCACCTGAGTTAGTGTCTTGGATTGAATTCTCAAAGAGGAGGAGCATGTTGGTTCTTTCTGTCCCAGGGAACATCAAAGGTGGGATGTGACGGCCGGAAAGCTGCAGACAGAGTGGCAGGGAGCAGAATTAGCCTGACAATTCCTGCAATGGAGTGCCCACGGAACAGGAAATATTCAACACACTTTCTATGGGTTTAATAGGACCATACACACCAAGATGTGGAAACTCGGAGAACACTGGACAGCAATAAAGATAATACTTAGATCATTAAGACAATTAAATTTATGTGAATTGAGAGCCCTATAAATACCTTGCAGGGTACACCTTACCAGCTGCAGGATTCGTCCTCTCCATGCTATTGGGTTTTCAGAAAAGAGGCTTTACGATATTGCAAGGCAGGCAGTTTTCCAAATTTAGATTAATGCAGAAATTTGAAAATTCATGTGTAAATAAAGCAACTGTCGGAACATCCTTGACAATTTTAATTGCACTGGAGGCAGACACAGAATGGATAAAAGCATAAAAATGTCAAAATTAATATTAAAAATTAGGCCTTCTGTAGACATCATTTCCATATACCATATGCTCTTAAATAGTGTTATTACAAAGATGGCTAAAGCTCCTAGCTCTGAGATGGAAAACCAATTCAGTGGAAAGATCAATAACTAAAGAAGGCAAAATGGCAAAGGGAAAAAATGCATGGTGAAAGCTCTCTAAATGTGTCTATGCCAGATCATTATGGCTATTCTTCTGCCAACAAAACGTGAAAGATGAACTCAGCTTTCCTACCTCAGTCTGTTACAAAAAGCAGTTCTGCTCATTGCTTCATATCTGGCTTTGCTCTCGCCTCACGCTGCAGCAATACTCCTCCTACAGCCCTAGCCCTGTCCCCAAATCAGCATCTTAGCTTTATTGCCTCGAACTTTCTCCCTGCTGCTCCCATATCCAGACTCAATGTCTTTTGTCTCTTCTCCAAAATCCTACCAGATCAAGTGGCAAAAGAGATGCCAAGGTCTCACCTGGATGCCAAGCAACCCTGCGACAGCCTCTTTAACTTCCCTCTTCCCACCCGTACTCAAGCTGCTCTCAGGAAAACCCTCCAAGTTGCCCCTACATCATTTCAACCTGCGAGTAAAGTTTTTCTCCACTGCCCTTGCTTGCAACTGCTCCCTCATCCTTCTCTCTCTCCCTGCTCTCTGTCCACAGTCTCTTCAAGAGCAGAAATGATCTCTTGCTCACACATTGGCAAACACCAACTGCTTCTGTGAAAATGATGTTATAAGGATTGGAAGACTATTTTCTGATTAGCATTTTTGGAAATTTTGTTGCTGCCGCTTTTCTTTCAAAATAGACGACTGAAAATTAGTCTGCTCCTCATTTTCCTTCTTTTTCATCCCTTCCTTTCTTCCATTTCTGTCTGAATGAAAAAGAAAATGGAGGGGAAGAAAAAGGGGGCAAACAGGGATTGTGAAAAAAAGATTTAAAAAAATTGAAAAGACCACAAAAGCAAAATTTTTAACAGAAATCACTTCTAAGAAACATTCTTTGGAAACATTCAAATGTAGGTCTTTGGCAAGTTCCGCTAACCCTAAACAACTAAGTAGCTAAACACCCAGCGGGCAGTGAATCCATTTTCTACATTCTGGGTTTGGACGGGATAATTCATCCTGTGTTGGTTTCAGGCACATACCAAGGTGCTCCAGAATGGTCCCCTGAGGGAGCTTAGGCCTCTGATACCTGGGGAAATTACCCTGCCAGAATTAGGTACTCTGAATCGCCCATTTCAGAGGGTATAAAATTACCTAAGAACAGATCGTGAATATCTGGAACTTCTATTTAAAGCATAAGCTCCTTAAGCATCCTCCTTCCTATGCCCTGGCTACACTTACGACAGCTCTTTAGAGCCTCTCCTAATTATTTTAACAGCAAAGACGTCTCCTGGTTTTGGATGTATTCCAGTCTGCGTTTTATGAACAGATATAGAGAACACCGATGCTTATTGAAGAAGAAGCATTCCCGGCTTCTCCGTCCCTTCCACATCGCCCAGTGTGGAACGGGGGCAGCGGCTGGGGAACCCGGCCCACACCTTTGCCTCAGATAAAGGGATATCCTGGCTTTGCTGTGATATGGGCCACTACCCGATCTACGAGACTTCCCTTTATTTTCCTTTGCCAGCAAAAACCTAGCAAGGGCTTGTATTCTATTTATATCATCACTACAATAGGAATTGAACTAAAAACACAGGTTTTGTTAGCAGATAATAAACCAGGAGCTCATTCTATTCAACTCTCTGACAAGTGGAAAACAGGCAGCACTTAGATGTGAATATTCACAAAGCACTAATAGAATTTGGCATTTAGTCCCAAAATCAAAGGCAGAGACCTGTCTGTGTTACGATCGGCAGGGTAATAAGGGATTTCCACCACCAAAAGAGATGATAAACTTCCCGGCCCACATCCCTGCCTTGTCACTGTTCCCCTGTCACCAAAGGAAGAGCAGGAGCCAGCAGCAGCCGCCCCTCATTCCCTACCTGGATAAGGGCGGCAGGATGCAGGGAGCCATCGCGCCGCGCTGTCACACCACGACAGTTTAATTAAGGGGATACGACTCTCTCAAAGCAATGCTCCCTCCCAGCTCCTCCAACGTGCCTCATCTCAAATACTTCACTGTAGACTGTGCGTTTTTTTTTCCTCCACTCCTGCTACTTGTAACAGTCTTTTTAGGAGCTTGGAAATAAAATGCAAATCAATTGCAAATCAATTTTTGCCAAGTGAAGAAGGATTTACTTTTCTATCATTGCAGCTTATTTTTGTTTCATTCCTAAAAATAAACCTAATATAGTTCATTCAGAAACGTATCTGAGATAGGGATAGTCAAAGCCTCTTGGTTTTGTCTGTCCTTCTCATGATCTTCCTACCCTGTTCCACTCAAATTTACACACTGTGCTCACGGTGTTTTTATACACAGGTCCTGTGGGAAGCCCAGAGCTCTCGGCAACACTGTCACAGCTGAAGCAGTGCCTGGAGAGCTCTCTGGGCTTCCCGACAAGTGGCTTATCCACTCCAGGATACTGCTCCCACTGTGCAA
Organism: Tinamus guttatus; assembly: GCF_059628265.1. NCBI lineage: Eukaryota > Metazoa > Chordata > Aves > Tinamiformes > Tinamidae > Tinamus > Tinamus guttatus. The sequence continues at coordinate 2,047,071 of NW_028288937.1, read as the reverse complement.
CACAAAACAACACACCAAAACGACTTGCCAAGTTTGGCCAAGTTTCCAAAAAGAGAGAGCCTTGCAGCTGTAACATGACATTCTATTAATGCTATTTGCACTGTACATACTGCAAGCTCATTAAAGAAACACCAAAGTATTTCATTTTGCTCTCTAGAGAATACCCTCTAATATGAAGATCATCCTTTGCATTTCTGTATTATTTTTGCCTCTTTAGTTTGCATATAAAACATCTAAAGCTGAGCTGAAAATATTCTACAGTGAAGAGTGCAAAAGGAACAAAATATTCTATATTAATTATGTGGCAAAATACAAGAACAAGCTTCATGTTTTTATATGTTCACTAATTATGCTGTGTACTCGATTTGAAGAGCAGTAAACTACTGCTCTTCAAATAGTGCTTTTAAAATCAGCAAATCAATTTCACGGGAGAATTCTGCTTTATGCTCAACCCTTCAGTCACAGTGAAGGAAAAAAAAAAAGAAAAGGAGGAGGACAAATAAGAAAACAGAAGAGAAATTGGGAGGTTCAATTAGTGAAACCACCAAATGGTCTCTTCTCCTCACCTCACACCACTTGAATACAAAGGATGGAGCTTTTAAGACCATGGTCCTTCCTGGGATGAGTTGGGCCTGTTTTAAATAGGAGCTGACCTTGCTCATATAGGATCCACGTTTCTAGTCTCTTCTCTCTCTGCAATATGAGTCTATTTTGCCAAATTTCAGAAATATGAGAGAAAAAGGGTAAACTTTCAGTGCATACCAGATTAAAAAAAAAACTTTGAAGAACTTCTTTAGATTTACAAAACATTACTACTGCTTAACAGTCTAGAGCTAAATAACTGATAGAATAAAATTGTGTCAGTATTTGTGTTGTTTAGGTAACTGCTCTTCAAAGTAAGGAAGAGTTTTCTGTGAGTCACTCCTAGGAAAAAAACCCTTTTTTTTGGATGAAAAAGAAAGCTCTTCCTGAAACATAAAAGGAGAAGAATATATTTCTCTTCTCCAGAAATACGAATGGTAAAATGAAAGATTTATTCTCTAAAAGATTTATTTTCTTACTTACTGACGTTTCTGTGACTCACCTAACATCAAAGGCAGTCTTCAAAATGTCTGTAAAAGGTGACCAAAAAGCAATAGATGCTGTGAATATATATTGACTTGTGCATACAAAGTTTTCCAAGTGAGCTATTTCTTTACTGAAAAATGTTTAGCGATCCACAAATCAAAGAAATCACTGTCAAACTGAAAAGCCTCTCATTTGCCTGCTATCAAAAATAATCTCTGATATCAAAACAGTTAAGCTTCTGAAAGTCTGATCCCCCTTTGACTACTGAAGAGAGGCTTTCTAAGGCATTTTACTAATAACGATCAGTTTATTTTATATATTTCTTGAAAACTTTCCATAATTTTTACTCCATGGTCTGAAAAACAAGCAACAAGCTAATGCCAGAGGGACAGAATTATAAAAGAAGCAAAATATATTGCAGAAAACGGTATTGATCACGCTGCACACCAAGGAAAAAGACAAGAGCTTTTGGTGTAGCTTGAACTGAAACTGCAGGGAGAATTTCAAGTAGGCTCAATGCAACAGTCCAAGCCAATTTTACGCTATTTCTATTAACACATCTCTTTAAAAAATTCCTTAAGATGGACCAGTTTTAAGCTTTTATGATGACACTTAAAACTAACCCAATGCATGTAAGAAAGTGCTCCAGAGTCTGTCCTTGTTTTATTGTCACTGTTACTGCCATCCTTACTAGAAGCTAGCAAAAGACAACAGACTGAAATCACAACACAGAGAAGGAATATTTATGACAGATGATTTCCCAGTGTTATAAAATAAGTTTATAAGGCTAATACAGTTAATTTATTGAGAGAAAAGGCAATGGTTACTTCACAACATTTGAAAAAAAGAACTTAATTTTGCACTTCATCCGAAGACAGTACCTCTAGCAACGTTATCCACAGACCCATGGCAGTGTAAGGCCGATGTCTATCGCACATTTTCCATGCTACTTAGAACAACTTGGGGGGGGTATTTTCCAGAAATCTTCCACTTGAGGACAAAACAAGGCTCCTGAATGCTTAAAGATGCCTAAACAAGCACGAGAAAGTACCAAGCTTTCTAACCCAGGGTCTTGACCAGGTGCCGTGCTGGTGAGCTGGCCCTGATCGCCTCGCTTGGAGCTGCAGGCAGTGACACGTCAGACGGGGGTAGCCGAAGCCCCTTGGTTTTGTCCACCTCATAATCTCCCTATCTTGTTATAAATCCATACAAATCTCCCCATGCTGTTATATTTTTATAGTTCAGGCCTCGACATATCATCCAGGGCAGAGAAGTCCAATGTGCTCTGCACTGCTGAAGGCCTTTGTATTTCAAGGGGGAAGAAGGGGAACAGACAGTGGGTGTTTTTTTACTTTGCATCAAAGTTTAATACAATTATCACTAGATGGATAAGGACAGTACAAAGTCTGCAGGGACAGTGACTCTTTTATTAGAATAATTGAGGTGGCTGGAAAAGATGTATAAATTTCTGATCGAGCACATCACATTGTGCTACCCATGCATTCCTCTAAAAATTATTCTAGGTTATTAGAGCTTTCCGACAGGAGGGAAATCACCTCATTGCAGGGAAAATATTCAAAGTGACAATACACATGGCACTGAGGAGAAAAGTGCAGATTTTAGCTAGCACGCCTCCAGTTCCAAATTTCTAGGAAAGGTAAAACAGACCAAAAAAGCACTTTCCTGAAGCAAATGGGAAAAAGCAGAGAAGCAGCAGGTCCAGTCAAGCTTCCTCAACTCCAGGACCCCAGTAATCTGTCCCTGGAACCAACTATTTCATGAACCACCTTCAGGGTGGGCCCTATGAGCCACTTCCAAGCTGTGGGGAGGACTTGAGCTCTCCCCCTTGGGTCGCTCGTGGCAGTGCTGCCTCTCCAAGGAAAACCCCCCGCGGCGCTTGCCCTCTGCCTCGCCAACGCGTTTCAGCGAGGGCTGCAGCTTGGCTGGGGCATCACGGCGGCTACGGAAACACCTGGGAGGGATCGTTTTGATGAGGCACAGCCGTTTTAAAAGAGGGTAATTTATAGATTGTTTAAACTAGAGTAAATGGACATGCGGACCAGGCAATTTCTAATAAGATAGAAGGGCAGATAGTACTAAGAACATGACAGAAAATTGAGCATAATAGCGAAGTTAAATCACATTATGTCCCTATTCTGCACGTACAAAAGCAAGACTACTGCTGCCTTTCAGGGCTCTCTACAACTGTAGATTTATTTACTTATAATGACTGTCTATTGAAAGATCGTTTTGAAAAACAGATACATGGTAAGTCCAAAAGATCTCTGCAACAGCAAATGCAAAGCCAAAGCACATGGCAGGAAAAGGCTGAAACGAAAAATATTACCAGGTCCTGGCACAGACTTGCCCAGCCAGACCCTTGGCAGATCTACAGCAGCAGTCAGTGCTACAAATCCAGTTGGCTCAAGTGAAACCCAAAGGGCCCTAAAGTTTCATATAAAATAGGTGTCGCCTCCCAACCAGCACAAGGGGGATTCTGTGTCCTTTTTTGCTTGTCCTGGATTACTGCTTTTAAAAGCCCTTTCTTCCCAATTGCAACACATTGAGATTGCATGCAAGTTTATACCTTAAAAGGGGGCAACAGTTAATTTACTGCTATTAAAGCAGTATTTATTATTCTTTTTGTTATCATTGAATATTTTTGCAGTAAGACTTCATTATGGCATTTAAACAAAGGAAAATTTAGATTTGCGCCTCCGCAGTTATACTGTCTTCTGGCAAAGTCTGAAATGCCGTGTGCTTGCCACTATTAATGTTTCCATGCCCAAGGGATGCCAGAACTGCAGGATTAATATTTAAATTGCGTTACAAAAGTAGAAGAAACTTATGCAATAACATGACTTTTTTTTTTTTTTTTGGATTACTAATATTGCCTCATCCTCCTCCAAGAGTCTGTTTTGTTTTGAATCATTTAAAAACAGGAGTCCAGGCACTACTTCAGTCTTTAATTGGTCTTAGTAACAAAACTTGCGTCAAAAGAAAATAAAGAAATGCCGCAAAATAGCAATCAGGGTGATGTGTGTTATGGCATCAATACAGCAAATCTCTTAAGCCCTAGCGAATTCCTGATCCTTTTTTAAGAAATGTGTTTATTTTTGTGAGCCTTTGTTAGGAGTGGACCTTTCCTGCTAAGATAAACTTTGTTAGTGGTAGTACTTGCTTTGTAATTCTAATTCTCCCTTGAAGGACCATAGTTTTTCTTTTCATTGATTTTATTTTTCAGTCTCTGCAAACAGGACTGCTTTAAGGCTGGATGAAAGCTTCCCACTAGAAATGACTGCCTAGGCAAAACTGGGTATTAGCACTCCTCTCCGTAGGTATCTGTCTGCTTTCAGAAAGCCTGAGCTACACCTAATCTCCTAACTATGGATTACAAGGGAGCACAAAAATTTAATAATGCACAACCCAAAACTGAGGCAGATGCTTTTAGATCTTGACAGCAAGCAACAACATGACACATCAAGGAAACCATTAGACGCAAGAAATCTGCAAAATACTTTTTCTGAGTTTTACAGATTCTTAAGGTAATCACCACCCACAAATTCTGCAGTTTTTCCAGCATTATTACCATTTTTAGGTGGTGATAATTAATCATAATTCCTTTACTTGGTGATTTTAAAAGAACCTGCACCCCATGTAATTATTCGTATTCTTCACGACCCCCCATCATTTGGCTGCTCCAGGCTTCTCCAGTAATATATTCTCAGTGCTCCTGCAGCTCTGAACTACTTAGCATCCAAAGCCTTTAGAATAAAACTTTTGAGATCTTCAGAAGCCAGACTTCTAGATGGCTACAAGAATGCAACCCCCAGAAGAAATCTCGCCTTGCCAGAAAAGGAGCTTTTAGAGCCCTACTTTTCCTGTTAAGCCCTTTTGGACTGATTAAAAACAGTGGCAAGGGCTTCACTTGTGAATTTTATTCCAAGGAACATTTTCTCAGCAGCTCTCCAGTTCCTCCCTCACTTGTTCTATTTTCTTCAGTGCTTCTGATGGGAACAAAAGGACAATACTGTGACTAATGATCTTTCCCACATGGAGGGAAGCGAACCTACCAAAAAGCACCCTGGGCAAAAATGCTAATTTGCATGAAGTGGCACGGACTATAACATACCTCTGTTTTTTTATATATATATATACATATATATATACTCCTCATTTTATTTATATATATATATACTCCTCAGTATATATATATATACTCCTCATTTTTCTGACATCTTAAAGCAACTTTTGTGATCATGTTTACGGATTACGTTTACTTTCAGAAATACATAAAGCAGTAAAAATAACCCTCAGAACTCAGGCAAAGCAAAGTAATTCAGAGCATTTAAACACTATTTCCCTAATGCAAACATTATGTTTTGCCAGAAAATTCCTTCTGACTTGGGATGTAACGTTAATCTGCTCTCTGGCAGACTGCTCCTCTTTTGCAAGTTCTCTCCCTCACCGATGCTCAGGTTCGTAACACGCGTTAGCTTCACTCATGACGAAAGTCGGGCCCGGGGGGACTGATGTGCCCGAGCACCCGCAGCTCCACAGAGAGCACGTCTCTCATCCAGGAGACAAGAGCCTATGAGAAATGTTGCTCTAAAGAGCAGGTATCCGACAAAGTGTACGCTATTTGACCAGACACATGCAAAACTTCAATGCTTCCCAACTCAAAGCTACAGGCTAGAACCGATGGTGCAAATCGCTAACCACCACCTGCAATCAGGGGAGAAACTTTCACTCAGTCCCACTTAGGACCTGGCCTTTTTTCCCCTCACAGTGCAGCTGATTTTATTTTTTTTAATGTGAGTTTTCACTTAAAACCTTCATCATGCAAAGAAGTATCAATTTTCCTTGGATTCAGCTGCTGCACGCAGGCTTTGCCTGAATCAAAGACATAGACAAATCAGTGGGAATTATGCTAAATTTTCTCCAATTTGAAGGGAGCCTATTTTGCCAATTAGAGAAATCAACTCAAGGTGCTAATTCTTCTCTCCATTGCTTGTAAAAAGCTTTTCATTGAAATTAACATGTTTCTTATATCACAAAAATGTTTTATATTTATCCTACAGAATTTCACTGAGATTTAAACTACAAAGCGCTAAACATAATCCTCATTTTAACTTCTTTCCTTAAGAAAACGTCAGTCCTGTGCCTAAACCAGCAACATAAAAATGACGCTCGTTGCTCCAGAGGGAGGGAAGAGCTCTGCTTCAGAAAGTGGAACACAATGAACAAAATCCCAGTTAAACTGTGTAACCTGCTTAAACATTACTCAAAATCCCACTGAATTTCTTTGTGTTCAAACATTTGCCATTGCTGCCTAAACTCCTCATATCTCAAGGCAGACCTTAGATGCAACTGAGCACCCCACTGTCACAGCCTCAAAATTTCTGCCAACTACGACTACATGAAGCACTTCAACTTGTATGGCAATTAATCACTTATAGCAATCGATATGTAAGGGCAGCTTTTGGGGTGAATGATTAGGATGTGGACAAATGAAAAGGGAAGACATTGTCCAGGAAACACCTATCATCCTGCTGGAACTTGAATGCATTAACTTTAATAAAAAAAAACTACAATAAGGAAGATGTAAAAGGGAGTGATGAAACTTATACTCTTGCCAACATCGCTACAATGAATAATGACATGAAATCATGAGGTTTAAAACTTGAACAAAATATTCTAAGTCTTATTTTTTTCAAATATAAAGTACAAATATGAAGGAGATAAAAGGACAATGCAATTATGGCTCGACAGTTTAAATTTATTCACTATTATCTCTCCTTGCATCATTAAAAAACCCAAAAAGATTCAGTGGAGTTGCAGAAACACAATTACCAGGCCCCGTTCAATACAGCACGCCAATAACACATTATGAGGAGCCTGCAGTACGGAAGCGTCTCGCAGACAGCACCGTGTTCTGCAGTTCATAGCGCAACCAGGTCCAAGCGCGATTCACTGACTCTGGTCCTAAGTGGAAGGCAAATCATGGACATCCCTGTCCTCACAGATAAAGGTCAGCCATGTAAGTTAGCATTAGCTTCCTGGTTAATTAACAGGATAAAGCTCTCTACTACACGTAAGGTCCTTTCTAGCAAGTAAAGCTGACACTAATAGCAACTAAGGTTTTACGAAAATAACAACATACATATCCTGAAACACTGATACTTAATATGTTTTTAGTCAAAGTATTTCCCAACATTTCCATTTCTCTCTTCCATGGCTTGATTGTATTTATATTGCGAGAGGAAGGCCTATAGAGACACAGCAAATGTATAAAACTCCATCGAAATTTTCTGTACCAGAAGATAAAACTGAGAATTCTCAATCCTTTTGTCATCTATTCTAATATTCAGAGATAAATGTCTGGAAAATAAATATGCATAATAATGATCTTGAGAAACTAAAACACTGAGGTACAGTCTTCACTGCCGGCAGAACTACTTGCCAGAATATTATTATTAAGCATAAGTATTTCAGCAATGTACGTGACAGTTTTCCTCATACCCCTTCATGAATCCTAATTCACAGCAGCGATACCAAACTCCATGCACTGCATTTACGGGTAGCTGTGGCAAAGTTCACCCATGTTTCGTGGACATGTCCAATAGCTCCAGCCGCATGGAGCTGCCCAAGTCTGGCCGGGCTGAGAGCTGGGCAAGCCCGAATAACTAGCAGTCAACCAAATACCTGTCCTCAAGCACTAACAAAATAACAACCCCAAATGACATCAGAACATATTCGTATCAGATGACCCTTAGCCTAACATGCATTAATTGCATGAAAGAAACTGCATCCACCTCTTTTTTGTTTCTGGCTATAATCTAACAAGGACTAGTTTTCAATAAACGGTAAACACATACTGGAAATAGAAGAAATATATTTCATTTTCCAAAGAACACTTGAGTTTCCATTTACGCATTAAAACAACTGCCAAGACAGAAAGAAAACACTGGGGCCCACTATGGTTGTTGAGAACCACCCAAACATCTGGCCCAGAGCTTGCACTACAGCTGCTTCCACTTCCACTACATAAGGCTCAGATAGCCGGGGTTTTCACTCTCACATCACGCAGCTTCAGAGCTGAAGTCAACCCTCTGCACCTGCAAGCTGGGGCTAAGGGGGAGGAAAGGTCCCTGCCCCTCAGGCCAGCAGGCCGGGCTGCTCTCGCGGGCGGCAGGAAGGGCCCAGGCGTCACCCCGGCTCCCTCTCGTCTCTTTTTGGGCGCTTTTGGGCTGAGATCGTGACTCAATGCGAGACGCTCTGCGAGCCGGCCCGGGGCACAGCCAAGGGGCAGCCCCAGGCCCGCCGGCACCGGCAGCTCCGCTCAACGGCCGGGAGCGCTTCACGGCAGCTCATTCGCATAACTTGTCTTTTAAAGTAAAAGACAAAACCAATAGTTGATTAAATCAAGCTCTGAAAAATAATTTCTGAGACAATGCAGGAAAGCCTTTAAATGTTTCCTTTGGATCCAAACGAAATTCATTCAGTGATAGCAGGGTTAAGTTGCATTTATATTATGACATCTCAGTCTGAATGTGAACAAAATAGTCTTTTTCTTCCTCAGTATCTTTTTCCTTTTCAAAAGACTGTGCACTAAGGACCTGCCGGCTAAACAGAGTGTTTGACTCTCCTTTGTGACTCATTCTGCTCAGCCCCTGAAACACAGAGAAAGGATTTCCAGGAGCGAGCATCTCCCTCCTGACTACGCTTTTATCGGAGAGACTTCATGTCTCAGAAATTCAGTGAGAGAAAGAAAGCTGGAAACAGAGATTAAAACAGGAAAGCGAATTTTATATGGCCTGAACACTTCTCAGCTTCACCAGGTAGGGATGTTATTTCCAGCAAATATTATAATGACATTCTTAGCAGCTTCGAGGCCTCGGTGGTAATCTCTGTATTACCATATGGGAAGTTTGCATGTGAAGCCTTTTTCCCCCTAGGTTGCCACTTTCTGATTATTTTGCCGAGTAGTTGCCAACTATAAAGGGGGGTATAAAGCGTCCAACCTGCCCACCTTCTCCTGAGCTGCTGACACATTTTGCTCTCCCAGAGATGCTCGTGCTGCCTGTCCCGCTGGGCTGAGGGTATTTACACCCGCATCCGCCTGTTGGTTCTGGCTCACAACCATCCCCTGGGGCTCAGCAGGGGTTAGGGCTCCTGCAGATTGGGCACTGAAACAACTTGGCTTCTTCCTGAGCCTCAGAGCAGCTCTCAAGCACCGTCTATGTCTCGGGAACTTCACCAAATTGAAGGTGGGGGAGTTATTTATTATGTATTTTATAATTTAAGTATGTTCACAAGGTGAACACTGTCAGGCTTCTCAAAGGCAGCAAAGACCCCACTGGAACCCTAGTAGGACCCCGGGCTCTACAAGGCGCAGGGTAAGCAGGGCTCTGTCCTGAGCACTGGGCAAGTCTCAGCCTGAAGGATGTGCACAAAACCCACAGGCAGTGGAGAAGAGAGACAAAAGCAGAGGAAAGAGGAGACGGAGAGCCTACAAAGTTGATACTAAAACCGCTGCCCCACAAAGTGATTAATATCGCGGAGTAAAACACACTTCCGAGGACACGGACGTCACACCCTACAGAATACTGGCCCAGACCTGGTCTCAAAGCACTCGCATGCAAGCCTGTTGTTGAGATAGGATTTTGATTCAGAAGTGCGAGGAACAGCCTGCCAGGCCCTGGACAAAGGTGCTACAAACCCCACGTGCCCTGCACACTGTGCAAGGACAGGCTCTGGCCGCGGTCTCGGAGCTCAAGGCAGCAGTTCCCTGACGTCTCAGGGACCACCAGATCCTGCAGGAGGAGGAGGAGGAGGAGGAGGCAGCACACGTAGCATCAGGGTACGCACAGGCAGCCGAGGGCTCCGAGGCTTATGCGCTTGCTCTGTTGCGTACATCATTGATGGAAGTATGTTGGCAAGCAGTAAAAATAACAGTAATCTAGATTTACTACCTACTTCACACACAAACTTATTAATAAGTTTGCAAACAGTCCTAATCTTCTGGGGGCTATTCACATACTGAAAGCAAAGCCTGCCCATGAGTGCTTTAGTGGGTAAGACTGGATTTGCTCAATAACTGGTAGGATCAAGCCCCCTCTGAAGTATAATCCACAAACATCGTTCTAAGAATTAAGACTAATTTGAACTTAATACACATTTGAACTTAAAGCGCATGCTTTCTATGATTTCTAAAACAAAAGGGCAGTATTGAGCTTTGGAATTATGAATAAAGGCATTTTTTTCTAAGGCTTTCACCACAATTGCTAAGCTCTTCTATATATCCCACCAGCAAGAGTCAGTAAGTTTTTTGGAAGATTTTTTTTTTTTTTTTTTAAATCAGAGTCCCCTTCAAATCGATTTTCTCACAGGCTCCTCCCAATCCTCTCCCTACATTTAGTAGGATGGCAGCTCCGGGACATCGGTGTGCTATCCACACAGGACACATCTTCCCCGCAGAGTCGCGAGAGGGGCTGATCCTGCGCACGAGCAACGGGTTGGCCTTGAGGCGCTGTGGGTCCCTTTCCAACCAGGTATTCACCTAGTCACCCACCTCGTGTCACCAGTCGCAGGTTCTGCGACCGGCACTGTAACATCTCCTCAGCTTTGCTCAGAGGATGAAGTCCACGAGCAGGCTTGTTTTTCCTCAAGTTTAGAATGAAAATCCCCTTGAAAAGTCTCTCTTTAGTTGTTTCCCAACCAACCTGTCCTCTCAGGACTCTGATGATCAGTTGCTTCTCGCGGAAAAGAGATGTGTATCTCCTGCTCCTATCTGCGTGCACAATCACAGAATTACCTCTTATTACACCACATGCTCTTGCTGAATTAAATGCACCAGCAGGTCAGTACAGTTACCACCTTCTATCTGATAATAAAAATACACAGAGAGATCAGCTGAGAAGTTTTCCAAATCTATGGATTATGTAGCAAAAGTGATATATACTTTTAAGAGCAGATAGAATTTCCTTCCTTGTTCTGCAGTCTGAAATGAAGGCTAGAAATCAGAGTGCTACAGAACTTATCGGAAGAGACAGAAATGGGCACTGCATGTGTCTTGTGGGAGGAGGAGTGTTAAATTGCTCCCGCATATATTTTCTTCAAGGGGTTGAAAAAATATTTAGAAAGAAAACAGATGAGAACCACCTGGAGGAAGAATCTGATTAGTTTAGCAGAGAAATGTCCATGAAATACCTGTAATTTCATAGTCAACCTACTCAGCAACAAACGTGTGCCAGTTAACCCACAGTGGAAGAGAGACTTTATGTTTATACTTAAAGAAAGCAGGACTTGCCACCGACTGCAAAGGACTTCCCATGAACTACTCAGGATGTGGAACTAAACAGCAGATGATCAGGCTTGCAAAAAAGAAAAAGAAAAATCAGGACCTTTTTTCCTATAACCACCTCAAGAATGAAGAAAAATTATCAAGCTTCAAAGAGCCAGGAAATGCACTATACATTCTGTATATGTAGCATGGCAAGCAAACGAGGGAAACCATTTGGTTCAATTACGACAAGCCAATAGAGGAGCAACTTCATTACCCAATCTGGATCCGAAACCACACTTTTATTTGCTGATATTCTTGTGCTCTTTGCTCCTGAGAACCCTAAATGAATCTCCAAGGCCCATATTCAATAAAAGCTGAATCCTCTTTTGGCAAGACTAACGCTTCATCTGTAGTTAGTTAAATTTATGGGGGTTTTAGTAGAGCAGACACAAGACAGCATATTTAAATAAGTATTTTAATATTTAGGAATATTAGGAATGGATATACCTGCAGGCTACTGTCTGGCCTCCAAAAAAACAGTGTTTGCTGTTTTATTATACAAAAACAGAAACACTGAATCTAACTCCGTATGGAAGAACAGTGATGGGCAAGGGAATACAAAGCAGGAAGGTGCATAAGGCAAGGATTTCTGAAGCACAGAGCGGTTTCACTTCATGCGAATTAAAGATTTGCCTCGGTGCAGGAGCAGGCAGCTCCCTTCCCCTCTTTCTGCTCTCCTGCAGCTGCACTTGCCTTTTGCATTTGGCCGTGATGCTCAGAGGCCGAGTCCTGCACACACCTGCCAAGCACTGTGAGCATTGGGGCAATCAGTTAAGAGCAAGGACAGAAATCGTTCTGAGGAGCAGGCTGATGGGACCGAGCTGGTTTCAACGCAGGGGACACGAGAGCCCCCAGTTTGCCCACAGCTATTCTGCACTGGGCTCAAACACAGCACGTTTGGAGAACACTGTTCTGACACCAAGTGAATCACTCACAACCAGCTGTTGATGAATCGATCCAACATCAGCATTTTATTAATAATGCTAAAAAATAATCATTGCTAGACTGATGGGCTGTGCAGAGGTGATTAAAGAGCACTGCAGGAAGAATTTTGGATGATGAGCAGTAGATTAATAGAGGGAAAAAAATTTAATAAGCACAAAGATGAATAAAATTGCTCATGAAGATAAATGACAACTTCTCTTCAAATGGGCAATATGACATTAAAAGAAAATACAGGAGCATAGGATATTAGCAATACATGCTATGATCAGCCTCTGCTTTCAAGTAGATAGGCAGGTCTGGCTCTGCTCTAGGATTTAGGGCTGCCCGGCACGAATCCAAGTGTTGGCTCCCACTAACCCATGTTCTTCTTGGGGAGTTAACAGGCACAGTAAAATTTTGCTCCAGCCCCTTGGAGACTTTCCTGTCCAGCACAGTCTGCACCACGCTCTCCTTCCCACCACACCTCCAGTTCCTGTAACTTCAGTTTTCACCACGTAGGTCAGAAATATCCACGTTGGCTCAGAACCCAACTTTCCTCCTACACTTCAGAAATTCAGCCCAAAGTGCCTAAATCTTTGAGGCGCCAACCACCACGACAGGATCAGCATTTCGGGAGTGCTCAGCCCCTGGAAATGGTGCCATTGCACATGCATTTACACATTTGACCCCCTAGAAATCTGACTTTAGACCCTAACCACTGAAAAGTGCCTTCAAACAACTATTGACTTGGGGAAAAAAAACACCTAAGGATTTTGCTGCCTGTTTGAGACGACTGAGATGACTGCAAAGGCGCCGCTTCAGAACAAAATAATTGCTAGGGAGAAAGTGGGAGGATAAATGTGCGACTGCAGCAATGTTGATGCCAGCCAAGGTAACAGGGCCCACTTCTAACACCTCAGCTATGAAATCAAGATAGCGGCTTAACCAAGTGGGAGGGGGAAAAAAAAAAAAAAAAAAGGCAGAAGGCAAAAGTGGAATAACACAGAGGGATTTAGCGGCATGATCTGGATAAGGGAGCTGTGGTTCCGGAGTGGCAGAAGCCTTGCAAGCCTCAAGCCACAGGCCAGGCCATGCATGGTTGAAGGACTCCCATCTAAAACCAGAACTTGACGCTGCCAAGTACAAAGCGAATCTCCGCACTTACTTCTTTTAGCCAAAGTTGTTAAATGCAATGTCAAAAGTACAGTGAGAGATTTACACGTGCGCACGCTGTACCGCCAGCTCTGGCTTGTCCCTCTAAGGCTAGATAGTGCTTCAGAGCTTAGAAAACAAATCTGCACAGGGCATTTTAAAATTCAGAAAATGTAGACTCACTTCATCATGTAAAACACCTCAGGACAGAAAAATAACTAGCGAAAAAACAGCTCCAGTTAAATATTCTAAAAGCATGAAGCATGACAAACCTGAGGCAATGTGGCAGAGATACACCAGGTGAAACTGGTATTAAAATGACTAACTTCTTTAGGGTAAAATCACAAGTAGGATATTAATGCCCTGTGACGCACTTGGAATTGGGTTTGATTAAAAATATACAAAATAAAACCAAACCAGAGAAAAGGTTTTTTTTTTTTTTCTTTCAACAATAAGACTGCATCAAGGGTAATTTTTATTGCACTTCAAGGGAAAACTGTATTAACATTAATTTGAATCTATAGTAAACCAATTACATGTGATTGTTATATTTTAAATATTCGCTTTACTGACTTGTGAGAAGTGTGTGTCAACGTAATACAAAACGCCCTTGGGGAATGTCCACACGGAGCCTTGCAGGGGCCGGGGAGAGGGCCCCGTCCCGGTCAGCGGTGGCCGCGGCCGAGGGGCAGGCAGCTCGAGGCGGCTCAGAGCGGCGCGAGGCGCCCGGCTCTCACGTGCGACATGAGAATTCCCCCCTATCGGCATTACGCCTCTCGGGGCAACAGCTGAGAGCTTCTAGAGCTGCTTTAACCAGCCAGACAGTTCCCATATTTTCTACTGCATCTCTCACGCAGACCCCTGTTCTTCACTGAAATGCCACCTCCCCGTTAAGGCTACCAGAGCTTTGCTCAAGAATGGGCTAGAGGAGGAAACCTTCAGTTTGCAAACCTTCCTTTGATATCACTGTTAGTTTTGTATGCCAAACTAATATGAAACCGTCTCCCCAGATATACTTGAGGTAAATATATGTTTTTCCACACAACTGTAAGTATGCTTCATGCAAAACGCAGCCTTCTGCAGGTGCTCAGCATGTTTTCATCAGATTCAACCAGCTGCAGCATGCTGTGAAAATGCAGGTTCACAATCAATGCAGCCAAACAATTTACATGAAACAGAAGTTTTCAATGTCGCACTAAAAGTTCAATCAATTTGTGTTGCCTTGTATCCAAGCAGCCATTTAAAAATGCAGGGAACAGGTATAGCTCTAAACTGCTGAAAGAATAATTACCACTCTGACTGGGTCCTGAACATAATGTCACTCTACAGTATTTTTCTGACAAACACATATAGACATTTTCACAGATTTGGTGACATTTTCATTTCTTTTATTAAGTATTCTGTGTGGGCAAGAAAAGAAAAAAGCTTGCAGTATAATTTACAGTACCATTTAATATCAATAATACAATACAAATGAAGGAATCTTAAAAGCAAATTGCAATGTTTCTTCCAATAAGTTACCCTCGCTTTGTTCTAAGCGAGTCATATTTTTGATATTCACAATGCAAATGAATGGTTTCCCTTTCTGAAAGAAAATAACTCAAAGCATTGTCAGCTAAAAGATCAAGAAGCAAAGATGTCACATTTTAAAATAAGAGGTTAAATGATTAATGATTAAAGATTAGAATTAAAAATTCCCCACTTGCACTACTTTAACTTTCTGCAAAGAGGAGGAAAACTCCGAGACAGGAGGCATAAGAAAGATGGCAGGTAAGTAAAGACTGTTGCACACATAAATGCTTTACTGTAGGCTTAAGAACACAAGACACAAAGAGCAGTTCCTAAACATAATAAACCCACCCCTATGCAGTGTTACAAACCTACAGAGCACCACGCTTTGGGTACTGCAGGAAATTCGAGCCATTTTGAAAAGGCACAAAGAGGAAAGGCATAAGGCAGCGGAACATGGATGAAGGCCAGAAATAAGTTTTTCTCGGGGACTATCAGTGACTACAATTCTCAGTCTTGGAAGAGAAATGACTGATTGAAAAATACTCAATAAAATCATGGTCCAGCATGGAGAAGATGAATAGGCAACAATTATTTCCATTACCACAGATACAGGGAAAGCAAATTAAGCCATCCTTCATCATCAGCAAGCACTTTTTATTTAAATGTTATTTCAGTGAGCTGGACTGAATCAATTTAGCATGCGTCAAATGAAGGTATGCGGCTGCGTTTGCACGTAGCGTTAACACTGCGGTGCACGCAGATTTTCCTTCCCGATTCTTGCCTTTCTGCTCTCTACGGGCAGCAGCAGCAATCCATGGGCCGAGATGCCCGTTTGTGAGGGCATTTGGTTCCCTCCTCGTGTAGGGAGCAGATTAGGGAGCAGGTTGGTTACCGGTAGGTAACGCAGCCAACGCGACGGGCACCTTTGTGCCCTCTGGGCTCACCATGATACTCAGAGCCATGCAGAAGCGCCGATGCCCACTTACACAACCTCAATTTCAGGCTAATTTTGTCTGTGCCACACTTCACAAGATGCAAAACCGTATTTTTAGACTCAGTAAGGGCTCTCAGCTTAACATTACATAACGCAGCTTTAATCTGAGTTAATGCTGGAGCCCTGATAGAAACTTCGGTGATGAAATTGGATGTTTCCCCCTCAATTTGATCTTAAAGCTTTGAACTTCACACCCCGATAAAAATATTTGGTAGTTATTTACCTACTATTTGTAATTGTTGCTGATCTGGAAATAAGTGTTAATGCAAAAGAAAATGGAGATGAAAAAATAAGTATCAAACTGATGAAGTAAAATAGAAAAACTATCAACTGCATTGTTTTGTTCTAAAACTTCAAGTGCTCTTAATCACTAAAGAATCCATTTTCAATCATATATTTTGCCAATTTGTTCCAGGCAAGTTTTAAGCTAAGGATTTAGCATTTAAATTATTCATTAGCTAACAAAACAGTAATGAAAAGTCTCTGGGTTACGTGTATCCCCTGGGCATCTGATTAGCATCTGGTGTGTGTATCAGTATATATCCACATTGACAAGCATGTATTTTCAGCCTATTGCAAAACTAGTTGTTTCCTTGACTTGTTAGGTTTTGAATGTATTTCCTTGGCAAACTAACATGCCTGGTTTGCCAGGCTATGAATGCTTACACCTCAAAGGAGATACCAACACTCTAACAGATTTACTGGTAGACTAATATCTAAAAGTTAATAGGCTTAGCACCAACTGGAGAAAACTATGGGTATTTTCTGTAAGCGCGAGAAAAGACTGGCAGTGAAGTTCTTGGAATTGATGCTGTTTCCAGAAACGCGTTGCTGAATGAATAACTGCCTGTAGCAGAAGGCAGAGAGCACGCACGGGACGCAGCGCGCTTTGCAAACACCTTCTCTAGGGGACATCCCGTTGTCGCCGCTCTCGCACAGTCTCCTACCTGAGCAATTTGGACAAAATGGGCTACACGCTGCCACTTGCCATTCAGGAGCCACGGCTACTCTGCTGGGTGGGCGCTCGCTACCCCTTAATGCTCTCCATCTGCTTCATACAAGCTGTATATGAAGTGACACATTAATGGCACCTATCAAAACAATACCAGTGGACACAGCAGGACTGTCGGATACAGACTTCACTCTGACTCCGTGATGACCGGATTTCTCGCCCACCTGCCCCACCACAAGCACCACACCATCGGTGCCGCGGATGCAGGTTAACGCTGTCCCAGGGCCAGGCTCCAGCCCTCGCGGAGAACTCCCTGCTCTCCCCTTGGGAAGCCTAAAACACAGCCAAACCACCAGTGCCAAAGACTCCGGAGCTTCAACAAAGCAAAGGTTTCCAGTGATTTTCCACCAGAAACAAAACCACATGGACACTCAGACTAAGTGAAGACCCTCCTGCAGAAAACCCAGTTGGAAGCAAATTCTGGCCAACTCCAGTAGGCCATGTATGAATAAGATGATGAAGGAATCATACTTCAAAGCTTTTCCAACAAATTCCCGGCTGTATCTTAAATGTGAAGATTAACAGAATTAATGCAAGGTCTGCACTGTGAATTCACCTGCTACCGCACGCTTTGATGCCCTGCCTAAGCTTTCGGTTGGGATGAAGGGTAACGATGAACCAGGTTCAAATAAGCAAAATAAGACAGTCCATTGGTGGTCCTGAGAAGGGACAATACCCTAGACAAGGGCATCCTCTCCTTCCATATCTCACCAGCACAACTTCTAACACTACTTCTAAAACATATAAAGCTGAGAAAGCATCAGCCTTTTTCTCCAACCCATTTGGGAGGACCAGTACTGAAATCTTCTTTCTTTCTCAGTGGGAGGAAGAAAGCATTTCACTGCTGTAGGAAGAAAACACAACAGAACAAAAAAAACCTCCTGAAAACCAGACCAGACCAAAACTAAACTGTATCAAACCAATGCATCTCTGCCCACTTGTAGAAACTGTTCTCCCTTCATGGGCCAATTGAAATACAATATAAATTCCTTAATAAGACTGGTGAGCCTGTCAACTCTAATGCATTATGCAAAAAGCCAGACTTCTGCTAACATAATAAGAGCACCCTGGTCAGTACCATATCTTCTCGTCTCCATCTCTCCACTGTCTAGGTCTCCTGCTTTCCCACTTGAAACATGCTTCGTTTTTTTTTCTTCTTTCTAAGATGTCTCAAGTGACTTTGCAAGTGAAGTATTAAAAAGAAACCTATAATCATTTCATACTCATGTACATTACAGATTCATGGGCTAGCAGGTTTCCAGGAGCCTCAACTCCTGCTCCACAGTATAAAACCTTAAGCATATTAAGATTAAAGATTAAGATTAAGATAAAAGCTAAATAAAAGTCAGCTTCAGGAGTCTGTATCACTTTGAACACGAAAGCTGAACTTCTCTTACTCCTTAGAGCTCCCTTGAACTAAGTCACAGAAGGGAAAGTGGTAGAACAAAACAAAACAAAAATGCCCAAAATATAACATAAGAATATAACTGAAGGTACTGGGAAGACAAAGAGATAAGGTCTTGTTGCCTTCTCATGTCCAAAGAGAAGCCAAGAAACATATCACCCTTTTACAAAGAAATTGAAGATACACAGATGAAAACATTTCTGTAGGCAAAATGCATCTGACTTACAAAGGTCTTTTCACTCTTCTTACAAAAATAAGCACTACCATTTGGCTTGTTCAGTCTGGAGTGGATTTGAACACGTAAATCTCTGTAAGAGATCCTCCAAACAGGAAGGAGCCAGAGCACATATATGTTAGGATGCAATAGGAAAGCAACTGCATGGAAATTTAAGACATACAACACGGGAAAAACCCAAGACCACAGCAAAGAGCGGGGAGCCAACGACCTGCAGTTTGTGTGACCAGGCAGCCGCTGCCAGGAATTCAGCGGCCGGTCGAGGCAGCCTGGTCTGCTCTTCCCGGCCGAGCAGCCTCGGGATGCGGGATCCGGCGGGGACTTGCCCTTCTCCAGAGCCGCTCAGCACCACGGAGGCAGGAGCCCGGTTCAACACGACATGGGGCATCCTATGACACGCTGGTCTGAGAGGGAGACCGCCCCAGCCCAGCTAGCGGAGGAGGCAGCTCCCGCTGCAACAACACGCACCTTCGGACACTGCAGGCTCACGAGGGAGGAGTGCAAGCCCTGTTTCTATCCATTAATTTCTATCACTACAGATTGGAGTTACACTGAAAATAACCACCACTGCCAGCATTTTAAAATAGAGAACACGTTAGAAACCAGCTGAAATATGCTGGTCCCACGGAGGATTTTGAAAAACGGCCGGGGAAAGCTACATGCGTTCTGGCAGCACACCCAGAGCCTATTGTCAAACATTGGGCACATATGAAGCACATACCATGTAGGAAGCAGCCCACAGAGCAGATTATTCTGCTTAAAATAACTTTAAACGAAATAAAATATATAAAAATTCTTTCATGAACATGTACTATAGTATGGATTACACAACACTGCTTCTATTAAAAAAAAAAAAAAAGCCTAGTCTAAAAAAATGTGCGTTCTGAAATGCGAAATACATGACTAGGGGCATTTTCTTCTCAAAGTAACAAATTGCATTTCAGAGATGGATATTTTAAGACAGAGAACAAGTGGCCAGTTCTCAGCTGGAGTAAATTATAACTGTTTCATGGGTCTTAGTTTCCACCAGCTAAAAATTTACCGCTAAGCAGCCATCAGCGACCACAGACACGTATGTAGCAGGGGATTTATTCTAACCACCGACCAGAGTGGGACTATCGCACAGGGCAGGGGCACTTGCCATAACACCTGGTAAGTGCCGAAACAAGCAGGAAAGCAGGACAGGAACACGGGCAACTCTCACAGTATTGCAATACGTGCCAGGCAGGTAGTATTTGATCTTCAGACAAGTCAGGAGACGCTGGATGACTCCCGGTGCTCGTTAAAGCAATAGCAAGGCCCACACGGCTTTGGAAGAACCCGGATTTCCCATCTATTCCGCATTTATAGTGTCTCCAGCCGCCTTCCTGAGGCCTGACCGCGGCCTTCGCTGCCACGCTGGCTGCTCCGTCGCTATCCCCACAGCCGGGCCGTTCCCTGCCTGCCTTCCGGGTGAGCTTGCTGGTGCAACCCAGCACGCTCGCACACGAAGCAGTCCTTGAGACCTGCTCTGGGTCCCGGCTGTTAGACCGGAGCAGAACGGCTCCAAAATCCTCATGTGTGTAGGAAGGAAGAGTACTTGAGAAACCATCCAGCAGCTCAGTTTTAAACCAAGTCTTTTCCCTGGCATTGCATGTGAAGTTTGAATTAATTCAGAAGACGAGCAAGAAGGAGGCTCTAGAGATATTCATGTTTCCTGTATTCTAGTGTGTCTCATTTCTGGTGTGAGCATGAAACAACTTTCCTGGTATCCCACAAGTTAACACATATTCCTGCCTGAAAGCTGAGCTCTTCCTTCACTGAGAGCAGTTTTGCTGCTGACAGAAACGTCTCTCTTATTTCACCTGCAGGAAGGGCAGGCTATTAGCTGCAATAGGCACACACTGCTTGCAGACGTGTGCCACACCAGTCCAGCCGGGCAACACAGCCTCACGGACTATAAACTGCCTGCAACCCGTCAGATCCAAAGCCATTACAACGAGTAGCCCAAACACCGCCAGAAAACAACTTCTAACTGCACGCAGCAATCAGTAGTTACTGTTTATTCACAAGCAAAGCCCCGATTCACAGATGAGAATGATGCGATACTGAAGGTACCACTGGCAACTGCATGTGCACGTATAGCTGTTCATAGTCGGGGGTGCAGAATGGTTACGCCACCGCTAAGAGTCTCTGGCCGAGTCTGGGTATCTCTCTAAAGGGCCACGTATGCTCAGAAAGCAAGAGAGAGTGTCGCTGGGGAAGGAGATGCTTTGCACAGAGCAGGCGGTTGTGCCAAAGATGCTTTAAGAAGATGATGGAAGCTAGCAGTACTAGATTACTAAGTTTGTGCTGGATCCACTACTACTACCTTTAACAACAGCTTTATCCTTCACATACCCAAATTTATGGTAGCCTCGTCTGGAGTTACAAAAGCCCAAACCAGAGAAATGCACTATTTTCAGAATTCTAAAGTTTACTCTATTAAAAAAAAAAAAAAAAAAAAGGTGTTTTAACACCTTTTTGTTAACCTCCCCCTGGCAGACCACTTCAGACCACTTCAGCCTCCCACAGCAGGCACTGCAGGGCACTCACTCCGGAAGCCAAAGCGCCGTCCGCTCTCCCGTCCCGCTGCCGAAGGACGAGACCACAAGCAGGGACGCAGCACTGACCGTGCCACCTCCCAGGCCATGCCAACTCGCCTGTCCCGCCGCCTGCTTCGGGCAGCCCTCCTTGCCAGGGGCCCCGCAGGAAGCGGCCACCAGCCTCACTCCCGACGGCCACAACGGCCCCTCTTCCTCGGCCGGTTGCTCCGTCTCCTCTTGCTCGTCATCGTTTCTTACAGTACATTAGCTTTCAAATGGAAAATACGGCAACTCATAAATCCTTCAATGCTCAATGAGCGACACACAGGTCATTTCCCAGCCCTGCTCTCTCAAAGGGCACTCGACAGGACCGCAATTGCAGCAGCACAGATGCAGAGCACATGGGCTGGAGATGACTTTGCCATGTGAAAGGGCCGGGCTATATGTTTTATTTAGTGGAGAACATAAAGCAGTCGGCACTCTGCAACCTATAATGTAATGTTTACAAAATGATGCTAATCGAGAAGAAATGACAAGAGGAACTTAGCACAAGTTAAACAAATCGCCCTCAACGTGGCACTCTGACACAATGGTGTCAAAACACATTTCCTTTCTCCCCAGAACAATCCTATTATTTCACACTGGAAAATGCAAGGCAGAAAACCAAATTTAAAAGCATGGGAAATCTGCAAATTTACAAGAAGACAGAAGAGTGGCTCATGAGCTAACAGAAGTGTTTGGAGTGAAATTGTGCTTCTTTGGTGGAAAAACACAAAGGCAATGGATATTTAGCAGAGTAACGACTGCAGAATTACCTCAAATGGTCTCATCAGTGCCAGCATAAACCCAGGAAAAAACAAGACAACCTCAATAGCTTCAGTGAGTGCCAGGTCGTAATCCCACTTATTACATGAAAGGCATCACATGTCCCTATCAACTGAGTCTTCAACAGACAAGCAAATGAGATAGTATAAAAATACTTTCTTTTACTCTATTTCAAGAATAGCAAGTATAAAATTAGAATGAAATCAATGCTTGGGTTAGTAAGCCTGAAAAGGCATCACAAACTGAAGAAAGGAGGAATTGGTTACACTGAAAATTGGTGACAATTTTCTTACTTTCTTACAGAAAGTTCAGTGTGTTTTTGTACATCCCTTATCAGGAATGTTGACTATATTTCTTCTTTTATGATTATCTGTCAACTATGTCTTTCGCAGCACTTAGCTGCTCTGAGCTGAGCTACAAAGCTTCTTGTTATCAAGTCCAGCACAGGATGCCTGAGCCTAAAGCGGACAGGAAAAGGCTAAAGACAGCTCTGGTTCTGTGTCCATCAGCAGTTACCGAGGATGATGGGGCAAATCTACAGCGTGGAGATCCTGCTGGCGCGCCGGACTCGGCATTCCCAGCCTCTGCATCTCCGGGGTGCGCACACACATTAGGTGTGCTCCTGGGGCACAACTTCCAGTTTGCGTGAGCCAAGACCACACTGTAACACGAAACCAATCGGGGCAGATTTATTTCAAAGCAGGCTCTTCAAACCCTTGCCAGCAGGGACTTTCTGTTGGCCTGAGAGGCACCAGCCAAGCACGGCCGTGCGGCGGGGGCTCTGTGCAGTAGACACGGGGCAGCCACTCGTACAACGTGCTCTGGCCAAAGAGCAACGACGGCGAACAGCGAGCCGAGTTCTTGATGCACAGCAAAACTCAACCCCAAAACGTTCCCCTAGCCAAGAATCAGGGATGCTTGACACCTGAGTTACAAGAAGTCCCTGTGCACAGATATAGAAGAAATGTGTGCTGGCTGGGATAAGCAAGCTGCTGATGCTTAAGGCTGACCATGTCCGTACAGCCATGGTCGCATTGTTTTATATCCATGAACAAATAAATGCCTGACTGCAAAGCCAATGTTAAAGAACCCCTTGAACACTAAGTGACAGCGACGGCTGGGCATTTTGCCACCTTTTAATCACACCTTACAAAAGGAAGGGAATATGGACAGAATGGAGCAAACATAAATCCTAATCTGGCAGTTGGCAAAGGAACACAAAATGTCTTATACAATATGCAAGGAACCTGACAGTCTCAGAAACAAATTGGTAACTGTGCCACAATTTGGGGTATTTATCAGACTTCTACTTTTATGAATATCCCTAAAGAGATTGCCACAGGGCCTTACACCAGTCGTATAATGGCATAATACAAGGAACTATCTGCAGTGCTGCTTATGTTTACAAGCCTCTCGGAACATATTAGACTCCACGTTAACTAGCCCCGTGCTGTGGGGGCTGAAGGGACAGTGAGAGTCACCCCTTCACACGCTTAGAGAAGGCAGGAAAGGGAAGCCCAGAGCAGACGCTGGTGGAGACCCAGTGGAAGCCCAGCTAATGCCATGCCTGCCAACATCTCCATCCGCTCGCGATAACGATCAGGGCATTAGCACGCTCTACCCATCCTCCTCTGCCATTTGCCGATGTCGCTGTGTGCTCCAGAGCTCCTAGGAGCCCCTGCAGCGCAAGGGGCTGATTTCCTAGGCCAGCCCAGCACAGACGTGGGCAGCTGGTGCAGCCCGGGGGCACCTCAGCTCAATCACTTGGCTGCCACCTGCCTCCACCTCTGCTCCCAGCGCGCGCGCTGCGGGCTTGCTCCTCACTGCAAAGCCATTGAGACACTCAAGAGGGTTTCTTCTTTCCTCGGCAAGAAAAAAGGTCGGATTTATGGATTTTTGAAAACAAACAAGCAAAAGAAAAAGAGGTGAAATTACCGACCATTAGTAGCAGCACATTCCAAAACAGGTTGAAGACTAACATGCATTAAAGGGTTTTCAGCACCTTTTTCACTTGGCAAAAATACCTAACAAGAGAGGGAAGGGTGGGGAGAGAAACAAATCCCTCCACAACATAAGCAGCATGGAGCCCTTTTGCTGCACAGGGCGCTCCTTATTTTGGTGATCACGGAAGGGACGCGGGGCGCTCTCTGCAGCGGCCCGTCCCCGCGCGCAGCAGGGCCCCGCGGCACAGCGTGCCCTTGTGCGGCCCTGCACGCCCTCCCGCGCCAGCACAACCGCCCCTTTGCCCGCGGGGCGCTGCGCGTGGGGACCGTGACCCACAGCTGGGGCCAAGATGTTCATGTGAGGGAACTGGGAGCGAGGCGGCGCCGAGACACATGTGGGGACCAACGCCGCTCCGGCCGCTGCTGCTCTCAGTAACCGCAGGGAACTCGGGAGAGGAAGGCTCTTGCAAGCGTGACAAGCAGCAGAGACGCTGCTGAGCAGGATTGCACGCTCTCGTGGCACCGCTTTCCCCACTTGGAGCCATGGTTGAGCAGGGTTATTTGATAAAACTATAAATCGCCTTTTGCTCATGATCCTGGAGACCGTTTTGGCAGACGCATATTTGCACCCACAGAAAATCTCACGACGTCTGCGTTGTATTTCGACTCCTGTCACCGCGGGAGTTTTCTGCCTTGTCTCGCTTGTCTTCCCAAGCGCGTTTGCCAGGTGAGTCGACAGCCAGGTTTGAAAGCCCGGTACAATACACATGCAGCAAGCGAGATGCTACCCTGAAGATTCATCAAAAGGCTGAAGGGCACTTGGTGGAAAGAGACCTCGCACTATACAGAAATGGAGGGGCACAACAGTATGAAGTAAAACCCTACATACCCAATTCCTTTCTGCCATGAGTATCACATCCAAACGCTGAGGAGCCGATAAAAAATGACCTCCAACTCCAGGTTATTCATTTGAAGTAAAGCTCGAGAAACAACATCTGCAGCCCTACAACACACGAAGTCACCTCCTGACGAGGGGAGCCTCGCGGCACCACTTGCAGGGTCAAGGCAGAAGGCACAAACGGGGCTGAACGCGGTGGACAGGCGGCAGCCCAGACCTTGCAGATGGCCCAGCCTGTTCCTGCCCAGAGCGCAGCCACATGGCCACTGCCCCAGCTGTCCCTCCAACGCCCACGTGCTCTTCTGCCATACGTGGAACACCCAAGCTGGTATTTCACCATCCTCTCTTCACGACCGACCTTCGCATGTTATTACATCTCCCCTAGGCCGATGCTCTGGAGCCAACAGTTCTCTGCAGAACTGACAGCTCTGCTTTGTTTATGGCTTTCAATTTAGTGCCATAATTATAAAATGAATTCTAAGAACAAAGTCACACATTAAGCCTGTTCTTATGGAATTGGGCAATGTCACATTCTATGCAGAGGGGACTCAGTGTCCACGTTTGCAGCAAGGCCTGGCAAAGTCCTGACACTGGTGACCGTGTGAACTGATGTAACCACCTCTGCCGAGCATAAATTTTACTCACACTAATGGGAAACAACTGCATGCTCCTAAGAACCACTTATTTTCACAAGAGTACCAACTTATGTGCTAATTTAGGAATTCAGAAACCCCAAGAGTGTTAAAGCTTTAAAAATAAAATCAGAAACAAGGAAAAAGTATTTTTTTAAAAAAAAGGAAAAGGAAAATTCCCATAAACTTATAGTTTACCATCTCTCTCAATCTTATTTTGAAATATTTGTCCATTAAAAGCTACATAGATGACCCCCAAGTACCTCTCAGTAAATTTAATATTACTCTTCAAGAGCAGGTCAGAGCTAGATGTTTTGACCTCTGTGCACCATTACTGATGAGCACAAGAAAAACTCTGTAGAACTGAGACTTCCATGATAGGATCAGCACCTCTTTTGTGTAAAATATTCCAGCAGGACCACAGAGGAGTCAAGCTTTTATTGTATACCTCTTCTCTCACATGAACAGCCTCCCTGCCTATTCACAACAATGTATAATATTTCCAACAGTAAAGAACATTCTCGGATTTTAAAAACCCATCCTTCCCACTCACAATCAGCAAATGTCATCTCTGAAACTGTGTCCTGTCCTTAGGCAAACACAGAAAGTGTGCCAGTGTGGAAGTGGCAAATAAAACCTGGATCTAGTGCTGAATTTCACCAGAAAATGCTTTGGAGTAAGAAAAAAAGAAGGGGGGGGGGGGGGGGAGAGAGAATTTAATTTTCACAACCAACCAAGTAACACTAAAGCTACATCCTGCTGACTTTCAAAGGGAATTGCATTTCTGAAACTTTAGGAGGTGACGCATGACAAAGTCCCTGAAGAAGCAGAAAGGAGCAAAATAGTTTCACAGATTGATTGGGGCCATTTTCAATTTTATTAACACGAGTGAAAATTAGTGACAGTGACTGCACAGTATTAGGTACAAAATATCCTCCTTCCTCCCCACCACTCCTCCAACAGAAAGGAGTGAATAAGCGCACAAAGCTCAACTGAATACGTGCATTGATGGAACGAAACGGAAAAGCGATCGCACCAACTGAGTTCTGGACCTGATTATATTTTGACTAAAAAACACTGCTGGGCTGAAGGAGAGCTGACAGCTCCTTCCAAAAACTTTGAGACCCATCAAGTTTGGATATGGAAGTTAAATGCATCTCACCAAGTTACACTTAAAAAATGTGTTTTTCACTGCTCATCTTGCCATCTACCAAGGAGATGGACAGCAAATTTGGAACTTAAAGTTGCACTGATAACCACATTACATTATTCCTTCCTCCCTGAAATACTAAAATCGTTTGTATTTATTGTTTCCAAAATCTTGCTTATTAGCTCCAGCAGTCTGGATTGGAAGTGATAGGGGGAAAATGCCGGGGATGTTCAAACAGCAGCCTGACACGAGAGCTACTGCCTGAGAACTGACAAATTCATTTAGAAAAGGCCACGTCTTGTCGCTAATGCAGGCAATTAGCCATCGGAAAACGCATGCAGAGATTGCACGGATGCTTTCAATGCAGAGCCTGGATGCCTTCTCAGTTCGATACTGATAGGCATGGTGAGTACCGAGTTAATGCACCTTGACGGCCCCCTGCTAACCCCTCAGCACCTGGGCCGCACGCTGTGGGGCTCGGCAGAAGACTCACGGGATGAAATCCTGCAGCTCCTCCTCGCAGAAAGGCTCCTACAGCCCAAGCCGAACCCCAACGGGCCCAGCAGCTCCCACATCTTGTCACGCCACGCAACCGGAGATGACTTGGTGCACGAGAACCCACGCTGGACTC
This sequence comes from Tinamus guttatus, assembly GCF_059628265.1. Taxonomy (NCBI): domain Eukaryota; kingdom Metazoa; phylum Chordata; class Aves; order Tinamiformes; family Tinamidae; genus Tinamus; species Tinamus guttatus. Next base: position 2,019,778 of record NW_028288937.1, on the reverse strand, counting down.
CAGGACGCTTCCCCAAGGCCTTCACTTGCACACAGGAGGAAGAGCACTCCCTGGCAGTGGGGTAGGCGTTATAACTAAACGGAAAGAATACGCTAAGGTGTAAAGTTCCACGGTGTATTTCATGGGTAGAAACTGTCAATATCACTGTTTTTTTCCCTATGCTTTCTTCTACAAAACTATTGAAAAATAGATTTTCTTTTACATCCTCTTCTCACAAAGCTCACAATTTATAAAGAAGCAATACTAGTAAAGCATGAAAAGAACCACGGAGTAACAGTCACAAACAGCACTGAAGCAGAAAACTTGGGTATTTCTGGAATACACCTTCCAGCAACACATAACAAATCCAAAAGAAATCAAAATTCGCAACACCACTGCTCACAGCTGCGGTTCTGAATTAAGTGCATTAAATTCATCATTCCCTCTACCAGTTTGGAGAGAGCTACCAGAAAAGTCAGAGGCTCCCGAGGAAACAGGAGAGCTGACAGCTGAACGAGGCCCACGCTTGCCACTCGTATCAGCAATGCCACCAGCCCCAAGCACTGCATGGAGCCACGTGACGTTTTTGTTACTGCATGAAGACAACTTACTACGTGAAAATGACACAAAGACAAAAACCAGCACCGTGAATAAAGACAATTTAAATATACGCTTATTTTACAAATAAAAGGAAACGCTGATTTCTCTGATTTCAGAAGACGTCTTATTGAAATACTGCTATCGTAAGTCATAAAATGAAGGAAGAAAAATGCAGCTGTTATCACTCTTGCCATCACTGAAACTGAGAAAAATGGTCATTAAAAAAAACATTTAGTGAGAGTTTTGAAAGAGAGTCAGCCGATTCACTTAGCATTTTCTAGTAATAGACGCTTATCCATGTCATCTGCGCCAACCTTTTTGTTTAGCACATAGTTATGGTTTTGAAAACCGAGCCTGTCATACAAATCCTTAAAAAAAGGGAGGAAATCCATCCACCCCACCGAATAAGCGCAAGCAGCAAGCATCTTGGAGGTGATCGTAACCTTGCCTGCCAGCAGCCACTCAGGTTCATGGTCAGCTTGACGAGCACAGTCACACACACGTGTCCGGTTTCTCCCTCTTCTCCCCAGCACCTTGCTTTGAGTTCCTCTGCCACGCTGCTGAAATAGTTACAGGGCAATGCATGTTTCTCGTTCAGAAAGGCCAAAATCCCTGAAGAGCACTGACAACATTTCTCAGTTACAGAGCCACTGCCTGGCATGTTTCAATTTTGTTAATTTTAGCTTTGTAGGAATTTTAGGAATATTGGTATAGCATATTCTAAAAAGCAGCGACAATTTTCTACAACAAGATAACGGAGGGAACAGTAAGGAAGAAAAAAGTCAGTTTTGCATAATGTCTTGTTTTCTGTGATGGGTCTAATTGGAGCTTCTCTGTTTGCTTCCTAATTAGTCAGAGGGAATAACTACAAAAAAAATGTTGGTGCTAACATTGGTGCTATTTCATATTTAATTCTCCACTCTCAAGTACTTCCTGAAGTTCTAAGGTATCTCAAGCTAACAGACAGTTGGCCCAGCAATGTCTTAAACACATGACACTAAGTGTTTTTGACAAGCTCTATTATAATTACATTTAAATGTTTTGTTCTAAAGATTGTGCTTGCCGAACTCTTTGATGGTAAATTGAATTACCTTTGCTCTAAAATCCTATAATAAATAAAAGAAAACAGAAATGTAGTGTCAATTTGTGTCCAAACCTGCTTACAAAAGGGAATTAGCACGGGCCTTTGCCCAGCCAACAGCTTAATCATGTGCATAATTTTCATTATGTCAGTACTGCCCCTCACGTCAAGGATCCGTGGAAGCTGCGATCTTCAAGGCACACACCCGCCGAGTGCTTTGCTCGAGTGGGGCCTATGGGAATTCTCAAAACACCTTGCAGCGACTGGAGACGGATCGCCCAGGGAAAGTCTCTTGTCACGGGTGTCAAGGTGAAGCTTAGCACACGGCCCTAGGGCACTGCAGGCTTCTGCAGAAATAATAAAGAGTCAGGTGACCAATTTGAATTATGTTTATAACATAAAACATGGTGTGATGCTGGCTCAAGACGAGGCATGGAGCGCGAGTCAGGCAGTTCATTGATGTCAGAGCAGTACCAGTTAACTAAAAAGCCCCAGACAGATAAAAAACCTGCGCTGCGTGTTGCATTGCTGCACAAGTGACATCAGTGCCCCACGTTTTAGCCCTCGCAGGGAGAGGCAGACACGGCTCCGAATCCCCGAGGTCACTGTCCCTTCCTGCCACGACTTCCCTGCTCAGCAAAAAGCGAGCAGCAAGCAAGGACAGCTCAAGGCAACGCTCGCTGGGGCATCCACCTGCAGGAAAAGCAGGTCCTGTTGACCAGCCCTGGCACCCGCATGCACTTGTCAGCAGCTAAGCTTCGTGCCAAGCAATAGGGAGATCGCAGGCTGCCTCTGAAAACTAGAAACCGTGGACTTGGGGGATCTCCATGGAAACCTTCACGACCAGCTTCACGTCGATGAAGTTTTGTATTTACCAGCAGAGACTAGACCCAGTGCTTCTGCAAGGGAAGGACCGTTTTATCGGCCTGGCTGCTGTGGTTCTCCTCGTGGCACTAGAGTTCAATGTGCAGATCACAACGGGCCGCTCACAAAGGGGGTGAAGCTCCACAGAAACACCGGCTTCCGAAAAGCCCCACGCGCTCAGGAGCCGCATCAGTCATTCTGCCTCGCTCTGTTTCTTACAAGTATTTTCAGGTGTTTCCGTTCTGGCAACCGACTCCCCTCGCACCAGGCAGTTAAGGTGCCCAGGGGGCTGCGTCGCGTGCGGCCGCCTCGCTGACAGCCCGCAGGCCTCCAGGCAGCGCCGCCATTAGAGGCGGCCGCCTTAACGGCGCGGACACAGCGACGAGCACGTTCCTCACACAGCGCCCGTGAGCTACCGAGCCCCACGCAGAGCGGGACGTGCGAGCGCCGCCTCAGCTAGACACGGACCAAGCATCTCCATCCCCGCTCACGAAGCGGCAGCTCTGTGCGCTGCCCAGCCACCGTTCCTCCCCAGGGCGCGTGAAACAGGGCTCCTTCTGAGGCTCAGCCCTACCTCAGCTAAACGCGAAGACTTGCACGCGTCAGAGGGCTTGAAGCTGGTCAAAACTAGCGACTGAGCTTCGCTTTCTCACTGAAATCTGATGCTGGGCATCGTCGGAGCAGAGAATGTAAACTACGAAATCAAGGCAAAATTAGCAGCCCCAGCACAGTCAGAGGACAGTCCCAACTGCTAGCAAAGCTGCTCACATTCACTCCTCATGCTGAAGTGACATTTTCGATTGTGTGCCCTTTTCTGAAGGTAGACACGTTTCAAGCTATTTTACAAATCACTGAATTAATCCCATAAGGCCACGTGAAGGTTAAGTATGGCTAACTATGAAAAATATTGAGCCCAAGTAGTTCTCACTGATATGACTTCACTCTGAATTATTAATATTAGTCATTAAATGATACATTAAACAAACATTAAACGAGAGATTTTGAAGTGCCCATAAACTTTATACTGTTCTCAGTTTCAAAAATGTGCTTTCCAGTCAAGCAATTCAAATGCTTTTTATAAATGTACTTTAAGTCCTCCAAAAAGCATCTTCCAATTTGAAGCATCTTAATTTAAAAACGCAGACCTTGACCAAAGAAACCTAATTCACACATTATATTTAAGAACACCTAGTGCTAAGAACTATTAAGAAACATAGTGCTAACATAAAACATCTTAACATTACCAATTATAGGACTTGCTTTGAGATGCCTCATTTGTGCCATCTGCCCTTTGCACCACAGAGCTAGAAAAGACGAAGCTCCAGCACAGGAGTTAAATCAGATTTTCAGGCTTTTTGCTTAACACACCAATACTCCTTTGCACTATTGACAAAACAAGAGCTGCAGCAGTGCAAAAATTACTACAGGCTCAGCCACTCAAGATGGTATCTTCCTTGTGCTTTAATGCAGAAATACTGGTCTTTCTCAGACCTTTACATTAGTCATCCTAATGTATTAGCGAAACATTCCCAGTGTTTTCGCTCCCCAGTCTCATTTTATGGTTTGCAGAGTTAAATCAGCATAACATACTTCATGTCAGGATACTTAAAAGTAAAAGATAAGGTGTCATACAGCAGAGATGTTTTATGACTCAAATTGATTGCAAAAGAGCAAGTCATGGGTAGTTCTTAGAAGAACTCAGGTGAGTTTAGACTGTGCAAAAGGTATGAAATGTGAATAGTTTTCGTCAGACACAAGTGGAACACCTTGGTGTTACTAATCACTTGCATTGCAGCGTCTCCACTATTCAGAGGAAGTTTGTAGAGCCAATATTACATGTCAGGCCAGACTTATCAGCAGAGAAGCTCTTATTGCTGCATTTACCAGTTTTATTTCTGTGGGGTGGAAGCACCTCAGTGGGTTTCTATTGCATTTTTTCATAGCTGTTGCTCCATCAGAAAACAAGAAGAAAGAATAGGCCTCCTTTGCCAGTGCTACAAAACTCAATACAGCAAGACACAGACGTCACAACATAGGACTTTCAATTCCTTGGATTTTAAGTGCAGGGACAGTTCAGGATGTGCTCGGGAAAGAGCACAGTATTTCAGCAGAACTTCCTGCACCATCTCACTGAAGAAGCTGAGCTCAGAGCGGCAAGCTATAATCCTGGCCAAAATTTTCCAAAATGAATCGCAGCCTCCCAACTTTACCCAGCTTGATGCATCAACTATGCCTTATTAGAAAAGTTGTCTTTCTTAAAAACTTCCTTAAAATCTGCTTTTGGAGACTTGGCAACACGGGCCCAGAATGAACAGAGCAATGCACCTCCATGCTCCACAAAACTTGCTTCTGAACAATTGCTGCAAAGTTAAACATAGATACAACTTTTTCCATATTTTTGTTGGCTTGTTTTTCAATTTCTGTTTAACTTTCAGATTCCCTTGGTAATTAATTAGACTGTTTATAGGAGGGCACTTTTTCGACACGCACCAGGGAGTTCCTTTCTCTACAGTTCATGACATGGGGCATGGAATTCCCGGTTGCTGCAGTGCCTGCTGCCCGTGCCGCCCAATGGCACACGAACTCCTGCTGGTGCCCAAGAGGCAGGAGCGAGCTAGGGAATAGGCAGGAAATGCCAAGTACATCATATACACTCAGCCCTTCTCATTTCTATACAAAGATTTTGATTTGGTTGCCACTGTCTCTTCTCTGCAGACTCAAAACATTTTACCTCGGATACGACAGGATGCTACAAATAATTTGTTTCTACTTCTTGAATGGTCTTGCCTTGGGGCTAATTATATTAATAGACTACCCTAGGTTTAATTAGTATTTTGTCTAACCCCAGCTGATCATTAAAATTTCATTTAATCTCATCACTACAGTACATATTTCAAGTCAAGTACAGATAAAGGAACTACGAGTGTAGTATTACTACTGAGTGGATAAGCCACTAAATTTAACTTAGGCCAGGGCATTTTTCACTCATAAATTTAATTTCTGTATCTCAAGTCTATTACAGTGGATTGCAGCATCTTTCTGCTCATTTAACTGACAGCAACAATAAATCACAGGATCGTATTTTGTATATCCGAGACCCTAATTTTCCATTCCTGTCACGCTGCGGTTGCAGGTGGCTCTTCCGTGCATAAAGTTCAATACTCCTGTCTGTCTTTGAGCCTAGCTGCTCTGCAAGGGCAAACACTCGGGGAGAAGGCTCAGCTTCATAGCAGCAATACATTCAATTTTCAGTAAAGCCTAAAGCCATTTCTCCAAAGGAAAAGCTTCTGCCAAGCTCTGCTCGAGTTCCTCTGCAAGAACTCTCGCTTCTGTAGCTCTGTCCATAGCAGGGCTTCTAGCCACCAAGGTTTTGCTAGTAAAACATTCAAAGTGCCTCAGCCTGGGAGCAGCTGAACCTCTGCTGTACATTTGCTGAGCTCCAGTTTGGCATGAGCTACTTAAGGGCCAGGGAGATTTGCAAGCCCGGAGCTCTCTGCTAACATAACTTCATGGCTGCCTTGCTGTTTGCATCAGCTCCTTTCAGAGAGCAAACAGGAAACTTCCCATCATGTACGGAGGAAAATACGGGCACAGCCGCTTCCCAGGTTATATGTGAAGTGCACCTATTTATGGCAAGTCACAGGCCTTCAATTCCCAGCAGGAAGGAATAACCCAGTGACAAGGAGCAATACTGGAGCTGCAAGAAATAATGTCCTGAAAATACAGCAAGCACCAATTAACCCAGTTCTTCACAAGGGAGCTGACAGCGCTCACACGAAGATACTCAACCAAAGCAGTACAAAAGCAAAGCCTCAATTTTCAGCACATATTAAAACCAAAGTCAAACAGCAAAACTGACCGCACCTGCACTATTCTACAACAGGACATAGTGCTGTACTTCACACAGACCTGGGTAACGCCCCAGAAATGCAGTTAGAACATGCAACTAACAGGACTTTCACTGCACTTTTACACAGTAATTCCCAACTATCTGGAGCAATGCTTCATCAACAGCTGCCCTGGCACAGACTTGAAGCCCAGACCCCCCCACTTCAAGATAGGACCAAATAAAAACTGCCATATAAAACACATTTATTTTAATAGTTCAACTGTATATGTTTCTTCTTTTAGCAGTAATTCCATCCAGATAAAACTTTCATTTAATCGGTACGTCTTTATAACCCACTGCATTGGATGTTTAAAATAACTGTTTTCTGCCAGTGCCTAAAATTGGCAACCGCCTGGCCCCAAAGACACACAACTACTTGACTCTACAGCCAGAATCTGAACAGTCCTGTAAAAACATTTTTGTATTAGACGGCAAAGTGATGAGGTCAACAAAAATAAATTGAGTAAAGATATTTTACCCTTTACCAGAAATTACTTCCAATTTACAACCCTAATTTGGACTGTTTATGGTCTGCAAATTCAGAGGGCAGAAGGGCCAGCAGGATACAACACTGTAGCAGATAAGGGGAAGAAAACACACTGAGTTAGAGTACGACCTAACAGCTGAGAAACCCACTGAGGAAAAAAAGAAAGAAAAGGAGTTGGGAACTGGTACAAAACCGAGTTTCTCATAATAGCAGCATAGTAAAGGTTTAAGCATGACACAGAGGTTGGTAGCTTGTATTGCCATATCTAAAATATAACCACATTAAAAATGAAAAAAAAAAAAAAGAGATCTTGCAGCTACACAGAGAAACAAGGAAGGCAAAGAGGAACAGTGTTAGAAAGAGAAGGATGCAGAGACGACCAGTGAATTATCAAAAATGAGAGAACAACCATAAGTGGGGATATAAAGAGCAGTATGTTTAGCTCTACCTACAGGGGAGCTTCATGTCATCATTTTTTCACTACTGGTTCAGAAAATATATGGCCACTTTTAGGACTACAAAGCTACTTCTTGAAAAGCAAGATTCTCCTTAAATACCTCAGTGAACATTGTTTTTGCCTAATATTAATCTACGAGGATTCAACTCAAGGTGATCTGCAATCAGCCATATAAAAAAAGGCAGGACAATTTTCCAGTGAAAAATTTCCTAACCTCAAAGTGAAAATGCTGTTGCACAGCAGAACATGCATCTTAAGCATCACTAACACACTCAAATCAAAGAGTGGCTCTGCATGCAAATCATACAAACACATATACACAGAGGGCCATGCACAAATTGCTTTCTATACGTATAATTTAAATCATGCACCTATGATGTTCAGGATACAAATTTTAAAAAAGTGCCCAATTTTTATTTATTTTACACAAAAGCATTTACCTATCCAAGGATAAAAAGACAATTAATTTTGCAATATGGAAGCCCCCCAAGCTCTGCAAGCATCGGAATGTTTCTTCCTTAGTCTCTGTCATTTAAACATCATATATTGCAATTTTGCCTACAGAAAAAAAAAATCATTGTTTTGTTAATTTTCATGTTAATTTTCAAAAACTGTCTTCATGGATTGGGTATACCTAAAAAATGTAGAGCTAATAATGGACAAAGTCCAACTGCTTACTGATATAGCAAGATAGATGCAAAATTACAAAATACAATATACAGTCTTTTCAGGAAAATTATTTGACATATATCTTCACAAAGGGATGAAAAATATCACCTGACCCCTTACTTTACTGTAAGCATGTTTGCTTTGCTCCTGAGCATTATCCCCTTATCAGAAGCAGACACCAGAAGGCATTAGCCCATCACTCACAATTTCTCTTGAAATTACTTGAAGAATTTCTTTCACTCTTTCTCATCTCTGCAAATGCAATGATTGTACTCGATTCGTACTAGTCTTTTAGATATACTTCTTACGTGTTGTTCATTACTAATGCTGCTTATAGCATTAGCAATGTGCAACTTTTTTGTCACATTTTTTAGATAATTATTCCCATGTGGCAGTGGCAATCTACTTCTGTGCTGCTGCAATCTGTTGTCTCTGCTCTAGAAGTGATCACAGTGCTGGATGCAAAATCAAAAGCTGGAGAATTTACACAGCCTTATACATTCTGTGTCCTACTTCCTTATAATACTTGAAATGCAGCTAACAGTGCTGTGATATAAGGAATTTATTTCCAGACGCTCTGCTTCTTATGACTATTAAAAAACTGATTTTGCAAGATGCTGAGTGTTCCTGCCTAGGTGCTGAATAACTTCAGCTCCCACTGCTTAATTTAGATGGAGACTTTATTCTGATGCTCAAGTCAAATCTTGAATAAATCACTGCTGTGCACTAGTTACTTAGGTTTTGTGTAATTCAGAAGTTTAAAATGCCTACATTACTAAAGTTGTGCTGACAGACTTAGGATTGAATTGGGAACACATGAAATGGAAATAATAGTGTGTGTTTCCAAGAGTTTTCTTTAATTGTAGAATATCTTAATAATCTGCTTACAGCCTGTCTGTTTTTGTTTATCTGGAATAAAGCAGTTTGCATGAGTAAGATAATTCAATTCAAAAAATACATTCCCTGTAGATGTCTCCAATATGCAGAATTTTGGTCACTGATGTTTTTCACAAAGGCTACGCTTCTCTTTTGCATAATACTCTCCCTTAGGGAAAAGGTTAGGCGATGTATGAATAGCTCTGGGTTTTATTCTTTTAAATATTATGTTATAGACCCAAATTCCTCTGGCCATTTTTGTTTGCACAAATCTTTCCCACAGAGTATTAGTCACGCTCTGATTTCTGCTAAGTACTTTTCACGAGCTGAATTCTGCTGGCTGGCACAGGGGCTCAGGAACACCACCGAGCTGACCCGCGAGCAGCAACAGCATCGGAGCCTGAGCCTCAGCCAAGCTTCCACTATCAACTTCCACCGTTCGCCTGTAAATCTTGGGAAAGACCTTTTCATTAAAGCACTAACCAGGAAAATAATAATAATAATAATAATCAGTAAGGAAAAAGCAGTGTTTTGAAATCAAATTTTAAAATGAAGCACTTACTCATACTATTGCTATTATAAAAGCTCCATCTCTGGACACAAAAGCCCAAAGCCCCAGGAATCGCGCTCGGGGGCTGGCACGCGGGGGCAGATGGGGGATAGAGCGGGAGCTCTCTGGAAACGGATGGTGTTCTGGGTCCCACGTGCTGTCCAAAGACACTCGTGTTCACTTCCGAGGGCAGCAGCGCAGCCCCCGACGCAGCGGGATGCGCGCGAGAAGGGAAGCGGCGTCCGCGCGTCCCTGCTCCGGCGTGCAAGTCGGCTCCTTTCCAGGAGGAACCGGCGTTGCCTCCTCCTCTCACTCCCTGTAATCCCCCAATGTTAAAACCACTTCCAAAGTAGGAACCAAGTAATAAGAAAAGGGCAATTAGGAAAAAGGGCTATCAGGACATTTTACATTCTTGAAAAACTGACATATAAACTTTGCGCAAAGTTCATTTCATCAATGCCATAAAGAGAAGCACTGCACCATTTACTTATCTTCCGCTGCTGTAAATCATCATAACCAGATGACAGCACCAGAATATTAACTCCAGCTTTCCCGTGTCGGGCACTGCCTTGGGAAACTGCCTTTTGAAAGAGAGCTTCTTCCCAATATGCTTCTGTTTGATGTTAAATAATTAAGGAAGGAAAGCTAAGGCATCACGCAAAGAGCAGTAATTCAGTTGCATCAGTTGTACTTGTCTCCCGAATATCAGGCACAGATACAGCAAGAAGGAATATTCAGAGCTCTGGCTACGACTCGCACACGGCTTTGGAAGCTTTCGGCTGCCCCAGCTCATGTTTCCTGGACTGTGACAGTTAACAACAAGCTCTTTTATTCCAAGAAAAGGTATCTGATGATCCAGAGCTGCACAATTATATGGAATTATTCCATGTTAGGGAATTAAAAGAAAATTAAAAAAAAAAGAAAGAAAAAGTGTATTTCAGGTGATGAGGTTGTCAGGATTTTCCTCACAGATTTATAAACTGCTGAATTAAGATGAAATTGATGAATTAAATGGGAGTGTTTATATATATATATAAAAATTAAAAGAACACAAACTTCTAAAGAATTTGAAAGGTCATCAAAAAATGTAGCGGGGAGGAAATACTTCAGTGAAGCGGGTTAGTATGCTGCTTCTCAATGGTTTTCTGCAGTTTGACGATATCCACACTATCCCTACTGCAGTGCAAAAAGAAAAAAAAAAAAAAGGCAAACAAATATTGAGGGCATTGTCTGATTTAGTTACTACTGTAAAATTGCATTAGGCACAGATCCCAAAATAGTATCTGTTCTGCTCCTTGGCTTTTATACAAAACATACACATTTGCAGACACTCTTTATACCATGTCTGCTAGCCAGAATTTATGAAACAGAGTAAAAAAGCTACTTTCATAGAATGGCAAATAATGCTATCATATTCTTTTACCTTCTTTAAGGCATCTCTTTCATCACTGAAATAATGTTAATAAATAGCTCTAGAGAAGCGGAAGTAAAAATGCTCCAAACTTTAAATATACTAAGAAAAAATGGAAAATATTTGAAATTAAAGAGTAATACCATCTAATACTTTACTACCAGGATGCATCTTCCTGGTAGTAAAGTATGCATCTTCCTAACTAGCTCGTGCTTTACCTATACAGCATGTGCTATAAGAGGTAATTGATGGTTAGTGGACATTTCTGCTACATGATTTAGACAACAGTATGACGAGAAGTTTTTCATTAATAGAACATGGGTCAGTTTTCTAGGATGAAAGAAATCTGACTTTATTTCTCAAACATAGTTTTTGCTTCCAAGGAAAACGTTGTAGATAAAGAAATGGAGTTGCAAACAGATTATAAAACTCACTTAAGCTGATTACAGGTTAATGCATTAGCCTAACCAAAGACATGCAGTGATATGGGCTTTTGAATAGACATGCTGCCTTACAGTGAATTTGCATGCAATTTTTAAGAGGACTAACCACTAAAACACTTGTAAAAAGAAATACAGAGAAACCCACTGCCAATGCTGCCATCCCAGGCATAAATGCTTTGACAGACTGGATCTAGGTAAAAGGAAGGACAGATAGAAACTGATTATAGAAGGTTCTTCACGTGGCACTAACAAATCACTTCCAAGAAATTCAAGAATTGCTGATTCTAACTAGAAGTAAAACAGAAAGTAGAAATTGTAGTAGTATAGAAACAGTAGAAAAATAAATATTTATCTATTAAAAAAAGCATCAGTTGTATTAACTGCTGACATTAAGACATTTCCCTCAATTCTAAACACAATTTAAACACTACAGTTCATGCTTTGTAACAATACCTGTAGATATAATATCTATGAAAAGGTAAAGAATAAAAATTTATAAGTAACAAAAATTTTTGAATTAAACTACTCCATTATTTTAATACAAAAGTTTATCTTTAGTCTAGACAAAGCCTGGGATTTTTCACTGATCTCCCACTATTCCAAAGGAGAAAATAAGCAGAAACATTTGCAACATATTTAAATTAATAAGCTTAAATAGCTCTCTCTCATAAAATACATATCTTTCCCTCTAAGTCTCTCTTTTGATGTTGTTTGAAGGGACTAAAATTGACAAAAAAAAAAAAAAGATGAGTATTTTTAGCAATCTCACTCTTTAGAAATAGAACTCATTCTACGCTTGTTAAAACAGACTTGGGAACTTTTAATTAAGCTTATAATGTATATATACAAAGAAAACAGAACAGACATCAAATTATCCTGAAAATGTAAGGGTTTACAACAGCATTTCAACTCACTGTCAACCAGTGCCCACATCAGTCATCCCCTCATTGCAAGGATGGAAAGCTTTCCAAACAGAACAAGGCACCGTGGTTTTCTTCCTCAGGCAGTTTCAAATATGAGCAGTTTTGTTCTCTTGTTTGTTATTTTACCTTAGAGACATACCAAGTGACAAGTCAGCTCAGCTTTTGTAACGTGCCAACGTCTTGTTTGAGCTAGAAATAACTGACCACCAGCAAGGGTGGTTTGGAAAAGAGCAGTTCTGGGTGTGCAGAGCTTTAACTTTTAAAATTCAAAATGTGTATTTGAAGCAAAAATCAAAGAGCACCACCAAATATCCCGTGACTGAGTAACACCGGAATAGAGGAGCTTTTTTCTCTCCCTTTGGTTATCGGCCTCTTCATTTCCTGGAGCAACTTGTGACCCTTCCGCTTCCCAACGGCAAACAAACCTCCGTGCCCTCCTGCCCGTGCTCCCACCAGGACAGCCTTAGCTTTACCGTGCAGGTGGGCTCAAAGGAAACCAGGACCACATGGCAAATACAGATAACAGGGCCCTTTAGAGAGATTTGGGCTTTACACGAGGACTCTGACTTGTGGCAATCGATCTGAATGCGCTCTAGCTTTCAAGCACACTACAAATGCAACACTCTAAACCTACTTGGTTGTATAAATAACCATCTCCACGGCACAAGCAAGGATGAAACCCACCCTTCTGCTCCCTCTCTCCAAAAGCAGATTTAGATTAGAGTTAGTGCAGCTTTCAAGGTTTTCTTTTTTATTTTGCAGTAATAGTTAAATAATCCCACTATTTCTCACAGATTCAAACTTTACCAACTCCAACAGCACGTAGAGAATACTGCATAAAAGCTTAGTTTCTTCATCTGAAACAGACACAAACATAGTTTTTTAAAAATGAGCTAGATCATACTCATCATTTCCTAAAACAATTTACCCCATTAACAATTTATTTGAAATATGCAGAAGTGTCACCACTTTGACTGCAGTGGGAAACACGATGCAAGGTTTAATATGACAATTAAGACGATTTGCAAGCAAGTAGAAATACCACAGCTTTAGCAAAATGAGTGGACCCCATCCTCAAGGATCTGATGCTCATAGCACCAGGAATGAGAGCAAAACTCACTTGAACATAAACTACTGCAGTCTCTATCAGAGTAACTCCACTGCAAAGCACGGCAGAAGCAGCCTCTGCTCATCCCAGAGCCAGCTCCGAGAGGAAGGACATCGAGGGGTTTGTTTTCTCTATCAGGGCTAAACATAGTGAGACTGGACTAATTAGGTTAGCTGGAATCAGCTTTCCTTCTCAAATTGCCAAATGACCATTTTGTGTTTTACACTGTTTTACCAAAAACATCCTTACAGAGAACGCACTGCAGAAGGCACGCTGGGTCTGCTCTGCAGCCAAACCGAGGGGATCTTGGTCTCAGCCAAAGCCCAGAGGAAATTTCCCGCTGCCCACCAAGGCTCCTCGGAGCGCGGCGGTTCCTCACCCACCACGCTGCTCTGCTCGCACAACCCCATCAGCCAACGCCGCCTTTGAGCCCTTGCTATACAACATTCACAACTGTGGCGCACAGCTTCTCGTGCAGTTTTTTCTCCTCACCATATTTTGATGAAATCTGAAGGAAGGAAGTTAACTCTGAGAGCAACACACACAGAAGTCTTCCCGGGAGTTTGGTCCTGGTGCTGCAACACGTCTCAGGAAAGAAAAGGAGCATCAAGGGCACTGCCAGTGAGGCCTTCGGTCAGCACAGTTCCCCTAACGCACCCCATCTTCCTAGCACTATTTTTTTTTCCAAAATGACTGAGTTGGTACCAAGAAAATGAGTGAACCCAGTGCAGGACAGCATGGAAAAAACACCTGCCTAGGCCCACCTAGGCCTACCTTGATACTGAAAAGTTAGAGGACACTCTAATCTCAGACAACTACCAAGAAAAAGCATATTGCAGATACCCTGACTAACAACTCCCTTACAACTCCCAGCCCCAAATTCATTTATCCAACACATTTATCCAATTAATTTATCCAAATCCCCCAACGCAGCATCTAAAATGTAAACCACACGGAATTAACCTTAAAAGAGTGAACCTTCATTTTAACAGGTTGCTAAAATTTACTATTACACACATTTTTTTTCTGCTTTGCAATTCAATCAAGACTGTTACATGGACTAAAAATAGAGCTCAAGTGAACTGTAGTGCCAGATCAGCACTGACTCTGCACAAGCGCTTTCTGCACATTTTTCCTAGGACGTACCGTGCTCCCAGATGTTTCTGGAACATTTTCCAGAAGACCCCAAATTTCTAGGCTGGCCAATAATTGAAGTGACACTTGAAAGGGCATGAAATGGGGATTGACACATCCGACCACGAGCCAGAATCCAAAGCTCCACTTGGAAGCTTTGCTTCCAACAGGAAAAGAGATCAGAAGCCTCCTAAAGACGCAGTAATTTGCCTTCAGCCCCCAGGGACGTGCAGGATTTTACTCTGGGCAGCAGTGAGAAGTCTCCCAGAAAAAGGTGGCACCAGATGCTCCCCAGGAACTCATAGCCTGGAAGCAAAAAATCCCCAAGAACCTTCTGGCCGCTCACAGGCTCCTCGGGATGCTTTACTAAACACCAGGTTTACTAAACACCAGCCTCACTAAAGCCCCAGCTCAGGCTTTATCCTGCAGAAGGGAATAACTGCTCTGCTTCCAAACATAATTAAAATGACAGAGGCCTCTTCTGCTCTTGGATAAAAGAAAAACAAACAACCTGAGCACGGAATATCGGACTGCCGGCAAAAGTATAAACTCAAATGCCATAAGGAAATCTAGTGATTGATTTATGTTTATTTTGACAGGCTCTTGTCACTGGGTTGGTAAATTAGCAGTAAATTAGCCTTCTTCAGAAGTAAACCAACCAAGTGTTATCTGGGATTTGTTTATTTGCCTCTGTGTGCTTTGACTGGGTTCAAGAGAGTTCTTTATCATCTGTATTTATAAGTTCAGACAATATATTTAAAAGAAAAAAAAAAGAAATTATTTTCAAATTTAATAGAGAGCAGTCTTATTTTCTGTTTATCAACATAAATTTTACTCGAATATTAATGAAATTCTAAATCAGGACAAGATTCATAGTTATAAAAATTCAAATATGAAGACTTGCACATCGCCAATTCCCTGAAAATAGTTGGATTTTCAGAGTTAAATAATTATTTAGACATTGTTTCAGTTTTACTCTTAGCTTTTGAACCCATTTAGAATTCCATTTTTTTCAAACTAGTTAACTCTTTGCAGTGAGGACAGAGGGTACATTTTTAAATTAAAGCTGAGAAACTCCTGAAATCATCTCACTCTAAAAATTCGAGGATTTCAGAAAAAGCCACCAATTGCAGACAGACTAGTGACAATACCATTTTAGTCAAGGCCTTTGTGAACCTCTGATAATAAAAAGGCTTAATTACTAATCTCTGCAAAGTCTTCTTCTCAAACTCAGAAAATTTGAAGCAGGGCAGCTAAGAATGCTTTTAAAATTGGGGACTAGGCTCGGTAAATATTCTGGCATTTAAATTATGAACGTCAGGACCATTCCATCTCCTGCAGCTTCTCTATAGTATGGCATTTAGAAAGATTCATTTCCTGTTGAATGATTTATGATATCTTTGAGGGAAAACATAATCATCAAATGCATCCAGAAAGTTTTAAATGTGAACATTTGCCACAGGGTTATTTCCTTATTCCTGCCAACTCATCCCGCTACTCATCTTCTTGCTGCTAAAAACACTTACACCGTTGCAATAAGATTTTAGTTTCCATAGAAACTGTTATTGGCTAAAGTAAATACAACATGGTAAAAAGCGTGAATTTCTTAGTCCCGAGAGCATAATGCGGCTGCAAAATTTTCACCACCGAACCACTTCACCACGGCTTAATCCTGCGTGATCCTTTGAGCTCCGTGTCTCTGTTTCGGGAAGGCGGACGCTTTTCCAGCGGCACTTCCCAGAGGACACATGAATATGCAGAGCTATTTCTGTGTCCTGTTACACAGAGCCGGCACCCACGGCCATGCCTTTGACGCCGGTGTTTATTTTGTGGCTGCGCGTGGCAAGGGAAGGTGCTGCCCTGCGTTAGGGCACACCAAAGCCCAGCTCAGGAGGCAGCTGCACGGCCACACGAGGGAGAGGAGATAAGTCACTGCTTCCTCCCAACCAACGGTTTAGCTAATTCCCTCTGTATTTCGGCAGTGCAGTAACAGGGGTGCTCGGCCTCCTGATGGTCCCACCTCGCTGCTGCCGGCTGCAGGCCCGGCCGACGGGGACGCGGGAGGAAAATCCCTCGGCGCTCCGGAAAGGCTGCGCCCGGTCCCCGCAGCCCTGTCCTCTGGCGGGGACGAGGAGCTGCGTGTCCCGCTCCTTGTCTCAGCATCTCTTTCGCTCTGGCTCCTAAGCGACTCTGCCACTTCATCAAAAGCCACCGTTCTGATAATCATCTTATAATTCCCTCGCTCTGTATAACTTTCATTGTGTTTTGAATTCAGATGGCTTTCCTAACGTACGCAATTAATAAGCCTTTTTTTATTCTCCTCAGAACATTACTTCCATTTATCTCCTCATTTAGAGATCCGCTGCAGCGCTCCATATCAGATGAGATTTGCCCTTATTCTGAAGGATGAGACTCTGCATTTATATTGCATTTGGACAGAAAACTCTGTTATCCTTTCTGCAAATAACTGCTGAAGACAGAAGGACTAATCCCTGACAAAGCATGGAAAAATCAGGCTATGGTTAAGTTCCTCAGTAACACGGGGTTGTCTGAGCACGCTCTTTAGTGATTTGGGGTCACAGGACAACCTCCTTTTCTCCCAACTGTTAGGTGTTTAGGTACCCACTAAAGATGTCCCTTCTACATCCTTGGAAAACCATTCTCCAACAAAAGACCTACAGGTTTATTCTCAGGCGCTTAAACACTTGGACAGATAAAGCCTTTAACTTTTGCTTCGCATTTCCTTTGCTGTTAAAATGATTTTGATACTCCACCTAAGAGGCCAAGGGCCCAACTTGTATCCAGCCTCCTAAATCTAGTATTTCCTTTGGAGACTTGTGGAAGCCTCCTGAATTTGTCTTGTTTCCGCAGCCTTGGGAAGGATTTCCCAGGATTTGGAAGGGCAAAGGCAGAGGCTGACTCTGATACCCCTGCACAGAGGTGCTGTGAGGTGCCACGCACGCGGGGACAGCCACAAGCGCAGACACAGTAATCCCCATCCCCTCGTAAGACTATGACCTTAGCTCTAGGAGCACGGTCTGGTGCAGGGCTACTCCATTAATTACTCTTATCCAAGCCCCTGGAGTAACCAGGGCCGAGATCTGTCCCCGGAGAAGCCTTTTTTCCGGATGCCTCTGAGTTACTGCTACACCCTGGCTCCATGACCTGGAGGAGGAGGAGTGCTCTGCTCTTCAGTCTCCAAGGAGCAGGAAGAGCCAGAAACAAATTTCGAGGGAGATTACAGTAGACATTACAGCCCGTAAGGTGGAGAAATACTTTTGCAGTCAAGGAGGAGAGCAGGGCTGACTACTACAAGCTGATCACTACTAAAGAGAGCTGACTACTGAGCTGCAAAGCTGCAAGCTGGTACACGAACACATTAGCTTTGAGATGATCCTAATTCCCTCCTTGTTGTGCCTTCATACACCAGCTGTAAGATAACCACTGTACTTCCATGCCTTAGAGGGATGTTCTAAGGCTAAATATAATAAGGAATGGAAAAAGGAATCATATCCTACAGATCAGGACAAAGAAGGAAAAAGCCCTCTTTCTTAGCTTGTGAAAAGTACATGGTAGCATAGTTTAATATATTTTTAAAACAAATTAAAACTGTTCATTAGAAAAGTCAAGGCTTAACAAAGATGGTACTTACGCCTATCAAGAGGCAACATTACATTTGACATGCAATAAATAATGCTGAAAGCTGTAAGTTTTTAATGACAACATACAGATGAAACATACGCTAGGATTCTGAAAAGAAATAAAGAAAAAAGAGGTAGAAGTCCATTAATGCTGTATAAAAAATGTTCAAAATTATTGGGGGGGAGAAAATAATGAAGAGTAGTGCACCCCAAAACCCTTGTTTAATGGAGAGAGAGGGGTCACTGCAAAGTGGTCTGGAGCCTGCTGCTGTTAGCAGAGGAAGCAAGTTCCCCAGGCAGCGAGGGTGACCCGACCAGCCAGGAGACTGCCACAGCCTCGGCCCACGTGCCGAGCGGCGCCAAGGGCTCCCCGAGCGCCGCCCACAGCCTCGGCCCACGTGCAGAGCGGCGCCAAGGGCTCCCCGAGCGCCGCCCGCGGCCTCGGCCCACGTGCGGAGCGGCGCCAAGGGCTCCCCGAGCGCCGCCCGCGGCCTCGGCCCACGTGCCGAGCGGCGCCAAGGGCTCCCCGAGCGCCGCCCGCGGCCTCGGCCCACGTGCCGAGCATCCCTGTCGAGCATCGTCCGCGGCCTCGGCCCGCGTGCCAAGCACCACCAAGGGCTCCCCAAGCACTGCCCGCGGCCTCAACCCGTGCACCGAGCGGTGCCAAGGGCCCTCCAAGCACCGCCCGCGGCCTTGGCCCGCACGCCGAGTGGTACCAAGGGCTCCCCGAGCGCCGCCCGCGGCCTCGGCCCACGCTCCGAGCAGCGCCAAGGCCCTGCCACACGCGGCCTCCCGAGGCAGCCGAGCTGCAGAGCACACGGGCTGGCGCGCGACGTGCCCGCTGTCCGTCTCCACTGCTACCCGAGGTCATTGCCCAGCGCTCCTTCCCACCGGAGCGCAAGGGCTGCTCCAGCGGGAAGTACAGCCATGGAAAAAGGCCCCCAAAGCCTAGTGAAACCTCACGCTGCTTTGGCGCTGCTCTTTTAAGCCAATGTACCAGTGATTATGCTGGAAACCCTCATGCAATGACAAGCTGCTCCTGCTTGACTTGGAGCCAAGCTTTCCTGCTGCTCTGCAAGTCCCATGTTCTCCTGCAGATGTGCCTCAAACGGGGCTTCTCTCACACTTGCTCACCTGCTGGCAGCAGTGCTCTGCTCAGATCAAAGCAAAATTGACACGACTGGCCCCAAACCAAGCATTTTGTTTCGCAGTTTGCAAGATCCTATCAACAGCCAACCCAGGTGCTGTTTTCACACTGCCCACACAAATCAATGACAAAAAGCAAACTCAATCTCACAGGTGGTACATTTCACCACCCTAAAAGTCAAGATTTTCTCATACCCTTCATTTAATGCCACTGCTGTCAAATCGGTAACATGTGGCAACAAAAGCAGCCTTTATGTAACCTAATAAATAAAAGTCACCACGGCAATAGCTATGCATAAATTTTAGCTAAAAACATTTTGTTAGAAGAACATGAATGCCCTCTGCAAAGTGGGTAGCATTTTAAAATAATGTTCTAGCCATTGTTAATACTTTATTGCTATTCATCATAGAACCATTAATCATGGTGAACTCATTTGGTATTAATGTGGATGTCATAAAGTACTTCTGTAGCATTTCAATTATAACTCAGCCTTTCAAATGCTGCCAGCATTACATGGAAAGCTTCAAAAATTGAATTTGAATAGTCTTCTCCGAGATAACTATAGGCAAAGAAACCACCATTGTGGCTCTCAAGACACATCTCGCAGGGCCAAGGAGCTCGTGGGGCCATGGGCTGGCTGCAGGAGCGAGGGACCGCAGCCCTTCGGAGCTGGCATGTCCTTCCTTTCCTCCTCGGAGATGCGGGCAGGAAAAGCATCCGCCCTTGAGCTGCTCCAGCCCTGCAGGCTCAGGAGAGGCTGAGCTGCAGCAACGCGGTTCTGCCGGGACCACAGAGACTCTCTTTCCTCACCTGGCCCCTGGGACCCCCTCCAAGGCACAATCTTGCCCCAGGGCTGAGCGCTTGGCCTTCTCTCTGATGTGCACTTTAAGTTCAAATGAGACCACCAAGGAGAACTTGCATCCATTTCTAACCATTAAAGTTAGAAGCAGCAGCAGTTAAAGTGCTGCCCTAAACAAAGCCCAGTTCTTCTCCACTTCGAACAGGCCTTTCACTCATGAAGAACCAAGAACAGCAAACAGCACTTCTCATCAAAAGCTGTGCTAATAAAAAATGCTTTATCTTTTCCTCATTTAACTACAGGAATTTCTGTAATTCTTGCATCTAATTCCAGCTCTATTTTGTCTGGGTAATCAACGTAACGTGTATCAAGCATGCAGCAAAAGCGCCTACCTTTGGAGCTCTGGCATGTTTTCCGCATCTGGCATCTTTGACGAGACTAATATCTAGCAGCTCAGTCTCCTAGAAGGAAAAAAAATGCAGTACAGATTATTATTACATTAGTCAAAAAGCCCTGCTGTGTTAACACTGCCTCGCTTCCCAGTTCACACAGCAGTTGGCCTGTTTGCAGGAACTCTTCTCCAACCTGCAAACGGTTTCACAGAGAGTTGTATCACCTTTCATCAGTACTAATAGCAATACTTAGATACATAACTTAATTTCCTTAAAAACATGCATTTATATCTAATGATATACAGACAGAGTGTCAAACAACCATATTAGTCAAGCAGGTTTTTTGGATTACTAAATACCAGCTGCTGTGCGTTTTTAAATACAATTGTAGCTTTTTTATGCTAGTTACAGTGTGAAAAGGAAGATGATACAAAACTGAAAAGTTCTATCCCAGCAACAGAAAATCTACTTTCTATTTTTAAAAGCACACATATAAGCTATATATAAAACAGCAACAGGTTCCAACAATTTTACAGTGCCTGTTGCTCAATGAAAGCCACACGCTTCTGACAAGCATTTCATAGCTCACACATTACTCGAGTTCTGGGCTGTGCATGTCGAGTTCTGGGTTAGAGTGTCTCTGCAAGGGACAAAACCGCCCCACGGTGACAGCTGCCACGTACTCCGCTGCGCACATCTGACACAAGGGATCTCTGCTCCGCGCTACCCAGCGCTCTTGGCACCTCGCATGCCTGGTGGGCCAGGGCTGCACGGAGCCCGGGGACCCTCAGGGCCACCCTTGTCGGCATGTGGGCCACCCTGGAGGGTGTCCCCACCCCACGGGCGTCAGCACAGCGTGTTCGTGTCTCTTCACACAGGCAGCGATCTGTAACCCTGAATCACACCCCAACCTCATCCTGAGACAGGACCTTTTTGGATGTTGCCACGTTGGCTCTTTCCTTGAATACCTTAGCATTTATGGGCATGGAGAGGCTGGAGAGGGGAACAGCGCCAGGGACGGGAGGAGGGCGACTCCCAGCTGCTGCCTTCCCACTGAGCACTCGGATCCTCACAGCACTGGGCACATTTTCCCAAAACCAATGCAAACTGCTTTGGTAGCCACAGGCAAGAACATCCATCTGACCTTCTGATGTTCTGCTCTAATGTGTTGCTTGAAGATCTTAAAGTACAAATTAATTTTTTCTACCTCATTTACACTACTATTTGGACTAATAGTCCATGCTAGTGTAGTTCAATTACACACTAACTACAGTCTAAAAGTACTTCAGCAGGAACGTGACCACTCTGCAATTAGATCTACGACGAATTTCAGTCTTCAAGCAGAAACCGCAATCCTGTGTGGAGAATCTGAGATCTCTGTGCAGCATAAAGCCACTGCATTTCTAAATTCCATGGAGAAAAGGTGATTTTCTCACAGTCATGTTATCTTTCACAAATTACTCTATATCCTTATTTATTTTACTTTAAGGAAGCAGTTCCAGAATACTTCTTGTATATACCACTTTTCCATCTCTGGGGACAGCAACAGGATCTTTCTCTTTTCCTTGGCCTGTTCGTGAGAACTGGGGACCTTTGAGATGTTTGGTTTTGGTCCTAATAGCCTGAAACAAGATAATGGGGTCAAAACTCAGGGGTGAGGAAGATGTGCAGGCAGAATTATTGAAGGTGATACTTCATATATATCCTAAGGAAGCCATCCAAAACACACAAATACACAAGGCTTGTGTGTAAAGCACTCTCTCACAGCGCTCCAACCTCTGATATTGCAGCTGATGGCCATACATAAAAATTTATCCACAGCTTTTCCTGTTACAGCTCAGGAGCATCTGCAAGTTTGTGAAGGTCCAGTTGGAAGCTGGTCTTATTTCCAGATCTATACTCCTCCTACAAATTATTTCCTATTCTGCCTGACACTACCACGATTGATGGGGAATTGATAGGGAAAAGCTCAAAACCCTGAGTGCAGAAAAGCCCTTAAATGTGAAGAAGTCCAGCTAACCAGCCTCACACATACCCAAAAGCTGCATTTGCAAAGCAGAGATAAGCAGTGAGTCAAGAGCTGAAAGCGAAACAGATTTTCAGAATGCAGCAGTGCCTTTTTTTTTTTTTTTTTTTTTTTTTTGGTCATTTATGTTATTTTTTTAGAAAAACAGCAGCAGTCTGTTTCTGGTCTTAGTATGACATTTCCACATTCATATCACCTCATCCATCCCTCTGTGGAATCTATTTCTCAGTTCCCAGCAAAGTCGGGTCAGAGCAAATATGCCTCCACATGCTTTATTGCTTTTCAAGTTTGGCCCATGCCGCATTTGCAGCAGGATATTTCCAGTACAGACACAAGAAATTCCTTTGCCAATTCAAACGGACTCTCTTCCCCCTCTCCCTTTTTCCAGGGAGGTGCTGGGGAGAACTCTCATCAAGTTGCTTCTGTCCGACATGTCAGCACCAATGACACTAAGTGACCATTTGGGACAGTGCAAGGCAGACACAATTAAGGGGGAGGAGGAGACCAGAGGATGACAAGCAGACCAGAGCTAAGGCAAGAAACTGAAAAGAAACCTGAGGATAAGAGGCAGAAACCTCTGTGGCCAAGTGGCAAAGGGAAACCAAGGCAGGGAAAGGCAGCACAGGGAAGGCACCTCGGGGAAGGCAGCTCTGCAGAGCCCGGGCCAGGTACCCGGCAAGAGCAACGAGTGGGGCCGTCCTGGCGCCAGGCAAGGAGCTGCCTGCAGGGTGCAAGGCCAGCGGCTGCACTGACTGCAATGACGAACGCGAGCACCCCGAAGCAGCGCCCAGCACGCTGCAAAGAGCTCGACAGAAGCTATGGACACATGCGGGATGTCTGCAGTCGAAATAAGGCTCCATACGTGGCAAAGCGACACACACTAAAAATAACAGCCAGGAGAGCATGCGCATGAGAGAAATGGCAGACGCTGAGGAAAAAAGGGTCTTAAACAGGGACAATGAAACATGCACAGGGCTTGGATTGCCCTGATGTTTTAGCTCTCAAAAAGCAAACGAAGCAAAACAAAACTGAAAACACAAAACCTTCCACAGGATTAATCAGCTGTTCACTTTGGAAAGTGCAACTGGACCTCCCCTAACACAACCAGAAGAAAAGACCCTTTCAAACGGAAGGACAGAGAAACGGAAGCCAAGAGAGGAAGAGCCAGGGGCGGCCGGGCGCTTGCCAGGCCGGGGCAGCGAACGGCAGCGCGGCCGCTCCGCTCTGTTCCCTCGGGCCGCTCCGCTCCGTTCCCTTGGGCCGCCAGCCCGGGACCCGGCCCGAGAGCGTTCCGTGAGGCGGCTCGCGCTGCACCCAAGGCCACATCTCCTTCCTCCCCCTTCTGGGAGATAGAGAGGGGATGAATTTCCTTTGTTTAGGTGCGGGGGTGGTGGTTTTGAGCGACGCCTTGCAAGCTGCCCGTGTGCCACTTGTGTTTGACACCCAGCAAGGAGAAGCCGAGGGGAGGAGGGGAAGTTAGGGGCTGCATGGACAGGAGCTGCAGAGGTGGCACCCAGCAAAGGCCGCGTGGGCCCTGCTGCCACGGTACCTCTTTGAGGTAGAAAGCAGGCTGGATAATCCTGGCGATACGCCTTTACATCCCTATTTAACAAGGCCACTTAATCCCTTAGGATGCTCTCCGAGGCCGTAATAACAGAAGCCGTGGGAATACCGTGTCCAAAGCCTTAGTCGTCAGCAGGCACGGCAAAGGACCTGTAATTAAAGGGCGCCCGGACCCCCAGTTCCCGTAATTAAAGGGCGCCCGAACACCGAGCCCTGCAAAGCAGCTGCCTCTTGGCTGCTCTAACCTGGCCCCTACGGGAAGGAGGGAGGGAGATCAGTGCACGCAGCCACCTGCGCAGGCACCTTCAGCAGGGTGCGGGTAAATCAGAATCCATGACGCACCGTTTCTTAGAAGTTCCTTAGTTCAAAGGTATGAAGCCATCAGGAATTCCCTGAGCCCCAGGCCCTTGCTTTCATCTCTCAAACTACTAATTAAAAAGACAGAGGGCAATTTCCTCCCAAATGAGAGGAAAGATGATTTCCTAATCCCCTCTTGCAACAGGCAGGTAGACTTTTGAAAACTAAAAATACACTTGGTAGCCCACAGAAAAGTGTCCTGCTTCATGTGCTGCAAAACAGCTGGCCCAAGTCTTCCTCGGCCCAAGTCCACGGTGGTTTCACTACTGCTGTTGTCAGTGCAGGCTTGGAGCTGCGCTCTGCCACAGAGGCAAACACAGCCCATGCATGTCCCGCCATGCCCTGTTCAGGGACCTCTGGTCACTGCCATGGGGGCTGCTGAATTTGCCATCAAACAATATCACTTGGCACAACTGGCAGACCCCCCTTTCCCAGTAACTCACACTACCAGCACTCCTAAGGAAGGAATTATTAACCCTACCGTGTTTGCTTTCGGTTAGGAGCTGAGACGGGGACCTGTGCACCTGCGGCTGGATGATGACATCCCACTTCTCCGGGCGAGCACACGCTCACGAGAGCGGTGCTTCCTGCAGCCCTCAATGACTGCTTGAGCACTTCGAATTAGGCCTGTTTGAATTTAATACAGTAACACCAATTTATACCCGCTGAGGACCTGACTCACTCCTCTCCCACACTGCCCCAAGCGATGCCAAGAGAACTACCCCATGCAGGGAAGCTGCTGGTGATGCAACGAGAGCTACGAAGCAGGGCTCCTTCGCCGCCGCGCTGCGAGCTCTGAGGAAGGGCTGCAGATGAGCTCAGCTTGCCGTGCTGGCACGAGCCCTGCCCAACTCCACAAAAACTCAGTCAAAAGTGGGTGGCCATTACGCCAGGTTCATGTTGTCAGTGCCGATATCCCACTGGAGACCCTAACGAAAACAATTCTCTGTCGAGTACTCATTGTGGGTGACTTGTGTTATCGTTTTATTGCTCTACCCACATTTGGCCCGTCTCCATTTCCACTCCTGCCCACATTCAGCCTAATGGCTGCACGACTAATTCAACTTGGAAAATCATTCCCCGCTTACGCTTAGCTTTGAGATCTGGTGCCTTAGTTTTAGATCTAAACGAGCGACCATGTGCCCAAAAGCACCTCCAATTCTTCCAAATATTTTCAGTTGAGCTAAGAAAAGACGTACTCCTCTTCGTTCAAAGTTTCTCCTCTCTTACAGAGCAAGGCAAACCTTTGAAAACTGAGCCAGTTTTGTCGACAAGCACCATGTAATGCAGTTAGACGGCAACATCTGGATGATATTTTCAAAGGGAAAAAACACCATTCTGTTGAAAAAGGAACTTCACCCAGGGGTTAAAGAACACCATGTTGGGGGAAAAAAAATCATAATGAAATGTTTCATTAATATTGAAAGATCCTATTTTAGCACTTCTGAACATTAAAGTACTGAACATTTCTTGAAGCAAAAAAACTATTCAGTTCTGTATTACTTTTATTTTGATTCTACATTTTAAATGTGTTATTTAAAATAAAAACCCAAGTGACTATAATTTTTCTTTCTAACAAGTCAGAAGGAAATTAAAGTCAATGTTTGATTCTTATTTGGAAGAATTAGAAGTCATGCCAAGGAAGCATCTGGCCCTACATACTCACACTAAATTTCCCTCACACAAGCAAATGCAGTAATTTATAATCATTTATGGAATAAACAACATTCAGGTTTCAGGGACTTTGGTAGTATGCTTGTGAATCAACTGTACTTGAATTACTCCAAAACGAGACCCCTGCAACAGGAGTGAGTATCCAGGGCTCATTTCATAGAATCATAGAATGCTTAGGGTTGGAAGGGACCTCTAGAGATCATCTAGTCCAACCCCCCTGCACACGCAGGGTCACCTAGAGCACGTGGCACAGGACTGCGTCCAAGCGGGTTTTGAAGATCTCCAGAGAAGGAGACTCCACAACCTCTCTGGGCAGCCTGTTCCAGTGCTCTGTCACCCTCACTGTTAAGAAATTTTTCCTTAAGTTCCTATGGAATTTTTGGTGTTTCAGTTTCTGGCCATTTCCTCTAGTCCTATCAGTGGCCACCACTGAAAAGAGACCATCCCCGTCCTCTGCACTCCCTCCCTTGAGGTATTTATATACACTGATTAGATCCCCTCTCAGCCTTCCCTTCTCCAGGCTGAACAGGCCCAGCTCCCTCAGCCTCTCCTCATACGGCAGATGTTCCAGGCCCCTGATCATCCTTGTAGCCCTGCGCTGGACTCTCTCCAGCAGCTCCACATCCCTCTTGTCCTGTGGAGCCCAGAACTGGACACAATACTCCAGATGTGGCCTCACCAGGGCTGAGTAGAGGGGCAGGGTCACCTCCCTCGAAAGGGCTTTCACAGGAAGGGTATGTTGTATATAACCTCTCTTAAAAACACTCCTTCTCCCCATTCATTACCGTTAAGAAGAAATTAAATGAAACAAAGAGATTTGTCTGCTCATCCCAAGGAGAAGCCCGGCAGAGGGGTGAGCGGCTCTGAGGGGATCTTGCACAGACGGCTGCAAGCGCGAGCAGCAGCACTGTCAGTGCCCAAACCCAGCAGGGGCTCTGCTCTGCTTCCCTGCAAGTCCCGTGACATTATCCACAGCTGTATCCTACGGGAGTAAGTTCCTTCCCGAAGCAGCCGTCTCCTTTCCTCCTTCCTGCCAACACACAACCCAGTCACCAGGCACCAAAACCACCCGCGGGGTCGATGCCCAGGTAGCACAGCACACCCCGCGTCACCAGAAAAGCCCGTGCCAACCAGCTTACATTCAAACTGCACTAATATTCACCTCTTTCCATACTAGCACCGGTTTTCCCAAGGTTTCCCAGGCAGAATCTCAGAGGCAGCCCCTCGTCGTGGGGTTTTTCCTCTTCCCAGGAGCTCTGCCCTGATGCTGCACAGAGAGAACAGAGGCCTCTGCACAGAAGAGCCCAGGCAGAGGGGAGCCTTGGAAAAGGAATCCTGAGCTCTCTGCCTCCCACACACCTACTTAGAAAAAATAAAGTAAAATAAAAGCCAAAACAAAACCAACTGCTGTGGCACCCACTCCAAAGAGGAGCAGAAGCAGCAGCATTGCTAATCCTGAGATAACCAGAAGGACAAAAAATACTTCGCTGCCTCGACAACTTCACTCAAAATCACCTATTTTTAAAGCTCTGCATATCTGGGCAACAAATGCTGGCAGAAAATCACAGCAGCCCCATCCATTCCAGCTCCCTTTGAAATACAGGAGTGCACAGCTACAGTAGGAAGCTAACTTTGCCTTTATATTTCACCATATTTCACCAAATTTGGATGAAATGGCAGGTTCAGCTCCTGGACTTTCTCTCACTAGCAACACTTTAGTTGTGGGGCTGCTGCAGCTCCCGGGGACGAACGAGGGGTCCTCTACCCATGCACCACGTGTGGGTCAATCAGGCCGACATCACCACGTGGGTTAAGCCGTCTTGGAGCAAACGCTGCCAGCTACAAGTGCTGCAGAGCACCACAAACAAGCGCCTAACAAACATTCATCTCATTGAAAGCAATTTGAACGGCACTGCTTAGCCCAACCCCTCCTAAAACCGAACAACAGGAAACATTACAGCCCATTACAAACTCAGAAGTAAGGCTGAAGAGAAAACAAGAAATGTGTTTGTGTGCTATTGTTGGTTTTCCCCTCCAAAAGTACTTTCCTACTTTTAAAACTTCCAGATTATAGCTTTTTTTTTTCTTCCTTTTTTCTTTTTCTTTTTTTTTTTTTTTCTCCAGAGATTGTTTTCAACATGCTGAAAATACCAAAAGCAGCGAGGTGGTGTTTTTTGCTGTTGTTTTGTTGGTGGACAGTCGGTTGCATTAGCAGGCACAGAAGTTGCAAATGTTGCTGAAAGAAAACATTAACACATTGATCCAAATGGAAGCAGGGCAATGCAAAATGAAGACCTGAGCCTCAGGTAGCTTCATTCACATTGGCATTCACACGCCCTCATACAGTAGGGCATCAAAAAGGTGCCTCAGCCAAGAGGAAGGAACAGTTTAAATGTCACTTTGGTTGCATATGTCCCTTAGGTCTGAAACCGTATTTCGGACCAAGGAGTCCTGGCAGACACTCACCCCACTTACAACTCACGTCAGTAAACTGGTCTTCAGGTAAGCGCACGGTTTACAATCCTGCTTCGTCAGATCCAGGATCCAGTTCTGACACCATTCCACAGCCAGGGCAAAGCCCCCAAGCCCTCCTGCCCAAAAGCAGCTCTCTGGCCTGTTTTCTCCAGCTCTCCTTTCCTGCTTCACCCAAGCAGATAAACATGGTTTACTGGAGGAGAGGGAGGCTCTCGAGACCAGGCTGTCCCTGGCACACCACGTGGCTCCCCCTGCACCCCGGCATTCCCTGCACATGGTGAGGCACCTGGAATCACACGGCCGACCGTCGCCCCAGAGCAAGCACCTCCCGGAGCTCTGATATGACAGGGAACAGACATTATTACACAGGGAAGGAGCCCCACACACCTTGCAAGGCTTCTTTGCTTGTGGGTTCTTCTTTAAGTGCCAAGGCCCACGACATCCCCACTGCAAGGCCCTTACGTTATTCCTATAGAAGCATAAGCCAAAAACAGAGAAGTTTTTGCTATCTTCAACATGCTTAGTCTCTCTGAATGCATCCCTGGAGACATACGAACAGCAACGTTTTCTAGTACAGAGAAAACAGTCTGCAGCTTGTATGAAGCACTGTGCTATTAGGAAAAAAAAAAAAAAAAAAAAAAGACAGAGAAGGAGAGTTCCTGCTAAGCACCCTTTTAATAATGAAAGCAAAACAAGTCCTCTGTGTCTATGCATATAGTTCTTCGCAGCTTCATTAAGGAAAATCTCATTTTCTTGGATTTACAGACCGTGGCTACGCAGTCTAGAAACAGGTATGTGGAGCCCACAGCTCAGCTGCCAGAGCCAAAGCAAGGGCCAGGCAGCAGGGAGAAGGGGAGCGCGAGGATCCCCAGCCTGGCTGTGCCACGGCGAGGCCGGCCGCGCTGCCGCGCGCGGGCTGGAGCAGCCGCAGGGCTCCTCAAGCAGCGGTCACTGCTGGCTTCACAGGCCAGCGCACTGGGAAAACTTCATTTCCCTGCAAAAACGGCAAAGAGTTTAGTGTGTCCCTTCTCCAGCCATGTCTGATGCTCTGCGATACTCCAAAGGCACCACTGTTGGATCAGGTACAAGACAGATAAACCAATCATTTCCCCTGCTAGGGTATCACATATTCCACAGAGGTAGTCCACGACAATACTAGATCTTACATCCTAAATGCACAAGACAAACAGAGGATAGGACTGGAAAGAAGCATGTAAAGTAATCACACAGACAGAAACTGCAGCAAGGCTGGCAAAGATCATGCCAACTCCTTCATCGCATTTACCTCATGCTCCACCCGTGCCAAGGGGCTGCCTAGCTGGAGAGAAAGCTGATCTGCCAGACTTTAGAGCTTTATGGGGGCACAGACAAGCCTGGTTATAAGCAAAGTGCTATAAACCAAGGGAAAACTCTAGGAATGCAACAGGGCACACGGCACTGAGTAGCAAATCTCTCAGGTTTATGGCAACGCAAGTGGCACCTGCTACCTGAAACGAGGTGCTTCTCATCCAAACAACTTGCTTTTCCCTGCAGCTAGCAGTGGGAGCTGTGCAGGCCCAAACCCCACTAATGTGCAGGTGATAATGGGCTGGATCCTGTTAAAATGGCTCCAAAGGGGTTACCCTTGCCCCCTGCCCCCAATACCACAACAGGGGTGAGAGCAGCACTGAGGAGGCAGGGTCAGCGCTCGAATGCAGACAGGACCTGGGGGTGAGGCAGCCTCAAAAGGAAATATTGTAGGCAGCTCTCATAATGGTACTTGACTGATTTTATTCAAATAACTAGAAAATAACTCAGCAATTTTTAGCTTTAGAGTCACAAGAAAAAGTACATTGCATTGAAGTTTGAAGCAGCAGATAAAAAAAGCAGTGTTTCTATTAAGAAGCTTCTCTTTTCAAATGAGAAGTGGTGATCACGGGTAATTATGATGATTAAACGCCTTTCCAGGGAGGCATATTTTGGGGGTGACATTCCTGTGCTGCTATTTCATGCTGACAAGGGATCACTGGCTGTAGAGATCAGCTTTGTACTTTTTTGGAAAAAAGAAAAAAAAAAAAAAGAAAGAAAAAAAAAAAAAAGGGTGTTATTTTCAGCTGAGCACCCCAAACAGCAGCCTTTCATCTAAACTTCCAATATACCTGAAAGAGTCAAATAGTCACTATGAAACTCCTGCTAACTACATCGCCCTGCCAGGTCCCCACCCTCAACCCTGTAGTTAGTTGTTGCTCTGGCAAATCACCCACTGAGCAGGACGAGTTTTCCAAGACTGAACAACAGCCAATCCTTCTAACTTCTTCTATACAACAGCTTTTCCACTTATGCAGCAGGTATTTGATCCATCTGAAAGACCACCAACTCACTTAATGGGTTTGAACGTGCGTTTTTTGAAAGACTTCATCAGGTGAAGGCATTTTTTGCAAAACTACCGTGTTTGGCAGTGGTTTTGTAAGCCCCGTGCATGTATTACCTGACTGGAAAGTGCAGAATCCTGCAGCATTTCCACCTGGAGACTCCAGTCATAACACAAAGCTTTAAGACTAACGTCTTAGAGAAAATCCCTCACAATAGTCCCTCAAGGTCAGTTATTTGGTTAACACATCTGTTATTTTAGGATGAAGTTTTCTCACTGGATTTTGAAGTGAATCAGCCTCGTCTTATGCTTTAATCCATACCAAAATCGGGAGACTGGAAAAAAATTAAGGTGCCTTCTACTTTTTAGAAAATAAGAAGAAAGAAAAAATGACCCATGCAAGTAGAGTCTGAGAGGCAAAACTTTGAAATGGGTGATGAAACAAGTATAATAATATTGAAAGCAATGCAAAAAAAAAAAAAAAAAAAAAAAAAAAAAAAAAACAAGGGAGAGACAGCAGGAGCTCACCAGCCAGATCCTATCTCAGAAAGCTAATCCCATTTTGGCCTGGCGCACAACACCCTGGAGGTCCTCTCTGCCTGGACTTCGGTTAATTGCAGAGGCCAAAACTGGCAGAGCAGCCCACAGCACTTGGGTCGCCAGCGCTCAGAGCTGAATGCAAAGAGGCAAAGAGAAGGGCTCCAAAAATTCGCAGGGACGAGGGAGGGCACTCCTGGTAGAGAAGGCTAAGAAAGCTTAGTTTCCACCAAGCGGCACGAGGAAGGCCAAGATGGGCACCATTGCTATCTTTAAATACACACATTGTGTAACCAGTTGAGAAAATGGCAAGTTAATCTAAAAAGAAACAAAACTGTCACTACTATGAGCAAGGTTTAGAGCTAATTTTTCCTCTAGATACTGAAAGTAAAGAAAGATCACTTTTAGAATGGGTTCCATCATGTTTCTGAATGTTGTTTGCAGTACGTATGACACATTGACATTCAGAAACATAAGATTAACCCAGGAAATCCATTCCTGTACTAGAGACCTAAAGAAATTGTTTATTTACATCTAAATCCCCGATTCCTCTGCATTCCAGCCAAAGTAGCACCGTGTTGACAGAGTTACCACGGAACAGTTAAGGGAATGATTCATGAAATTCTAGCTCGCAAGCAGCCCATTTTGCAGATCTTGACATTACAACAGCTCCTGTGGATGATTCTCCTGAAGCAAAGTTAAAGTTGCTTGTTCTTAATGTCAATATAGAAAACAGAGAACCTAAAGTGCAGGTGGAAACACACACACACACAAAAGGGACTTCCAAGACTAGATCCTCAACACATTGCTCCTCTAACAGAGGACGAAATGCAGAGACTCTTCCAGCTGACCCGACAAGAATAATTTAGATGAACGTACAATGTAAGCACAAGGAAGAACCCTTTAGTGATGAGGCAAATCACATCTTGCTTATTCGAATGTATGCAGTTCCCAGTGCAGTAGGTCAGCAGGAACCCACAAACGCCACATTCCCCTCTCCGGGCTGCAAACAGGAGGCAAATACAGCGCGTCGCACCAGTAGCCCCACTCCAGACCCCGCGGCCCGTTTCACCTCCGCCTGCCTCATTACCTTGCTACTTCCTTCACAGTTGCAAGACAGTTTAGGAGATAGTTATTTTGTTTCATGCTTATTAGTGAATTAGAGGAGAACTAGTTTCTTGCCTTTTTTTTTTTTTGTACAAGATGCAGTTGCTATTATTTTATAAGCTGCCAGCGTTTGTAGCTACACACGTTCCCAAAATCAAAGCAAATAAAGCAAGCAAGACATGGAGAACCCACAGATTTGCATCCAGATGACTGGTGGGTAAATCCCTAAAGATTTAATTTACATTAATCAGAACACATAATTTCCTTCATTATTATTTTATAAATCTCTAGGTACATTTGGGAAATTATTTTTATTAATGTAGTTGCTGTAGCTTGTTTCAAACTCTTCTAGTCTTGGCAGAGGACTTGAAATCAGAATTTACAGTGAATAAGGAAATACGGGTCATTCTGCAAAGAAAACAAACGTAAATGGCAACTTGTTTGAAGTCCTTGAGTTCTCGCTAAGCCACATTTCCCCAAATATTATTCGCCCTATACCCCACTCAAGCTTTCACTTAGCAGGTCTCCTGCCTTCGCTCGCAGGAACCAGATGCTCTGAGACTTGGCGAGGGGCTCGGGGGGATGAGGGCTCCTTTCTCGGCCAGTGAGGGACACACAGCTCTGTGGTGGGATCCCTCTTCCACCCGCTCCTCAGTGCCCCACTAGCAGCGCCACGCTCGGCCCTGTGCCCGCCTGGCACCTGGCAGCTCTTCACTGCCTCGGGCTATAAGCTTGGGGTCTCTCGTAGACTTTTTTGTCACCTGCAAGATGGAAAAGGCTCTTCCCCCTTAGGGCACTCATGGCTTTTTCCTGCTGATGATTTTGTTTCTGTAGGTGGAGCTAAATGCAAGGTAGCAAACCCAAGGCTAGCCACGCTGCCTTCCTTAGCGGTTAGTTTTATTGCCATCTTCTGCTCTCTCCCCCACAAATGCTTTAAATTATGTTCTCTGGAGCATAATTACTCTGAAGGACCTCCTGTCCAACAGCAGTACGTTAATACTTCTTGGCCTTTTCAAAAGATGATTTGTCTCCCCAGAGGTGACCAAACACATCTCGAGAAGGCAACAGGGGGTTCAATGCGGGCAGGGCATTTCTGCAGAGCACTGAGACCCCAACGCTCTGTGGATCTCCAACACTGTCACTGGAACGCCTGGGCTTCCAGGAACTACAACAGCAGAATCCTGTCCATTTCTGCATGTTTGAAAAAATAAACAAGGGTTCAAATACCAGCAAGATCTGCTTAAATACCATGTGAATATTGAGTCTTGCAAGGAGGAGGCAAGGAGGGGGCAAGCAGGGGGCAAGGAGGGGGCAAGGAATTCTAAGAGGCTTAAAGAGGAAGGCGAGACATTTAGAGACATTCAAGAAGAGGAACCCATTCCAGAAGCTGAGAAGTCCTAAGAAAATGGGAGGAATTATGGTGAACAGCAGGAACATGGGAACGCAGAGGCAAATGGACTCTCGCTCATTTGGAGAAAGCGCAGGCCATTTCTCCGCAGAACGGCTGGGGAGCTCTCAGCTATTGAGATGTGTTACAGAGCGTGACTTTCCACAGCCTCCCATCAAAGGAACTTTCAGGACAACGTCTGCAAAGCACGGCAGGAACCGCAACGCCGGCCTCTGAACCACAGGAGCATCTCCAAGATGGTTCCCAAAGGCCAAACGAACACGCAACCCTGAACAGGCTCTAGCAGGACCCTCCAGGCACCCGGCCTTTACTCTGTGCATCATTTGTATCATCAGAAATGCAAATAACACTTGGTACAGTTGTCCAGCATTTCCCATTAGAAGACCTGGATGTCAGTTCCTTACTTCCTTGCCAGATTTTAACCATGAAAATGAAATAATCCTGCTGGATGATTGCCTGGGCTGGGCCTGTTTGTTTGCTTTTATTTAAAGTAGCAGCCAGAGTAATTTTACTAATTTCATTCAATGAAGTTACAATTCCTCAAATCTCCCCCAATAAGGAAAAGGAGATCAACGTGTGCCAGAACTGCTTGGAAAACACGTTTTGTGCATGCTCAAAATTACAACCGCTTCTCACAGGGGAAAGAGCCAACCCCTTCCTGCTAAAGGGAATACTGCTGAATTTTGAGAGTCAACCTGCCTCTGGCTAGCAGACCTGTGAACATCCTGCCAAGCTGCACAAAAACACCAGAAACCCCAGGTTGCTCATACTAAAACAACTGTGGAAAAAAACATGGTCATGTTAGTATTTTCAAAATGTGCAAGGATGCCAGACTAAAGCTTACTCTAACATTTTCTGAATTCTAAAGTGGTTGACTTTCTAGTCTAAGTTATCTTTTAATATGTGCCTCATTTGCTTTTTTAATGACACTTCATGTGTAATAAAATGAATATCGTAAACAAGTGCAAGAAGAAGTATGTCTTTCAAAGCAGGTTGGGCTAAGACACCTCCAAAGAGTCTCATTCATGTTCAGAATCATCATAGAGAGAAAAAGCTCTGGCAGACTTAGCAAATGGACACATCTTTCAGTAGTCAGGTGTACAGAAAACAGTTATGTTTTGTACACATTTTCAAAAAGAACTTTTCAAGTTATGGAAAGGAAAACAGATAAAAAATACTAAGCACATTCTCCCCTCCCCTTCACCTGGCTTTTTGAAAAATTGATAGCAAAAAGCAGCTTTGGGAAAACAAAGAAAATGCCATTTTGGTAGAGGACAGGGTTAGTGAAGTTACCTACTATAATTTTCATCCATACAGACATCAGACTAAGCATTTTATGAGATTATAATTAGAGTTTGGTCACCCTTGAAAGGCCCTCCCATAAAATACGCATGGGCTGGCTAGAAACCAGGAGAGCAGGAAGAGGACGAGATACTCTAAATTAGAGATTGCTCATCCAATTGCTAAGCTGGTTAAAAGACTTTGGAGGAAAAAAGAGCACCAACCAACCACCAACTTGCCAGCAGGTTAAATCGGTGCGGCCAGCTGCGACGCTCGTTGTTCTCCTCGTGCCACCTCCCTGCTCTCCGGCTTCATCACCTCGTGCAACGGGCCGAGCAGCAGAGCTTCAGTCTCCGCGTAGCCTCCCATGCACCAAGAGGGGGAGGTTTTTTTGCTTTGTTTGTCTATTATCGATAAATTCCACGCAAATCCTTGAGGACAGTCCTGCCGGAATGATGCAATTTTTTGTTCACAAAAATTTGGAGAAACAACTTCAATTTCGCAGCAAAGCCAGCCTTACATCGCAGTGCAGGTCAGAGGTTACCTACTGCAGTACCAAAAGGCTTTTAAAATTCTGGTGGTGTTTATCTGCTCTTTACACTAATTTTTTATTCAGATTGGCGGTGGTTGAAGCTCTCAATAGTTGCCATCATTTCTAAGGGACTATTTACCACTTCAATTAAATGAAAAAAAAAAGAATAACGGGGCCAATTAAGAAGCAGAAGGAGCTGGGGGTTTTCATTACACTTGAAATTAGCCTTGAAGCTACCGTCACAACTCTGCTTATGAATAAACAAACCTTAGCCTATTATTGCAGCAGCAAAACAAATGGAGATACAGTATCAGACCACATTAACACGGGACTGATTTCTGGAACAAAACGTGTTCCCAACACAGAGAAACTCCTCAAAAGTTCCACAGCACCTCACAAAATCTAGTATACCCCTGTTGTTATAGCACTGAAACAGGTATACAGACCACAGGATGCTTTGAAAGTTCAGATGTTTAAACTCACAGAGCAGTTTTAAGCACTGTTAGCAATGGTATTTTAATTTTTTTTTACATTGGTTTGTTAAACTAATAACATTAAATTATTCAAAGTAATTTGTTTGTGCTTAAGCAAGAGCCTATAAATATTTGAGCAGTACGTCTAGCCCTCATCAGATAAACCAATCCAGATTTTTTACTGCCATGGACTGAGCCTCTACATTTGATTGGCTCATAAATTATACCTCTCCTCCAATACTTGAAAGATTTTGAGAGATCCATTGTCAGATAAATGTTTAAGTAATGAAACATTGTTCTCTTTCCACTGGTTACGTTGTTCTCCATTCTATAAGTCGGAGTTAAATAAAACTGCAGGCTGGGCATATCAAGACCATTCATTTCAAAAATACTGGTGATATTGCTTGGGCTTTTTCTTTTGTTTTTCCTATACTGCCAATACAGGGACTCAAATCTGCACACCAGCTTTTTTTGCCCTGCTTTGGAGCCCTGGACCCAAGGGGATACTTAGTGACAAAGAAGGTCCTATAAGCACATGGAATCACCACCTCCCTCCCTCTTTGTACACCCACGTACTATATACGCTTCTATTTCTCTTCCCTCACAACCTCAAAATTCATTTTTTTCCCCATTTCTTCCCCCCAACTAGAACCCTTATAGGAAGCAATACTCGATGAGATATGAAGAAAGATGCCTAGCACCGCTGCCTGGTTTAAGACCAGAACAGCTAACTTACTTGCTCGTCTTCACCAGTAGTCATGGGAGCAGCTTCTTCCGCGTCACGTATCGCACAAGCACTTCTCAATTTGTTCATATTCCTTCTTACATTTTACATGTCATAAAATGGGATAACCACGTAACACATAATCCAGTCTGTCTCATAGATAAATCTGTTTGAAAACGGATTAAGGCTTTCTCTTCTTTCTAGAGACTCTTGGTTGGACCATCCCTCATCTACTACATCACTAAGAAGTCCGACCTGGCCTTCTCTCTAGCACATATAGTATGCTAAAATATGTAATTCATCTTAGGGGAAATTAATCTGCACTCTTCCCAGGTGGGGAGAAGCATCCCAAAACTGTTCTAACTATTCATTGCTGGATTATCTGGTTTGGCAAACCAGATCTCATCTCCTGGAGCTACTAATGGTCAGCAGTCATTTAGCTTTTCTTTCCTCACAGTCAGTCATCCCAAGTCAATGCAGTAAGCAGAGCTGTATTTGTGCAGCAACTTCTCTAGTAGCAAAAGCCTAAAACTATAGGACATGCTGAAGCATAAAAACAGGAGCTATTTTATTTCTAAAAAGCATCAAGCATCCTTACCACAGGTTTTCATACGCCTGCTTCCACAGCTCCTTTTTTTGGTACCTGTTTTGGTACATATTTTAAGACTTGTCTAATATGCACTCATTCTCATACATTATGGAGTCGATATCCCACCCAACGTAAATCTCAAATTTCAACATGCCCTGAATGGAATTTGGTAGCAACTGCTGAAGACAATGCTGCAATCCGTAAAGTCAATACCACACTGTAGTCCATGACTATAATTTGTTAGGTCAATAATTCTGTATGCAGTCTACTAGCCTCAGCACTAGCTTCCTCAAGAGCTCCAAAACAAAACATTTGAAAGGTTCACAGCAGCTTCACCGTGCAGCTGAGGGAACAGCTAGCTCTCAGCTGGCTTTGCTGCACACCGGGCAGCTCCCACCTTTCCTGGGAAAAGCCAGGAGTGTGATGCAAGCTCTGAGCCTCACGGATGGGACACAGCAGGTTTGGGAGGCTCAGGATGGCGAGCGTACCCTGCCCAGGTAGCGCAGAGCGTGTCCGGGGGAGAGCTCAGCCGTCACGCTGAGGCTCCAGCCCCCTCAGCTGCTGCCACTGCTCAGAGCTCCGCTTCCAACCATCTCCAAACACTCCATGCAAATGCTCGGCACAAGGGAAGTGCTGGTTTGGGATGAAAAAGAACAAGCACTGTTAGATTTATCACCTATTTTAATAATACAGTGTGATGTAATGTAAGGTAATAAATTATCTCCTCCGTTAGGGAACCGAGGCTCTGCCAGGATGCAATGTGCTGGCTGGGATCTGGGGTGGTCCAAGCACTTCAAAACCTTGTCACTACCTTTGGGATAAATAAGAGGCTCTATTAAGGGAAAAAATGCCTAGCTGGCAAATGTTGATGTATAGCAGCTCAATTTATAGTGCACACTGCTGGATTCGATTTTTAATATATATGCCAGAAACAACTGGCCTAAGGCAAGACAGTTTATTGCAAGCTTTGGCAGATCCAGTCAATGCCCATTACTTGTGACTATGTACTTTTTGTGTTTCTATCACAGTGTCTCAGTTTAATTGTCTAGTCTGGATAGGACTTCAACACCTAATTATTCAAAGGCCATTTAAGTGATGCAGGTGCAAGATACAGGAAAAAATGAACAGTCAGTATGAAGCTACATATTCAGCTTGGCACTGAAAAACCTCTAAGTGGGCTCAAGGTTTTTGTTGATGTTGATTTTTTTTTGTATTTTCTTCAGGCACTCAAATTCTTTTCCATGTTTCACTATGCAGCTAACTTGTTCCAAGAGCTGCCTGACCTGTACTTGCAAAATCCCAGTGCAGCACAAAAGTGCTGCCGCTGCAATCCCCAATGAGAAACAACATCACCCCTGTCCTACTGCCTACCTCAGGCAGAGCCGTCACAAATAACATCCAAGACCACAAGAACGGGGAGGGGACCCATAAGGAACTTTCTTCCCTGTCTGATGGGGAATTTGAGCTGCCCAGCAGAAACAGTCTCTGAGCAGCCCCCTGCTCAATGGTGGTACCTCAGCCAGCAACAGCAGCACTGCAGCACAGCACCCAATACCTGGTAAAACTTTGGACCAATTTCCTTCAAAAGTTACCATGCAATGCAATCAGACTGAGTTAAGGTGACCAGAAGATAGGTGGATGTTATGGAGTTAGAGCTGACAAATTTTGTGATGTGACAGTTCGGCGATGTGACAGATTTTTCATCAGCTGGTATAGTTTGCCATATGACAAATCCACACACCGGCCACAGGTGCTGAATTTTCCCTCAGGTTATACCTGCAGGCAGATGAGGCAGTGACAGTTCACTACCCAGCTTCACTCCTCTGTTTCTAGGGCAGCCAAAACTTTTTTCTAAGGGAAGAAAGTCTTCTCAGGGAAAAGGAGACAGGAAAAAACAAGTGGGCCAAGGCAGTTTCAATACCAAATTGTGACATGAAATACTCTCCATCCTTGCTTTGAGGGCTCTTTGCAGGCAACCAATATTTAGATGTGCATCCTTTGCTTTCACTCATGACATGATCTTTTTTGCTAGCGTCTTCTAGCTAGCGTTAACAATAAGCTTCAGCTTGGAATTTGCAAATGTACTAAGTGTGGGAGTCACTTAACTTCAATCTAAAGGGATACTGATACTTAACTCCCGATGGAATCAATGGCATAACTACTAATAGCGCTAATGGAAGAAGGCAGACAAAAATAGCTCTTCTGAAATATTAGCTTGCATGATTTACCTATCCTGCTATGGCTCTTGGAGGACAGAGGAACCTTGGCAAAGTTGCGGTTTGAACACTTATTTCTAAGCTAGCATAGCAACAAAATTAATGTAAATGAATAACAGGAAAAAAATATGCTTTAATATAGATTTTCTGTGCATTAAGCATAGAACAAATGTGTGTACTCTGTTCCAAAATGCACTTCTACCAAAAACTGCAAAACTATATTTTAATGTCTTCCTTTGCACATCACTTCCAAAGATTAAGGGTTGCATAATGTCCAGTTTTTGCAGTCCTTGGATAAGCTATTTCAAGGACACACCACCCTGCAAATAACCCAGCAATGCTTTATAGTCAGTCAAGAGCTGCAGCTAAATTCAGTGCCTCATATAGGCACTGCAGGCTGTATGCAGCCCCCATACAGGCTAATGCAGGAAATATAGAAATCAAGACTGGAAGAAAAAAAAAAGTTCTTCCACAAGCATTGGAATGGTCTAACAAGCACAGTCCTATAAATTAATTCCCTGTCACAGCCAGTACAAATTCTGCTTCTCCTAACTTAAGCAGGTGATGCAAAAAAACATACTGAGTGCTCTTCATTCATGTTACATCTTTGCTCATGCGGCTGACAGGTCCTGTGGGCAA
This sequence comes from Tinamus guttatus, assembly GCF_059628265.1. Taxonomy (NCBI): domain Eukaryota; kingdom Metazoa; phylum Chordata; class Aves; order Tinamiformes; family Tinamidae; genus Tinamus; species Tinamus guttatus. Next base: position 1,979,377 of record NW_028288937.1, on the reverse strand, counting down.
TGGAGAACCAGGCTGACATTCCTGCTACATCAGACTGCAAGACACCTACTCCAAACAGTCAGGACAGCTCCCACCTTCCTCAGCAAGAGCGAGCACACACAGGGAGGGGAGCGGTGCAGTGCGCTTCACTCAGAGAAATATTGATAAAGACAGTGATTTTAACAAGATTCAATAGCAAGGTCACTTATTTACTACATGGTAGACAAGTCTCTACAAAATTAGCAGGGAGACCCTCCTGTTGAGTCATGGGATTCAGATTGGATCCCCTTCCTTTCCAAGCTCCTCCTCAGAGGAGCCAGGGCATGGTCGGATCCAATCTTAGTCCCAGACTTTGTCAACAGTTTAGGAGTAAAGGACAATCAATCCTAGATATACTTGAATAAAGCCCAAAAAGTTGAGAAAGTTTCCACATGCTATGTTTGCTTAGTGGGAATCTGTCGCTGGCAAGGGATCTCTCAGCCTTGAGGAGGAACCTTGAGAGGTGTCCCGGACCAAGCGGAGATCCTGGCACGCACCCCCTGCCATGCAGGAGAGCTCAACAGGATCTGGGACTGTCCCTGTATTTATGGGATATAGTGGTTGGCTTATACTCATTTTTGTGCCTCAGATGTATTTTGGCTTGCGCACCTCAAGTAGCCCCTGGCTACTGTGCTGTTTGTTACCAGTCTCCCCCTGTCTATCGACGTCCCAGGAGTAGAATGGGCCTCTCAGGACTGTTATCGCTGGTTATCGATCAGGGAGGCCGCCACCAGCCTCGTCGCTGGTGGTCCACGCAGGCGCAGGGCTACCTGTGAAGGATCAGGTGGGCTGGGGAAGGAGCGCGGCCGCCACAGCGCCACACGCCCGCAGGCTGCCAGGACACCTCACGCCTGCGCTGGGAGTGCCCTCGGGCCCACAACAGGGGAGAGGATATCTCAGAAAAGCAAAACATTTTCATGTTTTGAAAAGGTTTGTTCAACAAAACCTTCAAGCAAAGGGTTTGTTCAACATAAAAGCAGATATTGTTTCAAGGGACACCTGCTATCACATCTACTTTCCTTTTGGTGCCCACTCGCTATGAGCAGAACATGCCGCTCTATCAGACCCATTTGGATTGCCACCCAAGCGCTCAATAAATGCATCTCCCTCTACTTTTTTCTTTTTTTTTTTTAAACGTATCCAGAGATTTCTTAACTATAACCAGCAAAAAAAAAAAAAAAAAAAAAAAAAGATAAAATACTCCCGGCTTTTGCTAAGTAGATACCTGAGTGCTGAGGAAATACTAAGGGTCAGAAAGGCTAACTTCCCTATTCAGCTTTTGAAGTACTATCAGATTTGCCTCCTGGCTAAAAATGTCCCTACTTACGGTGCTGCGTGTACTTCCACAGAGAGGAATTAGTCACTGTCAGCGCGGCTCCTGTTTCATCTACTCCTCTTCTCCCCTTTCCTGCCCCTCCAGACTTCTCTCTCGGCACTCTGTCCTCACATACACTCACCATATCCTACTCTGCCAAGACAGTACTCCCTCATTCCATTTTTTTTTTTTTGTACATTTACAAAAGGGACTACATGATCCCTTGTACGAGTCACTTCAATACATCAAATGGACAGCCCAAAAAAACATACACCTCTCTTCGAGGCATGAGGTACACACCACTAGCCCAATTTGATCGCATAGGAACTACAAGGAGCTGGGCCTTTCCTCCGAGTTGGGCACAGTTGGGCATTGGCACTGACTGGCCCGCTGGGACAGCGGGTGCTGGATTCAGCTGTGGCTGAATGGTGGGAGGCTTGGGGTGCTGAGTATGGGCGTTTGGGGAAGGTTGCACAGCTTAGAGCCAGTTTCTAGCAGGATCTGATAAGCCAGAGGCAAGACCTTCCCAGACACTAAGTCAGGTGAAATGCAGGTGAAGGCATCAACAACCAACGAACGCATATGTTTTGACATTTATATTACATCCTTGCTTTCAAAGAGATTTGAAAGGTTCTCAGGTACGAATCTGAAAGAGAGCTGGAGATGCTCTGCTGGAGACATGTCATGCATCAGGCGTCCTCAATACAAAGATTATGCATCTTTGTGCATAATCTAAGGCTCAAAAGAGCCAAAAAGCTCTTGTGATTTTTAAAAGCGAGAGAAGCACTTCTAAAAATGCCCTTTTCTTACAGCCAGTCATACTACCCTCAAATCTGCCTGGATTAGTATAGGAAAGCATTTAAAACTGCCTACGACATTCCACTGACTCCATTCATTCTGGGTTACCCCAAGCTAACTCCACTTAGAAACAGGCAGTGTTTCAATATGTGAGAAGGCCAGTGAGGTGAGGATCGAGACCCAGGTAGACTCCTTTGGCCTTGAACTTTCAGAGCTATTCAGCTGACACTCGAAGCCACACAGTTGTTAAGCAGCAAGGCAAAGCTTATAGCTATAGCTAATTACCAGAGCTGACAGATGCCTTCCCCTCAGCACGCCGCTAACACGGCGCAGCCCTGAGCGGGGAACTGCTGGCAAGGAGGAAGCAGAATTGTAAGATTTCTATTTCTGATACTTCAGCGACTTGCTGAAAGCTGTTTTAAAATCAGCAACAGAATAAAAATGTTGCTTTTAGGGCCATTCTCTTCTTAATGAATAGAAGAGCTGTTATAAGGCACATTACACCAGTTTAATACTAAGCATGTATTTACATAGTTTAATACTAAACAGCATGCCATGCTATATATGGTAGGATCTAAAACAACTCAAACATTTGGATGAGAAATTTAGGAACACACAGTTGTTGAAAGTAACAGACTGGCACTCCGTGACGCGTAATAGTGGTACTGGGAATGTGTGGGTGCTTGTAACATTGGATCTCGCAGTCTGGAGCTCGTTCTTCCATGTATCTGTTATCCACTTGATGTACTTTCGCCTCCCCTCCAAAATCCCTGTTCCTCATATAGTGGAAGTTCCTGCGGCTACTATACCTGCTCCAGAAATGATCCCTCCTGAGGCCTCAGTTTGGCCAACAGACCTCTCCTATGCTCAGCAAGTATCGTCCAGCAGCCGTTTCACCTTCGCTCCCTTCTGGAAGCTTGGCAGCCAGAAGCACTGTTGTTCTTTTAGAAGGGCCCTTCAGTGGCTGTACAGTTTCCACTTGGGCAGCGATGCCGTGAGATTCAATTTCACTTTAAAGCAGCCCCGGCAGCCAAAGCGCATTGCTGGCAGCCGTCCGAGCCCCTTGCCGTGCCGTGCAACACTCTGCAGCAGCCGATTCCGCCCGCGCAGACCACGGGCAAGATTCACACGTGCAAAGTAGAAGGATTTAACAGCTGACCCTTCATGCAAATAAAACCCCCTTCATTCAGCACCAACCCAAATGCACTGTTCTTTCAGACTCAAGATGTTCTCTCTAACCATAATGGAGTACTCCGGGTTTATCTAGCACAGCACTATACCTTAAGATATAGCGAGCACAACTTTCAACTGCGCTAGCACATGTAGAGCTTCCATCCCCAGCTCCCCTTGCCTCTTTCATTACTGTTACTGAAAACCAAGATGCACAAATGAAACAAGAACAGGATTGCTCGAACAAGACTGTTGGCTATTTTCTTCTATTTTTGTCTGCAGTTATTCCTTATATTTTCCAAAAATTTCCTGCCTCCTCCTGCAGTTTCTAAATACTTTTTAGGTTTTGGAGCAAGAAGCAAATGAGGCCCAGGAATTTTATTTCAGAACATTCACTGGACAACAGGTAAAGAGAAAGCACATTTTCATTGTAATAAGGATCCTAGAGGGAGCCTTCTCCAATGTCCATCAAATGTTTTCTATGAGAATAAAACTAGCCCTTTTTCTTTCCTGTCTGCTTTTCTAAAGCAGCTCATTGCCATCCTGTCGCTGTTCAGCAGAGTTAGACCGTGCCTCCTCCCAGCTCTCTTGCACCTGAACTTGTCTTTGGTGCATGAGCCAAAAGAGGCAGAAAAGCATGCTACAGTACTCATATCCTGAAACAAAACTTAGTTTGTTTTCCCATGACCAGCCAAGCCAAAATAATTTAGGGTTATTTTTAAATTGCACATGCATTTAGAAACATATGTGAAAAAATACTTCAGGTTTATTTGAGCCAATGATGCACGTCCTGGACTGTCACTTGCAGCTCCCTCCTAGCCCTCTGACAGCTTGTTGTTTAGCCACAAGGGAGAATAGGAAAAATGTTTCTTACTCTAGCAAAAAAAAGATAGAAACAAACAACACCCATCCCAAACACAACCTCCCCTCAACGTGCACACCCACCACAAGCCCCAGAGCAAACAAGGAACCAGAGGAAATTACCTTGAAATAAGCAAACACACATGAAAGTCCTGAACATTCATCACCTTGGAAGAGAACGCTTGGTAGCCACTCCAAAACTCCAAATCCAACTGCAATGCGCAGCCCCCACCACTGCCTCTCGCACTGCCGGGATATCCGGGGAGCTCGTTCCACTTGGAAGATACCTCTGAACACAGAGCCCCGGGAGAGCAGCTGTCTGTGCGGGCTGAATGCCCGTGGTATACGGTCATTCTGCCATCTTCAAAGGCATTTGACCGGTTCTGAACTGTGCCTCTGGACTGTAAAGATGGCAAATGCCCGTTGTTGACTCTCCGGAGCATCATTTAAAGAACAGCACTCACGTTTTCCAAGCAAGCAAAGAGCTGATCCTTATATAATGATGGGACTGCAGAAACTGAAACTTTAGAGAAATACCAAACACAATGAGACTTAAAGACTGTAACAGTAACTTCCTAAGACTTTGGAAAATCTGAAGGGAAGAAAAAAAAAAAAGAAGCCATCATTCTATGAAGATGCCAGCACCACCCACATCCATGGAAACGTCACCAGTGTGAACCAGTATGAAGGTTTTCATGCGGCCAGCCCAAGCTCATGTGCTCGCCGGCCATGCCCTAGCATCTTGCCTTACCAGCGCGAGGGGGCTTTTGTAAGTGTGTTCACAGGGTTAAAGCCGCAAGGAAATGACATTTCCTACCACAGAAAAAGAAAATAAATAAATGAAGTAGGATGAAGCACTGCAGTAGCCTACCAGTAGTGCACTTTGGTCACTGTTCAGGTAACAAAAGGTTAAAAATAAAAGCCACAAGTGCACGCATTTACCATCTACATTCCTTCAGCCCCTGCCGTGCTCAGGCAACGCCAGGGAAGTTTGCTGAGCAATAAAACTGAGTTTAAACTTTGGGAATGAAGAAGCAAGAATACTGTTCTGGCTTCTGTCTTTCTCTTGTGCAGAGTAACCCGTTCTCAAAAAGAAAAACAGGTATCATGTGAAGGAATAGACGGCGAAGCCCAGGCAGTAAATGATGCTCTTTTAGACGCGAGGTGCATTTGGCTGCTCTACAGGATAATCATCATCATCAGAGGATGTCTCGGAAGAAATCTGGAGTCATATCTTGCTGTCTGTTTTGCAAACAGAGTTAATGAGAGTCATGTGGGTAATGTTTTTCATTAAATTGAGGATATGAGCCTGATTCAGCTCCACTGAAATCAATGGGAGCTTTTCCATTCATCTTAATGAGGCTGCATCAACTTTGGGTGCGCTCAAATGCAAAAGTCTCCCAGATGGTATCGGTTACTCTCTAAAGGCCCAAGCACTACTTTAACACACCAAAAAAGAGTAAAGGCAGGTGAGAGGACATCATATGTCTGGGAAGGTGTCCGAGAACTGGTAGGAAACATTTAAGCATTATCATTATTCGGCTATTTTCAGTGTTTTCTTTATATGAGATGAATCAGACATTCTTAAGCAGAAATTCAGACTGAACCGAGCTCCGAATGTGTTGACAGAGAAGCAGTATCTGCATCGGGGCCAGGAAGCACAGGCAGGTAGTTTAGATAATACAATGTTCCCATTAGAAATGTAAAGAAAGCTAATAAAGAAACAAATAAATAAATAGAGTAAGGAAACTCCCTCTTGTTTTCCAAACAGAGGCAAACTCTCTGCTTGGAAGGACAAGAGCTGCAAATGATGTACTCAACGGTAACCGATTTTCGGGGAAGGCAAAAAAAAAAAAAAATCAAAAAAAAAGAGAGGTGAGTGTGGATTCGGGCATAAGCAAAGGGCTCCTGGCTTCTCCTGCCACTCTTTCAGGGCAGCAAGTGGCAGCATCTCCAAACACATTTTCCTTAAGTTTCTTTTATAGCTATTTTTATGTTTCCTATCAAATAATGGCAAGGAGATGGACAGGAAAGGAACAGTACATCAGATCAAGAACATGCCAGGAAAAGGTGCATAGATGTCTAGGAACATTACTGTTTGTACCATGCAGGGCCTAGAAATCCACATCACACTAAAAAATAGAGCATCAGCTATCTACCAGAAATACCACTATCTGCATTTTACTCTCTTCAGGATAATTCCTTCCTGCACTGTTCAGAGCCAAATCAAACATGATGGTCAACCCTCTCTGGATTCAGAAGCAGCAAAGCTGAATTTCAACCCTCAGGTGAATTCTGACCACTGGTCCCAGCTTGCGGCCTTTCTGTTACTGTCATCTTCCTCCCCTTGATCCCCACAAGTCCACCAGAAAGCTGTTTTCTGAGCAGGCTTCGGCTCCATCCTGCCACAAGCCTTCTCTCCCACGACACTGAAATTCCCAGGAGACAGGCACACCTGGACCAGGATTCAGCTGATTTACTTTACTAGATCCCCAGCTGATTTACTAAGCTTTCTGTTTATAAGCCATACACAAAAGCAGCACTTTGGCAAGAAATTATAGCTTCAACTACCCTCGTGAAGATAACTGAACTCACAGTTGCAAATAAGTTATTTCCTTTTATTTGGATTTTTTTTTTTTAAAAAAAGGGGGTTGGGGGAACCAAATCCAAAAGACTAAAGCCAAACTTTGACTCGGCGCCTCCTTCAGGAAGCGGCGCAGGCCACCTTTGTGGCCGTGCGTCACGCTGGGTTTACATTGCCCCTGGAACTCTCCCTGGATTTCTTTTTGACCAGGAAGTATCAAACTAAGGCCATAATGAACATGGGTCTCCACGTCACCAACTGCTCGGAAGCACTTCAAAACATTCCCAAGGAGTTACAGACAAAGGCCTGGTATAGAAATACACAGGCTCACAGCACCACGTGTATAAACATGGATTTTCAAAGCATTGCAAACCATCCTCACTGTGACAAGGTGCCCACTCACACCACAAGTCTTCAGGCACACAAGTTTGACAAGATCCTGACCAGCTTCATTTTTAAGACTGCCCAAGTCCCACTTTAAGATGTTTTTCAAAAGTTCCCTCTCAGCTGGTTCAGGTCTCCGGGAAATAGACGTGTCGACTGGAGGGCCTGCATGAGCCCGTAAGAGGCATTTGGCCTAAATCCCACTTTCTCCTGCCTAATCTGACACGAGCCTGAGCCAGCTGCTGCAGCAGGTTGAGACTTGGTTGGAGCAGCTCTTGCTCCAGAGCCACTTCCCTGCTCTGTCCCTGCTCCTGGGTGAGCCCAAGCCTTCACCCACAGCACAAAGTCGCAGTGAGAAAACAACCCTCGAGTCTGGGTGCCAAAAACCTTGCAAATTTTCTCAAAAGCAACTGAGGTTGGAAGGCACATCAAGTTGGCTGAAGAGGGAGGCATTTCTTCATGCTTTTTCCTCTCATTCTGTTTGCTTACAACAAACACCTTTGGCCAGCTTCTTCCTTCCATTATTTGTACATTATAACGTAACTTCTACAGATACTAACTGCACTTATCCTTTCGTTTATTTTTTAATCTGCTTTCTTTGGCATTATTTTAGCCATCTCAACAGCTGCTTTCTCTCCTTCAACTACACAGTGCACTTCCTCACTTACTCATGCAGTTCCCAAAACCAACAGCTCTGCAAAGAAGGGTTTGGGGGCCAGAGGGTTTGTTCCCATTTCTTCAGTTTGTTTGCTTTTCCCTCTCCAAACACTTTTTTCCTACTCCGGGAAGAGGACATTGCTGTAAGGGCCCTGTGTGGTCAGTGATGGATCTCCAGTGCTGAGAACATGTTTCCCAATGGATTGCTTAAGCCTAAAGAATCAAAGGGGAGAGGCCGTGCAAAAAAATAGCTTTGGGTTTTTGGATTAACTGAAGTGCATCAGCTGTTCAAGATGGGAACCAAACAAGAGTCCCACAAGCCCTCTAAAACAAGTTAGCAAAGCACAATGTAAGCGGTAACAGAAAGGCAGCCACAGCAGCACAACGGGAAGGACTGCAGCAAACCAGCTGTGCCCTGAAGGACGACGGTTGGCATGGAAAGAATTCAGACTCTGCATAAATTACAGCATTTCTATTCTGCCCATGGCCAGATTTTCCAAAGTATTCACTCATCACTGCATCCAAAATTTCAAAAGAGGTTCAGTTCCCACTTGAGAGAGAAAAAATAAAAATAAAAATTTTTCGAAGACCAAGACCTCAGCACAACAGCGCTACTAGCACCACTAGCTAGTGTGAGTTGAACACCAAGTTAGAAGATTCTGGTGTTATTAGACGCTTCTCTTGTTACTATATCTCTGAGTTCATATAGTGAGTTCACCAGTTAGATCTCACTTTTCAAGTAATTTTGACATCTACGCGGTTAACTTTTACTTTGTTAGCTCCGTCACTGCTCGCTCTCTTCTAGACTCACACCCTCAGTTGTCATTCTCTCAACTGCTAGTCCTGCTCTGCCCTTTGCCACTTCAGAAGCAACATGCACATACTTCCCGTACGGAGCCTCTGGTGCTCAGGTAGCCGAATCCCTGTGTTATTTCAGTGACCTCTGTGCGTATTTGAGCAGGTATCAAGCTGCTGGGCAAGGAACGTGGAGGGGTCTTGGAGATTCCTGCTCCTTCCCCACATCCTCACCTCTCCAGTAATATGGTCCCTTGATGGTCATCTCCATCACAGGCCGCAGCAGCTGGAACCCGGCCTTTTCCCGCTATCCACAAATGTCGCAAGAGTAAACAGGAAAAGAGGCATTTGGATACAATTCTGCAGGAATGGTTCATTATACCAAAGCCACCTGGGAACAACTTCTGCTAGAAACGACCTAAGCATCAGCGGTAGAGTGCACCAGGAAAGCACTGCGCTGGGAAACAAAGCAAGAGATAGCAGAAACAACACGAGAACTCCTGCATGTAGCGTCAAGCTCTGCGAGTTCTTCCAGTGCTCCTGGGGCAAGCCTGGCTCTGCGGCAAGTGAACAGAGAGAGGAAGGCCGAGGGTGCAGAGCTGGTGGAGACGGACGTGGCCATGAGCGATCAGCCACTCCCCACGGGAGGAACGGCCACAGGAAAGCTGCCTGGGATTAATCCCCACTCTAGAATTGCTGAAGAGGATTTGGCTACAACGCTGAGCGCCTCAACGGCTACAGCTTCTGGAGCACTCATGGTCACAGATGCAGGAGGTCAATGTTCCCCCTGGGTCTGTGGTGCATCCGCCTCACGCAGCCTTCGCCAGACCACCGACCACGTGGAGCTTCAGCTGCGTTAGACCAAGATGAAAACAAGGCTGCCTTTGGTCCAGATTCTGCTTGGGCTTTTAACAGGGTCATTATTTCTCCTAATAAGGCTTAAATGCTAGGCTTTCTGATATTAATGAAATTAATATTAAAAAAAGTATCAGAAAAAGCTGAATAACTCAGAACTTTAACAAGGCTCTTGAAAATGCCGAGAGATTTCACCTTTGTGCCAGAGTGGAAAAATCACTCAATTCAGGACATACCTTGGTGCAAATATTCTAGTAAAATCTCTCCCATTCCTATGCAAGTTTTTAGATCTGCAATATTAAATAGGCTCCTATTAAACATTTATCACAACCTGTCCCTTTGCATCTGGTGGCTTGTTCTGCAAAGCTAGAGAAGCTCAGCAAAAATAAAGTAGCTGCTAAAATGCCAGTCTGACTTTGTGGGAGTCCCAAATATCTTCTGACACCAAGCTTAGCACGCAACAAAATACAGAGATATTTCTATTTAAAACTCTTAATGATCTGCCAAAGAAGTGCGTGGAATGAGGAGGAAAGAGGTTGGGGAAAGGACTAGGTATTTGTAAACATCCATAAGAGATATTGTATACTTTAAAAAAAAAAACTTGCCAAACCTTATGTCAAATTTCAAATGCTATTTCTGTACCAAAAAAAAAAAAAAGAAAAAGAAAAAGAAAAAAAAACACCAAAAAACAGGCACAACAGTAGTTTTTCTGAAGAAGATGAAAATGTCTTCTGATCTACAGAAGTCGTTACGTTAGGGACAATGACACAGGAAATAAACCCATACATGGAGATAAACTAAAGATAACATACACAAAATGCCTGGACAAAACTACAGGCTGAGAACAGGACCTGCCATTCAAACCGAGGCGGACAGGGAACGGACAGAGCCTCCTTGTGCTCCAGTTATCTCACACCCGATCTGACCTTAGATCAAATGATTTCACACAACTTTTTATCATCCTATTTTATGATGAGCCTGAGAAGGCTACGCTCCCAAAAGCTGAAGGCGTCAAAACCTCATACTGACTTAGCAATGTAACCTGTCACCAGAGCTGGGCTGGATGATCAGAAACCTTCTCTCAAAAACTCAAATAGTTTTTCGAACGGACAAAATGTAATTTAAGATACATTTCTAGCCATTGCTCAGAGAGACTGTCCCTATCACTGATTTTTCTGATTGGCATGAGGACTTCACAATAACAGAATCTACTCAATAGATATGGCTGGTATTTCATTCGTCAGTGGATTTAAGAAAATAAAAAAACACCTTTGAATCGAAAAGAGATACTGAAACTTGCTAAGTAGCCACCCAAAGATCCATCCTACCCGACTCTGAACAAATATGAACTGACTTTTCTCAGAGATGGCATGGTTGCTAGGAAAGCAACTGTCTGAAAGTCTACATACAAAATATTGGCTCAATCACAGGGGATAAAATGATCACGAAATAGAGGTCTATTTCTCAGACAGCTAAGAGGAGGAAAGGAGACTGTGGCTAATAGTCTGTTCCAGACACATCTGGGGACCCATGTGCACTTGGTACGAAAGCAGTGGGACAGGGACAGGCACAAGGCTTGCAGGGCCAGCATGAAGCCCGGCACCCTCCAGAGGTTTCACATGCTGCTGTAGAGCTCCTATCATGTACAAAGCAGTAATCTTCTGTTAGAAAAATACGCACTTTTCTAATCCTCACAGAGAGGACTGATTAAGCTTCCCTCCCAAATTTAATTTTAATGCTGCACGCTCCCAAAATATGTCACAATTATATTTAGCCATAAATCAATGGGGATTAGAGTGCCCCTAATCAGATCAACAACGGAGAGCACGACGTGCGCAGCCGAAGGCTGATGCACCAAAGCACCAAACGCGGCACGAGGCAGCGCCCGCTCCAGGCCACGACGCGGCCGTCAGCACCACCAGAGCACACGGGCTGCAGCGAGGCCGCTCACGGCTACTGCAGCTTCACCCCCTGCTTCTCATTTTATCTGGGCCTTCTCTGCATTTAAACATGGCATCCCACACTGCCTTAACACCTCTTGAGACACTGTTTAATTAAAACTTGGGCTTCTGAGTGCAGAAGGGAAGAATATCTGTTTTTGCTATTTGTTTTTTTTTTCTCCTTTCTAATAATTCTTTTTCATAAATGCAAATGCTTACTTTAGTGCTTTAGACCTCTCGCTAATCCCCATAACTTCTATGCCAGGGCATCTGCGTCCCTGCTTCGCCTGGGCGGGAAAGCACAAGGGTCTAGTGCGAGAGGGCTGCCTGCAGATCTGTGTGGTTTGCTACAGGAATAGAAAAGAAAAAGGAAAGAAAACAAAAAAGTAGTAAACGAAGCTATAAGAAGGAAAACAGAAGTTTTCAAGTCAAAATTAGCTGAGTTTTTGTTCTCAGTCAGGACCTGTCTGTCCCCAGCATTTGTAAGAGATGCTGAGCAAACCTCTCTGCACAGGTCTTCATAACAGAGCCAGTTCTGTCCAGAAGGCAGAGGTTGGTCTGAGCCCCCTTCCACCCACAGCAAAACCCTTGCAACCTCCTTCCTGTTCAGTCAGCATTAGTGTTCCCCTCTTGGCTGCTGGTGCCCGCCAACACAGCAGCTGCTCTCAGCAAAGCACCAAATCAGAAACTTGCAGCATTTGTGCCACCAAATACATCGCTGACTTGGAAAATTAGGACCCTACATACCATAGGAAAATCACTTCTTAAAGAGGAATTTAATCCCCAGAACATTTAAGATCCTTGAAAACGCTGCAGGCTAATAACCAAACGTTCACAAAGAGCAATGCAACGCTCTCGATCCCACACAGCTAGGCCCACCTCACGCAGAGCTCGTGCTGTGAGTCCTTTCTGCACTGCTGCGGTGCACGGGACGGCCCCAGACCTGACGTCGCAGGCGAGCGGCAGCACCGCAGGAACGCGCGCGCCCGCCGAAACAGCCTGCCCTGCGCGCAGCAGGGCCCTGCAAACGGAGGAGGGCCGGCGCCCGCGGGAGCAGGGAATCGGGGCTGAGGGAAAGAGCTGCCAGCAGGGTTAAACAGCCTGCACTTCACAGAGCATCTCCCATCAACACCGCAGGGCCAGATTTAACAGGCGGGCAGAACGCGCGGCATCGCCCTTAGTGCTGGTGCTTCGCTTGCCGGGATGGAGAGGGCAGCGAGCAGAGCCACAGGCGGCACAAGCACGAGCTCAGCTCCCACTCCGCTTGGTTCCGTCGGCCAAGCCGCAGGTTTTCTGCACCTGGCAAAGCTTGACTGCTGCACGTAACAGCTCCCAAACAGTGCTAACCATCAGCTCAGCAAAGAGAAAGGGGTACACAGAGCCCGTGGGAAGCGGGACAGAGCACGTGCTAGGGAGGCGAGGAGCATCACAGGTGTCCTCCAGGGACATGTGCTCCGCCTGTCTAGGATCTCACTACCCCACAGATACCTGCCCTGCTGGCAGACAGCAGAGTAGACAAGAGCAGTGACGTCCTGCGCTTCAGGCATGGTCTGGGGTCCTAAGCCGGTGGCGAAGATAAAATTTAGCTAATGAGCCCACCCAACCTGCAGCGCCTTTCCTTCACCCACCCTCACAAAATCTGCTAAAGGATGCCTAACAGAGCCCTGCTGCTCGCGTGACCTGAAAGAGAGGGGCAAACAGGATAGATTTCTCCTTCTCTGAATGGGCTTTGATGGTGGCTGCATCCACTTGGCAAGCTGGTCTCTTATTTCTTTTGTAATACTTGATAAGCTTGCAACTACTCAACTACTAAGGAGAACGCATGCCAAAATGTCAGAGAAATATAACCATAAAACACCTCCTATAATTGTTTTACTGCTATTTTAACAGGCTTATTACCAAGGAACATGAATTATGATTGAGGCTATGCTACAATGAAGACATATTAAACACAGCAACAAAAATAGTTTTATACTTCTGAAGAGTCTGAAGAAAGTGTTTCAAGAGCACCCAAAGCAACTTTCTAAAAGACTTAACTTTTTTATATTTTTGAAAAACCTTATCTTGAAATTACATATTTTTAAGTCTCTTAATAGCTGAGATTTACTGTCCTCAGCTTCCCAAAGCTTTTGGGCTTTGGGTGCCCAAAATGAGCTCCAATAAAAGCAGCATTTTTTGGTTTTGTTTTTCAGAAAGCGGGTCTCCCCAGGGCACTTTATCTTAAATGCCCTGAGAACAGAGGCACCTGGGCACAAAAAAGAGTCACCTGAGCCTTTTAGGAACCTTGTTTTTCCAAGCAAAGCCTGGGCCCTGTGTGACCCACGATGACACTGGCTGCCCAGCCAGCACCATTACTACATTGCACGGAAGGCAAATGCTGCCTTCTTGCCCACCAGTCACGTTCCTCTGGGCTGATACACAGTTATCCCTTACCTGGCACAAGTGCATTGAACGCCAGCAGAAAGGAGTACAAGGAAGCTCCCAAGACGGCACATCTACAGGTGAGGAGACCTTCTGGATGGAGCCCAGCGGCTCTGCGGCATTTGCATCGCTTGGTTCCTAAGGAGTGTTTGTGCATCTGCAAAATCATGCCCTGCCTGCCCCCCACCCCCAATATCATCTTTCTTCTCAAATAACTCTTCAAGTACACACAATAAGATAAAAGAGTGTCTTTCATTAAAAAATAAATTTAAAAAAGTAGAATTATGCTACCAGTTCAGTTATGTTACTCATGCCTTCTCCTAAAATAACATGCTTACTTAAACACTGAAACAGGATAGTTTCAACAGTGCGTATTTACACAGCATACAGAATTCCAATTAAATGACCAGTGGCAAAATTTCAGTAATTACTCAATAAATCTGGCTCTTTGAATCAGTAATTTCCTGTTTTGCTCTCACTATAAGGCTGATTCAAATCGCCCCTGAAGCCAAGAGCAGAGCACATTTAGCGTTCATCAGTCCAGGCTTCCCATATGCCGCAATTTAAAGATGCAAGAGACAGAAGCAGGGCTTCTCTGCATAAAAGCTGCTGGCTTAGAAAGAAAAAGCTCAGCATTCTTTTTACCTTCCTTTTCACTGATGGGTATGAGGGGCGGCAGGCAGGAGAAATGAGGATTACCTTGGATATCTCCATGAATAGTGCGGAGAAAATACAAGATCAGTATTTTTATACTTGTATTTATTTATAAAGCATATTTGGTTATAAATGCCCCAGTCTAACTTAAATTGCGTAAAGTGATATTTCTCCTAATTAAACACATAGCTAAAAAGACAAGAGTCTTACACTTGAAAAATCTGAAATGCAATAGAGATCGGAAAAAAAATGCCAATCACTTGTGTATGCCCAGGGCTGTGAAAGTGCCAACACTTGTCTTGAAAGCAGTCTCTTGTTCTAAGGTTGCTTTGTTTCATTTTAACTAGTTCTGCAGTTTCAGGACTCAGAGATCACAGAGGAAAGGTCGCTCTACCAAAAGAAATGATACCAACTGCATTCACCTTCCACAGTAGGATGGGTCAACTTGAAAGTGTGCCATTTAACAGCAGGCAGTTAGGGGGTACAAACAAGGTAAGTGCAAAACATGCGACTTGAAAGGGTTAGAGACCCTTCTGCTGTCAGAAACAGCAGGTTCTCCTCTAAGGATCTGACCTGCCTTCCATAACTCAGTAAATCTGCCGAACACTTGTCCTGCCTTGTGGAAGTTTTCCCTCTCCTGTCACTAAGCAGTTCTATGTCATTTTACTGAGGTTTTCAAAAATGCTGAGGCCCTTCAGGGAGAAAGTATCAGGTTTGACATTTCAGCCACTCTGAAAACGTTAACTTTTAGTCACAGCGGCAATAAAGGCTTGATTCCTTAGCTTTGCTCTGTACAACTAATGCTTTCTATACCTACACCCTATTTTTTCTGCCTATAAACTATCCTAAAAGGCTGCAAAACTTATATATGAAATATATATGTTCAAATGAAGCCTTTCAGGGTTTTGTTTTGCTTTGTTTTTTCTCCACTTAGAATTGAAAGGAAAAACACAGACGTGTTTTCTTGCATTTTTTTCCTCCTTTTTGGCTTTGATGTTTTATTTTAGGTTGTTTCATTCGTTTGCTCTAAATGACATGAAATGAAGCTTTCCAACACAAGTACGTGGATAAGCAACTAAAAATGGGATAACTGTAAGAATTATGAAACTTAATTTTCTCACATCATTGTGCAAAGATTATTTCTTAAAAAAAAAAAAAAAAATCTTCACATCAGATGATTAATGCTGCTGTCCCCTTCATCCAGCGCAGGGAAGGGGCAGAGTGTGGAGGGCCTTGGCGAGGCTCCTCCAATCCCGCTGCCAGGGGAGCTTCTCCTCAGCTGTGAAGGCCACCACTTGCCACCAGCAGTAAGTTACCTGCAGCTCTATAAACTTTGCAAGAGCATTTAAAGCCTTCCGACAGGCCTCCCCCGCACTGCATTTCCTCAGGCTTCACAAGCAGCTCTTGCCAGAGCCAGAGGCCTCCTCTGCCACCGCAGCCACCTCATGCTCAAGGACCAGGCCATGGTGCTGCCGGCCGCCCAGCAGCTTGTCCTTCCCTCACAGCTTTCAGAACCAATTCTGCTCTTTCACAGGCCTCTCTCATTTTTATCTTCTCAGGAGACCGTAAGTCTCCAGGCACAGACGTGGAGCAGATGGATGGGATGGGCGCCTGACAGGATCCATTAACAACACCGGGGCCTTGTCACACACCAGAGCAAAATGGGAGCCCTTCATCCTGCCTCCATGCACCTAGCGGAGAAGCTGCTCGTCTCCATTAGAGCTACTGACAGATGACCACGAGTTGAGAGCAGATGTGGCTGCTGCGAGGACCAGCCAGTTACTGTCACAGGACGTGTTCACCCATAAAATCACCAGATCCAGGTGCTATTGGCTTCATTTTTAAAGCTGTCAGGAGTTTCCAATGGATGAGAGAATGGGGAATCATTCCCCTGCAAACCCCAGGTGTACTTTCCTCCTTCCCTCAGGACAGGTGCAGAGTGAAAATGGGACATTTGGGGACTAAGGGACAGGAAAACTGTGGTGTTACTCCATGTTTTCCAGTGCAGCTAAAAATAAAAAAAGACCACCCACAAATCCACACATTTTGACCTGGAGTGCCCCACTTTTAGCAGTGCAGTCTGAAAGGAGGTGACTACAGCCATTTGGAAGCTAAAGAAATGAAGGAGGAGGAGGAGGCAGAGCAGAAGGCCTAAGAGAAGGAAGGTCCCCCCCACATCCCCATCAGAAAGACTTCTGAGACACAGCAGTGCAAACCTCACTGGGAAAACCACATAGAGAACAAACTGAAGTATGATGTTTAATGAATATAAATAAAGCAAGCCTTGGGGGGCCCTCATTTGTTTTTCACAGATCTTTCATGAACATGACTTTGTTCAAAATAAGATATATTGAGCAGGACAGAGCTAGAAACCGAGGTTGCAGTGGCACATGGAAACACGTGGAGATGAATGACAAACTACCATCCCAACAAGAGGGTTCAAAGCAACATATCACTAGGCGCTGTATATTTGAAGGCAGAACTAGGAGGAGCTATTAAAAATAAATAAAGATGTTGTGGTTCAATACCTAAACCATGAAGATACCACATTTGATGCAACATGCCTGGAGAAAGAATTTTCTTCAGCCATTAGAGGACAATAACTGTGCCCTGGTTGGATGATGCTGTAAAATCTCCCTTGGTACATTGGGCCTTTAAGCATCTTCTGGCCTGACTTCATCACTAACACACTGATTACTTATGACAGGTGAAAAATGACACAGGAGGACAAGAAAAGCTAGGACAGACGCCTTCTACTGAATCTTGCTGATCATAGCGTAAAGTATTTGTTGAAGTCTTATGCCAGCACTTTGCAGGAGTCCAAAGGAGGAGATAACCTCTGCAGAGCCGGGTCAGGGGAATTATCTTGGCTGATGAATGTCCTGGTAATGGGGGTTGTTTTCATACCGTGAGAAATCTGAGTATTTCCTGTAGTGGCTCTTTGTCCTTGAATTAACCAGCCCAACTTCTGGCTTGCAGTCCTGATAGGGTGTTTATTAGCTTCACACAACCCCTTCCTCAGGTAGATTCCTTTATAGCATTGTATTTAAAACATCCTCCGATGACAAGGATCATGAAGTGCTATCCCGGATGAAAAGAGAGCAGAAATATTTACCAGTGAAGGCAGGATAACATAGACTGCAAGTCAGATGGCCAGGAACAGAGGCTGCTTGTTCTGTCACCACCATCGCTGCACTTCAAGCATAAAGTAGTTGTGCTTCAGCCCACAGTCAGAATGGGAAGGCAAATAAAACACTGGGGAAAGTGCTCCAAGTTTCAAGAAAAAGACTTCAGAAAACACAATGTAAAAACAAAATTGCCTCTTTTAGTAGATGCAGAGCAAGAATGCATCTAAAGTAAAACCTGTCAGCTTGCTGTTTTCTCCAGTGTGCTGAAGAACATTCTGGAGACTTTCAGGGCTTTTATCTTGATTGCAGACTTGGGAAAACTTTCAGCAGGAGGAAGAATCCCGAGGTAATTATGAATAGTTCATTTAACTTCAAGGTACATTTTGAGGAAAACAAAAGCTGGATGAAAAGCATACTGTGATGCTTGTGGGCAGAGCCCGCAGAGAAAGGCGCTTTCTTCTCCACTCATGGCTGCTTAAAGCAGCCAGAATTACCCGGTTACTCTGGGCAGTGTGACAGATGGACAGTAGTCTCTGGCAATGCTGGTCTAAGGCCAACTCCGCGCAGCTCTCCCTGAGCTGGGAAGCGCCACGTTGCAGAGGTGTCCTGCAATGACGCTCTGAAGCCACGACAGCAGCGCAAAGCCAGGCGAGCTTCACAGCGAGGGCTTCATTCCTCTCCACCAAGGCCAGGCTGGCCTTTTACAGCCTCGTGCAGACTCCGGCCAAAGCTCCCTTGCACCTTGCTGAGAATGTTTAACACAACCCGGGGTCTGTCGTGCTGTGGAGGCCATAAGTATGGGCTTGGCACTCTGCTGGTCTACCTACAGGATGCCGAAATAAGTATTTATTTACTCCACATATTCCCAGGTACTTTCTTTTAGGAACCCCAGCTTCTGCAAAGCAACTTTCACCAGTGATACCTGAAGCCTTTCACTCTCTTCTTATCCTAACCACCTATGACTCCTTTATACCCAGCACCAGGCTTGCATTAGTAACACTGCATCGTCACAATCTTCTGAAGGCTTTTTCTACCCTTTTGCAGATCAACAGCACCTGCTGTAAACTCTTCTTCAGCAACTCATGTGATGATGCTTGGAATTCACTTGTGTTTGCTCACCCAATTTTATAGGGCCTTATTATCGACAAGCAGTGAGGCTCAAGTCGCACTGCTAGAGCCCATAACCCCCTCAGAGCTGCCCTGCAAGCACTGGACTGAACACAGCGACGTCGCACGACCAACGCGAGGCAGGCGGCAGCATCACTGAGTGAAGCTCAAAAAAGAAGCTGACAGAAAACTCCATTTGCAGAGCCCTGGTTGCTGCCTTTTCTAACAAACACTCCTGATTCTATAAGCAGCACTAAGCAACCACCACGAATGCCTGAAGAGAAAGTCGCCAGCAGAAAAGCTTCTGTGCCAACTGGCTGCCAGCTGATCATGGGGAAAACACCAAGACACTTCATATAAAACACACACAAACTAAAAACAACCTAGAAGATACTTCCTATCACATTATAATAATGAGATTTAGTTTAGCATATGTTGCTCCCAGATCTTACAAAAAACTAAAAAGTTGGGGTTTTTTTTTTAAACTGATAAAATAGTTTAAGAGTGTTTATTAATAGTGTGCGCGAAAGTCTGCAGCTGCCACACTTTTTTGGGAGTAACTCTTACTTTTGATGAGAGTTACAACTGGTTGCTGCCTTGACACAACAAGATCTTGATTCTCTTATTTTCAGTGCAGTCTTAGAGGCATCATCTAAGAGAAGACACGGAGGAGGAGAGAAAGGAAGCACTGTTAATCCCTCGCAGGGCAGGCAGCAGACCAAGGCCCGAGGCAAGGAAAGGTTAAGTGAATCCTGTTTACCAAGGAAGTCCATATCTATTCTGGAGAGCAAGATGAAACCTCTTTTCTTATCCAGCTTTGTAGCCACAAGATGGACCTCCCTCCTTCCAACTAATAAAGTTTTACAGAAATTTTAATTATAAACTTACACAGATCAGCAAATCTCTCACAGCAGAGGACTAAGCAAAGCTGTATACAGTAGAAAAAAAGAAAAATAAAGGAGTAAAGTGCTATTTTAGACCTTATTCTTGAGTCCTTTTCCAGCCCCTTCCCAACCCACCCTCTCCTGCCACCATTCAGGCAAACCAACTACAGCCATTTGGCCACACAACGCAGGCACAGCTTATTTCATTTTCAGCACTGCTGCAACTCAGCTGAAGCTACCTTTACCTCTGTGGAGGAAGCTAAACTAAGCAGGTGATGCAAAAACTGCTCAATCAATCCAATGGCCTAAGGTTCAAGAAAAGTGAATAAAACCAAACTGCTGACAGTGGTGGCAATGAGCATGAATTGGTTGGAGGTCACAGAGCAGCTGAAGCGCAGCCTCCGCTGCATCTGCAGGCACCGAGTCCCCTCGAGAGCACACTGTGTTTTTTTTTTTTTCCTTAAAGAATCCAACTTTTATGATATAAACATGGCATCTTCCCCATTCTAGGCAAAAAGCTGCAACTATTCTCAAAGTAGTTAATAGTTTCCTTGGGGCTGTGGTACAAACAAAAAGACATGATGGAAGAGACAGTCTAAATGAATACAAAAGTTATTCTGAGTCATAAATATAATGCATTAAACCTCCTGTCTAAAAGTATAACCATGTTTCAGAGCTACCCTAGAAAATTCCAGGTTTGAATTGACTTGGAAGAGCTGTTTGTGTTTTAATCAGTACGAATTAGGTCTAAACAGAAAAGCCACTTATTAGTTGTCAGGCTAAGCTATTTGGCCCCAAGCAGGACAGAAATGAGTAAAACCATATTCCTCCAGCATGTTATAATCCCACCAGCAGAGAGATGGCTCATTGGAGTTGATAGATTACAGCTTAAATTCAACCAAGAGCATAATTAGCATATTTGTAGAAAATACTCAGAATTTTAACTCATTGTTGAGTGTTTCCAGCAAACCCCTCAACAGGGGCTTATTCTGCCATGCTCAGGCTGTGCAAGTCAACAGCTGACAAGTCCGAAACTTGGAACTTGCACGACACACGTCTCCAGTTACCGGTGAAATAAGACCTCTAAGGTCCTGTGCAAGGTACTGACATTACAGGCCCATAAACCATGCAAAGAGCAATTTTTAATGTATATATGCTGCCAGATTAAAAGATTCCACATGTGAAAATGCATAGACTTGGATAATAAAAGCTCATATTATTCTCAAGTTGGGGAATGCATCCATTATTGCAACTGTTCTGCAGGCACTGCACACCTGGAAGCACTGGGCAAGTCCTGCCAGGTCTGCGTAGGGAGCACAGTCACTCACATACCTCTACGATACACACGGACATGCCAGGGTCGAGGGACAAGCACAGGGCTGGAACACTTGTCACGAGCAAGTGGGAAAGAACATTCTTGACCAGAGGGGATGAAGTCAGTGCAGGATAATGCAGCAATCAATTTTTAAACCCTTTAGCTCCTTAGTGTTAAATAGCTCTCTCTAGGCACGCGTCTGCACGCCGAGCACAGCAGCGATGCGCTGCAAGCCTGGCTGCCGGCTGCATCCCCCGCTCCCTTCCCAGCTGCCGAGCTCCCACCCAGGCTCCAGGAGCGCCTGGAGTCTCCCGATGCGGAGGCTGCTGCGAGGCCGGGGGCTGACACGAGCGCACGGATGTGCCCTACACGGCCACGGCGCCCGTGAGCGGCCCAAGCAGCAGCATCTCCCTCAACATCCACAACAGCAGGCGCTGCTACGGGCCTGCCAAAACACCCCCGGGGCTCATCTCTCTGCTGGGGTATTGCTATAAAAGACCTGCCACGGACTTGATGTCATTTACTTCAAAAAGCCTGTCGGAACGACCTGTCAGCAACTTCTAGGAAAGGCAGATTGTTAACATTAGAATATCACCTGCCATCTGGATGTGTTTAACATGGGATCAGATAGAAGATGTGGATATAAATTCACAGTCCTTGGTCCCATGCCCAGACAAAATTTGAACTTAAAAACTTAAAGACATGTTCTCATCTGAGAGGTGGAGTATGTCACTAAAAGCAACAAGCACTTTGATAGTCACCCTACAGATACTCCCTTGTCTTTAAAAACTGTAAAGTGCCTTTAAAAGGAAAACAAAGAGATCAGGGAAAGCCATAAAACACTAACAAGTTCTAGTGTACATTGATGGAAAGTGAAACAGAATAAATAGCAATGTTGCAATCCACAAAAATCCCAGTTTCAGATAGTGAATTTAAAACTGGATTTATCAAGGGGCATGCCTGAAAGGAAAGCCCATGACTGATTCAACTTAAATTTTTGCAAAATGCATAGAAAAATGGAGAACACTAGGAAGTAACCATGTACTTAACATGGAAGTACTGTGAAAAGATGCTTAAAATATATATTTAAAAGGCTGCATTGAGTGAGGTGATGTATTAGTGACAAACTGTAACAAAAAAATATTACAATTACCTGTAAAGCTCCTTGCTCTAACAAGAGCAGGTGCTTAGACCTCATTACACTATACTCCTACTGGATTCCCCAGTATCACAGCCAGTGTCACTGTTTCCCTCCCTTTCTCCCTTGCCCCATTCCTCCGGGCTCCTTTCCCAAACTACCAATAACTAACCCCCAAACTCCATTTTGTGTATGTTTTATAACATTGCTGAATTTCTTAGACATGCAAATCAAAGGCAAGAGCACATTTTTTCAGTGCATGTGCATTTTTAATGCTGTTTCTACATGTTAACTATCTATTGCTAACGCTGACTGAAAACCCCTCAACGATAACCAGGCAGCACCCATCTGAAGGCACAAGCAATTTTCTGCACTTCCCGTATGGATTTATCAAACTTAAGCCAGTAAGTAAATAGGAAGCTAGAGCAAGGACGGAGCTACCTTGTTTTTGCATGGAAGCAGAGGTACTTGTAAGGTGAATTATTTTCTCTCCCCCTTTCTTTATATAGGGATGAAAAGAAAAAGGGGCATTTTATACAAGGCTGCTCTAAGGATAAGACGCACACGAAGGCCCCCCAGCGTGGCTGCAGCCTTGGAGCGCGGCCGGCTCGCACGCAGACGTCTCTCCAGCACCCACGTAGCGAGCGCGTCACCGCGAGGCGCTCGGTGCCGGCAGCTCCGCTCCTACACCTTGTCTTCGGAGCCACGTTGCCAGGGGCAGGGAGCTGCCATGGAAAAACCCAGCACAGAAACGGGGCCAGGCTAAAGGGAGCAAGAACAGCAGACGCGGGTAAAGCCGCGCTGCCCCTGCCTGCTTATCCTGAGGGACGAGTAGTCAACAGAGCTGGGGAAGGGGCTGTGCGCCCAAAGGCTGGGCTGCTCTTCCCACTGTGTCTGCCACCCTTACGAAGTCACTTGCACCTCCCTGGCTTTTCTTCGGCAGGATTTTACAGCAGTATCTGGCAGCAAAAGCATTATAGTTATCCTGATTTGAAAACAAAGCAAGGAAAATGTTAGAAATACAGACTGTACCACCAAAGCGCAGCCTTTTTGACAATGAAGTGCATCACCATCTTCTCAGCTTGAACATATGATCATGCTCCTATAATGGAGAAAAAGCAGTAGTACCAGAGGCCCTTTCCCCTAGGTTAGGGAAGGAGTTGATAAGCAGGTGAGACTTTCCTCATAAGCTGTTTTGCTGAAAAAAAAAACAAAACAAAAAAAAAAAAAAACAACATGCAATCAGGCTCTTAGGGAAAATGTTTTCTTGCTAAGAAAGGAAACATTTTCACCTTGGTGTCCCAGAAAAGAAACCGTTCTCCACTCTCCAGTGTAACTTCACCCACAACTTATAAAAACACAATCATTGTATAAAAGCCACGCGAAGGACTAAGCATTCTCAGCTTAAATAAACAGTAAAAGATATATTTCCATCTCAAACACTTGGAAGGAGAATGCCAAGGAAAATCTACTTAAAGTAGGAGAATCTACTTAAAAATAAGCAACGAGTAACCTCACAATAAACCTCTTAAAATGCACAGAAGGTTACAGTCAAAACCACTGCACTTAAGTACCCTGGGAGATTGTCTCTGAAACATGTCATTACTGCCAGGGTCCCCCGACGCAGCATATGTCGACGCAGCGGCGCCCAGCACATTGCCCTACACGTGTGTATGTGTATATAGACATGCCTGCATTACAGCTAGGTCAAAAATCAAAACCCTTTTCATCACATGTGCTGGAGCAAAACGTTTCAAGCATCTGGTTTGCTCCAGGTCCTCTGACACGGGGCTCAGCTCAGCTGCGTCTGGACCTCAGGCCCATCAACTCCACGGAGCTCCGCAAGCAGCAGAGCTACCCGACCCGCACAGACACAGGCTGTTTCTCTCTCCTAAGCACATATCAGAAATCACAGCAGATGCAACACACGGATCTCCAGCCCTCGTTACGGCAACACAGATGACCAGGACTGCAGAGCATCACACCACGAGCCACACAAGGAGGGAAGCCCACAGCAGACTACCCCACGTTTCACCTCAGCACCTTCTCTTACGGAAGTCTGCGCGTGCCAGCGTAATGGGACGTTTAACATGAGCCTTTTTCGGGGAACGTTCTGAGATCCTAAGGACTTCTCTCTGCACAAGCTACTGCTGGGCTGCTGGCCTCCACCCTGATGCAGCCTCTCGCCACAGGAGGCTGCACATGCATTACATGTGTGTGCATGTATGTACATACATGTGAAGCCACAGCACGGGAAGGGAAAATGGGACCCATGTTGAGAGCAAACGAAAGCCAGGGCTGTTAAAGCCCACAGCACTTTTGCTGCGTGTTTAAGAGAGCTCTAATTCTGCTCTCTTGCATTCAGATTATCCAGTTTCATCTTATGATCATTTGAAGTTGCCCCCAACACACCAAGGGGCTCATCTCACACCCGAGAGATGCTAAACGCATTCCCAAAGAAACGGCTCACAGAGCAACTGCCCGGGTACCTCTCCTGCTAAAGGATGCAACAGGGAGGTAACTGGCTCTTTTACATCGCAATTTAGCTGTAAGAACAGTTAGAGGTATTCGAGTTATCAGGAAAGACATCCAAGCACCATATCCCCTGGTCCTGTTCAACCAAATTAGTTTTCACTCTTTTGCAGACATATTTATACTGGGATCCCATCCACCCCAACGCAGGAACAGATTACGGTCACAATTTAACTTATTTTTTTGTTAATTGTACATGCTTGAATTGGCAAACTGATGAAAAGGTTAATTTTTCAAACCCCCTAATGTACAAAGAACTTTCCAGAGCTTCTCCCTAAAAATGTGATTTTAACCATACATGAGATTCTGCATCATTTATCTGCTATAGTCTTGTTTTTAAGAGATGCAAACTTATGCCACAGACAACAAAGCCTATGTAAAAATGTGATTGCTTCTCTTACTTCATAATTCATCCTTGTATTCCCTGATTTGTGACTAAAGAATAACTATAATTTTCTATCATAATGTGCTGCTCTAAAAGCATTTCATTTAACAATTCCTTTTTGTTACTGAATGCTGAAAGCCTCTACTAGTCAATTGTAGTTCCTCTGTTTTAGGTTTCATACCAACTTTAGTGGAGATTTCAATAGCACAAAAGAATGTATAAACAGCCTGTGCTCACTAGGAACCTGAAAACTTCTTCAAAGCAATGGTCCCAATACCTGAACTTAGAAAGAGGCCCCTTTCAGAAGAATTTAAAAATTAATGTCAAGTTATAACTGCCACTCCACTCCTAAAGATGCTCATTTCCTCCTGTTGACTGAATTTGCACGCGCTGACATCAAGTACCATTTTGCTGTTATACAAGTGACAATTTCCCATAATCCAGAAAGCCCAAACTTAATTCAAAAATACTGTGCAAAAGTAGCAATAGAAATGAGGAAATTTCTCTCGTTCATTCCAAAGTACAGGTGGGATGGAATTACTTACTGCATCCCAAAGTTCCAGATAGTAAAATAAAAATAAACAATAAATAAATTAAAAATAAATAAAAAGGAAAACAGACTTCAAGTACCCAACATAACTCCCAAGACATCAGAGTTGGAAAATAGGATGCACTGTGGTGCAAACTCATAAATAAATATTCCTTCTAATGACCCTGTTAAAAACTTGAGGTAAGGAAACAAAGGAATTGCAATCTGTTTAGGAACATGAGAAATGCTGAGCATGATGGCAACAAAAGACATGAAACAATAGCAACCAGCTGTAAATTAGTGTGACAGAAGGCCTTTCTTGTTCCCTCATGAGGTGTTGATGCAAGCAGGTAAAATAAGAGCCCCTTGCCAGCAATGGGGTCAAATTATCTGTGCTTCTTATCCTACAAGCATATACGATCTCATGTCAGCACAGACACTTTCCTTTCTTATATAATTAGGGCGTAGAATACATATTACTAGGACACCTACGTAAATATTAAATTAGGACATTTTTCTTTCAGGGACTCTCTTTTGGATCTGTTCTCATAGTAACAAAAGATAAAATATATTTACAAATTAGCATTAAACTTCGATAAATTAAAGCTACCACAAAAAGATGTATAACAAAAATATACTTAAAGACTTCTAAATATTATAATACTCCTTTAGAGATTCCCATTCAAGGAGGAGTACCACTGAAATAGCTTGTCACCGCTGAAGATGTCAGCTCCAACACTGGTAACACCAAAACCAAATGGTTTCCTCCGGTCTTGCTACTGCGAGGCCACAGCAGGAGATCAGCACCCACAGTACGTGGTGAATGTGTGCTTGTCCATCTAGGTGTCAGAACGCACGTATTTGTCATCAGCATAGTTACATAAATAACAAATAACCTGTTCCTAAGCCATGCAAGCGATGGAGCCAGCTGAAATGATCAAGTCTAAGCACTTCATTTTTATAAAAGCAGCTCATGCATACTTATGCTAGACAAATGGGGTTACAACAGACGGCGTTGCCATAGATGGATGCTCTGGTAAATGAGAAACGGCTGCACGGGCGATGGGGGCGGGAAGGAAGGTGAGGGGCAACTTGCAGCACCACTTGCAAGTCACCAGCCCAGGGACTGGCTTCTTCCAAAACGGGTTCGTCCAACCCCTCTGAAGAGGGGCAGCTTTTGGGAGACTCAAACAACTCCAGAGCATTTAAGCCTTAAGCTATTAGCAATAAGTAGACTGATTCTGTAAGCAACACCTTAATCCTAAGGGATGTTTTGTCAGCTAGACAAAAATTCACCCTCTATCTTTTGTGTGCATCTTTTTGATTTTTTTTTTTAAATGAGCAAAAACATAGTATTTTGTGGCTTGATAAAAAGCAAATACTAGACCTGGTTATGTCTTCCGAACTCTTTCCCTTTACTTTCAAAGAAAAGGCTTTCAGTAAAAGAAATGCTTTTTGCATTGCTCAACGACCTGTGCGGTGCACAGTGCAGCTCCACCGTATGGCAGCAAAGTCCAATTTTAGAAATGAGGGCAAGAGATCACTGTGGTGAGCTAAATACAGTAGATAAGCACACTATAAAATTCAGAACGACAACCACGGACTCTCGTAAAATGAGGCATTGTAATGTTACCTAATAAAAATACCAGAAACGCTATCTCAATATAGCATTACAAACCTCTGCCAGAAAATGCAATATGCTGAAAGCAGGTTCAGTGCTGAAAACAAGCAGCAATCTAAGAAGCACTGAAAACAAATGAAAAATTGCATATGTTCTACCAGGAGAACTAACAGCTTCCAGTTACGCTGAACGACTTTTCCTCTCTCGTTTGCCACAAGGAACCAAGGGAGCATGAACCGTTTCAGCCTCTCTGGAGGAGTTTTCCTGGTGGCATTGCCCATGGGAGAAGGAAGGAAGGAAGGCGGAGCGGACTGGCCCTTTGCTCTCCCACATAAGCTTGAATAAACAGTGTGCAAACATGCAAAAGGCATGTCTCTAACATGCCTTGTCTCTAACTTGCTCGTCTCTAACAAGCGAGTCCTGAGCTACCTCATGGCGAGCTGCTGGCCGCCCTGGCGCTCGCCCCAGGCCGCCACGCGCCATCCGTGTGCTCCAACAGCGGCGCTTCCTCTCAGATGCGCTCGGAGTTGCCAAGGAGCAAGGCCTGGGTTCATGGCCTCCCTTTCAGGTGAGTTCTGTAGCTCTGGGGCCAGAGCTGGCAGATGCTGGTGGGGGAAAGCGCTGAGACAGGGCAGCACGGCCTCTCCTGTGGGTCCCACTCCTGGAAACCACTCCAAAGCTGCTACCAGTACCTGTTGAAATCTCAGCAAGCAGAGTACTCTGCCAACCAGATGCAAAGAAACTTTTGCTTTTTGAACAGCACTATTTCTAGCTGAGTACTTAAGGTCTTACCAGCTGGGGCCCATCTACATACAATTTAGTTCCCGCCAGTGCAAAAGCAAAGGTCACCAAGAGGGACTGTGCTGGGACAGAGAGACGAGCATGCAGCCAGCGTGGCGCTCTCGGGGGGGACCTACTAACCCTGCACTTCACACGACAGGATGCTTTCCACTTCTCCCCTCTCCTGATGACACACCACACGGCGCATCCACCTCGCGTGGTCTCTCGGAGGGGCGCAGAGCTCAGGCAAACATCTCGGTGGGAGCCGAGTGCCGCGTTTCTGGTTGCCTGGCGTGGCTGAACGCTTCTCTAGGCCAGGCTGACTCCAGGATTTTATCTGCTATTTTAATAAGGCTTCGTCCATGACACAGCTTAATTGCGTCCAGCTTGGTGTACACACTAGGATGAGGGCTATATTTAGTAAATGTTGCCATGATATTAAGGTCAGAAAATCTGCTTATTGCAGAATGAGTTATAACAGCTACTTATAGTTCAGCTTAGCCCAACTCAGCAAAGTAAAATGAGCTATACCAAGAATAGCTAAACAAAACAGGCTTATGCTGGTATAGTATTGTTTACATGAGGGCTTTTGTCAGTAAAGGGGATAAAAACACAAGTAAAGGTCCTTGGTTCTCCTACCTGATACTGCCATGATATAAAACTAGCAAGCACAGACCTGGCCATGGCAAGGGGCAATCTGTACCCCAGAGAGATTAGAAATTAGATGAAGGATTACAGAAGGAGTTACTTTTACCCTGCTCACAAAGAAAAGAGGACAGATAAAGTGAATTGACCAAGAGATTTCCAAATGAAATGCAAATAAACCTCCATCTATTCAGTTTGCTCAGGAATTAAAGTACACAGCCCAACTCCTCCATAACACTGGAGTGCTGTTTTAAGTGCATAAAGTTTTTAACTCTGCACTTTTTATTTTAGGTTTTGAATCAAGAGGAATGCGTGACATTAATTCACAGCAGATAAACAGTCCAAAGAAGAGGAGATATATAATCATCTCAGCAAACGATGAATCACTTGCAAAACACTCTTCCCCTTTACTATTTTATTGGGAAATGCAAAGTAACCAGAAGTCAAAATAACAGCATCATGCACATTTATGCTAACGGCAATGTGTTTCACCCTGGCATCTAATCTTGCCAACAGCACTGCAAACCACCAAGGGAAACAAAAACAACATACATTTCAAACATAATAAATACAAAAACACAGCTAACAGGCTAAAGAGTTTGAGGATTTCTATTAGCCTGAAAGAAGGCCTGGTGTCAGACTGCCCAAATCAGGAAACTACCGAGCAACTCCACAAAATTCAATAAAATTCATTAAGCCAGATAGAGGTACATTATACCACGCACTGTATCCCATCTCTGTGGCAAAGCTCCTAGGCTGTTTTACATGACAGACTCTGACTCATTTCAGGATTTTGAGGTCTCCACGTCACCTATAGATAGGACTGTGGTGGCTGACAGTAGCAATTAGTATATGCTAATGACATGTAATTTTTCCTCTCAGGTCAGAGACTGACCACGACAGTTGCCTCTAGACTGGGAAACTGCAGCAATACAGAGCAGCCACAGAGCTGTCTCCTGTGTGACCTCATGGTACTGCAACCATCTCCTCATTGATGGTTGGCAAACCCTGCCTTCCACAATCCCAGTCATAATGTACAGAAGTCAGAGCCAACATTTCCATAGACCTTTCAGATCCTTGAATTTGACACTCCCCTTCCTCTGACATGATCACTTGCAACACTACACTGCCTTGAAGTGACACACTGTAAAACTGATGATGCAAAACCACAAAGAATGACTATAGCAGCTGTCAGAAACGGTAGGGATCAACACACACACAGTGCAGTTGGCATCTCCTTAAGATTCCTGCTTGCCAACAGAGCCCTGCAGTAAGATGCCTTGGGGACTTCATCCACATATTTCTAATATTTTTATCTACTGAGATACTTCAGTCATTTCTCTCTGGAACATCCTATAGGAATATATCACAACAAAGTGATTTTCCCTGAGGCTTCAGGGAAAGCCTGAGAGTGATGCAAGTCTTAACTTCATTAAACTTTAACCTTTGGTAAAAACACCAGGGAAGAAAATAAAACTCTTGCATACTCTGCAATCAGACCTGCATGTATCCTCCACCATACGTTCCTGGAGTATCACTACCCTCACACTTGCAAAATCTTCTCACACTGGAGGACATAAATACATTTCCTAACTAGCATACCTCATACTTTCAAGTTTCTCTAGTTTTCTGCCTTATCAAATATACTTTCTTCCCACTGTTTTCTGGGCCCTGAGATCTCAGCTAGTGATTAACTGCGCAGTCAAGAAGATTCTTCCTGCACATCCTTCCTGGCTTCATCTATGCTCTGAAAGGCACCTGCTCTAAGGAGTGATCCCTGGCCATAGGCCAAGTGATACAGAACAACTGATGTCTGCACCAAACAGAGCTCACCTACTGCGCAGCAGATTAATCATGACCAAATCACTTACGGGATGGTCACAACCACGCTCTGGGCCTCACAGAGTCCCCGATACCCAGTGACATCACGTGCACGTGGACACACCACAGCTGCTACAATACTCTGAAGATGGCCTCACAGCCAACCAGGAGCCACGCACAGAAAGGAGGGTATACTTTAAATGCTGGTGTGTGTTTTGCATTTCAAAAATTGCAACGGTTTATATGCTTGAAGATGAATCAAAATGCTATAATATGGAAAGACTTGAAAAGCAGTTTAAAGCTTCATTAACTCAGTATTAAACCAGATCATGGTATCTTAAACATTTCTACAGGGTAGAAATTAATGACACATTTGCATTTTAGGTGCCACATCGCAAAATACAGCTGGGCCTCAGGATGCAACCTTTATCTGTACTAAAATTCTCACTGAGGTCAAAGGAAGCTCTTAGACCCGAGGTCCACAGCTCGCAAGGCATGACTTCACAGGGATGATGAGGAGCCAGCTGGAATTAGCTTAACATATGACCTTAAAGAAGATTAGTTAAACTTAGTGGATGCTTTCCTTCAGCATTAAAGTGACTCTAATATAATTTAGTTTACTTAAGTTTGGAAGTAGAGTAAACTAAATTGAATTAAGACCACTTTAATGCTGAGGGAAAGCATCCACACACAGTTTTGATGCAGTACAACAATCAGCTTAAAATTAACTTGTATGACTTTTCCCATGGGTCCATTCATTCATAAACCCTTTAAAAAGTCTATAGTTTTAAAACTATCAATCTGTAAATGAAATTTTACTTTATCAAATGACAGTTCCACTTGTTACTTTGAAGAAAGCCTTAAGTAGTCTAAATATTAAAGCCAACTCCCCCATGAAAGAGCCACCCAGGTTCAGAGGAGGCAAAATATTTTTGCTGATACTCCAGGGAGTTATATTGAAGGACCACAAAAAGCCCAGCTTCATTTTAGTCAGGGGATATTCAGGGAGTAGGGTGGGGAGAGGGTTTGGGTGCTGCCCACTCCCTCTTTTCTTTAGGGCAGAGTAATTTCTTTTGTGGAGAGTATGCTCCTCTTATCTGCTACACAAAGTATATTTCCAGCTATAAGACTACGTTCACCACATAATACTGCCTTTCATGCAAAGTTTAATTCAGGAAAGTTGAATAATAATGATTAAATCATTATCTAGCAGGTGAGAAGACATAAAATTAGTACAGCCAAAAGGATCATCTGATATGCACCGCTGCAGAGTAGTGGGCCAGTGACTACTGTATTTTACAATTCCTATTGACAGAGAAAGAATGGGGAAAGAGGAATCGAAGACAAGTACTCAACCTCTAAGACTCCAATACTACTGTTGCTTTTTTCCTAGACCTTTCTATACCTCCATGAAATACTTTTCCTTTTGCTACATCGGCAAGAAATTCTGCAAACATCATTACACTAAAGGTAGAAAGATCTTTCAAGAGAGCTATAAAGGACGGATCTCATCACAGATTTCCTACATGCTGTGCATATATAGAGATTTTTATAATATATGACTACAACACACACATCTGTCGTCTCCAGCTGCACCAGAGCTTGCCAGGAATTTTAGAGACACTCTCAGGCTTCTCATTAGAGGTGACCTAGGGCCCTCACAGCCAGCCCTTGCCCTCCTGAACACGTGGGACAACTGACATGATGCTACACCGTTCTCAGCACGTTGGGGCCAGACCCTGTCACCACAACCAAGACTATCTCCTACTCGCAGACAGTGTCAAAGCAGCAGCACGCAGCAGCTCGTCACGAGGAACAGTCTGCATTTTCTTTAATTTTTCCCCATAATAGCCACATTCAAAAATAGGCTCGTGGGTAGATCAAGGGGCCATTTTATGTGCCTTGACAATTGCGTTCTGGAGCCTGATAAAAGTTAGCGGTGCTCATACTGAGTAAAGGATAGCTCGCTGGCTTAAAATGATTAAGCAGAGGGGAGTGAAGAGAGGCCCAAACAACAAAAGTAAAATTTATGGGTTGCAAGTGTCTTTCTGAGACCTTCCTGGTTCAGCGAATTAAAACCAGAGGGCAAATTCAACTTGATAGCAGCCTTTAAGGCTGAATGTTTAGGATGCATGCTCATATACAAGATGTTTGAAGTAGGTATTAAGATCAAAAGGAAAGAAACATTACACTAAAAGAGGGAAGGACTTGATCTAAAACTGCAGTTAAAAACATGAACCCAAGGGAAAGCAGGAATAGTTTGCGCTGGTGAGAGAAACATTTAAAAACCTAAAAACTACACAGAATTAATATCAGTGTTGCACAGTTTTGGAAATGAAGAAAGCAAGCTAGATAAGCAGCAGCACAGAACAATTAAGTATTTACAGAGATGTGAAACATCTCCCAGGGGCCTAAATATGCATGCTGGGAATCGTAGCAGGAAAATCCTCACTACCTGATCTTGCCCAACCATCTACTTTTTGCCTGGTTGCTCCTGGTGCCAAAAGCACAAGGGAAGATGCACTGATTTAAGAAGCATGAATCTGGGATTAATAAGCTATCAACCCAAATTGCCAGCTTACATAAAGAAAGAGGGAAAAGTGTTTTAATAAGGCTGTTAAAGCTTAACAGAAACAAGCATTGAATTGAAATCTAAAAGTGCAGAAGCCTTTTTAAAATTAGCCTGGGAAGGGGAAGAACACCCCCACTGCACCTCCTGCTAACACACTGCGCCCGAGACCCACGGTTTTGGGGGTCTGCGGGGGAACACATTTTACAAACTCCTTTAGGAAGAAGAAATTTCCTTGCCCCAGCTTCTTCTGGGGAAAAGAACCTCATTTTGAAGGCTGAATACATTCCTTTGTAGTAGAGCTTTATCTTGTTCCAAAGACTCCCATACAGATGAAAACAGGCCCTGATCCTTGATATTTCCAGCCTCACAAGCAGCAGTCCTTTGACTTGTCCTGATACAGACTAGCTAGGCAGAACCCAAGAACCAATAACTTGCTATTCCCACCTGCATCCGCCATTCCTCTTGGCCAGCCACTTCAAACAGCTAATGCAAGGAATCAAGAGGACCTTATGACAATTATGATATAGAAATCAACACTTTCCTCAAACAGATTTTTGTTCCTTTGTGCTAAGGCCTAGAAGTCACCCAAGTGATATGCAAGACAGTGACATGCAGCCCAGCTGAGGACAGGCTTGGCGGAGGAGCGCGTCGCGGCTCGCACGTGTTTATGGGTCAGGGTGAAAGAGCAGCTTGGGAGCAGCACGAGCTCTTTCTGCACGAAATACAAAACCAAGGCAGAGCAGTATGGTGAGTGAACCAACACTCAGACTGAGGCTGCTGGAGGTGGACAACACGACCTTTTGGCGATGACAACTGTCATTCTGGATGTTGCTCTGGCAAATCACTTCAAATGTAATATTGCCCTCAGTCCCATCCTCAATAATACTTCTAAAAACAGATTGATCAGTTCATTCTTTAATTAATCAGTCCTGCCTTATAAACAGGCAGTTACATCTATCTTACCTTCAGCTGTTAACGTAAGAATAATTTATGCATTCATTGAGTTAGCGTCTTTACTTGAGACAAAAAAGCATTTAATCTTTCTCAATTAACACTTGTACGAACCTTAGAAATGAACTAACCATCCCTGTTGTATTTAGTATCTATGCTTTAATAACAGGGTGCTTTTTTTTTTTTTTTTTTTTAAAGAACTATTGATAATGTTTAACATATAGGTAAGAATGGTTATTGCAGGAGAGAAAGAAGGATCTACCCACATTTACTAAGTCATCTGCCTTCCAGGCAGCACACCAACATCTACATGTTTAATAAACACTGCTCTTCATTCAGCCACAGGGATCATAATGGTCATGCCTTACTCGTTCCTGTCTTACCAACCTTGCTAAAGGCAGTTAAGAATGAATCTGCAGACACCAGCAACTTCAGCCTTTCCCACTAACAAAAAAAGCAATGAAATTTTAGCAAGCCCCGAACATGGCTATGAAGCGACTAAACCAGAGGTAAACACCCATCCTACACCAGCTTTCCTGGATGTTCCCAGTCTTTCGGATGTTTCAGAAGACATTTGCCTGCCCGTTCATTGGTGCAAACTTCCTGCAAGTTTTATTTATTTATTAAGTTAACTTCATTTCCCCTCTATTTTGTCCTTTGTTCCCAGTATATCCCGTAGCCAGGCACGTTCTGCCCTGTCCTGCTCCCCTGCTACCTCTGTTGGCTCAACAGGAGGAGGAGACTCTGCTGCCCTGCTGATTTGATAGCGGCTCCAAGAGCAGCTCCAAAGTTCCTTTTCCTACAGCCACACTCCACTCACAGCTCCAAATCCAAGCGCAGGAAGCATCCGCTGGGACAGAGAGCAACCGCTAAGATGTATCCCAGCAATCTGGAGGAAGCAGGTGGTTCCTCAGAGCTCAGTGCCAACTCCCGTGTTGCACATGAGCCCCCGGGCTGGGTGCAGCAGGGGTATAATCAGTGCTTACACATCCTTTTCTCCATGTTGTTCAGCTAAATCTCTGTTTCATTATGTCTGGTGTCACTACAGTAGCACAGAGGCTCAAGACACACAAGTTTCCTGTTTTTATTCTTTATTCTTTGGCAGCAATATGCTTAAAGCAACCAACCTGGGTCACTAATCAACCTTGGCTACAGATCTGTTTTAACTCACTGATAGCTGCCCATGCCTCAGAAGTTGTGTAGTCCTGGTGAGTTTTAATCAACTGCCCAGGCATTAAACCATCCTTCTTGTTCACCATATGAGCAAGAGAAACTCTGGGAACTAAACTGCTGACCTGGACAGTTGCGCTTGCTTGGCCAGAGGGCACTTAGCGGGACCGCTCCGTAACCGCCGCTCCGAGCACAGCGCTTCCTCCGGCATTCCCGCCGGCGACCTCTCTCTGCAATGCTGCTGGAGAGCGAGAGCCATCGGGGAACAAACACAGGCAACTGGACATCCAGATATGGTAAAATCTTGAAGCCTTGAACACGGTCCAAAATTGAGCCCTTTGCCAACATGTAAGCACTTCCCAAGTTCAGGCCAGAAAACGAGGATGCCAGCTCTGCCTAGCAATGATACGATTTAGAAACAGCGCTCATCCGTCAGGCTCAAGATAAACGCGTCCTGAAAAGAAACAAATTAATAAACTGTTGTAAAATACTGCTAGCAATAATAACTAAACCGAGAAGGGGAAGGGAAGAAAAAAATCCACGCTGAGCCCCTTACCAAGCATGCACCACTGCAAGACTTGTCAACAAACAGCTCTTCTTTCGAAAAAGACGAGACATACAAGCTATAAATAAGCTTAAGATGCATATTGATCACAGATCCACCCTATACACATTGCAGGCATCTCTGCAGCTCGCTTCCTTTCCCATCGCAAGCATCGAGGAACTCGAGGGAAGAGCCCCAGCCTGCCAGCACGTTTGCTCGGCTCCCTCCACACCCAGGCTTTCCAGAGCAAAAGCTACCCCAGGTACATACAACTGGGCTTCCGACAGCCAAAAACCATAAAGAAAACAAATGCTCTACTTTAAGAAGTTGCTTTCACATGTAAATGAAATAACTCCACGTGAATACTACTAATGTTAGTGTGATCAGCAGAACAAGACCCTCGCGCATTATAAAATTCGCAAGGTCAGTCCATGTATTTACAGCTTGTTCTGCAGTCTTTCAAAGTGCTTTAAGTTAAGAAGGAAATGGCATACAATATAAATAATAAAAAAATTCCTTGAAGACAAGTATATATAGCTAGTCACCACATAAACCTATTAAGTCACAGCTGTAGTCTCTCTCACAGCTTAAAGAATGGCAATTACTTTTGTTTGAGATTGACTAGAACTTATGAGCTTCACATTAAAAGAAAATTATGCAAATAATTTTCATCTTTATATGCAGATACATAACACATTGGAAGCTGTCCTCCTTGAAAAGAAAAACCAACTCTAATGTTTCACATCACAAGGATCACTCATCAAGTATACAAAAGAAAACTAACGCATCTCTAAATATTTTAAGAACATCAGCTAAAAAGAAACAAATGTTAAAAAAAAATAAAAATTTGCACAGAGTTGAGCTATGATTAGAAGCCCCATGCAAAAAAATCTACCTAGTCTCCTACCACACTTACATAATGCCATTAACTGCAGAAACTTTAGATGAGTCATCTAAGGTCTTCTAGAATAAAACATTAATTCCAATAAATAGCTCTGCTAAAGTTAGTGCCCGAAACCTTCAAAGACAGCAGAGTTTTCTCCAGCTTTCAGGCAATGAAGCCGCTTCCTGAGCGGCTCTCACGGCTGCATTCACTGTCCGGTGCACTATGTTCACCAGGAGCACGGTGGGCACAGAGCCCCCAGCCCGTGGCACGGCCGGGCACGCGCAGCGCACAGCCCCGAGAGCTCTCCCTGCAGCTTCCAACACGCGCAAGGAAAGGCCTTTTCTCATCACCAAGAGCCTCCGAAGCAGGAGGCACAGAAGAGTCTTAAACTGCTCTACTTCCCCTTACTTTCCTCCCCTCAGCTGAGGGGTCAGTGAGATGTTTCTCAGGATACCCCATCCACCACCATCGCCCAGACTGTTTCCTGAAATCTCACAGACTTTGAATTTCGGGTGCAGACTCACATCAGCCTTGTCCTCAGCTCCCTCTCTGACATGCAGCATCTCCTGAAGATGCCGAATAGCTCAGACTTGGCACAAACCGACCATGTGGACTGGCTTTCTCCAATCCACTTGCAAAAGCATGAACATGTATCCTTGAAGACAGCCAGAGAGGGCTGTGAGGGGAAAAAAAAATTCTCAGAAACCATCTGAGCCTTAATGATTTACAATTTCATCCTAACTCAT
This sequence comes from Tinamus guttatus, assembly GCF_059628265.1. Lineage (NCBI taxonomy): Eukaryota > Metazoa > Chordata > Aves > Tinamiformes > Tinamidae > Tinamus > Tinamus guttatus. The sequence continues at coordinate 1,942,171 of NW_028288937.1, read as the reverse complement.
TTTAAGCCCTGATGGGCAGATATGATAGGAACGCAGCACTTCAGTCCTTCCGAGGACCGCGACAGACTTCCCGGCCCTCATTGCCTCTCCCATGAGCATTCCTGGAGAACCATGTGTGTAGCTGGACAGCTAATAGAAATCTTCAATTCAGGTGATACTATTGAAGATTCTCAGAAATAAGATGTGAGCTTACAAGTGCTAATGCTTGACCTGAAACCGTTGCAGAACAAGAGGCAACAGAGACAACGGCGACAGCGCTGCCTTGTGCATCCAACACAACGTTATGTTTAGGTGCTAAACATGTCATTAATGCAAACATTGAAGAAATTATCCTACAATATGAAAATACATGCATTTGTTTTTCTGCAGGGGCTGATGTCCAGTTCTGAAACAGGAAAACAAGCTAAATTCACTAAATAAATACTTTGCAGTGAATTACACACGATGTTGGGCCCCAGGTATTTACAAGCTCAGCTGCTGGTACATGGGAGGCCTGCAGTGCTTAAGAGTCTTAATAGCTGCTGAGCAATAGGTGGCAGAGCCCACAGGTGTGCAGAGCAATTTGTTTCCATGCTTAAAGATGCGCATGGCATTTGCAGCTACTCCTGAGCATTTGCTCAGGAAAAAGGGGCAGTTCTGCAGACAAAAGTGATAGCTCATAGACAAAATAAAATATTACTTATGCATTTTTATCAAGTTTGCTATGCAAAGTCCCTCTGTAGGAACAAAAAGCTTTCCCAGTTTTGCCAGAGGAACTGGCAGCTGCAGCAGCCAGCCTAACCCAGCAGGATTCCAAGGGCAACAACCACCAAGGAAAACCCAAAGCCAAGACAAACCTTGAGCCATAGCCACCCATTGGTGAAGATGCTGCTAGGATCCCAAATAAAGCTGGAGACCCCGAGTATCACATACTGAAACTTGACAGGAAAGATAAAATTAGCTCAGAGCCTTATGCCCTCAAACCCGCCAATTTCATCATTTACTATATTTTATCATTTTATCCTCAAATGTAGAATTTCAACCATACATGCATATAATTTCAGTGGCTGTACCTCAGCTCATTAAATGCATGCTTCTGTGTGCTTACAGTATACACACAAAGCAGTAATACAGAGGAAGAATACATTATTATCAGTGCTAGAGAAGAAATCTCTCTAGGAGAATCTTCTTTTTAGCACTTAGGCTTAGACTAACTTGTTGCATTAACACTAGAATTTGGGTGTTTTTTTTTTTTTTTTTTTAATTTACTCTTCTCTCATCTTCAAGCCTCCATAGCTCTTTTAACATTCTAGCTACAAGTCCCCAGCTCCAAGAGAACAGATTGTGCTCCTCCAGAAACAAATGTGCCTTGTTAGTAATGTCATGGCAAACAACACTTCAACAGAGGCTGAGCATAAATTATTTAACATCACCCATGGTAGAAGGGGACAGTGAACTATGAATGTAATCCCTTCACACTTTCCTTCCTTTATCCTCCTCAGCACTGAAGCTAACACCCAGAGCCACGTGTAAAATACATTTGGCAGTTGCACAACTGAAGCTGCCGGGTTTCAGAATTATGTTTTCCTGCTCAGCAACAGGAAGAGAATCACATGGGTCTTGCCCATTTCTGGACAGTCCATTCAGAAGCACTGAGACAGGCTGCACATGGAGGTGCTCCCATAAGAAAAAACCTCAAATGACAAAATACATAAATGAATACATGCATACATGTGTGTGTGCTTTAGACACCCACGCAATGACAGCTCCCCCAAGCAATTAAAACTCCCTGCACAGGCTGACAGCAGAAGCTGCATGATCCAGCAGTAGCAGCCACAGATGATGGATCTGTGGCCCTGTCTGGGGCCAGGAACCAAGCAGGACACAAGCAGGTCCCAGAGCTTATTCCTGTGAGGGGTCAGTGTGAGGGATGTCAAAGGCCACAGGAGAAAAGCAGACGGTAGTTGAGCCACAGGGTTAAGGAGGTAATATCTTTTCCCTCAAGTATTTATTTTTCACTCCCTTCTTCTATTTTAGGTTCTGTTTATTTTGATTCCAATATAAAGACATAAAATATTTAGCTTCAGGTGTAAACAATATATTAGATATCTCCAATTTATTTTGACCCAGTTAGTGCAGTGTTTCATGTAACATACATTCGCTTTAGTGCTCCTATTAGGGTCTTCAAATGATAGCAACTTCTCATTGCAGAAGCACAGCTGAGGGTTTTCTTAGCTAGCTGGAGGAATAGAAGCAAAGCTAGGCTTCCCCGCTGCAGCACCTACAGAATTGGATTTAAATCCCAGCTGGACCATTTATTCTCAGAGCCTCTACTGTGCTATCGCACACAGGTAGAAGACAGATCTGTAAGGAGGTACAGCAACCAGGCTGGTCATGCCAATAAAAGCATCTTTAATTGCGTCCATCAAATACAAAAGTAGTTTTTACAGTATATACAGTGGCTCAATCAGCATCTCACAGACCCTTTCTGGTCTCAAATCCCTTGTTCCTGGGAAAAAAAATAGCTATACTAAGATTGGTTCTTTTAAAATGCCTAAAAATGGGTCTAGAAACAGAACATCCTACACATAAAATGACATTTTAACAAGCAGATCATCGACAAATTACATTTCAGTGCAACAAAAATGCTACTTTCCACAGCAAATGTGTAATAAGCCTTGACATGTTCAAGTTACAGAATCCAAGGACCATAACGCATGTCTCAAAAGAGTGATTTTTACAGTGTACTTACAGCTAATGTAGCTGTGTAAAATTGAAAGAAAAAAATTCTTTGCTGCCAAATCAGCATAATATTATATGAATTTAATGCATCTAAAAGTGGCATCTAATATCGTCATTACATTTGGCAATTAGTGTCTCAACTGCAGTTCTAAATTAATGGTTAATATACTACTTATCTCTTGAACTATGTAGAATGCAATTTTTTTTTTTTTATAATGGATCTGGATGAGTAAAGTGCATCAGACAGTAAAAAGCGGCAAGACTCTGAAATCTACTTCCTTTCATTTATTACACTAATTCTCTAGACGTTGAAGAGACAACAGCAGCAACTGAAAGATAAAGGAAAGATTAAGAAAAGATGTACTGAAGAATCTGTTTGTAAATATACACGAGCAATTCAATACTTCTCATCAAGCAGAGATCAAAAAACCACAAGCCAACAAAGTGCCTTTGGCAGTAGTTTGCCCAAGTGTATTTCAAATATATTCTTGCGACTCAACTTCAGTAATTGCTTACCCTTGTAGCCTCTGAAATCTGTGACATACCAGACCTCAGAGTCAACAGCACGCTGGCATTACATGAGGTGACCCTCCTGGGGGTACAGGTCTGGCTTTTGTTAATTTTGCCACGTTTGTAACTGCCCGAGTTCGCTGACTCCATCTCTTGTAATTTTACCAATAGCAAATGGATAGAAGAGTACATAGTGAAGCAATGTAGTCTTATGATGGCCTTATAGTCTAGGCCATCAGCAAAAATTATCCTTCAAGTTTTCTTTTATAAAAAAATTTCCCTATATAAACATCTATATATAAACATCAGTTTATATATATTTAATATGTGTGTGTACATACAGACTGCTCTTGCAAGAGATGCACGTGTTTAGATACGGACAGGGATGAAAGATCATGCTGAGGTCAGGAAAAGATATCATCAGCATTAAGAAACAACACAGGAGGGGGAAATTTCACTGTATAAAACCATTCATGATGTGCTCGCCTTATGCTGCAATTATGCAATTGATGCAAAAGTCAATATTAATTTTAACAGTCTAAGTGCTTCCTCTCTGATCTGACACCTTGCTCAGTACATGTTCCTGATGGAAAACAAATGCTCTATCTGCCTTTCCTCACCTAAAGCACTTCCTCCCAGCATGAACATATGCCGGAGATCATCCAACACAGCAGCTGGAAGAGATGGTGTCTGGTTTGGCCACATCACAAAGTTTAATGAATTAACACACATGTAGAGGTGCATAACTTTTTTTTTTTTTTATTTCCTCAGGAAGAAAAGTAAGACACCTCCTCTACACAGGACTCAAGCAACTTGTTTTGAAACACCAAGTAAAACCAGACAGAAGGTCTGTAGCCAGTGGAAAAAAACAAACAACAAAAAAAGGTCTGTTGTAAAATAAAGAGAATGTTCATCTTGAAAGTAAAGATCTCTGAACCTGAAGACACAAGTGACATAACCTGCTGTAATTTACGCAAGACTTCAAGGATTTGACCTAGCTATGCTAGGTCAGACATATTAATATATAATAGACATCTTAAAGATACAAAAGAACATTGTAAGTATTGATATTTCTTTGAAATCACACACAAGGGTCAGCAAGATTCTAGTTGCTGGCAAATGACGCTATCCAAACTCTCATAGAGCCATGGGTCATTTACTTTAAGACTCACTCTAACCTAAACATAGCTACAATATCTGTAAGTTTAACTAAAGTTGGCATTTTAAAAAACACTTGGTCTTGGCAGTGGTGTTTAAAATAACATGGAAATAATTACTGGCATTTACCATGCTGTAGGGCAAACACAGAAGGGAACTAGAAGGCATGCAAACTGCACTGATGCCTAATGATTGAGTATTAGTGTCAGGAAAAGACTGCATTAAATCCAGTATTCCAAATCCATTCCAAGTCTGTAGACACTCAAGAAGCACTTATCTTCTAGTAAATAAGAACTCAAACAGTGTTGAAAGTACTTAAGGATGCATATTATAAACTTGAATCTGGCACACTTCAGAATCACAGATACGAATGACACAACATATTGCTCAAAGGAGCAAGAGAGTTTTGAAGGCCCTGGTATTGCTAACCTGAAATATCAAGCAATTTAAAATGTTCAGTACTAGGCTACCAACTGAATGACAGCAAATTTACATTAAAGCAAACAATCATTTTTGTCATTTTGACTATAAGCATTACCAGGAAATCTCCAAGTAGAAGTCCATGTCATCAACGGCTGTGGATGTTTTTAGAAGATCCACTGCAGTTATTGTATACTGTAACCCACCTAAATTGGGCAGGAGTCCAACAGCACTTTCTGCTAGTCAAAAAGATGCAGTAAATTCTTGCAAGTGTCAGGTCTCTGCTTGGCTACATTCCCACCCCCATCCCCTGGGGAAACAGCAACTGCAGGGCTACCCTTTCCTGTGATCATCACAGGCTTCTCCCTGTTTCCATGGTCTTTCTTTGCTCTTTCACACTCCTTTACCTGTAAGGCAATGTCTTTTTCCAGAAATATTCCTCTGCAGTCTATCATAGCCTCTGAAAGGAGATTCCAGGGGGACATTCCCTATTCACAACACCCCTGCATGCCCACTTGGTGCTTATCCCACAGACTGCAACACAGAATCAAGCATCTTGGAAACCGGGACCATATCCTTTTTCCTTCCCTGAGTGCAGCATGCAGCAAATGTGTCACTCAGGGGACACTGGTGCACAGAGCCAAACCCTTTTCCTGCCCAAGAACGGACACGAGCCTTTCCAGGCCTCCAAAAAGCCACGGAATGGCAGAGCTTTTCCTTTGCCATGCCACTTGATTCAGACATCCTGTTACATAATTTTCACCTTAATTTGGCAGTGACATCTCCAGTAAATACTTCCAAGGGCAGCTTGTTTATAATGGCATATTAAATATTAAGCATTTGAGACACCGCTCTCTGCACACAGGCACGTACATCTCAGACACATTATCCAGACAACAATTTTCAAGGTCCAAGCCGCTTCAAAGCTCATTCTTTTAGAAAAAGATCTGAAATGCCAAGAATGAGAACAAAACTGTCCCAAAGCTCATGAAAAGCCCCCTAAAAAATAAACTCTTTTCTTCCCAAGGATGGTGAAGGCAGGAAGCAGGAGTAAGCACTGGGCTTTGCGGAGCATGTGCTGCCTGTCCAGGGCAGCCGTGTTTTCTTCTTTGCAAAGGTCAGGCCTGGCCCCAACAGCAGCCTCCAGGGTACGCAGATCCCTCCACCACAAAGGCCCTCTGTGAAGCGCACTCAGAAACGACTCCTTAAAGCACACGTAGACGAATCATTTTCGGGGCTAGCCACCCTATGGCAAATTCCCTGGGGACACAGCACGGCCACTGCACCCTCAGACACCCCTTGAGCCAACATCTCCGCTGAACAGCCCAAGTGGGCCCCACCGGGCCAGCCGGAGATGGCCCAGCTGGATGGCCGCGCGCCGCACGAGAAGCTCAGGCCGAGTCGGCCAAACCAAGGAACTGCTAAACACAGGGAAGACGGGGCATATTCTTTAAATTGCTTAGTATGTTATGTTAAAGTTGTGTTGTTGGCTTAAGGACAAGCTGCAAGTTGAAAAATGGACTGCTTGAGAGACAGTGAGTACACTTGGATTTGGTGTTTTCACTGGCAGCTATTGTTTATCTTGCAAGAAGTACTTGCAAATTGCAGATTTCATAATAAACAACTGATTAATTGAAAAATAAATCTCCCTGTTTAGCCTGACTTAAGCTTGACCTGTTTGTTGACATGTCTACTTCTCTTTTTAGCAAGTGCAACAAAAATTTCAAGAAAAACACTAACCTCACGCACACATTTCCTTTGGAACTTTCCATCAGGCTCCGCAAGGCCAAGTCTTGCTTTATTTATTGCATAACTTCTTATGAGAGGTAAATACATATCCAGGAAATAATAGCAAAGGCTTTTTCTCCTGACTCAACATCAACCCGGATCTTTGGATAAAACTACTGTGGCAAACTTCACTCTGAAAAATGAGCCTTCCGATACCGCAACAGAGTACGTTGCCCAAAGGAAGGTGCGTGAGCGAGCTGGGAGGATGTGTTCGACTCGGGCAACTTAAGCATTTGCTCTTCCTGAGATCTAAAAATAAAACAAAACCCCCACACTTGACTGGATGTTTACGTATCCAAAGACATTCCTTTTCCACGGAATTTCACCAATTTTATATGCCCTGGGAAATGAAAAAAAAGCTGGAACCAATTCAACACAAGCAAATACATGTAGTAAAACAAGCTGAGGGCTCAAATGACTGAAATTTCTAGAGATGATATATAACAGAAGTCAATAGTAATTTGATTACTACTATTCCCTGTGCAAAACACAATAATGTGCTCTATATTCAGGAATATATATTGTATCTAATGGAACAGCTGACATTGAGGGGAGAAAGGAAAAACAAGCTGCAGGAACTTCAAAAATGTTTTCATTCTTGAAAGGGTATAAAACAGGTAATTATTATATGGAAAGGATGACTTCCAAGGTATCTCCTCAATGCAATACACTAATATACCTTCCAAATAACCACTGCTCAATTTATTTTTTAGGCAGCATTAAAAAAGTCTCATCATAAATTTGCACTGGCTTTTAAATCTCTAATGAGAAGCGGCACAATAGACAACAGCAGCATTTAGTTGGCAACTTAAATTGGCTTTACGCATGCAGTTTGAGGCTTTCAATACTAAACATGCACCACAGATCACTAAAAAGCAGATTATTTGCATCGCAGTGGCACAGGATCCCCAGTCACAGGTCAGGCTCCCATTCTGCCAACTATGCAATTAGTTTATGAGCGGGGCAGCAAGAGGGCTCTAGTGTAACTCTATCCTATTTGTCATGCAGCTTCAGATACAAGAGCCTGACAGAGGGGGAACCTTGGCCCATCCACCAAGGTTACAAGCTGCCCTTCCTAAAGCAGCCATTTCCTAACAGCAAAAGTGACCTTGGTTTAATATTTCCTCTGGAGAACAGAATCCCTGTACAGTCTGGGCTCAGCGCTATATCTGTTGAGTAAAGGTTTTGCTACAAATTTTAAAGACTTCATTAAAAACTCTGGAATTTTACACTAGGTGACACTGGACTCGGGCGTTAGCTTTCAGAATGAACACCAATACTAATGTGATCTTTAAAATAAATAAAACACATGTTGTCCATTCAAAATACCCCCAAGACACCTCCACTAACATCTTTGGAATCATATTATTAAAATATTTTCACCACTTCACCTCATATTATTGTAAATTAAGCAAACAGAAGAGCATTTCTCAGGTGGAAGCCAATACAATAATAATGGAGCAACTGAACTCAAGGTTGGGATCTTAGACATGTTTTCTGCTTACTGAAGCTCTGCTGCAGCATCAAGCTTAAACTCAACTCAAAAAAGCAAAGGAGCTGAATTCTGTCACTCAGACTCGTATAGATCCATCCATACATGCTTTAATCTTTCAAAAAGACATCATAACATCTGCCACAACAGCTATATTCTGTAAGTTAGACTGGAGGGCCTAAGTTGAATTCGTTTGTTCAGAGTTAGCCTTCAATTTTCTTCCTTTTGCCTACCCAAGTTAAGAAATTTAGATAGACTTTTGATATCAAAATGACAAAAAAGTACAAATATTAAAGGTAAGAGAAATTGCCTAGGGATGCTTTCAGTAACATCTATTGTTGAGCTAAAGACAAATGCTGTGGGTTGCATACTAACACAACTACAATTTTGTTTCTGCACTTTTAATTGGTCTCTTGCGAAGCAATGACAGTGATTTTGGCAAGACATCAGGTTACACTCCTATCAGCCTTCATGTTGCAGATTTATTATCACTGATTACTCTGTTCAGTCATGTAAAGACAGTTGACTTTCCTGGGAAATATTTCTGCTTTTCTTCACTGAACATGTGGTTGGCAGAAATACTCCAGATTCACTTAAAACCTTTCAAATTTAAATTGCTGCCACCAAATACACAGAAATTAAAAAAAAAAAAAAAACACACACACACAAGCAATTTTCACCTTTGAAATAAGGCCAACTTAAACAGCTTAGGACCCCTTCCATTTAATTCAAAATATATCCAAAGAGATCCCACAATCTCTCCAGGCAACTTAATCCAGTGTTTGGATGCCCTCATGGAGACAATTTGCTTATGCATCTGGGTTGTCTTTGGCTCTCTGTTGTGCTTATTACCCCCTATCCTTTTGCTGCCCACCTCAGAGGTACATGGCTCCACTTGCCCTGCAGTCACCCATCAGGTACTTGAAAACAGAAACCAGATCCCACTTGGCCTTCTCTAGGTGCTGACAGCCTGTTCCAGCAAGAATTGCTACAAATGAGAGAGTTTGTCCCATAAGATTAAATCTTTTTCCTTTTACACTAACTGGGGATGAATCATGAAGCAGATTTAAATCTAAGACAGTCCTCTCCATTCTAAAGAAACTTTAAATAACTATGTACAAATCTACTATAAAAGTCTAAGATTTTCTTTACATTTTTGTGTCTCCCAAGAGTGTGACATATAAAAGAGCTACAATTACTGCATCTTCACTATTGTCCTGTATTCATTGAAAATATCTTTAGATTCAACTGTACTACTACTTCATTGGACAAGGCATTAATATCTGTACTGCCCTGAGGGCTCAAAAGACCTAATTCCAGCATATGATTTACAGTGTAAGTGCAGCTCTTCATGCACACACTGAAGGGATCAGGGCCACCCATGCAACCACCTTTCGACTTCGCCTCCTGCAAAGGCTGCTTGCACGGCCGCACCGTTGGTGTGTTCTGCACTTCCCCAGCGCCACTTCTCTGCCACCACGTTGTCACCTTCAGCTGGATCAGGGCCAGCCAAGCCCAGGCGGATCCGGACGGACAGACATCCGGGTCCTGTTCGGCAAGTCCGGGGAAAACAAAAGGGTCTCTTTCCCAGCTATCTATCCTCCTCACCGAGGGAGGGGTGCAGCACCAACACAGCATATTTGACGCCAGAAATAGCTCTCACCATTAAGGCTCAACGGTCCCACTGCTCCTGTGATCACCAAAAGGCTTCCTAATGTCCACTGCTAAAAAGGGTCTGCAAGGAGCAACACTGAAGTCAGTATCACCACTTGAGCTGAAGAGTTCATAACTAAGTAATAACAAAGCACCAAATTCTTTTGCTTACGAGTTCTGTTGTTTTGTTTTTAAACTTCTAAAAAGAGTGTACTTACACTTCTTAAGAATGCACTTCAAATCCAGAACTTCTCAGCAAGTCCCAAGGAACATACACAAGCACCAGTAAAAACATCCAAAAAAAGCCAGTACTCTTGGAAGTTGTTAGCACCTAATAAGCTCTGGGCTGAAAATTATTTCCAGTTGCTTTAAAAAGGCCAAGCTAATGATTACACTAGTAGTAACAGGTGGGGATTATATATAGCTGCCAGAAACCCTTTCCTTCACTAAATTATACCTCATTGTTGTTCACCTGCAGAAGCCGGAAACCAGATGCCCTAGGGAGAAGATTCAGGGAGCTAATGATTATCCACAGAGGTGCCAGGCAGCCAAACACAGCACACCCCTAGGAAGACACCAAAGTTTTTGTGGTTTCAGGCTACTGTTGCCAAAGCGCATATTTTTCCCCCAACTTTCTCAAAGCGTATTTATAGCCACCCTGGAAGAACTTAGAGCAACTGCTCGCACCACACTAGGCTGGTGAGCATTGCCTGCTCCTGCAGTGGTGGGACAGCAGGATCTTAGGTGACACTGAACAGCTATTTTGCACCAACATCTCACAGGAAAACCTCGTCTCAGTGCCAGGATACTACAGTGCTCCCTGCATAGCCAGAAGAAAGTGAGATAAAACCTTCACCCTGCAAATATTAGTCTTACGTAAAGTGATACTTCCTCAAAGCTGCCACTAAGCAGCAGTTGCATTTAGCTTCTGAGAGCTTCAAGATCCCGTAATCCTGCCTGGCTGCCCATTTGGCCTTCCTACAGAAGGGCAAGTGATGGACGAAGCCAAGTCTCATTTAACTACAGAAAATTCAAAGCAGCATAACGAAAATCTAGTTGGGGTTGGAAACGCCTACCAAGATGTAACACGCTCTGTATTAGCTCCCCTTTCCTATGGCTGCTGCAGGATCACAGGGAGGAGAGAGGAAGCAGCCAAGTTTTATCCACTGCTTCGAGTACCATGAGAAGGCTCAAATTATTCCAGCTTGCACTTATCTTCCACTCCAAGGCAGAGGAAAGCTGCATCAAGGGCTCCTGCACTCTAGATGTTCAATAGTCAAGGAATAAAACACTGCCATGGGATTTGCTAGGAGGCATTTGGCCATTACCTTCACCTGTGTCTGCAAGCAGAGCCTGCTAGAAGTGTATTTAGGGGTTCCCCCTAAGCCATGGGGATGAACACCCCTGGATGAGCTGTAATTAAAGGGCTCTGCAGTTCATCAGCAATACCTCAAAGTATGCAATATATGAACAAGGACTTAAAAGGCAGAGAGCCCATACACATTTGAGCAAAAATACCAAACAGTAACAGGGAGCCAAATTCAGCAGCGCAAGTTTAACAAAAGCCAGAAGCCCCCAACGGCTGAGGACACACACCTCCACCCCACCATGGGTCACGCAGGGTGATCCTCCTGAGTCAGAATGAGCAGGATGCTCAAGTTTCTGTATTCATGAATAAGGGGGTTTCTCCACAGTTTGGCTGAAGAGCAGGACAAAGGGAGGGAGACTGAGTGGAGCCATGAGCGAGTGGGACAAAAAGAGCCATCTGCAAGGAGATGGGGCCTTTACAAAGGAGGGAAATAGGGCAATTGCCCCACATTCTTCAGCAAGGGGGACAAAGGAGTTGGTGAGCTCAGGTGAGAACAGATGGCGGGAGGCCGGAGTTCGGTGTAGGCGGGCCGGGAAGGCTGCAACTTCTGAGTACCTTGGCCAATGGGGAAAAGGAGAGGGCGTCCCTCGGTCGGGAAATTAGGATAAAAGGGGGGCTGCGTCCCCCAGCAATTTGAGAGACCCCACAGGGATATGCCCGGTGGACTCTCCCTTTATTCGAATAAAGTTTTAGGACTCCTCTGTCTCCTTTTTGGACATTCAGTTCTTGACAGCGAGATTTTCCGCACAACAACCTGCGGTATCTTCTGTTAAGGACATCCCTCACCAGGAAGAGGTCTCTGCACACAAATCTAAGACAACACAAAGGAAGCTTCTCCCTGGAAGCCAATTTAGCTTCAGAAACCAAGTCTCATAACTGGCTTTCTATTTTGACAGCATAACATGAACCCACTTAAACACTGCAAGACATCAAGTTTTCAGATGCACCAAAATTTAAGCTACTTGCCAAGAAACATCCCTCCATTTCAGGGAAGGGCTTTTCTAATGTCCAGTTACACAACAGCAACACCATACAACTTGAGCTTACACTGACATTACTCACAAGCCCTCCAAGTTTAAAAACACACACAGTGTTCTCCTTCCTTTGGTCTAGAATTTACTCCAGATGATCCTGGATTCAAATGCTCTAACCCATCTTCCCACAGTTTGGAAAAAGGACAGCTTTTTTCAAATGCCCTTTAATGCTACATTCATTAGTTATTTGCCGTCTGATCTAAGACTTCAATTGCCAGAAGCTGCTTCTCATCAGCACAACATTTTGAAGCAGATGCAAACCAGGAATCTGCTGACATAGCTGCCAGATAACAAGCAGCACTCACTCCTCCATTCCTCTTCCACCTTCACCACTGCCTCCAGCCCTGCACACCACAGCTTTGACCAAGGTCAGCAGCCCAGCACTGCACCATGTGCTGCTGCTGCAGAACTTTGGCCCAAGTCCAATCCATGGAAGCATCTCTCAGACATCATCACTGGAGTCGCTTGCTCTCTAAAGCAGAAAATTTACCACAAGACACAGAGGATATCTAAGGAGAGGATGGGTCAAAATAGCACTCCCTTTAGGTAATAAAAAATGTTCTTCTGCATTCTGCATTCAGTAATCCTATTGACGAACACACATCTTAACTTCATGACCAGCATATATTTGTTTGGTGGAAGGCACAATTTAAAAAAGACAAAGCTCCAAATCCTATGCATTACTTTTTTGATCCTTTCACTTTATGCAGGAGTGTACTAATTAGTAGCTGTTGGACTGGAATTGGGTCCCTAAAACAAACATTGTCATTCCAGTCATAACAATATTGGCCTAAGATGTTCTCAAGCATCTTCTCTGGGACAGAATTTGATTCACAGGTATGCTGGCCTTTGGGAAGCTGGAAAGGAAAAAAGAAAAAGCCACATACACCACACACACACAGGCAGACAGATCAATGATTGTAGCACACACACAAAAAAATACAGAATTTCAATTTAGACAGGAACACAGGACTTTTCCCCCCTGAATAGGTTATTGTTTTTCTTCATAATACCATCTTGTTTTAAACCAACTGTGACCAGCCTTCCTGACCTTTTCCCTGAAGGCAGAGAAATCTCCACACAGTGAAGAGCAACATGCTACACAACGCACATCCATCTTTGCCTCTTCACCTTTTCAAATAAGAGCAGGGCAAAGCACAGAGGTAGGCAGAAATGACACCACAGTATTTGTCTTGTAAAAAATTCTAAGCAAGTTTGGATTTAAACCAAAACTGCTCATTCTGCTTTACATGACAGTAAGCAGATACTAGTGTCTACTTTATTCCCCAAAACTTTAAATAAAATCAAACATGGCATTCACAATATCCAAAAGCAATCTACTCTGCATGATGAGGCTTCCTTATATTAAAAGGAGTCTAGGTATGCAAGCTATCCTATTTAAATTAGGACTTTTAAATTTTATATACAGGTACATGACCAAGTATGATCTTAAAAAAAATAAAAAAAGGGATCAATATCTACTTCTGACGTTTTTATTTACATCATTAAATTAAAATAGTGTAATACACCCCAATTAGCAATGGTGTGTTTCCTACAGTCAGTTTTTGCTTACTCAGCCTACAGGAACGGAGCTACTGCCACTCACAAACACAGGCCGCTGCCCCCCAGCTCACATTAACATTTGTAGTTAGCAAGCATGCGAAAGAATGTGAAAGAGAGGGAAAGAAGGTCTTGCAAGATTTTAAAAACAAATATTGAGAAAGGCAGGCAGAGGCAACAGCCTCCCCCACAGCCCTAGCAACTAGGGCAGGTAGTGGTCTGATTTCTAGAAACTAGCCCCATCTCCTCTGGTAGCCAAACAACTTGTTGGGGTGCCTACCACTGCAATGCCTGGGCCTGTAGTAATAGAAGTAACCATGATCTCCCTACCATAACCATCCTGGCACCTGCCAGCCCAATCTCCAAAACCTACTCATTTCTCAGCCAGGTGCAGTCCAGTCCATACAGGCCCACTCTGAGGTGATAGGTTTCCTTCCCTAACAAATACTACAAATATTAAGGCTCTGGTAAGCAGCTTCAAGGAAACGGTCCGTTCTGAACCTCAGCAGAACACATCTGCAGACCAAGTGGCAAGATCCCTCCCAAGAGCTCTTTCAACTTGGCACCTTTGATGGTAGGGGACAGTGAGAGATGATAGCAAGTGATCATCTGTCACTGCCCACCAGAGACAGACGCACACAAAGCTATCACTGGTACAACTCTCCCAAGCCAGCAGAAGACTGAAAAAGGACTCAAAGGGACTGTAACAACTGACTATCAGCAGCCCCTTTGACTCCTCAACAGCCCTCAATGATCACAGATAACTCCATTCTCTTGGCTCTGCTCTTTACCCTGGGTGTTTCAGAATGAACTGAGGTTTGTCCTTTCCCAGATGCTTAGAAGCCTGGTACCTTCTCCTGCCACACACTGCCACACACTTCTATGCACACAACAGTGCCTATCACAGGGTTCAGAAACAGCCCACTGCTTAACCAGATAAAGGAAAAAAATCTTCACAGAGAGGAAACAGAGGCTCAAAGAGGAAGTCTGTGGTAGCAACTGAATGTCACCTTGTGCCACAAGCTATGAGACCATCTTTTCCTCAGCTGGGATGAAGCTTGTCTTGCATTTACTAGAAATGCACTAGGAATCAATACAGCCTTTTATGTTTCAGGCTTCAGTTACAAGTGATACTATTTTGCTTGGCATATGAATATATATATATGCTTCATAACATGCTAGTGCTCATACGCTTGTTCTGTAATTCATTAATAGCACGCTTGGTGATATCAATATATTAACACTGAGAAAAACCTAACAAGCTATATTCTGAACAAAGCCAACCCAATTAAACAACGTATCTAATGATGTTGGAATACTACGCTAGTGAAGCGGATTTTGCAATTTCTAAAAAACAATTATTTATGAAGTGCTTTTAATTCCCTTGGAAGATCTCACACTTCATTGTACCCATATAATTGGCATCTTTTTAGTCTCTGGTGAGTTTACGATCAGCTTATAATGCCCTTATGATTCAGAGATTATCCTCACATTGGTGTCATCATCATGTTGATTAAATTCAAATGTACAAAATTAATACACAGCCGAAACCCTGTGAATTCATGGCTTCACCAGTCCCAGATACACAGATGCTAAAACCCCCTGCTTCCAATCCGTGTTTGAACCAGGCAGGGTGAGATTGAAATGTAAGTCTCTCTAGATACCACAGGGTATCAGGGGGGATCAGCCAGTCACTTATTTGATTTGACAGGAAAACTGAAATAAGCCATTTTCACTGCAAGAAAAGATTCACAAAGGAAAATCCTGAGAAGAGGGACTAATCAGAGTCATCAGCCGGATGCTTAATTTCCATCTCAATTTTTTCTACTTACCTCCCACTTCACTAAGCAGCAGAGGAGTTGCAGCCTGTCACCCAGAAGGCTCAACTCAAGCTTCAAATGCCAGAAGGCAAATACAGCTCCAGATACTGGTTACAGGTGCTGGAGCAGCCAGCACAGGACCGCGCTCTTCAGGGCTAGGAAGGCCTGGAGATTGCTCCATCAGCCATATTCCATAATGGCATAAATCCAGTAGCTTGGCTGAGCAGCTATGACCAAGTACTAGCAGAGAAGGGTTTAGCTGGACGGCCATGACTAAACATCTGCATTCTTCAACACTGGGGAGCTTTTTGTGTTTTCCAGGCTTGCATTTTGATTACCATATAACACATGTGTCTGAACGTCCTAAAGAAGATAACACAGATGAACACATCAGAATTACACTTGCAAGTGCCAGTGCAATCACGTGCAAGTCCACTTTATGTGCTGGACCTGTTCTGAAGGCAACGCCTGTGCAAAGCAAATTGAATGCAATTTGGATATATCAGCTGCCTGGGCCACATGCTACAGAGCCCATCAGAAAATTTCAAGAATGGGTGGAAAAACCCCTTCCACACAGATGAAATTTCTGCATGAGAAAACAGGGCATGTCCAGGAAACTCAGATAGAATCTGTGTGCAGGGCTCTGTCTTGATTTGTATCAGCTCTGCATGAAGCACAATTTGAGCCATGGGGCTCACAAGGAGAAGCACCAGAAAAGAAGTGCAAAACTTACTGGAGTTCAGGCTAAAATGTCAAGACTTACAGAAAGCTTCATAGTACTTCTCAACCAAGATTTAAGAGATATTATTCCTTCAATCAGTTTCAAAACCAGATTCCTGTAGAGGCCAAGACACAGTTTTTCTCACTGTAGCTACAAAGGCAGATAGTTCTCCTCTTAGCATACAAGGGCTGTGAAGCTAGAACCATTTGTGCTAGTGAAACATGGGCACGATAGGAGATAAGCACCCAGTAAATAAACCTACCAGTTAGTCCTTTCTGAAGTAACTTATCAAACCTTTGCAGTATGTCCCAGATACAGCAACTATGTAAATGCATAAGACATATTTCAACCACAAGTAGACTGGTTGGCCTGACCTCCAGCTTTGTGTATCATATCTATACCCTTTCCTGCACAGCCTTCTGTAGTACTCGATTTCAGTAGAAACACTCCTTGGAGGCTCAACATACATACATGAGACTGCAAGATAGCAACCTCAATTTGGATATGCAACACTGATACACAGAAGATACTTGTGTGAGTTGTCAGCAACAAGATACATCTGCAGTCAGTACACTGAAAGCCCACTTGTGGCAGCAGAAAAGCAGTGTCATTTTTCAAATCAGTTTTCCTTATTTTAAAATATATTGTATGCAAGTGTAATGAGTGAAGCCGTCACCTCACTCAGTCACTGTGTATGACACGACTGTGCTCAAGGAGCACTGCTGCAACAGGCTCTTCCCAGGAGCTTTCACTGGAAAAATATCTACAGGTTCCCATCACAGAACAATGCAAAGTCATGGGTATCTGAGATAGTTTTAGACTGTAACTTTTGCTGAGGAAGAATTAACTAAATTACTTTTATACTACTTGTTTGTAGTGTAACTGGAAACCATGCTACAGAAGGGACAACTTCCATTTTGAGAAAGCAGCAGCATCCACTGAGTTTCCTAGATTTATCTATTTTTTTTAAAAAAAGCAAAGCACTGATACACATATACTACTTAAAACATATGCTAAGTATTTGATTTTGTTGCCAGATGCTGATTACTTACTAGACACCTCAGCGAATTATGGACCACTGTATTACTGGAGCTCATCTCATTGCTTTTGAGGCAAAGCTAGCAAAAACACCACTTTATGCCCACCCCTGAAGACAATGTAATTTTAGGGGAAAAGCCTAAAGCCGGGGAAAGGCAAGTTCCAGTTATCTTCAAAGAACCTCAACCAAAGATTTCCCCCAGAAAACAAGAAGGAGAGCGTATATCATTTTTCCTGATCCAGTCTATTCCCCTGCAGTGGTATGTGAATGCAAAGGGGATGACAACTGCAAAAATCAGATGGGCCTTGGAACAGCACTGGTACTGCATAACACATGAAGTCAGCTTCATTCCACACACATTTGGGAACTTTTGTTTAAACACAGCTCAGGCTGCTGCTGGAGTGAAGATTTTGTTATGGAAGAGCAGCTGGCACAGGCACCTGATGGAGGATGCCAGGATGCACCACTGCAACGGGGGCTGCAGCAGGAAGGGAAAAAACAGTTCAGGAACCCAAAGGCTGGCCCTCATTTAGAGGTCTGCTGTTAACAAATACTACACGCTAAATAATATGTGTGTATTATGTAACAGGCAAAGTCAGTTGAAAGCAGAAAAAAAAATAAGATTTTGTTCAATTAAGATGACAGAATACAGCTATCTTCCCTGTTACTGTTCTGAAAGCTCCCCTAAATGCATTTTTCTAGTCTCAAAGACTAAACTGCCTAAAATAAGTTACATAAATTTCTCCAGTGGTTCTCCTTGCATTTTTTTTGACATATTGCTAACTTTCAGGTATGCCTGTTCTACTTTATGTATTTTAAATAAATAGCACCTTTCACCCAGCTGTCCTGAGCAGCTAGAATAAGAGATAAAAACTGTATTTAAAATTTCATCATTGTTTTAGCAGTGGCATAAACAAGTGCCACATTACCAGACAGCTGCACCCTACCAATCAATATTTTTATCATCTCTCTCGTTAAACAACACTTACTGCTGCTTATCAACGACAGATAGTCGCTTCCCAGAGGAGTAAAGCATCTGCCCACGTTATCCATAATCCTCTTAAGTGAGGCACACTGTACAGTTAAAAGTTATCATTCAGACAGTTTCTTCAGCACGCTGCAGCCACCAAGACAGCATCCTGCGCCAGCTACAGCCTGCATGCCGGGCAGCTCCGGAGTTAACGCCGGAGCAGACGGATGGCGCCTGGGCAAGCAGCAGCCCCTGAGCTAGCCAAGGGCTCAGGAAGGCTCCCGCTGGGCAAGCGGCAGCCCCTGAGCTAGCCAAGGGCTCAGGAAGGCTCCCACTGGGCAAGCGGCAGCCCCTGAGCTAGCCAAGGGCTCAGGAAGGCCCTGCAGGCTCCCGCTGACCTGCCCTGTGAGCAGGGAGAGCTGCTGCTCATGCAGCCCCCAAGCAGCAGGGTATCTCCTTTGGGGTGGAGATACGGGGTAGAACTTCACGTGCCGTATTTAACTGCAGCCTCGAAATAGCAGGGGTGCATATACACCCTCAAAGAAAGTTGCTGCTGAGCTAATTGGACAGGTGAGTATTCAGCATGCCCTGGAGATCCAGGATGTAAATACGTTCATCGACCACCAAGAGCTCTGACAACAGCACACGCTGTTCCTCTCGCACAGCGCGGAGCACATCTTGAATAAGGCATGTGCCAGCGTGGAGCTCAGATGAATCCACACATGAGAAACTCAGACGCTGGAAATTACGCTTCCCAGGAAGAGAACAAAACCAGAAGGGCTAGTCCTTCACGTCACAGCCCTGCTCCTTCCTCCTAGTGCACGAGGAACAGCTTGACACGAGTAGAGCTGCACCGTCAGAGGGGGGAACATGCGCCTATTGCTGCTCCTGCTTAGTAGGTGACGTCAAGGCATCACATCACACTGCAAACTTGCCGGCATGGAAAAATTAATTAGAGCAGCTAGCAAAGAAGAATGCTCATTTCCTCTGTGTAGTGGAGTCCTAGCACAGGAAAGGCAAAAAGAGGTTGTCCTATTGGCAGCACACACAAAGAAACCATGGAGAGATAATCCACAGAGTTGCTTCAGTGGGAACTGTACCAGTCTTCCCTATCTCAGGGCTTGAACATCCTCTAGAACTAACTCAGAATTTTAGTAGCAAAACCTTTGCCTGCAGAGCAGACACAGCAACATAAAGCATCATGAAAGCCTAAAGCACACACACATCCCTGGCAGAGGCTGCCAAGTGCTTTCATAGACCTTCTATTCCAGCACAATATTTGGAGAATAGTGACAGAAATAGCACTCGTACAGTGCAAAGTGCTCAAAAATAACAGCAAGGCTGACACATGCCATGACCCTAACACTCTCATGACTAGCACTGGAGACTGCTCATGTGCCATCCCACTACTGGGATGGACAATACGAGCTGTTTAAAAGCAGCTCTTTAGAGCTGCTTTTAAAAGTAGTAGTTTAAAAGCAGAAAAACAAAACTAAAAAAGTGATAAGATAAAACTAAAAGATGATCATCTGGAAAAGTATCTTGATGTCTTCTGGATATATACATTAACCCAGATAAAAAAAAAGCAGCGCTGTACAGAGTACATTGCTGCCAACTGTAAATACAGGACAAAGGTTTTATCTTTTCTGCTCTGTGTGACACCAGCTTCAAGCGCACGGAGCTGCTGAAAAACCCTGCTGTGACAGGAGGAGTAAACAACAGGAGAAGGGAGCGAGGTCAACGAGAAGCCCTAGAGCAAGCAAGGCAACTATGAGTACAAAACTACAGGTGAGGTGGACACATCCTCACTTGTATTTTAGGAAGTTTAAATTTCTTGGAAAAAAACACACACACACAATTATCACATAGCACTGGCTACTTGTGGAGTAGACACACAGGGAGATTACGTGTGTAGACAGAGCATATTTTATTTGACAGGTGCTCCCAGAGCTCAGTCATCTTCCCAGGGACCAGCAAAGCTGCTCATCTAGAAGCCAATTTCTGAACTGTGCTGTAGCAGGCCAGTCAGCAGATTTAACAGCACATATTCAAGTAAGCATGGGTAAAAGCAACGAGCACAGACACAAAGAGGCTTTAATTAAAGAAAAGTGGGAACATGAAGGGTAGCTAAAAACCATTGTGTTCTCTCACTGCAAGCATTTCTCCTCAAGCAGCAGCCACTGCAAACATTAGCATCCTTAACACCAAATTACGTGTACTGCAGCAGGCTGGAACCACTTTGTTCTCTGCACTAATTACACAGTAACAGGCAGTCCCTGCTCTAACCTGCTCACTGAGGACTCCTCCAAACAGACACAGCCAGAGCAGGATTGAACAGAAACAAGCACAGGGAGGCAGAGCAGCCCCTTGCCAAGTCATAACAAACCATGAGGGCAAGAGACTAGGACCCAGGTCTTCCGAATCCCAGCCCACGCTCTTTCCTAGAAGGGTATATAGCTATTAATTAACACCACGCATCTCCTGATATGTTAAATGGTACTAAGAACTTTCTTGTAATTTACATCTGTTTAAGTCATTTAGCATTTGAAAGCTTGACATAAACACCCATTAAAGTAGTCACTTCAGTGTATGTCAATGAATTTGACTACAACTTTTCTTCACTGAAATATTCAAGCTGAAAGTTTCAATAGAACCAGTTAAGCAGTCAGTATCATTGAAATCCACACTGGATGTTTACAATAAGCTACTTTTCTTATAAAATAGGTTTTAGTGTCCTTGGTATTTGTCATTAGATAGAGTCAACACTTCCTCTCAACCCACCTAAACATCAAATAATCTACAGCCTTCCTAGGAAGGTCAGAATCTGCACTCAACAAGACACCAAGGTGAATGTTGTCTTAGGACTGTTTTCAGTAACCAAGATAATTTTAAAGTACCCGATTTGGGATTTCAGGAAATTGCTGATGCTCCAGAAGTCATTCTCTCTTTTTGAAATTTTTGGCCTTTCTTGCTTCAAAACAGAAGCATGAAGCTACAATGTGGATTCACTCAAGCCTCATTTTCTATTCCTAATTCCTTCACAATAAGTGTTAAGAGATATTAGTGAGAAATGCTGCCCATTAGGGATCTTCTATGTTTGATGTAGTATCATTTCCCTAATGGGCCTTGAACAGTTTCCATGTTTTGAAAGCAGAGAGATTTCCTTTTAAAAATAAAATTTGTCTTCTGATGGGAAGTTGACCTTCATGAAATATTTCCTTCCATTTTCATTTTGTGGCAATCCCTTACTGCTTTCCCACTCAGTTTTTACTCCAGTTGGGTGCCAATTTAAAGTGATTGTGAAAACACCTGATCTGGGACTTCCAGGTGACTGATTTGTTGCTTGGCCAATGCCCCTACTGCATTAACTGCCAAGCTAGAAATTTACCCCACTTCAGCACACAGTAAGTTCTCTCTTCAAAGGACTTGCATAGTCTACACAAAGGTAAGTGAGGAGACAGTTCTTAACTACAAGAGGCTCTGTCACATAGTTCCCAGTGTAAAAGCTTGCGTTAGCTTGTAAACTACCTAGGAGCTCAGCTGTAAGGACAGGGGTGAGGAGCTGTTTCCACCAGGGCCAGCAGCAAAACCTCCTAACACTTCACTCAGCTGCTTCGAGCTGATGTCAGTGCTCCCTCTGCCCCCATCCAAAAACTGCTGTTATAGATTAGCTGGCTCATCTACTTTCTGTACTGACTCTTGGGCTATTTACCACATCTGCCAAGGAAAACCTCACCTTAGAGATTTTACTTCTGACTTGCACCCTGCTCAGCCTAATGGTTACAACAGTCCATTAGTAAGCAGCTGCATCCTTGAAGGGATTTTCTTCCAGACCTTCCCATTAGAAGTGGGACAGGTTCACAACTTTGGAAAGCATTTCTGGGTCATTTTCTTATTCAAAGATTTTCAGGCATTTCAGACAGCGACATCCCTGGTCTCAGGTTTCTAATGCTCCTTGTGCTCCTCCTAGCATGGTATCTCCAAGTCCTTTATAAGCCAAGTAGACTGCAAATACAAGTAAAGGCCCAGACCTCTGATGTGCTGCCACTGACATATTAATAGGCATTTCAGATTCACTTCTAGTTTCTTTGACAAAAAAAACAAATTCCCACAAGTTCAGCCTGAAGAGAAGGCTGGAATGGGGCAGGGGGGACCTGATCAGTGCATACAAATACCTCAAGGGAGGCAGCGTAAAGGATGGGGCCAGCCTCTTTTCAGTGGTTACCACCAACAGAACCAGAGGTAATGGCCACAAACTAAAGCATCAAAAGTTCCACAGGAACTTAAGGAAAAATTTATTAGCAGTGAGGGTGACAGAGCACTGGAACAGGCTGCCCAGAGAGGTTGTGGAATCTCCTTCTCTGGAGATCTTCAAAACCCGCTTGGACGCAGTCCTGTGCCACGTGCTCTAGGTGACCCTGTGTGTACAAGGAGGTCGGACTAGATGATCTCTAGAGGTCCCTTCCAACCTTAATGATTGTATGGTTCTACATCCTTGTTCTAGGGGACTCCTCAGTCAGATTCCAGTAAAAACACAACACACCACATACACACACCACACACACACACAGTTGCCTCTTCTAGCACATGACTTGTCTGAAAAAGGGGCTTCTAATCCACATTTGCCTAATTTTGCCAGCTCAAAACCTCATCTACCTGCAGAAGGGACCCCTCACTCCCTTTAAACTTCCAAGTGCAATATAAGGAGCGACCTCCACCACCAGGAATCAGGGACAATTAAGTTGCAGCTTCCTGGTCAGTTCACACTAAAGAAATAGTGCATCACGGAGTTGGGCTTGAGCACAGCACCATGGCACGAGAGCCACTATGTATGCAAGATGATCATACCTAAACTATTCTCGATTCAGTACTGGATTTTTTACAGACAAAATAAGAAATCGAAATGAATATTATACGCCTCTCCTCATTTCTCTCATCTTGGAGATCATTAATATCGGGGGTGCATTTTGGCAGTCACAAGTTTTCTGGGAGCATAGAGCAGCCAACACGGTCCCATGCCACGCAGCACAGCTGTGATGCCATTGCTTCATGCACAAGCAAACACGATGCAGTTCTTCAACAGGGAATGGAAGGGACCAATAACAACCTCTCCCTGTCCCCCCAGGCAATCAGCATGGATCTGAACATAGCAGAATACAGGTTTCTTCTAAAAACTTAATTTTCTCTTCAATGGAAAAATATTACAATACAAAGTCACAAGGGTCCTTCTGATAAGGAGCCGAGAAGGTAATCGGGATTATTTCTATTGATGCCAGTTTGGCCCTAGGGAATGTGAGGATGACAATGATACACATTTTCACAGCAGTTGATGAAGAATCCCCACAAGTATTAGAGTACTGAGACCATAGATTACCCAATACAGATTTCACTCAGACCTACAAACAACAAAAAATATATTCCACGAAAGCCTGTTCAGCCTCTGCCTGACTACCAATGGGGTACAGGGACATCGGCTCTCCTGACTCCTGTGGTAACTGTGCTCTGCAACTGGAGCTACAGGCAAATCTACCTGGATAACAGGAACTGTGCGAGAGGCCCACGCACCTAAAACCCCTTCTCACACAGTGAGAACGGGAAGGGATGTTAACTGCTGAAATGGAGAGCTGCTAAACAAACAGGGGAAAAACACTTTTCATTGTATATGTTAAAATAATCACATGACAAGATATGCATCACCTTTTCTCATATAATGTTATTTATAGACCCTTTGGGAAAAAAAAGAAGATTATTTATCTAGCTTTTCTCCCCTCTTTTTATATGGAAGGAAAAATCTCTGAGTGAATGTTTAATGATGCACTTAGATGCTCTCAGCCACGGGATGCATCACTGAGTAACCTTGCTCTTCAATAAATTAAGCCAAACAGTTGGGTTTTGGAGCAGGTATTTTTAAACTTAGGAGTATTAAATATTAAGTTCTTCTCATTAAATTATTAGGTATAGTTTAAATATTGATATATTCACTTCCGTCTTTATTGTCTGCTTGTCGAAGGCATTGTAAAACCTATAAAGATGTAATGAACAGATCTCTGACCCGCAGGCCAGCACAAATATTGACCCAATTGTTTTAAAACCCAGATTCAAAACAGGCACAAAGAAGTCCTAAATAACACAGCCAAAGCCCTACAGCTGGAAGGCGGCCACACGATCTTTCCTTTGAACAAGGGCAATGGGAGTGACTTACAGTTTACTAACAGGCTGAAGCCGAGCCTAACCCTACAGAAAGGCCCGTACCAGAGGCTCTGCTAGGAAGCAGGCACAGAGCCCAGCCCTCCATCGTGGGGTGCTCCCTGCCTTCGTGCAGGGACCTCTCTGGAGGTGCTGACAGGGAACACAAGCCATCAACGCCCCTCACAGCATCCCCGTCACTGAGCAGACAGAGCAGCTCCTCAGCACAGATTTCCTTTGGACAAACAGGATCATCGTCTGTTTACTGTAGTATTTCTCTGGAAGACGGATGGGAAGTTGCTGCTGCCCGCCCAGGACGGGGTCCCTACGCTCACAGCTGCACGACACACACTGCGAGAGCTGCCCCTCTCCGTGCGACCAGGACACGGGTCTGCAGCCCGTCTATCTGCAGCGACTGCTGTGTCAGGAGCTGGGTAACCGCACTGCTTTAAAAGCGAGTACGTGCTAGTGAAATGAAGAGGCAGCCCACTCCCACTTGAAAAACCTTGAATACCTCCACCTTTTAAGAGCAGTTGTTTCTTTCCTTTCACTCCTCTTGCAGCATCATACCCGAGCTCACCTGCCTTGTCCTAATGCCCATCAGTCTGTATGGCACGGCCTCCAGCTGAAGGAGGCAAGAATCATCAGGCACAAACTGGCAACCAATACACATTTCTTCTCCTAATCTGCCTATGCAGTCAATGTATTTATAGACAGAAATCCATTCCCTTTCGGGCTTTGTTTTGCTAGGCTAAGCACACGGAGCGCTTCTCACCCCTTCTCATCTCCCAGGAAATGCTTTCTGCTACTGCTCATTATTCCCACAGAGTTTCTCTTCACCTGGTTGAGTTTCAATTTATCTTTCCTGAACACTGATGATTCCAATAAGAACAAATGAAAGCAAAGGCATTCTAGTAAAAAATAGCAAGGACTGAGATATGTTTTTGCAGCTTATAAAAATACTACATTGAAATGAATATTGTCTGGTTTTGCTACAGGTAAGAAGCATTACTGAAACAATAAGATATAACGGATGCTAGCTGGTCACATGAATTAATTTTTCTTTAAGAAGACTCATGTCTTCTAGTAGATTCTCTACTCATGTAGAGAATCATTCAAATAATAACATGGAACCATCCAGCTCTCCACATACAGATAAAGCAAATATGCCACAGCCTCCATTAACAGAAGAATATCATAATTTTAAAAAAGTTACAATAAAAAAAAATGGGGAGCTCTCCCACCACCTGTTTAAAATAAAGGCTTTTGATTTCCTTTATATTATCACAATATTCCACACATAATTTAGGAGGATTGCCTTTACTGATGACAGCAAAATACACTTAAATATGCAAAAACAAAGTCAAATGGCAGAATATCAAATTATTATTTTCAAATTGTAAGTTCAGAGTTTAAGTGAACTTGTTTTCAATGCAAATTACAATAGGCAGCAGAGGCAAACATAGCATGAAAAACAAGAGTCAAAGAAAAATGATACAGGATCAGAGGAACTTGCAGATAATTTCACCCTACTCTACTCTTCTCTCCACTGATGAAGTCACAGAAACAGAAGCACGGCCTAGACTTCCTAATGCAGCCCCCATTTACATCCAAAAGCCGTCGTGCCAGACCCAGCCACCTGGCAGGACACATCCGAGCCAGTCCAAACGTGGTGGATAAACCATCAAATCACACACTGTCAAAGACTAAGCAAGACCCATGGATCCTTCCTGATACTTTGCACTGAGCAGGCCTTGAGCAACTAACTTATTGTTTGCCTTGCCCATAAGTTGGGCAACTTGACTGACAAATACACTGCTAGACATTCCTCACCACTTGTTCTCTTCTTCCATTCTATTTGCTTTGCCACATCCATATGAGAAGATCATGCAAGAAAATGTGCCTGAGTAACAGTGCTTGCAGGCACGCTTCTCCAAAGAACTGCTACATTATATAGCTCATTTGGTTTGTGCTTAGAAAATAAGAGGCCCACAATACAACAAAGGCAAGTGGCTTCAAAAATAACCAGTTAAAAAAGGAAAACTATTACAGAGAGGCTGCATTGTCCTGATACTTCTTTAAGTAGCTCCTCTGCCATCAAAGGATCACTGTTTACACAAAGAGAAGGAAATTAAGAGTTTCCTATATATATATTTTAATATGTCAGTAATTTCAGAATAAACATGAATCCAAACATTCTCTGCAACAGCATGAAGTGGCATTTCCTTCCTGTTTCTTGAACTACCAGCACCCCAATAGAAATGTTTTGGTTGCTTTACACGACCATTAGGACAGGGCTTGGAAATCAGCTTTACTTAGTTGTCGTGAATTATTAACGAGACAAGTATCTTTTCTATTGTCCTTTGCAGAGGCTTGATTTGCAAGTCTAAAAATCAAACTGACACTTATGCCTATTGTACAAATACCCAACTTTTTTTTTTTTTTTTAAATGCTCTGGGCATTTTAAATACTTTTTTTCATGAATATGGAAACAACAATTCTATAAATAGCTATTCTTCACAGAACTGCTTCAAGACATTGTTTTTACAGACAACAGTAGGAAACTGAAGGAGGTCTTAGTGCCAAACATAGAAGTGAAAAAACTCTCCAATCAACTCTGTTTTTCCATTTATTATTCAATAGTTCTCCACTATTTCTCAGCTCATTCAATCAGTTTATGCAAGGGGAGAGATACAACAATGCATCATGTTCTGGATTAGCTTTTTGGTTGGTGTAAATCAGTAATACGCTTCAATTTCTAATGGGATTCGAAGCTTTACTTCCTTGAGCAGTCACTTAACAACTCTAGGCTGTCAAAAGCCTATTGAACACTATTAAGCAGTACCACTTTATACAAGAACAACCAACATAAGACAGAATTTGTACTGTAGCTTCACAGTATGATTTCCAAATACAAGGAATCAAAACTGACTAGTGACTGAAAACTAGCGTGATGGCCGATAGCCCATAGAGTCTCCATGGGTAGTGGATGCTGCCTCCTCAGGCAATTTTTGCATCATTTTCTGAACACAAAAAGCAGCGGAAACTTATGAAAGTAGCAGAATTGGTAAAATGAGCTCTGTAACCAGGACAGTACAGCTATGGATTTAGCCGTTTTGGCATATGTTTCAAACACAACACTGAAGTTAAAACACTACCAAGTCCTAATATTGCCTTCAACAGTCCAAAGGAATGAGCACTTGCACTTGTTTCATGTGAAATATTGAAAATGAAGGGGGACCCATTCAGTTTCTAGTTTAAATGCAGAATTTCACTATCACAGGAAACATTTACTACATTAATTTGCTATTGTACTGACATGGAATTGACACCCAATTGCTCTTTTCCACCCTAGTGCAACTCCACAGTCCCCAAGAGCTGAAAACATGACAGCACTGTAGCCAAGGAGTAACACTGATGAGAAATCAGAGCAACTCAGTGATAAATCAGGCTGTGAGCTTTCCCAATAACTCCCAAGCCATAGAAGTGATCTAAGCATACAGGAATGTTTTTAAAAGAAAGTAAGCGTCCAACAAGGATTAGTAAGGGTTTAGTGGAAACTCCACACTTGCTTCTTTTCTCTCCATGTTTTGTGCATCATGGATAAGCTGGACCTATTACAGTTGCTCCCTAGGAGCAGGACAACTTAGTCTGATGCAATGATTTTGTCTGCTAAGCTCAAATTAGCCAAGCCAGGCCTCCTCACTACTGCCCATCGCAGCAGACCAAATAGAACCATTCTCAGCAGGAACCCTTCTCTTACCTTATTTTGATCTGTCCAGTAGAAGAAAAATCCCTGTGGATCTGTTCTGAGAATGATTGGAGTCACAACAGTGGAGTCCTGGCAAAAAAGGAAAATAAGAACGTGTCAACACACAGAACAGGTAATTAGGCAGTAGTTACCATGCCACCCATGTTAATGAACTGCCATGTCTCAAAGCAATCCTTAAGATATTACTAGTAATATGTCACTAAAAGAATTTAGTATCACAGGCCTAATCTCCATTTTTGTGACATAATGCATTTCTATTACTGAGAAGACAGCACTGAACTCCAGGCTTGTCAACACATGGAGTTATTCCAGAAAAGCTGGAAGTAGCTGAAGTTAAACAGATGCAAGAGACTGTCAAACTAGAATCCACAAAGGAAAGTAGTACAAATAGTTATTACAAGTCCACTGCCACCTTAATCCAAATTAACCCTCAGATATAGACAAGAGCCTATATAACTTCTAATTACAATGTAAAGGCTGTATTTGCCAAGAAAGTCTGAGAGAGTATCTACTGCAATTCAATAAGACTATTGCAATAACTCAATTACACTAAAAATCTTCTCCCTTTTTGTATTACACAAGTATGAAGACCAATGGTGTCTGAGTGCAAGTGCTTTTACGCATGTGAGTACTTGTATGGATATATATGCACACACATACATATATTTATATGAAAAAGTTTGCACACACACAAAAAAATGGTTAAATATCTTCACCCTTCTATAACATCAACAGCTCAGATCATTTGAAAACAAGTACATTTGTGAATACTGAGCTAAGGAGGCCTGGTTTCCTACACACTCATGCCTGCAAACTGACAGCTTGCACATGACTCGAGATACAAGCTCCAACTGCAGCTTTTCCCACACAGGGCAGTTCATTACATCCCCTGCCCATCGGGATTCCCTGGTGCCTGACAATAACTGAAATCAGTGCAGCCTGGCCCTACAGAGATGCCTGTTCTCTTTACTATTTTCCATGACATCTGTAAAATCACTGCTGTCTTCAGACCTCTACCTTTTTGCCGAGCTGGATTAAGAAGCTACGGAAGAGCCCAAAAAGGAAGATGAGGACAGGCAGGCAGAAAAATTGCTTCAGCCTTATCTCCTCAGGAAGCCAGGCTAAACACACAGTTCATCCTCAGAGAGGATGCATATTTCTGTGAAAACATTGCAGATATTTTAGAGTGTCAGAACTCATCTGTTTTCAAAGCAACCTATGCAAGATCGTTTTGTTTCTTTGAAGAAAAATGGTTCTAATTGATCCCAATTAAAGTCAAATGCATTTAACTTTTTCTAACTGCAAATTAAGTTATTTGAGGTGATGTTCATAAAAGAATAAAAACTAACTTAATCAGAAAGATAAGACTTGTCTATGCTGTACTGCCAGTACAGTCCTTCATGATGGAGCACCAGGCCCCCAGCAAAGAGCTTTTGTGAGACAGTCAGGTTGTAATATTCCCAGGTTAGAGCTGCACAAACAAGATGCGAAGCAGCTAGGTACTCAGTCCAGTACCAGTCAGAAGTTTATGGCAGAAAAAGCAGAAAAAAAGCCAAGCATTAGACAGGTTTTCACCTTACCACAAGCAGAAATACAAACAAGACAGCAAACTGTTGCACTAGAGAAATACAAGATCAAATAAAAGAGCATGCAGTTCTTTGCAACTGGCTGTGTATTAGCTGAGCCACAGGGGCAGTGACAGGAGCTTTAGGAGACCGATCAAGTACAGGGTCATTGGTGCCAGCAGGTGCTCTGGGAACATCCCTGCTGGCATCAGAGCTAGGTCACTATTCCAAGAGTGCCAGTGACCCTTCTTTGCCCCTTACAAGGCAGCTGTCCTGTAAGCACAGCCCTCAACAGAACTGACCATCCATTTTTTTGCTTTTTCTGTTTTTCCATGGTTTCTAGTATTGTGTACACCTGACAGATGGATACTGTTCAAGAGCAATGACTAAGTTTGTCTTATAAAGCACCAACCCTTGACCAGGCGTTGGACAGCTGTCAATATCCACGACCTCCTGTTAAATCTCTGTCATTCAGAAAGAGAGAAACTAACTGCTATGATGATACAAACTCTCCATAAAATGGGAGTAATATAAATGTTTACATGTACATCATATATATAAAATTTAAAACACTTCCATCTTAGTATGAAACAACTTCTGGCAGGGGAGACAGGGAAGGAAGGAAGAAGTGATGGGAAACAGGCACAAAGAAATTATATCTAAAATAATTTAGTTTCTCTGGTTAATCTTCCAAATCAGCTGTTTAAGCCCAAAAACTGTTTGGGTTTGTCTGTGCTCATGACACAGAGCTGTCAAAGTAAGACTTATCTGGACGTGGGCTGTAAGATATTGACTATAATCAGATTCAAAAATGAGGAGGGTGCATGAGAGAGTCTTCATTACCTACCAGACAACATAAAGGAATCCTTATCATGACAAGGATTAAGAATCCTTCGTGCTATAGGAAGACTTCTGTGTGAATAAAAACCTGTCCCTTATTTCCTTCCTTTTAAGTCCCATGCAACTGTCATGTTGAAGCAGTGGCATAGTTCCATGCCTGTTTTCCAGACTGAATACACTGATCCAATATTAGATGTAATGCAGCTCCATGCTGATGGAGACTACATCCCTGCTCAGTTACACAGCGCGCAAACACACGAGAATTATTTTTGGTGAGACTTCCTGTACACATCTTCAACCCAGCTAAGAGCAGCAATGAGACACATGGATAATGTTTTAAATATTAAACAAGTCATATTTAACTCTCAGAAGTCCCTCCCCGCAAAAGCTAGCATCCTTATCTTTGGGTTTAGAAGGAGGGAAATGAACTTCCCCGTCACCTTTCCAAGCCCCTCTTCCCATGCTGCGGGAATGGGCAGCCCTCTGACGCAGGCAGCTTGGCTGCTTGTGCACCGTGTCGCAATCGTGAATTGCAAAGACAGACAACAACCAAAAAGACCTACAATACATGAAAAACTTTTTCAAGCTACATTTAAGAAAGCAATTCAAGCTCTGAATCAGAAACTTGTTTCAAATGATAAATGCCTGACTCATTTACACAAATTATTGTAGTGTACAGAAAACTGTTTTACTACCCAGAACACACACTCCTGTCAGTTTTAAGTAGGCCAATAATTCAATTTCATCAACCAAAGAGCTGACCATCTCATCACTCCGCTGAATAGAGTTGGCAACCATATGCACCTTCAAAGATGACAGTAATAGGGCACAAGTGATTAGTGCTACCTCTTAGCTCTCTGAGCCCTGTAGTTGAACAAGTTATATATAGCTCTGTAAAGGAGAAAAACCCAGAACTCGATGGGAAAACAAAGGAGAGCAGAGATTCATTTCTTCTCTAACTCACTCAAACCCAGTATGTGAAAATAAAAAATAAATAAAGAAGAAAAAAATTCTCAGCTCAGTGTATTCTAACAAGAGCAGAGACAGACTTGGAAGTAGCTTAGCTCCTATCAACACACTTAGGTGAACTAGCAAGATTTTATTTTCAAGACTCAGATCTGAGCTGGTGGGTGTTGTGTATCTCCTAAGTTGACAGATTTGGAAATCGACACAAATTTAAGTGTCTTGTGTAGACTCAGCTCTTACAATCATATGGCTACCAGCAAACAAGCCAGGCAAGCCCTTGGGTAGAACTGCTGGATGCCCACAACATTTCCAAGTATATAGTCACTGGAGGAGGAGGCCAAGGCAAAGACCAGGTGTGATCAGAAATGGAAGACGAAGAACAGACCAGATCAGCCACAGTCAGCAATGCAAACAACTGCAACCCACACGTTCTGCAAGTGCTGCCTATGGGTGCTTCTGCTGAGCAGTGGCTTGGCTTTTGGTAAATCACACTCACGAAATCCTCTAATAAAAAGATTTAGAGTGGCCTTCACCTGGTAGTGCTAGCGTATTGCATAGAACACCAGTCTCAATTTAAGTGAATAATTTTTTGAAGGGTTTTTAATTTGACCTTTAAAATATCCCTCCTTTTATTTATTGACATAGTGCCAGTTTTCCACTTATCTCCAGTTTCACAACCCTGAATGAGTGATGTGGTTGTACTATATTTATTCCATTAAGTTGCTTCCTAATTGCTCCATAACCTCAGATCCTACATTATAAAATAAAGCATACTGCTACTTTTAAACGAAGAGGTTTTTCAAATTCATGCCCTAAAGACTTTGGGAGCATGACACCTTCAAGGCACAGCAGGACATGGGTAGAAAAGAGCCAAGGACAAATCATGTTCAAGTGCCTGCCAGGTAATGGTTTTGAGGCTTCATTTTAGATGAGGACTCCCTAGATCCCCATCCAGAATTAACCAGCAAGAAGTGACACCTTCATTTTAACACTGCTGACCAACAAGGACTATATTAAAAAGCCCAACACCAAAGTACGTAGAAACCTGGGGTTAGCTCCCGCTGCTCCTAACAGCAGGGCCTCACACAGTCTCACCCCTAGCTCATTTCACTAGGGCATATCCCAGCAAAGCCGTTCTGCCCTCAGAATGGCCACGATGCCAACGCCAGGTCAATGCTGCCGTAAACGGGAAGCTAGCAAACGGGAGCCTGCATGTACCTGTAGGTACCCTGCCAACTGCAAGAGGACTCACATGAGCAAGTTTTCATAAGCCACACAGGCACCAATGATTTTCTTAAAAATAGTTCTTAAGTCAATTTTCCAGTTAACAGGATGAAGTATCACAGAACACTCAAAGAAACTGAAAAGATTTTATATTTTTATATTTTAAGGTATAGAGAAAAAAAATTATTTTAATCCCCCCCCCCAAAAAAAAAAAAAAAAATCATAGAATGCTTAAGGTTGGAAGGGACCTCTAGAGGTCATCTAGTCCAACCCCCTGCAAAAAATGTTTTTAATGAAACTAAGCTATTAAAAGATGTTATATTTTAAAAAATGAATTTGATATTCAAAAATACTTTTTATTTTCTCAAAATTAAACACTGAAGTACCTAAAAATATTTCAGATTTTAGTTTTTTAAAAAACTAAAAATAGAATTTCTCTAGAATTTTTTAAAAAAATAAATAATTGGAAATGGAACAAAAGAAATTAATAATTTTTCAGGAAAAATGTTTTCAAAACATAGGAAAACATTTTTAATATAAAATGTTTTTTAAATATATATTTTTATTGTTGAAATATAAGTCAGACCAGACCAGCCTTTGGCTTTTCAATACAGCTAGGACTTGTAGCATTGCCTTATAAAGCCAGGCCCTGCATCCTGAAAATTTTGCAGCACTTGCACAAACAAGGTTGTTCCTAACAGAGGCACGATATTCCGCAAGTTTCCATTCACTTTTGAGAAAGGGCAAGGCTGGGGAAAAGAGGGCCATGCCCCAGCAAAGGTGGTTTACTCCACCCCCCGGACGGTGTGAGGAAGAGGATGGTCCACAGGCTTCCTTCTCTTTGGGCAGAGGGGAAGAAAGGGCAGAGAGAGGAGGGCAGAGGAGCCAGGCAGGCCCACGAGGAAGGTGGGATCCTTGTCCACCCGCCCTGCACGGATGCGGGGTAAACGTGAGGTGAGAGCCGAGGCCAAGGCAGGCCGCTTGCCCAGCAGGTACTGCTGGGGCCTCCTGTGGGCTGGCCCCGATGGAGGGACCGAGGCCAGGACCAGCACCGCTCCTCCAGCTCCGCACGGAGCCCTGAAGCAGCCAGGGTGGAAGAGCCCTTTTACTGCAGCTGGCTGAAGAACCCCAGCTGCTGCACGAAGGAAGAGGCTTCCCAAAGATAACACTAGGGAGGGCAAAGTGAGCTCTAGAGCTTGGAAGCAGGACAGGAAATCAGAGCTGGAACCAGGGAGGGCTGAACACTGGTAGAAATTAAAGACAGGGCCTGTACACCAAGATCCCACTTGTTCAATAAGAATGTAAAGGGGGAGTAATAGACAGATATCTATCTTGACCAGGCAGGCACAGGGGCCATGCACCTCCATCCTCAGAGCAGCCCCATCTAACACAGCTCACTCCACTTTGACAAGGGGGCCCCAGACTTCCCTTCCATCCCGATTCCCCCAGGACTTGGGGATAAGGGAATGGGCTGGGAAATCTGAGCAGGGGAACTCAGGGTAAAAATGACTGCCTGAACCACACAAGTGATCCCTCAGCTCAAGTGGTACGAATCCTTGTGGGAAAGCACAGCAGCGGTCACAACTTTCCTGAGGACTCTACAGGACACAGGTGGGCACTACAGGACACAGGAAAGTGAGAGGTCTCCCTTCCAGCAGTTTAAAAGCATCAGGTTGAGCAGGATTCATTTCTCAACAGCCCCCTCAGACTACCCAGTCTCACTCATTCCCCAGGCTTTGAGGATAACTATAGCCTGACCTTCTCAAGCCATCTCAGTTTGTCAGCAGGTAGTCAAGAATGAAAAAATAAAGGTAGAAAATTTATAGCTAAGATAGCTGAACACCAACAGGGAGGATTTTTTCCTTTTCCAGAGTTCTTAAGCAACGCAGGACAACCATTTAAAGCACTGTTCATGGGCTCAACACTGATTTTGGGAGAGAGGGCGGTTGAAACCATATTTCCATATTTCATTTTCTAATTTGCAGAGATGCTGCAAATTCATCTGTAGTCACTTGGGAGTCATCCTGAACATCTGACTGTACTGTGCTATGCAGTCTAAGAAATAGGTCCAAGATGTCTAGTCACAGATTAGAAATTAGTATTTTTAGTGTTGGTCTCTCTTTGGACCTACAATAGTTCAGCTGGGAACAAATTCATCATGTAATACATCTTGTGAAAATATATTAAGCAGCATTTATGTAGCGTTTACTCCATTATAGATAAAAAGATTCCTTAATGATTCAAGTTAGCTCTCTTGCACTAGAGCTCTTATTAGAAGTGGTGCTTAGAACAACACCTCAAGTGAGGCAAGGAATGTATCCTGTGCGCAGCTTCCCTTCCTCTCACCCAAAATTGCTCAGGTACCTAATGAATTACTTCTGATTTTCATTTTCCTTAGCATCCACCAACTCTCCTATCTTCCCAGCTGCTATATTAGCAGACACTACCCACAGCTTGGTGCCCCTGTTGACACCAAGGCAGCTTGGTACAGGCATCTATCCCTCTGCAGGAGATCCACATCTCCCCCCAGCTGAAATCACAGAGAACTTTGCAGCAGGGTTCACTAAGCTCGGGCACTCGCCTTTACCAAATGTTAACTGCTGGGAAATTTCAAATTCAATCTGATTACTCTCCTATGTTGCAAGAGAGACAAACCACAACTACTCATTTAGATAAAATATTTTTACATAGTACAGAGTTGATACTTGTTTGCCACAAAGATTAGCAACAAATTAAAAACAAAACCCTAAAATGTTGGACTAATTCTTCCCTTCAGACTGAAAAGACCCAGAAAAAAAAAAAAAAAAAAAAACAAACTGCTGTTGGGTTTATTGTTTTAGTTTTATACGCACAGAACAATAGTTGCTCATTTTTCATGGCTTCAGTAATATACTGTAGTGACAGACTTGTAACTTGTTTTCTTTCAGCGTTTTTAAACTCTGTACATGAGCATCAACATCTTAAACCACTCTTGAAAACTTCCAGCCTTTTTTTGTTTGATGACACTCAGATGTTATATTTACTTAAAGCTTAAAGGGAATGTATCTCATCCTCTTGATAATCTTCTTTAAAAGATTCTAACCAAATAAAGAAGTCTGAGAATTTTCCCACATCAGTGTACTCATTTCAGCTCAAAACCACTTTATAAAGATGAGAAAAGAATCTAAGGGAAAGATGACATTAAAATAGACCTTAAAAGACCAAGGTTCTTTTTTTGTTGTTATTGTTCTCACTAGAATATCTAGGAAAGCACTGTATCCACTGAACAACAGCTTGGTTTCAATAACTATTTAGAAAAAAAAATCCAATAGGACTATAAAACTAGAACAGTGTCGCTCAGCTTCAGCAATGCTACCTTACTGATATAGTTAACTTGTAAGTAAAAGTCAACAACGCAGGCTACAAAGACCAGCCAAATTCTTTATGTAAAGTACGTATTATCACTAGAGCAGATAAGAAAGCCTTTAAGCTAGAACTGAAAACAAATCTATGTTTAAACATATACGATGGTTCCTATTAGGCTGCTCCCGTGCGCCAGTCACTGCTCTCGGACAAGGTGGCTCAGCTGTGCTCTAGCCACTACCTGCCAGCTCAGTTCTGTCCATCTTGTTCCCATGGATCAGACATGGGAACACAGCGCAGAAAAACGGTCAAGGCAGCAGCTTCAGCCCTCTTGGACCTCAGCAGTCCTGCGAAGTCTTCCTCCAAACTGAGGTTTTATTAACTGCCTCAGTTAGGAATATATTTTGCAGCATTACTTCTAACCCTTCCCCAAAAGCTTCCTGCAGCTTCTCTCTAGGAGAGATGGAGCACATTTGCTGCAAGAGCAACCACTACGGCACTCGAAAGGCTTGGGCTCTTCTCAGCCGTGAAGCAGAGGGGGTTATGAAAGCCCAGCTGACGGCTGCACGAACAAACATGACTTTCTTAAGTACTAAGCAAGTGCTTAGTAAGCTAGCATCTTAAACCATACATACACAGGCCTATATCCACAAAGACAGTTAAGGAACTAGTCACTTGTATTTTTCACCTGTTTAAAATTCAGCTATTTCTCTTCAGTGCCTTGTGAATTCAATCTACTTACCAATAACAAGACAATTCTAAAAAATATTTCCCAAATTTAAGGCTATTGTGTATTAAAACAGGAATCTAATTATCTATAAAGAAAAGCCAAGTGCCAGGAAAGCAATCATTTATTTGATTTCAGCACTTCACATCCTGATCCAAAAACCAAAGCCGGTGAGAAAGACTTCAGTAGGCCACCGGATGGCTGCACACAAGCTACACCACATCCCACACTGATGCCCTGTAGTCGACACCTCTTGCGGAGTCAGAGCTTCTCAACTGATCCTAATGCACCCGCAGTCCCAGAACAGAAGCGCTCTGTGGAGGAAGCAGTACTGCAGGACTCCCGAACCACCTGCATTTGGTGTCAAGTGCCTCCCGCTCCCCTTCCGCGGGCCCCGCGCCAACCTCAGGAGAGGGCCTTTCCCCTCCAGCCTCACCGTCCTCATGCTCTGCAGGCGGCAAGAGCGGAGCTCTTGCATAACAGGGTGCACGTAGTGTCAGCCCCACGCCAATGTGCTGGCAGCCTTGTGGTGCTGCCGGGATGCCTGCACTGCTGCTGCTCTGCCGGGGGCTCTCCACAGCCCCACAGCCTTCAGCGCTACCAACCACCTCCTTTAGCAGCTACCACTTCCTTAGCCATGAGGGTCCTTACCTCCCTCTCATGCAAACAAGTGCTACTCGGTAGAACCCCTTCAGCATTCCTCTTAAAAGAAATGAAAGTGCTATTTCCAGTGGTTTATAACTCAGCTGGAAAAGTTTTGCTTTGGGCTGCAACTCAGTGCAAGGCATGAGAATTCACCGAGAACACTCCTCTGCTTTGTGAAACACAGAGCAGAGTCAATAGAGCCATCTGTGAACTGCAAAGCAAAACACCAGGAAAGTGTGCCACAAAGGTACGGCTATGACGAGGATTAATGCTGTCCTAGTGCATGGGTGACTGAAAAGCCCTGGGTATTTTCTTATGCCAGTTCTTACTCAAGAGTACATACAAAACAGCGAGCGAGAAAACTTACTGTGCGAGCCTGGCTTCTCTGACCAGCCCCGGTAACACAGCAGACCCAAAACAGTCATTATGGCCAAATCCACTTCAGCTGCTACATTTTGTAGTTTACTGTTCCGCATTATCACCTAGTGTTTCCCTGGACAGCTCGCACGTTCGTATTTACATGACAGACTACAGAGGTTCAGATTAGCTTCTTTTCTTTTTTTTTTTTAAACCCTGAAGCAGATCAGTTTGACACAACGCAAGGACCCTGGAGCGGTTATTTCTGCTCAGTGGTAAATACTTTTCACAGTCACTCAGCACACACTGAGAACTCCGATACAGCCAGAGGAGATTCAATTCTATTGAGATCTTTGATTTTGTGGCACTTCCAGAGCCAAAAAAAAAAAAAAAAAAAAAAAAAAAACCAACAACAACAACAAAAACCACACTATGGGCAGAATAGGTTTAGTATAGCGGTGCAGTAGGCATACATATTGATCCAGTGCATTGTTAGCCGTGAGTTAATGCTAATATTCTTTAATCACAGCAGTTAAATTTGGTCATGATGGTACCCACTAAGCACAACAAGATTCTCAGTCACACTTCCTAGGTAATACTCGTGCATCAGCAAGTACCCTCTTTAACCTCAGACACACACACTTATTGCCAAAATTATTCTGCGTTTTATTATGCAGCCTTTATTTTTTATAGGTGCAGAATTTTCCATTTAGACTACAGCAGATGTTAGCCAGCAAATATTCACTATATAGAGGGAATACCTCCTCCCTCTTAAGGACCTCAGTAGCGCTTCAGAAACAGCACCTGAACCGGTAACCTCACGTAATGCCCAACTGCTTAGAAAAGCAAAACATTTAACTTGGGTCCTGCATGTACCTGTACATTTCTTGTTAGTTCACCAAAAATTGAATAACTGTAATGCAAAGGCTGAGCCTATGCTGCCTATACACTAAGAAAAAAAGAATAATGATCAGAAAGAAAACAATTCCTGAGTATCAGGCAAGTCATTCAAGTTTAGTCTGGCACTATCCTCTGAACACGAATCACCTACATCAGCCCAAGGTTTACTACTGTGGATGTGGTCAGGTAGCTAACTTAGACACCCAACTTCTTAATGTTTATATAAACAAAGTCACTCGTGCTGTAGCTTGGTGCTATTTCCCTCCTTGAACGCCTGCAATCTCAGGTGCACAGAGGTCAGGCTCACGCAGGGCACACGGGGAGCAGCGGCAGAACTGCAGCAGGTAACAGGACAGGACCTGCTCCTTCGGCCCCTGCTCTGCTGTCCCTCCACTTTGCACTGTGGACACCCTCAGCACAGCTGAAGTCATGGGAGAGAGAAGAAAAAAAAAAAAAAAAAAAAGGCTCTCAGAAAGCAAGTTCTCCCAACTGTCTCTCCCAACCTTCTCCTAAAGCCACTCACGCCTCACTCCATTCCATATCCCAACATATTTCCCGATGGACACCTGGGGCACCGGACCCTGCACACAACCCAGACCCAACGCAGTGCCACAGGAACCAAGCAGAGAACCCCCCGTCTGCCTGGCTCCTCCACAGCGCTGCGTTCTTGGCTGGGCGCCTTGAGAAAGGGGAAAGCTGAACAGAAAGGGCTCCGCTCTGAAACAGCCTTGGGCGCAGCCGATAAATAAATAATTAAAATAAGGAAAACAGAACCCAGGTGCCCTGGCAAGAGGGCCACAGCGGAGGCGGTTTGGAGAGGAGCCCCAGGGCGATCCCGGCACCGGGGCAGGGGCGGCGCAGGTGGCCGCGCCGCGCGGAGCCGCCGGCCCGCGCAAGGCAGCTCCGGGCGCCGCACAAAGTTTGCCCGGCGCCCGGCGCGGCGGGGAACGGCCGCCCCGCGGCCCCCACGGGCGCCCCGCGCGCACCTGCCCCGCGGCAGGGCCGCGCCGCGCTCCGCAGGGCCGCGCCGCCCGCAACATGTGCGCCGAGCCCGCCGGGCGGCTCGAGGAGCCCCGCGCGCCGCGCCGCTGCGCCCCCCGCGCCGCCGCCCGGCCCCGGGGGGCTGCCGCGGGCGCAGCCTACTTACATCGTCCCACTTGACGAATTTGATGCCCTTCTTGAGCGTGTCGGAGACGCAGACGGGCTTGAGCTGCAGCGCGTGCACCCCTGGCTGCGCCCCGGCCATTTGGCTCGCATGCAGCGCGCTGCGCGGAGCGGAGGAGCCGCGGGCGGCGGCGGCGGGAGAGGGGCGGGAGCCGCGCGCGCACAAGGGGGCGGCTGCCGAGGCGGCGCGCGGAGCGGAGCGAGAGGCTTCAGCGGCGCCCGCGCAGGCGGCCGGCGCGGCGGCTCGTGCTCCGCGCGCCGCGGCTCATGCTCTATATACGGCCGTCCCGCCGCCCGCGCACCCCCGCGCACGCAGCTCCGCTCACGCGCGCGCCGCGGCGCGGAGCGAGCGCCGCTGCCCGCGCGCGCCGCCCCTCCCCCTCTCCTCCTCCTCCTTCGCCTCCTCCCCCCGCGGCGCAGCGCGGCCCGGCCCGGCCCGGCGCGGCCCCCAGGCTCCCCGCGCCGGTCAGCGCGCGGCGGCACCGCCACCTGCCGGCGCCGCCCGCGGAAACGGCCCCCGCGGCGCTGCCGGGGGCGGCCCCTTCGGCAGGGCGGCGCGCGGGGCGCCCTGGCTGCCCCCGCCCCGAGCCGCGCGGGTGCGGGGAGCCCCTTCGCGGGGAGCGGCGGGGACGGCTCCTCGGGGCCCGGCTCGCTCCTCCTGCCGCGGAGGAGGCCGTGCACGGAGCGAGGCTCGGCGAGGAGGCCGCCGCGGGCAGCCCGGGTTGCGCGCAGAGGGAGGGCACTTCGGAAAGAAATGTTGGGATACTTCAGAGACAAATAGAGAAATCCGTATTTAGTCCGGGCCACGAGGCAGCTTTATTTGTTTAAACTTAAAAGCAAGTCACATAAACGGAGAACTGGACTCCTGTTTTCTTCTCACAGTGAGTTGCTGGGTGGTTAATGCTTCTTGGGCCTCTACCAACTTCTTTCCACTTCAGTAAGAAACTTTTCCCTGCCTTTAGTGGGAGCTGAGTCTGCTCGTTTATGAGTCTATGCAGGGAATAACAAACATGCTCCGGGGCCAATTAATCCATTTGATGTATTTTTTATTCTTATCAGCCTCTCTTGCAATATTGGTGTCACATTAGTCAGGATGAAAGCCTGCTCAGGCACTGCTGCACTTTAATTCTTGCTGATTTGCCATGACTTAGAAGAAACAAACAAAAAAAATCCTGGGTTTGACTGCGCTGTAATACAGGATTGCTCTACTTACCATGGGGAAAGTGGCAGGGACTTTCAGTGGTATTTTCACAACTGCTTTTTCATCCAAGTACATGGTATACAAAAGAATAAAAATAATATTAAAATCCCCCAGAAAAATAAGGACAAAAAGCACTGATACTCCTGCAGCAGTCATGCATTACCACTTAAGCACTTGTATTTGCAGCAGTCCACCAAAGTCATCTTTTTGGAAGAGGTAAAGCTCTCACTAATTGCTCTATCTCTGCAGCAATTTTCTCTACGAGTATATAATGGATTTTGCTTGGCCTAGCCTTAGTTAAAGTCTCCGTTAGGAAGAAACGATTCCAGTACACAAGGATACCTCATGATTCCCGATGATACCACAAGATGCCTGGGAATGCATTAGTCTGAACACGGCAGAGGTCGTCTTTCTGCATGAAGTATTGCTTGGAGCAATTCTGTGGCTTCTCAGACGCAAGTATTTTAACGAAATGCAGCGTACCACTTCTTGGTACTCGGGCCAAGAGAACTTGGCTTTTATATGGTGGATATCTAATTTTGCATCAAAATGGGAAAAGTCTGCTGAAATCCAGAGCTCAGTGAATTCGGTGGGAATTTTAGTTTTCACCCCAGATACGTAGCTTGCGTGTTACTGCTGTGGGTGCCTATGCACCACCGAGGAGGACATGCTCTGATTGTATAGGCCATGCTGCACACATTTAAATTCAGTGCACATCTAAACGGAAGCTTTCTCTTCCACAACACATGGAATCAGTGACCTGGCAACAGGCTGTGTTCAGCAGCGCTGCTTCCCCTAGAAAGGCTACGTTGTCTTATTACATGATCAAAGTCAGGGAAAATAAGAAGCAGACGCACCTTTTCTCCGAATTGGCGGTAAGCCTTTCCGAATGTATCGAGTATTATTCTTATCTTCTGTTTCTCCTGTCAGCCCCTTTAAGTTCCAAGAAATTGGATACTGCAAGTAGTACGCTTGGTTGTGGTTGGCTGTGTTCAAAAAAAAATCTTACCCTGGACAGTGAAATGATACTTGTGTAAATGTGAATTATTTGCACGCAATATATCTGTAATGCGTTCTTTCAATATAACATGCGTGTTTATGTACAGGTATTTAATATCCAGAGAAATAAACTGGATATGCATAAGCTTTAGACTCACATATGCACATGTATGTAGACAAATAGGAGCAAGGAGCCCTAAGTGATTTGAATAACAGATGGCATTGATCTAAGTGGGATCAAAGGAAGATACAAAGAAAGCTGTATTGAAAGACTGTGTCATTAATTGAATATTGAAAGACTCACGAATTGATAAGAAAATTGCATTACAGATAATTGAGTCTTCTAAATTTGATTTCAGAGAAATACATATGATATATCTCACTGCCATTTCTATCCCAGGTTTATTGGTATCAGACTGCATTTTGTAAAGAAGCAATGGCATCAGCTCGAATGCCATGGAGCAGCTAACATATTCAGAGTTAGGCGTTAGTAGCAGCATCTGCTGGATTTGGGATTAAAGATAAACTCGGCTTCAACGGGAGTACATCATCCTAATTGCATTTTAAATTGGGTGAAATTATTCTTTAATTTTCAGTGGGAGCAGGATCATTAACTTCTACTGAACAACTCTCCAGAAGAGAAATACAGAGAAATTGACCCTGCATCTCCCATAAAAGCACAGCCACTCCGAGCGAAATGCCCTCCAGATAGCGCACTCACAGAGCCCAGGCCTTCCAGCAGCGCAAGGGGCACGAGCCCGTCCTGTGCAAGGCTGCCTTGTTAGGAAATGAGACCCACTGAGGACACCGGTCTCAGGAGATACTGCACATATTGCAGATGACACCAAACTGGGAGGAGTGGCTGACACTCCCGAGGGCTGTGGTGCCATTCAGAGGATCCTCTAGAAAGGTTGGAAAGTTGGGCAGAGCCTCCTGAGGTTCAACAAGGACGGGGCAGGGTCCTCTACCTGGGGAGGAATAACCCCAGGCACCGGTACAGTTTAGGGGTTGACCTGCTAGAAACCAGCTCCAGAGAGGGATTTGGGAGTCCTGGTTGGCAACAGGTTAACCATGAGCCAGCAATGTGCCCTCGTGGCCAAGAAGGCCAATGGGCTCCTGGCTGCATCAGGAGGAGCGTTACCAGCAGGTCAAGGGAGGGGATCCTGCCCCTCTGCTCAGCTCTGGTCAGGCTACACCTCAAGTACTGGATGCACCTCTCGGCTCCCCAGGACAAGAGAAACATGGAGCTTCTAGAGAGGGTCCAGCGGAGAGCCACAAAGATGATTAAGGGACTGGAGCTTCTATCTTATGAGGACAGACTAAGCAAGCTGGGCCTATTTAGTCTGGAGAAGAGAAGGCTGAGAGGAGACTTGATCAACATGTTCAAGTACCTGAGGGGTGATTGTAGGGAGGATGGGGCCAAGCTCTTCTCAGTGGTGGCCAGTGACAGGACGAGGGGTAACAGGTGTAAGTTGAAATACAGGAAGTTCCACCTCCATATGAGGAAGAACTTCTTTACTGTGAGGGTGACAGAGCCCTGGAACAGGCTGCCCAGAGAGATTGTGGAGTCTCCTTCTCTGGAGATCTTCCAAACCAGATCTTCAGAGTGGTCTGAATGCCACTCTGTGCCACGTGCTCTAGTTTTCCCTACTGGAGCAGGGGGGTTGGACAAGATGATCTCTAGAGGTCCCTTCCAACCTTAACCATTCTGTGATTCTGTGATGTTTCTTTTTTTTTTTCCTATTTTCACTTACTAAAACAGTTAATCTGCTAAATTAATAACTCCAAGAGCACGCACAGCCGGTGGAAGCAGTGCAGTTCGTCACAGGGGCTGGCCATGCACGCGCCGCGCTCGGACACCCCTGCGCTGAGGGGCAGGCGGCTGGTGCAGCCCGGCCTGCGGTCAGGTGGCCCCGGAGAGCCGGTGACACTGTAAAACACACGAAGCGCCATGGCAACAGCGAGCCTGGCAACGGGCTGCTGCGCCACGGGAGGGCATCTCCTACCCGAGCCTGGTTCCTCTCACCGTCCCCTCGGCAATACTGTTTTTCTTCCTGTGGGATCTTCAAAGAGCCTCCTCTCCCCGCCGGGTGTCAGGCCAGGCCGGACGCGCGGCTGCTGCCCCGCGACACTGCCGCGGTGCTGGGCTCCAGCTCTGCCGTGGTCCTGTCCCTGCCCGCCACGGCTCCCTCAACACACAGGTGGCCCCCTGGCCTGTCCCTGTCCCCACGGAGGTGCCCTGTGAACCCCCACATTCACCTCTGCGCTGGGAGAACCATTACAGAACTATATATGATATATATATGTTAATGCAATGTTTGCAGCAAGCCAAAAAAGCAAGTGGTTCTCTAGAAAGTGTTAATTCACTCTGTGGTATGTAAGAGAAACTGTTTTTGCTTCTCTGTTATTTGCAGCTTAATACATTTTCGCACATGGCTAAAACCAGTCCCTAAAATGTACAAAACATTTCAGAATGC
Source organism: Tinamus guttatus (assembly GCF_059628265.1). NCBI lineage: Eukaryota > Metazoa > Chordata > Aves > Tinamiformes > Tinamidae > Tinamus > Tinamus guttatus. Next base: position 1,897,551 of record NW_028288937.1, on the reverse strand, counting down.
TGCACTAAGGTAATTCACTGCCTACTGGATTTCTTAAATAACAGCTGGTGTAAACTGTGAAAGGTCTGCTGACTTGAACACTGTGCATTTGTTTACGCCTGTGTAATGTTCACACCTTTGCCTGCCTTTCCTCCTCTGGCTCTTCGCTGCTAGCCCAGCTGAGGCGGCCAATTTGAGCTGGCTGGTGTGTAGGCCGTCGCACCCGCTTTTAGTTACACGCAGGTTAGCCGCGGGTGGTACCAAAACACAGAAACATGAAGCGTGTTGCAAAACAGAAATTGCAATGAACAAAAACACTGTGGGGGGGGGAAACACCCCTTGGAAACTAAAAATTTTGCACTTTGTAGCTGCCACATGAACGAAGCACTTTCTGTACTTCACGCAGACAGAAAAGGAGACTGCCCGCATGACACCTCTCGCAGAACAGGCAACTCAGTAGCTGCCTTTGAGTTTTGAAAAGCACCCGCTGGGTGTTTTGGAGCTCTGTTCCCCTCCTGTAACTTGCACAGTGCTAATGACCACATGCACCACAGCTTTCCACTGCCAGGGCAAAGCAAACCAGCCCTTCGCTGCAGCTCCCGTCACGCAGCAGCGGGACCCTGCCTGGGAAGCTGCTGAGCTCCGGCCTAAGCTATAGGTTCTGTGCAGCTTGAGAAACTTTGCACGTGCAAGCCTGATGCAGGATGGTCTGCCTTTAGGCAGGACGCAAGACTAAGGGAGAACAAGTGAATTTTCAGATGTGCCCTGATCTTTCTATAAACCCCAATGAGAAATTCATCTTCCAGCTCCCCTCTTACTAGGAGGCAGAAACATGTGCAGAGCCTGTCACAAACATGCCCTGGGTTTTTGCTTGTCACCAGACCCAGTCCTTGTCTAGTTATAAGGACTCAGTTTAAGTAGTTTAAAAGTGAGAGCTCATTACACCAGTAGCTGTACTTGATTTCCATTATCCTTTATAGAAAAGATTTTATGATTCTTTTAGATCTTACTAAGTTAAGGAAAAAATCTGGCTTGGGTTTGCTGCATTGGCAACTTGACGTATTCCTTTTTTTAAAAAAAAAAGGAATAAAAAAAAGATTTCCCAAGTGCTTTTGTGTCTTTTGATAGTTCTCACAAATTAATCCCAGAAGATTTTAACGATGTGTCTTATCTTGAAGTGAAGCAGCCCATTTTAAATTTCATATCCAATAACATGATTACCCTATTCCATTTTCAGCAGCACTTTTATAATATCCGTAACTTTTCTGAATCATCACAGACTTCTCATTCCCACTCTGGCTATTCTACAAAACTTGCTGTTGTAAAGGGTAAAATTCCACAACCGACAAAACATTAATCACAAAGCAACAGAGCACCATTTGCGTAGCTGAAAACAGTTGCTCTAAACTGTATTTCCAAGACTTGGAGCAATCCTGCTCTGATGCAAACCCCGAACCACAAGATCTCTTAGAATGAACTGTAACCATGGCAAAAATCCAACCCTCGGTTACATTTTAGAGAAAGTGATTTAAATTTAGAGCAGTTCTTAACATTAAGATTAAAAAGCACACTTGGAACATGCCAAGTGGAAGGAAGGACTAGTCAGCCTCCCGCTGCCTACCAGCAACTTGAGTGCAAGTCCCAGGCCAGAATGCCCAAGGATAGTGCAGTCTTAAATTATCACAGTGGATTACCAATTCTTACACTGCTAAACCACTGAGACTTTTAGGAAGATTTCTCAAGATTTAAGGCATCCTTTTAGGCAGAGACATCCATTCCTCAAGGAGCTAACGGTAACAGATGCAATCGCCCAGGATTTAGGTAAAACCCGTGAGGCTGGAAATACAGGTTCGGAGAGCGGTTGAGCTGAGGCCTGTGCTGTGCGTCTGTGGCAAGGAAAGCGCTCGCAGGTAAAGCACTTGGCTGTCTGGGAGGCAATCTGCTCTAACAGGATGCCCGCTGAGCAATCAGAAACAACATTTACCAACCTCCCACCCTGAAGACATTGTTCGAGGCATAAAGCCATTGTCAGAGAAAGGTAGGAGGTTAATCGGAGGAGGAAAAATGCCTTTTCAAAGGCCACCATAGGCTGAAAGTTGGTATTCGTAAGCTAAGCAGAGCTAGCAAGAGGAGAGAAGAAATGAACAGTGCTGGTCACCTTATTCCCATTTTACGTCAGACATTAAGTAAGTGCCAAAGTAATAGCCAAAGCCCTCTTAGTCCACAAGGAGAGATGAAGAGAACTAATAGGTCAAACCGCAAGGGCCCATTGCAATTTTGGCTGAAGTCATCAGCTTTGATGGGTGTTCAACAGGCCCTCAGAAAGCAAATAACCTAAATGATCTTTTCATGGGATTATGCAACCGTTTTGATGAAACAGATAATGATTAATTTAGGATTCAACATTCATTTCCCTAGTAGTCTTGTAAATATGTAAAGGTCGTGACATATAGTTTCAAATAAGAAAGAGCAATTATCATAAAGAAACTTCAGGCTTCTGAGTAGCCCGCTGCCCCAGGACTGCAAGGAGAACAGAGCTCCAAATTAACAGCGCAGAATATGACAAAGAATACCTCTTGACTTATCTAAACACAGCAAGATTTGCAGGAGTCATAGGGAATATCTGGCACATGCACTGATCTGAATTACTATTCCCACCACCAGTGTTCCCAGAGCTACATAGATCATCTCCAAGCAGACTATGTGCTTACAAGATTAATCTGAATGCAAATGCTAACTAAAGTAGTTCTGTGGGTTTTTTTGCTTTGTTTTTCTTTTCAAGAGGGGAAAAAAAAAGAACGATGCACATTATTTACTTCAGAGCGCCAAGAACATGTTAACTTATTTATAATCTTGTAATATACCAAGAATTCAACCATGAGCACAGCCCCATTTTGCACAGACACATCGTGAGCTGTTTGGACACGGGCGGTTTATTACTGCCTAAACCAACGACATAGGCAAAGAAAGGATGTGTGCTCCAAGTATTATCACTCCCTCAGAGACCAAGATCTTACAAGAAGCCTGAGACAAGCCGAGAACGGAGTCCAGATTTCCAAGAAACTTAATCAGTGCTGTTTCTATGCTCTCCTACATGCCTCATAGCACTGATAAAAAAACACAGATGTTTTAGATATGATGTAATAGCAAGAATTAGCAGAGCAGTATAGGGTGGGGGAAAAAGATCTTTTGATTAGTGTTCTATAAAAATTAATCAATGGCTAGTGATTAATATAATTCATTATCAAGCCTGTCAGCAAAATTCTAACCATTGATAATATCTCAAAGCTAAAATAATAAGGGTTATTCCTGAATAAGTATTTGAATTAAAGTGTAGCTGCCTTGCAGACTAGTTCAGGAAAAGTGCATAAAAGAAACCCGAAGGGGAAACATAGAAATGTGACTTTGGCTTGGCATTTCAAATAAAGTCACTGGGAATTCAATAACGTCAGTTCATCACTACAGAGCAAGAGCAAAGGCAGCCCTGCTTCAAATAACTTCAGATCCAAGTGTCTGCTCATACATGGAACTGATCTGCCTTGGTATTTTTGCTCACTTCAGTTGGCTTATAGATCCTCAGCTCTTCCTGGGATCAGTTCATGAAAGATGACTTTCACGGGCAGAAATGGGAAAATGGGTCGTGGGAAATAAGGAAGCCCTTAGCAGGGAGGCAGTCTCTATTTAAAAATCCAGAATTTTAAGTGCACATTAACAACAGGCACCTATTTTTAATAGGAGATATAAACAGATGGTAAGTCATGACTGTATCTGCACAGAGGTAGGCCGTATATTGTGTAAAGCAGGCCCTTCAGAGTCAGGCCTCCCCGCTTCTTCCCTCTTTCTGTCACCATTAATCTGTGAAAATCTCCTCCTGCCTCAGATTACTGATCTGAAAAATGGCTAGGGTTATTGCCCTATAAGGATCTTACAAGCGAAATAAATATCCAACAGCACTATAGAACTGTTGGCTAAAAGATGCTACCCTCACTGTAAGAATATATGAAACAATAAATTTGGCAGTGGGAAGGCATTAGTTTGAGGCCAGTTTGCTTCCCCAGCAAGCTGTTTCCCTCTAACCGTTTTGTAGATATAGTCAGGCCTTTTAGTTACATAATGAGAACTATGGCAGGAAAGTTAGGAATAAAATCCCTCAGTGTTGGGCTTTCTATAGCAGATCTGCATTTTCATTTCTACCATGGGAAACTTCTTGCAGAAAATTTCTGCTTCTAAGACCTCTCTACTTATCTCATCCTGTACGGGGAAAGAACAAGTAAGGTTCAGCCCAGCCCTTTGACTTCTCTTTTCCCTATGTTGCCAGCATCTCCATTGGCCACTAGCACCGTGGGCACCCTGGGCCTCGAGAGCTTCATGCTGCAATAGTGACTGGACTGAAACTTGTTTCCCTGGGGCAGGGAGGAGCAATGGAAAAGTATCCACAGAAAGTGGATTAATGTGGATTCCACCCCAGTGGCTTTACCTGAGCCTCAGTTCAAGATTGCAACATGCAGCATTCCGGCTCACGCTCTATCAAGCATTTGGCAGAGGATCATTTATTATATACTAGAGGTGTTTTAATACCAAGCTGTTTATATAGATGAAAAATTCCACATCCTATGTCTGCAATATGAAAAGAAACTTCAGAGTCAACAGAAAAGGCAATACAGTCTACAAAGACCACAAACTGAAACTCCAAATGTTAATACATTGACTCTAGAGGGAAGTTCTGGATCAACTCAGTATTTCCTTTTTGGAGAGTAACTTAAAGACATGACTCTCAGATTGCACTATCGCAAAGTCAGAGTTACACTAACAGGCAACTTAAAACAGGATCAGAGTTTGTTACTGCTGTGAAAGGGCTCCATCAGAAAGAAACAACAAAATAAACCTATGTGGCATATGTTCAAAATCTGGAGAAAGAAAAATATACAGAATAAGAAGGATCTGTGGAAATAGTTTCACAGTTGAGAGTGCCTTCAAAACTTACGGTAATTGAATGACTAGCAAGTTCAGAGAACAAAGTGACAGAGGTTGACTGATCCCTACACAGCCCCTAGCAGAATGCTCTGAAGGGAGTAACACGTCACATCACTAGCTGGTAGCAAAAGGCTGACTTCTGACACGCTACCGTGGGGCCACAGTCTCTTCACTTTCCTTCCTGGAGCGTTTTGGGAGATATTCTGTCTCCAAAGACGAGGATGAGGCAAGGATGACTCTGATCCAGCTTATGTTGCCAAATACTTCCTGTTCAAACCCTTTCATGACAAAGGCTCGTGCCCACATCTTTTGGAAAAATTAACCTCTGGGGTCTATTTTCTCATCATACTTCTGTTTTTTTTAAAAGCATATTGGATATGGGCACATTTTCTGAGCAATGAGAAAAGGAATCAAGTCTTTATCCCTTTATGTGAAAACATAAGTGCTGTGGGGGTGCTGCATATGCATATACACATTCTTACTGAAAGATGATCCAGAAAAGCATCATGCTTAGGGCACGGCATATAGGTAAATCTTCATGGAGAGCTAGTCCTTTTGCTGCAGTCACTGAAAAATGAAAATAAGCTGTTACATCTCATTTTAAAACAATGGGTCAAATATTTTTCTTGAATATGTTGAATTATTTTTTCCGGCATTTTAGGAATCAAGAAAATCAGAAATATTAATTTTCTCTCTGCAACACTGTTAAATCCCCAACTCCAGCTACACTTTCCCTGGCCTGGCTCTTGAAACCCACTGTCATCCTTAAGGCGCCAGCCTGCTATGCTGCAGCGGGGACCGCTGGATAAACCACAGCTGAGAGCAGTTTGCAAGGCTGCTTAGGAGACCTCTGGCCACCACGTCCCAAGCAGAACAGGGTCCACGAGCTCTTCCCTTCCATCTTAAGGAGGCAGCAGGTAACTCCTGCCCCAAACGCTTCACTTGTAGCTACCAGAAGTGCAATTTATTCAGCTGTGGCCTAGGCTTAGAGGGGAGATGCTGCTGTTAGTTGTTTCACAGTTAACGTCTGCTACGCGCGGGTCAGTTCCGCTCCACTTCACCTATGCTTTTGGAAAAAGAAAAAACAAAAGAGAAAAACAATCTTAAATCATGCATGCAGCGGGCTACAACTATTCATCTGTGTCAAATACCGGTTTGAGATGGCCAAAGAACCTGTCAAATCTTTCAAAAATGCATGTTTTAGATTCTGAATGATGTTTCCTTAATGTGAGGTTTCACCCCAAAAATACTTGCAATGTTTGGTGACAGGAGAAGACACCAAAAGATGAAGTTCATGAGGGAGAGAGGATGTGTGGGGCAGCACACACTAGATTTAACAGCTCTTCCAATTTGGCCCATATTGCTTCCAACAGCTTAGCAACAGGAGGCTTTTCTGTATAGCTGATTTTTTTAAACGTCTCTAAAAGCATAAAAAAACCAATAGCTTGATTTTTGCTGGAAGACATAGAGTTGTGTACTCTAATAAAGTGTCTTAGCCTCTGTGGAAGACTTGCCTCTCTCTAGCAGTTACAGGCAGCCACAGCCCACCTCTAATGGTAACATTTCTATGGTCTGAAGAAAGGCTATTAAAAAGATACTGCCTTACAGTGCTATAAAAATGAGTTAAAAGCCATTTTGCTGCTAGGTACTTTATGTGTACAACCACTCAGAAAGAAATCTGTCATCTCTGTTATAAATTTGAGAGGGGGAAATATGTGCAACACATCTTTTAAGTAGAAAATGAAAAAGGAGTGGTAGCTTTATGTATAATATATAATACCACTGACAGATTTCAGCATGTGAAAATACCGTTAAATATTTAAAGCGATTTTATTTGTGTCCCTTAATACCAAATGATGCAAGATCAGCTGTGCATGAAAAAAAATGACATTAGCGAAGTGAACTGTGCACACCACAGATATTGTTGAATAATGATAAAGTTGCTGCACTTATGTCTTGGAAGATATTTTCATTCGCAGCTGCTGATCCTGGGCATTCATCTGTCTGCACTAAACACCCCTTGGCATGAAATTTCTGCCTTTCCTGAAGCCAGTCTTTCTAACCAGCCATGCTGCACGCATAAAGATTCTGCTGTCATCTCTAGTGAATTTGCTGTACCACCTCATTCAGTCTTTGGGGACTCTCTGGGGCTAACTAGGTTTGACACAGGGGCAAAATGGAGTGCCTTGTCTGTGCCGTGACATACAAATGAGCTTCCCCCGAGACACTGAGAAATGGCTGTATTGCATTCAGGACCGTTTCCAATGGCATTAGTGTTCACTCTTGATTAGTCCTTTTCCTTTTACCTGTATCACACATATGGGTTACAAAGTTGTTTTCATGTTTAAGGTAAGCCACTTCAGGAGTAGAAAAATACTGAAGTGAGGCTTCTGCAAAACATGCGGACACACCAATCTGCACTCCTGATTTGAAAGCCAACCTTGTTGGCATAGTTACAGCCGCACAGCACAACAAGAGGCTGCAAAGTGCTTATTGCCAGAGCCTTTGCAGGAGGTTGCACGGGGTGCCTGCACCTCCATCTCCAGCCCCACGCTAGTGAGCAAGAGAAATCTCTGCACCAGCATACCCGGCCCAGAAAGTGGTTTGGATACTCACTGTTAGACGTGGTCCTCTTTTGAAGCCCGTACCCTCTTCAGCTTTATCTCACCTAGGCCATCCTGGCTGGCTCCGTGTCGATGCTGCACACCTACAACATGCCCCTCTGACGCTCCTGGGTCAAAGCCTCAGAGATGAATCTTAAAGACGTGTTCAATTTAGCAAGTTAGCCAAGCTTTACTTCGCTGTAGCTACCCAAAGAGGAGAACTCACAGGCTTGACAAGTGTTAAATATGCTGGGGATTAAGGAACAGGGTGATCTACAAAATACTGTAGCACTACAAAGCCTCAGTATTTGTCTAAATTCAGGAATGTGCCTGACATAAATGCAATGACTGCGGTTTGATCTGTCAGTGAAATTATTCTATGTACAAAAAACCCCGCCATAATAGCTTTGTGATTTAGTCAACTATTTAACCCTCACTCTTGCTAACAGCAATATTTTGGCAATCCTTTGCTTGTTCTAAGTGTGCAGAAGAGAACAATATTCTTGCAGTCGGTAATTGCCACATCTCAAATAATTCTAGCCTTTTAGTACCAATTTCCAAGAGATCTTTATTAAGGGTTGCATATGAATATTCCAAAAGTATTCCACTGTAAATGTGGCTGCTGGTGTACAATGTATCAGTTTAGAAGAGAGAAAAATTCTTACTCATTACAATAAGCTTTTAAAATAAATCAACAACTTCTTTTATATTTTGGAAATAAGGCTTCTCCCACTGGTGCTTGGATTTAGATTAGATGTAGGCTTACATGCTCAAGATCTTTGCTTTGTACTGTATTTTTTTTAAGCTTGCACCTATAATAATATAATACATGTGCTTTTTCAATAATTAGCCTCAATGATTTTCATCAATCTGAGACTTTCAGCTTAAAGTCTGCTTATTCACAATAAAATCAGAGGCTAAGCCACATTCAATAGGAATAACTTGCCAGTCAAACTTGCCAGTCAACAGGCATTTATGCCAGAGGAGTCTTTTATTTAGGATAACTATAAGGCATGGAAGAAAAAATATGGATAACGAGCTCATTTCCATTAACGGGACAAGTTTCTCATCTACTCAGTCAGGTTTCACCCCAAGTTTTGTGGCTGGGGTTTCACAGTAATGTGCAAACTCTATTGACAAACATATTGTTTTCTGAAACCCAGAAGTGTGAAAGGCAGAACCTGTAGAGCCAGAACCTGTGTGTAAAAAAAACAGTTTTAGAACAGCGGATACCACATTAGTTTGCAAAATTATGAGAAGAGAGTGGTGAGCGTTAGTCAAAAAACAAAATTGCCTCTACAGAAAAGACCTACTGTTTTTACAGGCATATGTAAAACAAATGCAGCCTTCCTTACAGAGAGGAAGGCATGGAGCGAGTATCGATATTTATCACAAGTCTTCTCCCAGTAATACTTTAGACCTTTACTGTCATGAAAATTGATTTGCTCTTTGAAAGATAATCCAAGATCCTGAGCTGATACAAACCGATACAAAGCAACAAACACACTAAATCATAACACCCAGAGATCTGGGAAACAACACCCAGCTAGTGACAGCCCAAAATAGCTAATATTTTTAGATTAGATTAGTCCCAATGATTACACAAAGACTTTTTTAAGACAAAGCATATTGTAGTGTAAAAAGTAAGTAGGTAGAACCCAATACTGAATGTTTATAGCAATATTAAAAAAAAAATGACTAAACATAATTGTGATCAACCTGCAAATCATGAATTGCAAACAGCCAGAGTATATACCACGTTTTTAGGCCAGGACAGGGGGAAAACAGCAATGCAATTTAGTGCAGGATTATGACCCGGGCAGAGCTCATGATGCTGCAGGCGGCTTCGGGCAGCGTCAAACCCAGCTGCTGCGGCTGCTCCGAGGTGGCTCCCCACAGCCACCAGCTCCCAGGCTTTTGGAAGCTGTCTCCTCTCCATTTCAAGGAATCTTGCACTTGTTCTGCCTGATTCTGCTCTTCCTCTTTAACATGAGCCTTTTGGGGCAGAAGCCCCCTCGGCCCTTTTGCCTCGTCCAGCCTCGCGCTGCACTCTTGCTGCCAGTCCCTATTAGCAGCCGTGGGCCAAGGGCAGGCTGAGCCAGAACCCCAGCACTGTCCTCTGTTCTTTCAATTTTTGTGGAGTTGGATATTTACAAACAAACCTGAGGGGATTTGTACTACTGTGAAGAATGGAGAAAACACCCTGACTGAAGAGTTTAACTTTTTGAGAATTTAAGCTTCAGATTTTGCTCAATGGCCAATATATGTAGTTCAGTCTTTTTCAAGCTTCTGAGGTTCACCATATTTAATATCAGATTTATTCACCGATAATATCATGATGCCTTCTGTATCCACACGGTGTCTCAGTATCCAAGGATCTATATTATTGGCTCTGACTGCCATCAGAAACTGCAGGCTCTTTTATTCTTTTTTTAAAATAGAAAACCTATTTTGCTCCATAGCTACGCAAAGCAGAGAGTCCAGAAAACTCTCTTCTTTCAGCTACGCTTCAGTTCTTTCCCCTCCTCCCATCAGTCACTTTATGAACCAAAATGAATGTGCGTCTCATTCCCAGAGTGCTTGCTCCTCACACAGAAGCACATGAAAAATGATGGGAATGCTAAGTGGCATCTGAGATCATCTCTGATTAAGATTGAGCCTGAAAGCTCTTCAGAAGTTCACAGACTTACTCTTATAGGAAAAGAATATGAAATATGTCAGCCCCAGCTACTATGACCACTCATTTATGCTAATGGACTTTGATGGGAACTTCTCTCATCAACAGTTTTTAATGCCTCTTCAGAGTGTTTCAGATGCTTAATAGGCCTAATAGTGTGGGGAACCAAAAGACATCCAGATGAATTATGCTTTCACAGTAACATTATACTGTAATTCTCTCACTGTTGTAATTTTAAAACAGTACTTGAGGTTAGAGTGACCTCAAATGCACATCAAATCCTAAGCCATTTTGAGATCCTATTAGCTTTCATTGTAACTTGGTTTATTCTGCAGACACACATTATTTTTAAGTCTAATCTGTAAAGAAACAAGAATTGGACCATAATGTGAACATGAATACCCACAGCTATGTTGACTAGAAGAAAAAGCACTTATGAAGAAAAAGCTTTCATTCTTTGGGACTGCCAATGTCCTTCTGTGATGAACAGACTGTTTCCATAATATGTTAAGGTAGATCCCAATATAGTTAGTATATACTGCTCAGGAGAGGGAAGAAAATGTGCTTTTGTAGGATTGTCTTCACACTCACAACTGCACACAGGTAATCAAAGAGAAAGATGAAGCCTCCGAACTGCAGTCCTGCAAGGCTGTGCTGTTTCCAAAGGTGCATCGACACGCTAAAAGTGTAATACGGGGTCTAGGAGAGATTTTTGGAATAGCTTTTCTCTCACACTTCATGCCTGAAAATGACAGAAAAGTTTGGAAGAGTAGATGCACAATACAGAAATAGACCTAAAGCGTATAATCATTTAAAAAGCAGTAAGGTCAGAAAAGTCTACTCATAAAAAAGGATTTTTTTTTAAGACATCAGATTTTAAAAAAATAATAATCAAACAAGCCAACCAACAGATTATGTCCTGAAAGCATAAAGGTAATGATTAAAAAATAAGGTCTGAAAAGCCTAGCAAAAGAGCTAGCTTTGGGACTGTACAAGGGACAGACAAGGGATCCCCTCCACTCTGGTGAGCCTGGATGTTGAAGGAAATGGGCCAGATAGCTGCATCTGTACAAATAAGAGCCAGGAATATGCTAAGAAAGGACCCCTTGACAATCTGTGGCACCCCCAGCAGAGCCTGGCAGTATCTGGCAGCTAATCCATGGGAACAGGGAGATAACACTGCCTGCTGACACACAAGTACTGGGAATCAATAGGTGCCTATGGGTATAAACTTTGATTTGAGAACATTCGGCAAAGAGTCCCTTTTAATACCAGAACAAGGCATGACAAAGTAAAATAAAATTGTATGCCTATAAGTAAGTCTAGAAATCTATTACCTATCATAAATATGCAATAATATTCATCAAAAGGATGCAAAGCTAGCACTAAATGTTGTTCCAACCAGATTAACAGAAGCCACAAAATAACTCAGCTTCTATGTGTAGTGGAGAGAACGTAAGTGAGAGGCAGATTGCCACTTAATTTATTGCAACCAGTGTTTCTTATTGCTTGGCTCTAGTCCCTCATATAAGCTTTGGAAACAGAGGGATTTAGATCAGACAAATATGGGTTGGATCAGACACATATGTGCCAGAGGTTTAGTCTCATTCATGCAGTCCTGCCCTACGCTACCCCTATCACACTGAAGTCACAAACATGAACACCAGCTTCAAGCGCAACCAGCTAGTAGCATCACTCAAAAAAGATGGAGGTAGTGAGAGATTTTCAGGCCCAAGCCAGTTCAAAGCCAAAGCATGAGAGTTGTGAGACAGGCAGTAATTTTAGGTAAGAAGCCATGGAGGCATTTCTGGTTTTCAGAAAGCGTCCTTTCTCCACTCCCTGAGAAAGGCAGCTCTTCTTGGGGCAAGGACAAACAAACAAAAACAGGACCATCCAGAATCTTTTCCTAAAGCTGTTCTTCCTTCCTTTATGGGGCAAGTTTATTTCCATGAAACCAACTTATTTTCTCTCACCTCCTTCCTCCACCCCCAAAGAAAACAAGAAACTGAACTTCTAAGAGGGACATTCCTACTGCCACAGTTAATTAGCAAACAGAAAAACATCTGAAGATTTTGGCAAGCGCAGGCAATAATGACTCAAAGACTAGCGCTTTTTTTTTTTTTTTAAGCTAAAATGCTTTTTCTAGACATGTTCTTCCCTGTTAACTTAAACATGCCCTCCAACTTGCAGTCTGGCCACCTGCAATTCCTTGTCTTATACATACTTAGGGAGCATAAAAGTCAGTTGGGGGAGGTTGATTTATAAAGACCAAAAACCATTCCCAACTTGTGGCCATCACTGAGCAACAGGAGGATGTTCTCAGTGTAAAAGCTGATGACACGATGCTTCCATTTTATGTCTATTTCTTCACCTCTAACCTCAAGTGGCAACAGCCAGGGAGTGGAGTTTGGGAACAGTCCAATTCTACTAATTCCAATACCCTGTTTTAGGAACTCCTCATGGCAGGGAAATGATGTGACCTAGTCAATCAATCACATGGCAAAAAACAAGCAGTTTGAGGTTTAATTCCAGCTTTGGTACAAACTTTGAAAAGTCACTTAACTTCTTATCACTTTTGTGGCAACACCTGTGCTCTGTAGATGTACAAGAGTTAATTAGGTAAAATTTGCCTTGAAAATGTAAAGTGCAGGATAAGTGCTAATACCATATTTTTTTTCCAATAATAAACTGGCATAATTCCTAGACCTGATTATGACTTGTCCAAAAAGCATGCATAATGCATATGTACACAAAAAGGTACACCATCCATTAAATATGACTTTTGGTAGCCTCAAGAAAGGATATTAGCCTAAGTGATTCACTAAGTATTTCACTCTCTCTAAAATGGTCTGGAATTAATAGATTGTAAAACACGTATTCTTACACTCTACTATCTTTTCGTTCTGTTAGCACTCTGTAATAAAAGTTATTTCTTCAATATATTATGAATTATGGAAAGGTCAGGTGCAGCAAGGGGAATTGGCATTCATTCAGTTTGGACAAATTGTAAGGAATCCAGATAAGGACTAATAACAGCATTTCGATTATATACATAAGCTGTATTTAGGTACTGTATAGCAACATCATTCTGATTTATATACATAAGCTGTATTTAGGTTCTGTATAGCAACATCGCTTAAGGACCTCATAGCAGCAACAGACCACGTATTTCTAATGGAGTATCAGCCACCTGCTTAAAACAAGGAGCAGGGAGGAGTGAATTAATGAAACAGATTGATACAGAGCTAGAAAACTAACTTAGTCTCCCAGCTTACTCCTAAGCAGTTGCACTTCTAACTTCATGCCAGAGGATTTCCTTTCTGATGTATTTTTTTTTCCCCTTGGTATTTGCTAAGGGTGGAAGTCTTCAGAATGGCCAGGCGCAGATATGTAACTGTGGAGGAAGTAGCTACGAGGATTAAACAGAGCAGACAGGCCATGGAAGAGAGGTGAAGGAGGCAAGTGCATCAGAGAATCTGCAACGAGAAAAAGCCTGTGGGAAGAAGTCCTGAGAATCCAGCAGGGCTGACTAATCATAAAAAGCAATCCTGGAAGAGAAGCAGCATGCTCTTGGAAGCCCTAATTTTATTTCACTTATTGGCATAACATGAAAAAAAGAATCTGGTGTCTCAGTTGAACACAATAATGTTTTGGCTTTGTAATTGCCACTAAGGACTTTGGCTTCTTGGAAGGACTCTTAGCTTCTGAAAGGAGAGCCTAGACATCTGCAATGCTGCAACACAAGCACCTGATGAATTTCAGGCACTAAATAAGACAAAAAAAGAGTGTTTTAAGTGATACTGTAAGCACAAGTAGTGCCAAAATACATAGAGAATGAAGTATGAAAGCCTGAGAAATTATCAGTAATCTTTTCCTGGAGCTAGTTGATAGATTTGTAGCCTGTCCTAAGTAAGGGCTAGCATAGCACATCTTTTTTATCTCTTATTTAGGAAAATGCCCAAGGAGTAAGATGCTTCATCCTAGTTCCTAAGGTACTTCATTCCTTCTGTGCTGCTAACCAGGTGAAACATAGCCCCCCTACTTCTCCACACTTACTATTTCCTCAGAGCAACTAAGCACAAGAGAACTTCCAATTTCCATCTGCCCCCACACTTGCCTACAAAAGCCATCCAATGACTGCGCCTAGAACATGAGCAGCCTTCCTCCTGCCAGATCGCTTTAACCTACACTGCATCCCCATTCTCTTCTGATTTCCTTTAATTCAGCACAGAGGAATTAGCACCCTGCATAAAGATGTGCCCAATTATTTTTAATCACACAGAAAATGCTGAAAGAAACAATCTCAGCTATAAGCAGTCCTATACTGCAATAGCAATACCCTACCTGCTTAACATAACAAAGTCCTGCCACTCAGTAAAATTATGGTTAAATACCCCTATTTATATCCTTCAAAAACCATCGCCTCCCAACTTCCCCTTCCCCACCTCCATGTGGTACCACCTCTCCCAGAGAATGTGGTTAGTTAATGAGCAGCCCCTGGCAGCAGCTGGGACATTCCCATTGGCCTGGGGCACATTCCAGCAGCACAGTCACCTCCAAACCCAAGTGGTATTTCTACCCGACCATGTTTCCAGGTGCAGTTCATTTTTGTGCTCTGTTAGAGATACTTTTTCTTAACGCTTTCAAGTTGTGGCAAGTGGTAACACTTAAATAGGGAAAGGAGGCAACTGGGGTGGTTATTCTGTTTCTGTTGCGTAAGTTAAGGCAGAGCAGAGAACACTGCGCAACAGCAAATACACAGGAAATGTCTTTGAAAGAACTGAGTTTTTCACTGTTATGACTCAATCTGTGAGCAGAGAGGAGAGGCTGGAAGGACCCTCCTCCCCACTCTGCACTCCTATGCTCTGGTGCTGCTTCCCTGGGCTTGGAAATTGTCCTTGCTGTGAGACCTGTGAAGAGCTGCCTCCTGGTTACTGTCCTGTTGCAGGAGATAGGCAGGATGGGAGGTGCGTGAGGCTCTGTGCTGCTCTGCTCACTGGTCCAGTGTCTAAATTTGCTGCTGTATTTTAGAGCTGTGACAGGCTGAGACCAAAGGTATTAAACCTTAAGAGCAGAAAGGTATCGATTCAGGCATGTCCTTCTCAGTTCCTTTCCATATTGTGGCTGGACTGGTGCGATTTGCAGGCTGCTCTAGAGGCTGCCTGCAGCTCTTAAGCCTTTTCCTGAACTGTCAGTGCAGCTGACACAGTGTCACTCCAAGCTAAATCCTTCGCCTGGAAAATGGAAAGAGAAGATTCGTCATGTTAGTGCTCCTGAGGTGCCAGGAGCACAGAGCAAGTTTTGTGCAGCAGGAGCCCCTTCCTTTGGCAGGAGGTTGCACCCTGACCAGGGGATGCTTCTTGCCGGGAAGGTGACCTGCCCTTCGCAACCATTGGGTCCTTGGCCTCTCCGTGCGCGTTTCCCAGGAGGTCAGTTAACAGCAGACACAGGCCATGCTGTCTGTCAGTTAAGATGATGAACTCAACTTCAGGAAACACTACCATATATATTATTTGCTTACTGCTTGTTTCTCAGCTCAAACTAGAGCTAAGGGAAGGCACTGGAGAAGTTTCCTTACCCTGTTAGAGCTCTGTGAGTCACTCAGACTGCTCTGAACGCTGCTTCAGAGCTGTTTATAAAACTCAGCTTTCTTAGCACGCATCTGGTAAGAACTTGGCAGGCAACTTTGCCCAATGGCACAAAAATGTATTTAATCCTTGGAATATTTGTGGTCTCCAGATGGCTGACCAAATGAATGCTTAGCTGGTCTTCCTGAATATGCCTTGCTGGTGGTTTCTGAAGGGTTAAGGGCTATATCTAATTGCTAATAAAGTTGATAAAAATATTCTCAAAGGGATTAGTGGGAATTGGTTCAGGCTCCAAATCATTTAATCCGTTTTTAATTAAACAATGTTTAATAAATAACATTTACAACAACTGAGCAGCTATCTTAAGCCTCACCAAGGAAAACTTGCCTCTTTAAATGAAATTTTGTAGACCTCCCCTCTCTGCTCACAGACTGGTCATAACATAGAGGAGGTCGAACCAAGATTTTACAGTAGAATGAAGCATTTTTCTTACTGTGAGATCAACCTTGCTGTGATAACTTTGATTTCAATTAAGTTATTCCAGATTCAGCAGATTGGAATCTTGGAATATTTCACAGTACTCTGGGCTGATCTCAGTGTGATAGGTGAGAGAGGCTTTCTCTAATACACACTGTCATATCAG
This sequence comes from Tinamus guttatus, assembly GCF_059628265.1. Classification (NCBI taxonomy): domain Eukaryota; kingdom Metazoa; phylum Chordata; class Aves; order Tinamiformes; family Tinamidae; genus Tinamus; species Tinamus guttatus. The sequence continues at coordinate 1,881,087 of NW_028288937.1, read as the reverse complement.
GATATTTTCAAATCCAGCATGCCGAGGCTTCCCAGCTCTTGGAGCTGGGGCTGTCTGTGCTTTGTGTTTGTGCAGCACCTACCACAGAGCAGCTCCAATACCCAAGTAGGGCTGGCGAGTATTCTAGTAATACAAACTGTAAGTGATTACTTAACATTTCAAATGTCTTCATGTCACAAAGCAGATGCTTTTTCTTTCATGCACAGAGGGTTGTATGTAATGCACTTCTGACTAAGCAGGTGCGAATGGCATCAGAGACCTACCTGAGAAGCCATATGGCAGATTTATTTATACAGCAGTGTACTCTCAGATGTGCTGCCCGAGAACACACTTGTCACAAGCACTTGGGTGATCTGCAGACATGTAATAGTCCTAATGTGGTGCCAAGTGTAGGCAAATGCATCCAGGCCGCAGCACCCTTGCTGCCTCCTGGTCCCGCTCATACCTTTTTCTACCACAGCCCCATTGAAATCAACTCTTCTGCGCAGGCAACAAGGATGTCACCTTGTTGTGACCATCCAGCAAAGATGTCACCATCTGGTCCTTATGTGTACAGATTTCCATATTGCAGCATAACCCCTCTCAATCCAGAACATCAGAAAACAGTGGCAGTTTGGGGTGTGAGGGATACGGACACGGGAAGACCTGGATGCAGCACCTAAGCACTGGGCAAGAGCCAACCAGGGCAGCTGGAAGCAGGTCATGAGGCTCTGAGAGATGAATATGACCACCTGGAAGTGCATCAGGCAGCATTTGTGGCTTGACAGTGTACGTACTGACTCACTCTGCTTCTGCAGGCCAAGCTTCTTGCTTTGTATGTAGGAGACTTCACAGCAATTCAATAGCAGCATGGTAGAGAAGGGAAAAAATACGGGCTCAACGCACAGGCAAAGATAAGCAACATTTCGCAACACACCTTTTGCACTAAAGGCTGATTAAAAAAGAATAAAAATGTTTCTGTCAGTCCTATTGCTGTTCTGGGACCATCCTCAGATTAGAGATCTTTGAGGGAAAAAATGTGTTAGAACAATATTTGACATAGAGTCCTCTAAGCACGCACCAGGGACTCCTTTCTCCTGCTTTCCAAGTCCAGGTGGAACACACATGTTTACAACCAGCACTGTCTATAATGTGGCCACTTCTTATTTCCTGTTTCTTTGCCAAGTTTTTGACAACTGAACTGTGGATATTAACTCATACTAAGTATTTGCATTAAAATGAATTGTTTAGGTAAATATTACATGCTGAAACTTGGCCATTTAAAATAAAAATCAGGTACCTCTTCCCCACCAACAATTTCTTGGGTAAGTTCTGGTTCTTACTGCCACTTTGCACTGGGAAATGAAAGGAGGACTAAGGGTGTGAGTCCCCTGGATGCCTTTTGCTACCTCTAACACAAATTCATCCATTTAAACTAATTAACAATCCCTTCTTAGACTTTGGTGGGCTTCGAAGATATCTTTAAGATTGGATATTATTGGAGAAGACATTCCTAGATGGAACTTCTTTGAAGAAAGTGTTCATGAATCTGTGTATCACAAAATGCACTGAAGACCGAAAAAGAAGTCAGTGTCACAAGCAAGCAGGAAGAACAGGATAAGGCAGACTTTTTCAGAAGGTCTTTTCGGGAGTGGACACTGCACACTTCCTGCTCGCCAAGGAGACATTCTGCTGGGGCAAGCTTACTTGAGAATGGTTTTATCACGTGCTAAAATGTGACACAGCTTGGAAATTCTTTTGATTCCAACTCGATAGCCTTAGAATGAAATTTAGATAGCTATTAATTCAAATACTGCAGATGCATATCTGCATTTTTAATCTAGCTTTTCTTGAGTTTAGCTAATGAATAATCTTTTTGTGTTAGGAAGGCTGCATACATACGAATTTTTCACAGAAGTGATTTTATAAACAAGTTGTTCAGGAAAATGCTTTTCTTTTCAAAAGACATAGGGAGGATGAGCAATTTTATATAAAGTCCCTGAAAAACATGTGTTTTTTTTTCTCTTTTCAAAGAATTTGAGAAGTGCTTAAATGAAATGAAAACTAATTGCATTCAAATGTGTAATGTAATGCCATGAATCAGCTCAGCTCCCTCGTGCTGCTGATTTTTGTCCACTACGAGACAGTCAAGAATTAGTTTGAAGCCTGCTGCTAATACTTCAGTGGGGGTTTTAGGATTTGAAAGTAGCAAGTCTTAGGCTTGATACACCAGGCAAAGGGCTTGAGTGACTGAAGTGATTAACTGTGTCTGTCAAAGCAGCCCGAAGGCTTTGCACTGAGCCTTTAAACTTGTGGAACTGCGAATCAAAATAGGATGAAATGCTTAATGCAACTGTACCTTCACCTAAATCACTGGTAACACACTAACAGCACAAAATCCGGAGTCAACATACCTTATCATGATTCATAACAGGGATTTTGTAGCCTTATTAACCGTGTTAGTAAGGCTCGTGTCCCGAGGGTGAAGACCCTTGGGACTAAGCTAAGCTAACAGCACCGGTGCCCAGGAGCAGGTACGATGGCAAAGGGAGCCAAGACTCGGAGCAGCATCGCGGGACGCGGCGGCACTGCAGGAGCTGTGCTGCTCTTCAGCATTTCTGAGCCTTGAGGAGGGAATTCTAAGGGGACAAAGATTATAAGGAGGATTAATTTAAAATGCATATTTTATCTTTTTGCATAGAAAACCAATGCTCAAATAATAACATCTCTGCTTAAAAGATAAAGGTAGAACATCGGAGAAGAGCCAAAATCCATTAGTACAATGAGTACTTCCAATTTTAGTAGTTACATACAGAGCCCGTTTGCACGGAGGTTGGCTAAACAGTTATTTTAAGGACTCACTGTCCTTAGTGGAAAATTAATAGAGCAAGTGTCAAAAGCCTTTCATGATTTTAAAAATTAGAACAGTCTGTCTCCACTGGGTATCTGTGCTGCATTGAAAGATTTTCACCTACTGAAATGTAGCGTGTGAAGTTTATCCAGCTGCTAGACCTTAGCAAAGCTGTCCTGAAATTCTAATATCTGCTTATCTCAATCACACATGGCATTTGATGAGCATGCTGGCTACCTTAGAGCAATCCAGTTTGTCTGCACAAGTCATTTACGTCATTCACAGCAGTAGAAAAATTAAAATACAGTCACTTGGAACCTGAGAATCACAGCACACTTCAAAAACCTCCCTTTCTGCAGGGAAGGATAGGGAGCATAAAAAGCTATTAAAACTGCAAAGAGAAAACACTGGGGGAAGGCAAGGGAACAAAGTGTGAACAACTGCCAGATTTGGACTTAAAAGCAAAATCCCAGACTCGAAATTGTGTGCTATGGGAGGCAGTAGAAGATTTGCCAGCCTTTTGCGGGGGGAATTGCAGAGGTGTGTATGAGAGTGGAAACAGATTTACAGCGTCCACGGCTCAGAGGATCACCCCACGCTTGCTCCTACGTGTGTCGTTCGCCCTTTGCAAGAGGCTGCATGGGCTTCAATCAACGCCCTGCCCTGCAATGGCAGCTTCCACTTGCTCGCCAGCTCCGCAAGCGGAAACTTATTTCTGGACTGCAGCTCCCATCAGCTCCCACTCGCCGGTGGGCGGTTGCCTGAGCTGCAAACTAGCAGTGCCACCTATTGCACACACGCGCCCGTGCGCACACGAGACCTGGCTCGTGCTCAGAGTCCCCGTTCGGGTGCACTGCTGGGCAAACCTCGTATTTTGCTTCCCAAGCTGGCACGAGGTTGAAGCAGCCTGCAGAGACACCCAAGAACTGCATAAGAGACGCGTCTTGAATCTGCTGGTCACTCCGGCTTTGTGTGAGCTCCATCCCGCTGGAAGCTTACGAGGAAAGTTCAGAAGGCAAAACAGGAAGCCAGATTAGATGACAGTGCTCTCAACTTTGCCCTAGTGAGCGTGGCTTTGTAGGAAATGTGTCGACACAGACCAGCCAACAAGTGCTAGCCGATGAGTGCTGGATTATCACCGAGTCTGTCTCTCCTGTCCCATTCTGAAAAAGAACAGGGCTCTTCCTCTTTGGGTCTGCCTGAATCAGTACATAGCTGTCACTAAGTGTTTGCTCATAGGTAGTATTTCATCCTAAGCTCTGATCAGATACAGGACAAGAATGTTCTGCACCCACTTCAGAAACCTACAAGGATCTAATTACACTTTCCATATCCTAATCTCAATCTAGTATCATTGGCATAACAGTAATTCAGCTGTATGCTTGCTGAGAAAGGAGTATTGTACAAGAAAATTGCTTTCTACGCATTATAACTGGTGGATATTTAAGCCCAAATGCTAACGCTGCACACACTCTCACTTTCAAACCTGTTTCACATGGATTACTCCACTGATTAAATTGTAAGACAACAGAAATGGTTCTTTACTTTTTTTAAAGTAAATCTCAAAAAAAAGGTGGGGGGAATGTTCTGCACTTGTTACTTCTGAATTTTAAAAAACTGGACTGGATGTGCACAGGATGATATTGCTCAGCTCCAAAGAACAACACACACATTCTTTGAGATCTTAAAATAATCTCCCAGGGGAACATTGTGGCTCTTCTTCAAGACTAAAGACTTCATGGACTCCAAATAAAGCTTCCACGTCCTGACTAATCCCCTAGCCATCTATCACTGAGCCGGCCTGCTTCCAGCTCTAATTCCCCTTGTCTTTCTTGGCTTGTCTGAGCTGCTCAGCGTCCTCTCAAGTTGCTGAACACTCACTGTGGCGCTCGCTCTTGCTCCTCGGGATTCCTCTACTGCAAGGCCTTCTTCAGCTGCTCCTCCTCTGCCTTTAGCACACACGTAACTGCCTGTCCCTGGCATCTCGAACACAAGCTGTTCCAGGCTTCTGGATCCAATTTTGTGCTGCCTTTCTCCTTGTGTAGCTCTGACTAGCGAGCATAAGAGGAGTGCATAAGGCCACAGAAAGATTATATTTTCTAAGCATTAATGATACAGATCCAATCAAGGTTCCCCTATTTCTATATAAGACTCCTTCAGTTATCATGCCTGAAATTACAATGGCCTAAGTATTTAAAAAGATGCACATAGTACCAGAAAAACATACAAATCTGAACAGTTCCTGGCTACTCGGAATGAACAGATCTGCTGTGACTCAGGAGCTGGCAGAAAATTCATCGGAAGGTGAATTCCTCAAGGGAAAGCCACATCTTTAAATAAATAAAATCTTTCATGGAGATTGTTTTGTTGCAGAAGTGTCTGTTCTCAAATAATATTGAATACTTGAAATGTGGAAAATATTAGCCTGAAATGAAAATCAAATAGAAACCCCCACTATGAACCTTGGATTATATAAAAGAGCAGGGAGACGAGAGGACATTGATGAGGCATTTTGATGACAATTCACAGCTGTTATGTCATTAAGGGATGAAATATGGTTTTACCAAATATCAATTTTCCTTGTGAAAATAAATGTGACTTCAGAGCACTGTCGTTTTAATCATAATAGTCCTAGCCTCTGCATTTTCTCTGAGGTCAATTTTAAACTTAAAAAAAAAATCTTCTCTGCACCAAACAGATAAAAAATAATACAAGCCCAAGTCCCACAGACTCCATTAACTGCCAAAATCTGACTTTTTTAGGTCTAATTAATTGTAACCTTAAAGCTTTTGAGTACAGCAGTCTTAAACAGTACTTTATCCTTTTCAGAGATTATGGTTCTCCTAAATTTTTATAGTCTAAAACACAGGCAGGATATTGGCCAGGGCTGCAACTTTTGCCCACAGTTTCTGCCAGTGATATCCAAAATACTAAAATCTTTGAAATCTCCTCCTACCCAAAGGTAGCAATTGCCAGGAATTTAAACTGACATTTGTGAATATAAAAACATAAAAAGGTAGGAATGAGAGTGGCTAGAATATAGCTCAATTCTAAAAGAAAAATACTTTTCTGAGCAAACATTTTTGGATATTACCACGTCAAGAAAACAGATCCAAAGCAGAGGGAAGTTAATGGAAACCTTTCCAGCAGTTTCAATAGACTCTGGCCTGGATTCTGAATACTGTCAACAATGAAGAATATTACAAATACAAGAAGAAGGGAGTAAGCAAAATGCTGAGTATATTAATCTGATTCTAAAACAGAAATCCTGTGTGTGTTGGACTCGTGGAAAATTAAGTGAAACGGCTTCACAGTTGAGACACAATTTAGAAAAGGAAGATCCAACTTGGAACTCAGAGTTCTTAAGTGCTTAAAAGTACATTTGTAAAACAGTGAGTTTAAATTTGTCCTCCTATTTTTCTTTTTTCCTAAGATGCATAAACCTTCAAAAGTATCCAATAGCCAAATAAAACAATTCAAAATGTGTTACCCTGGTGCTAAGAGCATTATCATAGCCGCCGATCTTTCCTACACAATTTTTGATTCTGTTTCACCTTTACTTAAAATAAATGGCAGTCTTGCCATTGTGCACAGTGAGGTTGAACAAATCCTTTTAACGAAAACAAGCATTTATTCATTTAGGCTTGGCAGTTACTAATATTTCCTTATTCTTATTTGTATATGTTAAATAATTGCCCTGTGTGCTTACACTTACAAGTATATTCAGAGTAAGAATAGTATTCCTATGTTCTGCTGTTCCTCTCCAAACATAACTCAAACTATTAAAATAAACTGTTTTTTTAATAGGGGAAGACCTATGGCAGGACAGATTTTCATTGCTGACTTTCATTTCTCCTTGTGTGTTCAAAGGCAATGACCTTCCTCTCTCAACCCCTCATTCATTTTTAAGTAATTCTCAAGCAAGTTTGTCATTTACAAACTTCTTTACATCATCAAGTTACCTGTTAGTAATGAATATGCAAAAAGCTGTAGACCAAAAGGAAAAGATTGACATTTTCATTTCAACATTTGCATACTGTATTTTACCAGAGCAGATACTTCTCTTAATTTCCCATTGACATACCCAGAATGACTGTCAGTCCTGGATTACTACATGATCTTACACAAGCAAACTACGAGACCTAGCAATTCTGTTTGTCTTTATTTAATAACAATGAAAATTAGATAGTGTGGGATGATAAGGGATGAATTGTGCAGTCCATTTCCAGGGCAAAGCAGCAGTAATTCATTGCTTTTTACTCAGTGTTCTTTGATTTTTCACAAGATGAAGGGCCCCGCAAGTTGTCATACAGTAAATGTACTTCTACATTTACGCGGAAAAAATGGTGCAGTTTTCGGAAAAATGTTTTGGATTTTTGTACATGTATCTATATGCCAATGAAGAAAAAAAACATTTTTTTTTTTAGATTTGTATCCAGATATTGTATATTGAGGCTTTTGAATAAAATTTATGACTAAGGTATTCCAAGAATGATGGTGAGAGTTAAATTAGGATATGGATAACAGGCAGTAACACTACTTGCTTAAAGAATACATTATTGTGATCCACCCTGAAAATGCAGAGTGACTGTGTGGCTCTGGTAGTTAACAATACTCTTTCCTAGGTGAAAAGTACTGCATCTGAATGTCGTGGCAACTCAAAGCATGTGTCTATTCAGATCATCTCTGGGCAGAAATGATCTAATTTTATCAATTGTCTTATTTTAAAATATATAAATAATCTTCGTTGTGCAATTAACTATTCAAAGCCAACTAAATCACACAACCATCTTAATAAGATACTTTTAGTGACCTTTATTTTATGGCTAGAACATGCCTCAGGAGTAGCCTGCAGAAGTTTTTCAGCTCAAGCCCTCCTGTAGCCGCATTATCTTTTTCATTACTTCTTGGCTATCAGGTCACTGGGAACGTATTCAAGGTCATCTGCATTTGATTTTCCAAAGCCACTGAGAAATGAAGACTCCAAATGCTCGCAGGCAATGCTTCATTTCTAATGCACTGCTTCAAGTACCTTTTTTTCACCTGGCAAAGAGCCTAATTCTCATTAGCTTTCCCTAAGATACAGGAGACAAAGTGCTCAATATTCCCTCTGAAGACAGAACATGAGAACTGAAGCTGCTGAGCTCCTTCTACAGATTTTGTCCGGACTCACTTGCTCTCGGGCCGGAGGGTGGAAGAGGAGTTGCAACATCTGCCTCTCACGTTCCCTCTGCGCTCCTGGCCCGTGCCGCAGAGGAGGGGAATTAGCAGGTCCGCTGCCGGCCGTGCCTCCGGGCGAGCAGAGCAAGAAGCAGTGGGCAGGGAAGGGGGCATTTTCCTCCTTCAGGAATGTGTGGTAACTCACGTTACAATCTGTCATCATGGGATTGCACATTTTTAATGTTGCCTTTTTAGCATCTTTTTTTTTTCCTTCTCCTTAAATTTATTGTAATGGAAGTAATGCATTAAGAAGCAATGTTGTGACAAGAAAATCAAAAATAACAGTATGGCACTACTCCTTTTAAAGTAATTAGCAAAATCCAAATTCACTTTAACAAGAAAACCTGAGCCTTATCCTGGTAATTAACTGAGATTATTCCAGAAAAAGGACTAATTTCTTTTTCAAATAGTATGCTGACAGATCTTACCTCTGATCCAAGAGAAAGCTTGTGGGCTTTCGCCTAGATTTCAGCTAACTTAGACTGCTTAACACCAAGGCTTCCAAGAAGCCATTTTCTTTCCTATCTGCATGTGCAGCTGAATTTTCTCCAGGGCAGAGAATGTCGACTGACTGTCGAAAGCTGGAAGCTGCAAAATCCAGGCACAGCACACTTTGCCATATACAATTTATTTCTAATGTTTTGAAAATAACAAATTGTTGCTAAAGGTGCAGACAGATAATCTCATCAGAGTTATATTTTGTTAGCTTTGCTTTTAATTAGGATTGGCGCTTCTAATGTGTGCAAAGGCACACCGTTAGACTAGTTCATTTCTTCTGTAGGGGCAGTGGAAGAAATTTCTAAATATATATTGAAGTCATAACCATCAAGAGCACAGTAATGAGAACACATGATATATCCCCCGCCCCTTCCAAAAAAGAATAGCAGCTTATTTAAGTCACTGTTTAGCTTTCATAATATTTTCTTACATATGTTTTTTATGATTAAAGTCAATAAAGTTTGTCATTTAAGAACCACTTGCAACTGTCTCCTATGGTTCCTACTCTCCAGAGCAAATCAGTTGGTAAACAGCTGAAAATGAAGCTGAGAAAAAAAAAGTAAAGTGAAAATTCAGGTCTAATCCAGTATCTGTGAAAATTCAGGTGAAAATTCAGTATCTAATGAGACTGATTCCATCGCCCTGATACCATCAAAAATGAAAAAAAAAAAAAGAACCCACAAAACAGTCCCCTGAAGTCAATGGAGCTGCATCAGGGTCAAGAGTGCCTCAGGCTAAGGTAAGTCAAGCACTCAGCACGGCACAAAGACCATGCAGGTGTAAACCTTTTCTGCAACAATTCTCCCTGGGCTGGAGAAGTCCCATTAAAGGGAATTTAGAAGGGCAAGAGAGGGAAAACTAGGGAGAGACTTCCAATGCCGTATCCACTAAGGATGTCATTCTGCATTGCATCCTGCTAAGGTGACCGGAGATGAGGTTCACCCACATCAGAAAATTTCAAAACATTGAGAAAATCTTGAGTCACACCTCTGAATGCTTAGAATTATATCACATTTTCTGGAATTGCTGCATCTTGGGAATTATTAATGGACTAAACAGAGGGCATTTTATTCCCGCATCTCATCACACACATCTGATCAGTGTGTGTGGACATACTTCTCATTGCTTCATGCAATATCTTAAAACATTTGGGGCCAAGTAAGATGAGCTATTACAAATGAACTCACAATATTTCCCTTCAACATTTCGTCCAGTGTCTCTCTTCTCCATGCTTTTGTTTTCTAACAAAAGTGGGATGTAAATCGTACATCACAAGCCAGGTAAGAAATTATTTATACCGATGACCTACAAATTCTAGACAGGGGAAATTTCAGAACAGTACCTTAACTTTGTACGCACAGATAGTCCCGTTTTTAGAAAAACTTAGTATTGTTGGGGAAGCTTGTTCGCATATTCTTACTGGGGAAAAACGAGTATAAAAAATCGCCTTTCTGATGTAGCAGTTGTTCCCCCCACTGCTACATGCACACACTGGTGGAAACATTGCCCATACTGCAGAGCAATGAGAGCTATACGAGCTAATGCTAAGTGCAGAAATGGAAATTTCAGGAGAGTTTGTGATTGTTTATCCTTAAAGCACTTTATGCCTCCATTTGCCTCTATTATAGCTAAGGAAATGCATAATCAATAGCTTGGTTCCTCTGTGCTTTGCAAAGAATTGAATCTGTCAGTATACCCTCTCAGATGTACAAATAAATGGAAGACGCTAGAAAATAGTTTGGCCAAATTGGAATATTGACTGGAAAAAACAAATGTCATCTGAACACTGGAAAAAAAAATAAAGGAAAATATAAAGACCTTCCAGGAACATGGATATTTCTTTACATAGAGATTTGAAAGAAAAAATTCTGGTCAAGGGGAAAAGTGACATTTTACTTGCTGCTATAGACAGGCTTCTTGTGCATCTTTAAGCACATCTGAACACTGTGAGTAACCCTCGTGGAACAGACACATAGAGGAAGTAAAACCTGCAGTTCTGGTCAAGAGAAAGCACGTTTGCCACATTCATGTACAAACTCACACCACACCAGAGAAGGCTCAGTGAGGACTAAAATAGCCCCTTCACCTTCTGTGAGGCAGAGATTTTTTCCCTGCTGTCTTACAATGACTTAAGGCTTGACTGGCTGCTGAGACATTTCTAGGCCAGTGTTAACTTTGTGTCATTTTGTTGAAGGAAAATTGTGAAAACCTTCCAAGTCTCGGCAAGTGCCACAAAGCTGCTGTTGACGCCGAGGCCCTGCACAGCAAGCAGGGCTAGCAGTACCAGCAAGGAAACCAAGCTCAGAAACAGAGCGTTCGTACCGAGTGCCGATATCCTACAAGAAGCTAAATCCATTTAGCAGGAGCGGCTATCCTAATTTTGCTATCCTGCAATCAGCTGTTGACAGACTGTTAATTGACTGAGCGCAGCATCCACCAACACAAGCAAATGTTGAGGAGGACATGGGTTCTCTAACTGGATGCATTCCCAAGCTGTCATTGCATTTCCGAAGATAAGTACACAAGTGGCTCATCACTCAGACCATGGAAATCACACCTGCTACAAGCTGTCGTTAACATATTACAATGCCAAGTAGCTAGGAGAGAGGTAGAAACCGCCAATTGTACTGGCATCTACAGTAGGCATCTGCTTTCACCTCGTAAATCAGCGGTCCAGATTCTACCACAGTCAGTAGAGCAACACGCAAGCTACAGGATCCAGAAAGGATGTGGAGTAAATAGTTATTCACGATTTCTTACAGTGCTAGGACTAGGAGGCAAACCCTCAGATATAGGGCTGCAGGTCTTGAGCGAATAATGGAAGCCCTTTCACTACACAGAGCATAATAAAATTGTGGGACTAAAGGATCTCATGATGGTGAGAACTGTGAACAGGTTCAAAAAGAGGATAAACAGATTTACAGAAGCTGAGTCTGTTGCTGACTATTGAATTTGAATGAAATTCTTCTCTTCCGGATACCTTTGAGGTTTCGATGGGCAGATGTTTCCAAGGCGTAGGAGGAGGCACCATACCCTTTTTTTCTTGTACTTAGGTTGACTCTAGCTTAAGTTTAGTCAGATGAGAAAGAGGAGACAGGTCTCCAAAGCCCATAAATAGGAAACTAAGGAAAATGTAGCAGATTCACATAATCTTAGCAATGTGTAGAGGAGTTTTTCTTCTTTTTTGGTGGTGGGGGGGTTGGTTTGGGTTTTTTTTCTTTTTGTTTGCTGGCTTGTTTGTTTTTGGGGGGAGGTTGCAACTTCATAGTTTCAGACTGGGTTGTCACATGGCATTTGCTAAAATTTCCAATTTGTAGGCACATAAAACAATACAATATTAGCAGCCTTCACTATGGTGTTTCTGGTATACAAATAAGTGTTTTTAAGGATACTCCATTTATGCAAGGTATTACTGACAGTACCAGCAGCCGTGAAGGAGATATGTGTTGGAAAAAAAAACCCTTGCCTCATTTTTAATATTATATGGCTTTTCAAATAAAGCTGTTCACAGAGGTTGAGCCCCCAAAATAAACACAATGAGTTTCAAACCAAACTCCTAGATCTGCCAGAAAAATCTTTCAAGATGATAAAATAGAAAGCAGGCTGCAAAAATCCTATCAGCAAATACAACAAGGTAACACTTGGGCTCACAAGAATAATGGCTATTCAGAAGATGATGAGCTGCAGGCGTTTGTTTTGTGAGAACAAACGAAGTACCAGGAAGACACGCGCAGGAAAGACGACCGAGTTCTCCGAGCAGTACAAGGAAGGAAGCGGGATCCGTTCAACGCTCCTCAACAGACCAGACGGGTGACTTTGGGCTCTGTTGCTTATTCTTTATCTCCACCAGCTAACCCTATTGAGATATAAGGATAAAATACATCTAGAGTGTGCACATGGTATTATGGATAGGAGGGCACAGAGCCTCTCAGAACCAGAGACTCCAAATAAGAAAGTTTGTTTTACCCCTTTTGTGTTCATTTACACTCAGGTTCCAGCAATGCTCCAAAATAGTGAGATGTAAAATGTACTGGCAGAGGGGAAATATTTGTCTCAAGTCAAAGAGGAGGTTGATGTGATGTGATATTTTTACTAGGCAGTCATGCTGTGGAGGAGGTAATGCATTCCGTTATTTTCTTATGCCTCAGGAAGGCCCAGAAGTTCAGATATCCCCTCTAATTTCTTTCCTCTTGCTCTCAGCTTGTATTTTAACAAATTCTCTTCCCATTTCTTCACAGCAAAAGTAGGTTGACAGTTAAAGCTGTGAAAGCAGCATGGCAATGTTATTAAGTATGCCGGGTTTTTATGCTCTCCTGCAGAAAAATACAAAATGATGCTAATTAGAATCCAGCCATAAGGAGATGGGCATATCTGATTCAGTGAGGACTGAAACTGTGTCATTTTGTAAGGCTGCAACACAGTCTGGGCATACACAGCAATATATACATATTCCTTATCTAATTTCTCCAAGAACCCATTGCTGGCTATACGTGGAGACTGGATACCTTGCAAATGGATATTTCATCTTAATATGACACTTACATTCTTGCTTTCTGGTCATGCACACAAGTCATACAGAGGCTCTGGCTATAGCAAGCACTAAACATCTCACTTCTCGGCTCTCTCCTCCCGAGCAACTGACAGTAATCTGCATTTCTCTCCAGGCTGAAAGCAAGTAGCTTCTTTCAGAAGATTAGTTCAGCATTCAGTAATCTGTTTCTCTAAACAGCCTATTCTGAACTACAGAAGCAAATCCGGCTCTCTGTAATCCTGCTAGTTTCTCTGACAGGAGTGGGTGACAAGCATGCATCCCATCATAACAGAATGCCCTGCAGCACTTGCCATGCAGAAATGTTACCTTCTTTCCTTGTTTAGACCAATTAAACACTGAGATAGTCCAATGAGAGAAATGGTGGGTTGCCCATTCCTCAGGATTTTCTTAGCAAGACTGAATGTTTCTCAGCGTTACTGAAATCTGAAAAGAGATTTGCCATTAAGTTCGTAGGTGCAGAAACGCAAAGGTCCTTTTCATTTTGATCACAGGGAGCAGATCAGTGGTTGGCTGCAGCTCACACCAGGTATTTGACATACTATGTTTAACTGCAGCCGAGATTTGCTTTTACGGGTGCTTTTATGGGTGCATTCACCATTGGTCCAGCAAAATTTCCTCTATGCTAGTAATCATAAACTCTCACCAATAACCCTAATTCTGTCTGCCTCTGCCTGGAAATTGTAATTATTTCTACATTTTTTTTAAAATGGAAATGCTTTTCTCTGGCTGCTCTGGCTCTTCACTGTAGCTATTGCAATGGCTTTTGACACTAGTTTCTCTTTAGCAAGCACATCTACTGCAGTGGTCTCTGTCTTTCCATAGATCATAGAGTAGTAGAAAACACCTGTCTCACATTTTGAGCCTATGAAGGTGTTATGAAAGTAGCTATATACTCTACTGGAGTTTGTTTTACCCTTAACAAAGTGTTTCCACTTGGTCACATATACTTCAGAAAGCTGAAAATACCTGTGAGATTGCATTTTTCTTACACCACTTCTGTAAAACACGATTTCCAAGTCCGCGTAAGGTCCTGGTGGTTACTTTGTAGATCAGCAAACAGCCTAGAACACAAGGGCTGGCTTTATAAAAACCATCTGTATTAGTATCAGAAACCCTTCAGAAAATCAGAACAGACTGCAAAAAAAACACCAAGGCAGGAGCCACCTCTTCTTTTCAGTCCCCAAGAATCATTAGGGTTTCATACTAGGTTTAATTTTCACGGGACAGACCTTACTGGGGAATAACTGTGGTGCAAGTAGCAACAAATGGTGTGCAGACAGTTAAAAGGACTTAAAAAACACACGTTGCACTTCCCCAAGGCAGCCCTCTGTCCTCAGAGCGGGAGAGAGGAGCTCCTCTCCCAGGATGTGGTGGGACTCCCAGCACTGCCTCCCTGCTGTGCCTCCGAGCTCCTCTTCTGCCTGCTGGAACAGAAACTTCATGGCTGAATTTAAGAAGCTACTTGGAGAGTTTGGTCATATAAAATAATTTCTACTCTTTTTCCAAAGTGTAATAAAATGTCTTTTTCCTGCACTCTGATGAGGTACGTAATTCTGTTTCCCCACAGAGGTTTGTACAAGCAGCCTTTGTAGTCCCAGGGGAACAGGAGAGCTGTAGTGTTAGAAGTGAAGGTTTAAATGGACATATTCCCTGCATATGGGTCTGTACTTAGATCAATCTGAAAAAGGTAATTGATAGATCTACCATAACATTTCACTAAAGTACAACTCCTTATAAAGCCAAACCACAAAGTAAATTTCCCACTATTATGACCAAGGTTCTCTTAGTCTTATTGGGATCGATGTCTTCTCGGACATTTAATACAGCTGCTGCACGATACCTCCCCTGAGCTGCCCACAGAGTTACAGTGCTGGTCATCTTCTTCGGTTAATATATCTTTGACTGAGGCAGCAGCAAGACGTCTGCCTGGGGCTTTCAGCTATAAACCAATGAATCATATTAGAATGTCATTGTCGTCTCATGTGTTCCTGTTTTGATCTATTCAGTCGCCACAGAAAAATTAACAGAAAATAATGGGAGAACAAAGTGTAAAACATTGGTTTACAAAATATCTACCACTTATGCCAAGGAAGCACTTGGATCAAAAGCTGTTGTGCTGGGCGAGGCTCCGAAATATGAATTCCACCCTTTTCACAGTGCTTTGAACAGTAGGACAGTTGCATTCCCACTGGGAAAAAGCACTGTGGCATGAGCTATCATCAGGATCATGCGTGCCAAATGCCAAGTGGTGCATTTGCCTCGGGGATGGAGCTCTGCAGGAGTGACCGGAGCGTCACAGGACGGGAATGCAGGGCTGGGATCTTCACTATCCTTGCCAGAGACAGGAGTGTCTGACACCAAAGGGGACTCGCTCTGGCAGCTGCTGCTTAGCAGTTCTCGACTTTGCAGAGAGCCTCATTTCCCTGTGCTGGAGCATAAACCAAGAGCACAGTTACTACAAGGTCAGGACTGCTTCCCTGGAGTTAATCCTCACTGATTTTAATATAGCAAACAGTGTGCAATTAGCGAAGCAAGGTAAGTTAACCAATAGGTCGTGGATGGAAAAAAGAAAAGGATGTTTGGGGACATATAAATCTTTGTGAGTGCCCAAAACTTTTCAGGTTTCCTTTCAGGGGAAAAGGAGTTATTTCTGTGCGTGGGGAAGGACGGGTCAGGTGTCAGAGCACGTGGATGCAGCTCAAAGAACCATCAACACTCTTTATGAAGCTGTTGCCACCAGGAGGCTGCACCTTGGTTGGAGATATTCTGGCTTCCAAAACAGTGCTCTTCTGGAAAGAGCCATTAAAGACCACATACCTACATCCTTACAGTGTCCTTTGGATTGGTACCATGTATGATGTACTTATTGACCTGTTTTGTGTTGTCCTTTTGGGAACACTTAGGAATCCAACATTCGTATGCCTTACCAAACATGCTATTTCTAGATATCTGCTAAATCAGTCCTTGGCAAAAGGGCAGGAAGGAAAGAAAGTTTTAAATAAGCCACCATATCAGTGTGCATCCCCTGTACTTTTTCTTCCTTCTTTCAAAAGAAAAAAATAGTATTTGAAAAAGCTTGTGTGTCTGGCACCCTTTTCTTTTAGGGCTGGATCACACACGTACTGCACGTGAAATTCTTAGAGAAAAATCAGTACTTTCCGTTATAGAGATCACCTTCACTATCAAACAACATGTTTGACAGCTGCCAAATGCAGTACATTAAATATGTAGGGACACTTTGAATGTTGTATTTAATCCCAGGATGAGAACTAACCATGTGTCTTTGCAGACTTGAACATTTTTGTGGACTTGGCAAATAAAGGGCTAGCATTTCAGCAGCCTCTAAGGTTGTCTAGAGGGTTTTTGTTTTGTGGGGGTTTTTTTTTTGCCTTTTTTTTTTTTTTTTTGCTTTTTCCTAGACAGCTTGTGTTTAAGAAAATTTCTGCCTCGGTATATCCCAGCAACAACATAGGATTTCTCAGTGTAACCAACTGTAGCCTTATCCAGCACTAATTCTGCACCAGACCTCCTGCTACATCTAGTTTTGCCTGAAAAGGGCCTGGAACCGCAGGCCTGTGCTCCCTGTCCCACTAGTGGAAAAGCAGCATCGGGCCTGAAGGACCTTTCCACCAGTGGCAGCATTTGGGCCTGCAGCAGCTGCCGCGGAGCAGCAGCCGCAGTGCAAGCTACGGGACGCCCTGTGCCCGACGCACACGGCGCAGGAAGCAGAGGTATCCGCGGGGCCCATTCTGTTCTGCACCTGGAAGAGCCCTTGCTCACCAAGCCTGGAAACCCATTCATAAATATGTCCTTCAGATGCCTATTGATCTACACGCTGCCTCTCGGTGGTGCAGAGGGAAATATTTCTATGGGCACATAAATTACTATGAAATGTAAGCAATCTTCTCATTCCATTTTGTAGGAATGCTGCAGGGACAACTCAGCTCTCTCTCAACGGCAATAAAATCACCTTGTGTTGTCATCCTTCATTCATCTGCTTTTTGCTTATGAGAAGCAAAGGTTAGGAGCAGGAATTAACTTAACTTGCTTTACATTTCAGTATAGAAGAATTTTCGGACCAAACCCAATTCTCATACAAGTAACCTCTCTAAAATCAGTGGAGTTACTTGATGACTTTGACTGAAAGAGTGAGGTTTTATTCCTGATATTCCAGGAACAATCTGAGATCACTGTCAAAAAGATAAATGACCAGAAATGTCTAATAGACACTAGCGCTACGAGTGAGCGATGTGATAAACTCTGATTATATTGCAATATAATTCTTATTTCTAGTAACTTATTTTGAGGTGTCCCTAGAAAAGGAGAGCAAGGAGAATTACCCTGGCAAAGCTGTGGCAGAATATAGTTACTATTACATTTCTGCCAGTAAGTTTCTCTGCATGGGTAGGTTTCTCCACCACCTTGCACCTTGTATAGTTATTTACTTCCTTTAAACGTTTACCCCCGCAAAAAAAAGCCTGATGACATTGCTTTTGCATTCTCCTTGATCAGTACGTGGCTGATATAACACACAGGTTAGTGGGAAGAGAAGAGGAGAATTAATTCACAGAACTTCAGGTGATCAACAGCTAAATATGAATTCCAGGATAAGAATTTTATATAATTTATAATATTGCAGAGACAAATACTATTTCATGAGAACTCAAAAATGATTAGAGTCTATTCCCACAGGAGCCTCTGAAATTTCAGCATACATGTCAAGCCAATGTCCTCATTATTGTTCAGCTGGGGCAGGAACTGCCTTTTTCACAGTATTTAGATAGAACTGAGATTTAACTAGATTTTTTACTTACTGTAGGAGGGATGGACTACAAGCTGGTTTGTGGGGGTTTGTGGCTTTGATGCTGTATGCCCCCAAAACCCAGATCCAAAAACTGATTGCAAGCAAAACTTTGGCTTATGACATGTCAGTTTTCTTTTTCTTAAACAAAAAAATATGGCAATATTTTCAGGTGAGCTTTTAGTCTTTCCACAGAACGTTCCTAAGTATGTGACATTTAAAAAGCTTACAGCTTATATTTATGTTGCAGTGCACAGTAGGCACCCAGCTATCTGTGAGCTTAGCCTGGCTGCACATCCATGCCTTTGGGCAGTCTGCTTTGAGCACTCAGAGCAGGTTTAAAATGAGTGTAACATATTGCCACAGTATAAGGTCCTCGCTGTGCTCACTGTGCCTGGGGCAGCCCTCAGCCCTCCGTTCCTGTGCAGGCCCTGCTGCGGTCAGGGGAAGGAAGTGCTCCCTGCCTCTCACTTCTATGCGCTTTGAATCATCCCTTGAACACAATACGCAGCTGCTGGAAGGGAGCAGAAGAAGAAATATCTTTGAAATAAGACAACACTGATGGTAAACAGCCTTGTATAAATACATGTTCAAGCCAAATACAACAAATCCTACTCTCTATTGCGATAAAGATCTGGATTTTGGACTCATACACAGTGTAAGAAAGCATAACTCTTTTGGCTCTAATAGCATTATTCCTGATTTAGTTTGGGAGCACATTCAGAATCGTTCTACGTCAATGACTGTTCATGTTGTAAATCAATCCCTATGTCCACCTGTGCCTTTCTGACAGTTGCTAGAAGGGAACCAGTTTCAGGGGAGAGAGGATTACTGACCATACTCAGAGCAAGATGTATGAAAATAGGATTTGGCCATGGATGTTTGCAGTAGATTTGCAGTCTGACAAGCCTAGCCAGCTTGAGCTTGCATCATAATCTAATAAAAAACTAATAATACCTTTTCATCTAGCTCACTCAGCTGCATATATCAGGCTTTGAAGGTGTCAAGTCTAAAAAGAGAACTCTGCTTCTGTCTTGGAGATATTTTTATTGCTGAAGAAAAATATATTGCTAGGAACAGCTCCTTACCCAGAAGGAGAGTTCCATTTTGGAAAAATAAAACAAGGAAAGAAGAAGTCAGGCAATAAAAAATCACTTTTGTCATTCGATCTGTCCTGGTCTGATGCATTCAGACTTGAAAGCTTGTCCTCCTATCTGCTGCAACTTCCTTCTTTTCAGTTCTGAAGAGGCTTGACAGGCAGAAAGTGAACAGATGCACATTAGAGGTGGGAGCTGATCTTGTAGGAGGCCGGAGTTTGAATCTTGCAGAGACAAGGGTGTGGGCTGTGTGGAGCAGAGGAACTCCAGCATGCACCCGCTTACAGGATGGGATATTACATAATACCATAACATGCAAATGTCCTCCTCTTCCTCCACTTTATATCTGGGTGGATATGTAAAGGTACAGATCCAGGGACATTTCCTTTTGGCCCTGTTGGCATCTTGTCTGAATCTGGGTTTTTCTATCCCACCTTGTGACCTTCTTGTTTATAAGCCATCAAATACTCATTCTTCATGACTGTGACTGCTTCCTCACCAGACACAGGTTGTCCTACAGATTGCAAATCTCCTTCTTTCTGTCTCTGTTTCCTGACTCAGCGTCTTCAGTTCCAAGGCATCGAGGAAGCGGTTTCTCTAGCTTTCAGGTATGTATCTGCTGCCACCTGAACCCAGCTCTCTCTCATAATCCATAATCCCAGACCACTAAGAGCAGCCAGGTAGCCATGTGTGTGATGCTGACTTCCCTGTACAAGAAAACCGATGTGGCAAATGAGGCATCAGATTTTTTAAGAACTTTTTTCAATACTGAGTACGTCTGATAATGTAGCCTCAAATCAGGATGCAAGATAAAACAACTATAATTCTTCACATTTGTGCAGGACAGCAAATCTCAAAGCTTGACAGATTCTTAAAAAAAAAAAAGAAATGTTTAGCTAGAAATATCATGGGTAAAGCACCCTGGATTTCTGGAAGTGCAAACTAGTATTTCCTCTAGTCATTATATTCCTATCTTTTGCTGGAGAGTGAGCTGAAGAACTTTAAACTCATATGAAGAACAAAATTCTTTATACATGTATAGATATTGAGTATTCTAGGGAGTTTTGTATTGATTTCTTAAGAAGAGATACTAGCATTACTGAGCAAAAGTTAAACGTTTATATAAAAGTTTTGATTCATTTTAAATAGATACCAAATGTAGAGTCACGGAGAATTTCCAAGAGTTAGTTAACTGCACTACTGTGATGTCTTTACCAAGTTATTTAAAAACTAAAACATTCATCTTAAATGTGACATGCTTTAGGGTTAGCAAGTCAATGTTATGCATGGAATGCTTATTTGTGCCCATATACTGTTTATTCTCTAATAAGACTATTTGTCTTAACTTGTAAGTGCAAATTCTTTTACCATTCACGTACTGGGAAGTATATTGCATCTATTATTTCATTAGGCACATGGATGAATCAAATTAAACTTGAATTTTTTAAAGTATTTTTTAAAGGACAATAAGAAATCCTAAAAGTTGAGAAAGACATTTCTGGAAATCCAGTACAGAACTGAAAAAAAAAATATCATATAGATGATGCAATTAGGTATATTTTGGGAAAATGAGTGTTACTATAATCTATTCTGCTCTAGGGCTTGTCATGTATCTGTCATGACGGAAAGAAGTGAAATAAGTTACTTCCAGAATGCTGGAATACCTTTCTTTACCACAACACACCCACCCAAAGTAATAATAGCAGAAAGTTCAACTAGGTAGAAAACAAACCTAATAGAAACAAGCTTACAAAAGAAGTCTTGTAAACACACACTTTATCCCACACACCTAAACTGATGGGACTTTCATTGACATCTTTTTCCAGTGGAAAACCACACAATCAAAGAAGGATAAATTTTAGCTCAGTGAACACCTCTCAAACACTCCTGGAGCACAGTCCTCCACACAACCTTCTAGAAAAGCACACACATTTCTGCTACAGAATTCTATTTTGGTGTTCTCCTCTGTTTAAGCAGGGACAGACTGACACACACACCGACCAGTCATTAAGGTAAATAAACCTTCCAGTACAGAAATATTTATTACATGAGGGCCCATAGTATCACAGAACAGAAGAAAGACATTTTCTTTGTGCCTGTCTCTAAGTGCAGACACATTAATTTCTTTCCATATTGTAATTGAACTTTCCATTTTATAATCAAAATAGACCTGCATTTCCGGAGAGCACTTCTAAGCTCCTCGTAATGCCCTGTCCTCCTTTTGTTGGAAGAGACTTCCTTAGGCAGCTTCCCCCAGTAATACGTACTAAGGATTTAAAATAATACACTTGGCTGTGAGCATACAGGTAGCTGGAAAACACATCTGCTTCTGCTGCCAGGTTTGTAGCAGAAGGAGAAGTGGAATCAGGAGAAATTCTAAAACTAACCCTAAAAAGAGATTTTGAGGTGGAGGCTTGAGAAGCTGATATCCCAGTTTGCCAGATATTATCTTTGCTTTTTTTTGCGTGTGTGTGGGAGGAGGCGGGGGTATAACAGAAAGGGGTATATAGAAGTTGGAAAAATTTGGTTCTTCTGAGATCTCTGCAATGCCAGCAGAGCAAAGACATGCAAATGGAGTAACGTTAAAGAGTTTAACAGAGGCTCAGTGATGCTAAAGGACAGTAAGCTGTGTATGGGTCGGAGTGATTCAAATTATCAGGAAAGTAATAAACGCCCTGGCCCTGATTATTTCCTCTAACTGTTCAGCCCTCCCTAATTTTTTTTTTATCCATTTCCCATTCCATATTCCTAGTCAGGTTCAAATGAGATGTATCTGCTCCCTCTCTGCAAGCTTGACCTGCTTTTCTTAGAGGCATTAACAGCACTGTGGCAACTCTCCCCTGTTTTAGGAACAGTTGGTTCTGTTTTAGGAAGGAAAGTAACTCTGCCTTGTTCCTGTGCGGACTTTGCCTCAACTACAAACCTCTTCTATGTTGAATGTTTTTGTTGAATGAAAAATTATTAAAACCTAATCTATATTAATTGGCACTCAGAAGTTCCCTAGATTTAACCCAGAACTTTTGTTCTTTTTATCCTAGCTTGTCCTTTTGGATTCAGAGGAACCTCCTCATGTATTTGGGGCCATCATTTCATAGGCTCTTTCTTAGCTACATTACGGAAATCTGTTTTATGGTCTCTCCCATTCACACACTCTTTGAGATCTACTTATTTAACACCTTTTCCATCTAGTTTCACTCGTCCTCACCAAGCAATGGAAAAAAAAGTATTTCTGTACTATCCCCTGCACAAGGGAAGTTCTTCAGCTTATTACACATCTTTTCAAGTAAGTTCTCCTGCTATTCAGTATTTCTTTCTCTTCACTACTTGTCAGTATCAGGACCTATTCTGAGGGCTAAATATTGCTAAAATAACACATCCAGTTTTCAAACTAGCAATTCAAGAAGGGCATTGATAGATTAGAGAAAGTTTTTTTTTCTCATGAGAATAGCTACAGGATTACAAAAATTGTATTACAGAAACTTTACAGGTTCAGTCTATGTATATATATCAAATGGAAGATATTAGACGATACATATGTTCCATGAAACTTTCTCCTTAATCCTCAGATGGCATTAATTGTGTCAGTAAGAAGCTTACTGTTCAGAAAAGCAGCGTTCTCTACAGAGATATAAAGCTACAGACAAAAATCTTCTTTAGTAATAGCAGGTACTATTTTAATACCTGGCGAAGAGGCAATGTATAAGACTTTACTGAGTCATAGGGAGAGGTAACCTACACTTGAGAAGAGCAAAGGACTGAGGAAAATTGCTGTCAGTGTTTCATTTCCATGTAAAGCAAGTGGTGCAAGGGGCAAGACCATTTCCAAGTCGTGAAAGTCCACAGCTGCTTCCAAAGCCTTCTTGATTATGAGCTATGCTCTGCTTCTGCTCCCATGTACTGTCAATAACAATAAAGCCCACTTGGCTGTCAATAAATAAAGAACAGACTTCTATTCAAGCTTAAAGTAATGGCTTGATCACAGCCAACTTCCTTGAGGGAACATGGAAAAACTGTAAAGGAGCCTCATTAGACAAGCTGGCAAAGTGTGACAAAGTCCAGAACTGGTCACTGTTATTGTTTTCCCAAGTGGAAAAAAAATGTGTAAATGCATTAGCAACAGAGCTGATTAACTTTTGGCGCAACTTCTTGAAAATTCTTCATTACAAGTTTCTTGTAAGCCAAGACCCCCCTCAGAAAAACAAGAACTAATTTCAGGAAATCCTACAATCAACAACAGGCAGGAAAGGCAAACCGACTTCTCTTCTGATATATTCCGGTCAATCTATATGGCTGACTAAGGAAGTCGGCTGTCCAAATTACCATTAACTGAGGCAACACAAAGAACACCTCCCACCCATGAAGGGAGAAAGGCAAAAGTTCAGTCCATCTTCAGAAAAGGCTAGATGCCTTTTCTGTTTCTTTCTAGCTTTCAAGCTAGGGAACTACAAACAGGTCAGTCTCATTTCAGTCCCTGGAGAAAAAAATATGGAGCAAATCCTCTTGGACACCAAAATGGGAGCACAGTCAATACACTTGAGGGCAGGGCTGCCACTCAGAGAGACCTAAACAAGCTAAAGGACTAGGACAAACGGGAAGATCATTAAAGTCAGCAGGACAAAACGTGAAGTGCTCTACCTGAGATGGTGCTGGAGGCACTGGTGCAGGTGACACTGAGTGGCCAGGGAGCAAAGGCCCTGAGGGCCCTGGCAGACGGAGGACCCAGCACGAGCCAGCAGCGCAGCCGGGCAGCGAGCAGAGCCAACAGCACCCCGGGCTGCATGGCCAGGAACGGAGCAGGGTGACCATCGGCCTCACTCCATACTCGTAGCAGGACATCTTGGATACTGCATCCAGTCATGACCCCCAATACAGGAAATTTTGATAAACCTGACCAAGTCCAGCAGTGGCCACCACAATGAGGGCAGAAGCGCTTGCCTCGTGAGGGTCTTCTTGAGCCTGGAAAGCATTGGATTTGAGGGGGACTCAACAGCCACCCCTTAGTTCCTGCAGACAGGTGACCAAGAAATGGAGGCATTTTGCTGCAGATTCATTGCCGGGTGTGCAGTGAGGCAATAATCACACACTCAGGAGAGACATTTGCTTATTTATTTCGGATCTGTGCAAGCCCGGTGCTCCATGGTTTCCCACAAACCAAGCACACCCTCCTGGCTTTCCAAAATATATTTACGCTTAGAAGCTTCCCAAGTCCATCCCTCTTCCACTGGTTGCTTAGGAATTTACATACGATTCTAATATTGCTTGCTCAACATCTCCACTTACTTATGCTCAGGGGAAGGGTCTTTGCCTGAGCGAGGGTCTTTTTGACCTATGGGTGTGATTTTTAGAATTATAATGAAGACAGTTCGCTTCAGGATACATGGAGCTTGGCTTTTCCTGACAAGCTTGCACTGTGTCTGTGTTAAAAAAAAAAAAAAAAAAAAAAAGTATCCTTACAGCCTAGCAGTTTCAGGATGTCCTTGGTTAAAGAATCCTAAGTCTGTTTTAACGATCCCGCCATCCTACCCAAACACAGTGGACACCTGTCCTGCTTAGTTTAAATCACCCTTCAACAGTGGTGATTTCCAGTGGTCACTGGAAAACAAGGAGACAACGATCACAATTTGAAACGGGAGTGAACATTAGGGCAACTTATCACTACGAGGACGGTTAGGGGCTTGGGCGGCCGAGGCGGGGAGCCGCTGTGGGAGCTCCACGCGCGGGGCTTGCCCGGCGGGACGAGCCCCGCAGCTCCCGGGGGCGGGCGCCGAAGCCCGCGCCTCAGGCGAGAGCCGTTGGGCGACCGCGCCCCAACGGCTCCCGCGCCCAACGGCCGCCGCGATCCCGCCCCCCGGCCGTGCCCGTTACCGGGCGCCCGCCCCGCCCCGGCTCCACTTCCTGGGCCGGGCTCGCGCAACATGGCGGCCGCCCGCGGGGGCGGGCAGTGGCGGCGGCGCTGTCTCTGCGGCGGTGCCGCCGCGCTGCTTCTGCTCTCCCTCTCCGCCGGGCTCGCCCGTGCCTCGGCGCGGGGCGGTGGCGACGAGCCGCGGAGCCGCGTGCAGGTGCTGGGCGGCTCCAACTGGAGCCTGGTGCTGCAGGGCCAGTGGATGGTGGAGTTGTGAGTAACGGAGCCCTCCCCTGCCGTCCGCGCCCGCCCCGCCGCGTCCCGTCCTCGGCGAGGCGGGGGGCGCCGGGGGTCGAGGCTGCGCTCCCACCCCTGAGCTCCGGTAGCGGAGGAGCAGGCCGGGCCCGGCCCGGCCAGAGTCACCCGAGAGGCGCCTCGGCAGCCCCGGGAAGCGGCAGCCCCGGCCCTGCAGGCCTCCCCCGAGCCTCTTTTAGCAGCGCGATGCTCTAGTTAGTGTCTTTCCCCTCAGCTTTTCGTCTGGAGGCGTTGGCAGAGGGCACTCGAGTGCCAGCAGGCCAGGAGGCAGTGGCTTAACCAGGATTTCGGCGTCTCTGTGCACTGGTTACTCCCTGTGGGGTCACGCTGGGCAGCGTAGCCCTAGCTCTCACCTAGCTGCGGCTTTGGCAGCGTTTTGCACCAGGCTGAGTCTGGGGGTGCCATGCGCTCCAGGTGTCTGTCCTGATGGCACCTAGGGAGGGTTTCACCTCAGCTTGTAGGGACAGAAGTTTAAATAATTTCACAGATATTCTGGTTTCACTTGTGGTGTAATGCTGCTTGTGAAGTGCACGTGCTGCATTGTATTGAAGGCAACTCGCTTGTTTGTGTTCACAAGGGGAAAAAGAAACCTGAGGTGTTTTTAATAGAGCAGTGAGAAATAATTTGGACAGGTTGTATGTTCACATGGAATTGGTGTGCTGTGCAGCTGTGAAATGTTTTGCTTTTTCTGTGGCACGTGGGCAGCTTTGGAAGTGTTTTGACAGTTTTAATCAGATTAAGTAGTCATACTAACAAAATCATGATAGCATCCCATGTGATCATACTCGAAGATGAAGGAGAAAAACGTTTCTGGAAGAATATATGTCACAGTAAAGACAAGCTGCTTTTTCTTTAGGTGCTGCCCTGAGTTATGGTAGATGGCCAAAATGTGGTTGTTATTTAGCTGTTGTCCTCCAGACTTCCTAAAAGATGTGGGAGCTCAGTAGCTTGTTTGAAGACTTAGTGTCTCAATGGGTGTGAGATCAGGGAGCCTGTGAAACAGGATATGCACCATCAACATCTGAACTCATGCTCCTTCTAAATGCTTCTTTGAGGCTTGTTGTTCAGTTTTAGTGTTGAATTTGCATTGCTTTGAGTAGAGTTTCTGATTGGGGAAGAGGCTATTGCCTCGCCTATGACTTTATTGCCCTGGATCCTACTTTACTCATTAGTATTTATAGCTGAACATCGTTCTGTGCTAGCTATTTGGCCAGACTTGTCACAATGCTTCAGCACTTGTTAAGTCCCACTACCATGTTTGTCTTGAGTTTCAAAGGAGTAGTCTGAAAATCTAGCCGAATGTTTTGGTGTTTACATGGGATTAGTGCTTTTAAGCACTTTGGCTCTAAACAGCTTGTGTAAATAAGCTGATCCATGAATAATTCTACAGGTTATTTAACTTTTACTGTAATTTAGATTTAGAGCTCAGTGAGGTTGAGGAATCTTCTGACTGTAGCTTGTAAGAGTGTAGACTTATTTCCATCTTGATTTGTTAGTGGTCAGGTTTCTTTTGCCCAATTAATAAAAGGGAGGGGGGTCAATGGAGGGAATATTCAAGTTGCTAAAACTGGTCTGTTTGCAAAGTTTCTGTAGATGTTCTGGCAGAATTTAGAGGAAGTGAACAAATGAAGTGTGAACTCCTGTTAATTGATAACTGAACATATGGCCAACTACTGTGCTGCATATTGGCTGATCAGAAAATGATAAAATGTTAAACTGAAATACCCCTTTTAGCAGCTGCTTTACTATTGTAGGGAGGATGAAAGTATATAGAACGATGGAACTTAATTTGCTGATGTCTTGGAACATCTTTAATCGTTTTTAAGTGATCTTATAAATCACTACTCAAGCTTAAAACTCCTTTGGTGGCAAATGGAAAGGTTTTCTGAATTGCATATGGCAGTTTTTTTCCTCTTGTTTATTCGTTTTGCTTATTCCAAAAGGAATTAC
This sequence comes from Tinamus guttatus, assembly GCF_059628265.1. NCBI lineage: Eukaryota > Metazoa > Chordata > Aves > Tinamiformes > Tinamidae > Tinamus > Tinamus guttatus. The sequence goes on along the minus strand of NW_028288937.1, from coordinate 1,853,982 downwards.
TTTTGGCTTTCTCTTCTTGTTCTTGTAATATTAAAATGTTTCTTTACTGGTCTCTAAAATAAGTAAAAAGCAGTGTTCCAAATATTGTCTTAAAGGATGCAATTGGATTATAGAACATCCATAGTATACATTTACTATCCCCTTGATCAATGTATTATTTAAAAAATCTATGTGTATCAAGTTAAAAATAATACAGTGGGGATTTACAAAATTACAGGTCAAGGTGGCAGCTCCAAAGCATTTGTTCTAGACTGTGCCTCAGTATGTTGCCAGTCCAGTCGCCCTGTGGCTGTGGTTAGTTCCAGCTTTAGCTTTGTGAACTTTTGTGATAGCTTGTGCAAATTGGCTTTGGTTTTGGGCTTGTTTGGGCTACAGCAAATGACCAAAGTAGTAACAAAAGTCAAAGTGGGGCTGTGACTCTTAAAATGGTCTCTTGGTAAACTTTAGTGAGATGTTGTTAATGCTTTGACATAGTATAGCAGTTCATTAGTGAAATGTTGAATCTCAGAAATGGATTTGTAGGAGTATGAGTTATTTAGTATCTAGCAAAAATCCTCAGGCAGGCCTGCAATTTGGAGGCACTTGTGTGTTTGGAGGAGAATCAGAAGAAAACCAAGAATTTCTTTCCTTTTTGATCTTCAAAATCTCTAGAGTTTCAGCAATTTTGAAACTTTTACCACCACTCCACTGGTGTGGAGCATCCACTGGGAACTTCTGTTTGTGCTAAAGTGGGAATGAGGGGGCAGGTGGCACTGGAAGAAACGTCCTGTGTCAGCGTTCAACATCTGTTCTGTTGTGATAGGGTTAGTGGTAGATTACAAGGACTAAAGGGTGAATCTTTGACTAGCACCCTCTGACTTAGTCAGTTGTACATTTTTGTTTGTTTTTATCTGAAACCTACCTTATCAGTTAGAATACCACCAGTCTTGCATCTAATTTTTCTGTTTTTTGTTTTATTTTTTTAAAGAACAGGTATGAATCAGATGATAGTCTTAAGATAACACCCAAAGAATCAGGCAATGCCTTTATTTTGTTATATATTTGTTTGGGAGGAGGGGAAAAAAAAAGTCCTAGCACACGTAATGACCAGTAACAGTAGAAGAATATCCCTCCTCCCCCTTAATCAGTCTAGAGCATCCAGGCTTCTGGTCTTTCTGTTGATCCAGTGAAGTTCAGTGTGATGGGCGCTGCTTAGTGCGCTGAATTAACGAACACGACTGAGTGCAAATAATGGCAATGTTTGGCTGGAATGACTGGATCTTGTACTTCCATCCTATTTCTGATATTAGTATAAAAACCAGGAAGCTAAACTAAGTTCTGTCATTACTGAATTGTGGCTTAAGTGGAGTTTAACATGTCTTTGGGCTAAAGAAAGGTGATTCTAATTGTTTGATATTATCCTGGCCATGTTGGCATTCAATTTTCCACTTTAAGTCATTTAGAAAGAATTCTTATAAATATGAAATTAAAACATGCATGTTGACATTTGCATTTTAAGGTCAGATGTTACTTTAAATAGGCTAAAGGATTCTTTAATCTTGGAAATCCTATGACATGAGTGTGGCACATCTAGAGGAGCTGCGTTTAGAATAAATTCCTAATTCTGTCTGTATTACAGAAAGAGCAGCAGCATTATCTGTCAGTCATGCAGTTTTTAACTATCAGTCAAGCTATTGTTACAAACTGTTGGTCTATTTTAATATACAGATTCTGTCAAGCTAGTGTTAAAAAAAAACTCTGTAGGCAGCATAATACAAAACAGCAGTTCTGCATGTGATATTTCCAGTATACTTCCAGTATATTTTAGAAAGCTACTGAAGGTTTGTTTCCAGGCAGGATAAGGCCCATGTTTTTTTCTGGATGCTGTAAGGCACAATGGCACTGTTTCACAAGCTACTGTGTTAATTTTCATTCTGAAATCATATATCTGTAGCTTTTTTTCTGTAAAATGCAATGCCTGTTTTTGACTTCATCATTTAGAACTTAAAAGGATACAGGTTCTCATGTAGAAATACTTACTTCGGTTTCAAAATTACCGTAGACTGTACCACGGGTAATGTTCTCATCTGAGGGATTAGTTGTTTTCACTTATTTTTGTCCAAGCTGGATGCTAGGTATGGATATCTCAAGTGCCAGAAAGCCATTAGGAGGTGTTTGTAGACCGTGGTTCTTCTCTCTTGCTCCCAATTCTGCAAAAGCATCTCCCTGATTATTTCTTTTCAAGATCTGGTATCTCTAATTTGATTAAGGCTGCTCCTGTTCAGGAGATCTGAGGTTATAGCTTTCTATGTGGTCACCATGAACACTCATAGTTTTTCTTATTATTCTGTATTACCCTTTCTAAATCAGTTCTTCCCTTTGTGTTTATGTTGTCAGTAGTAACTGCAGCTTTTTTTGATATTCCAGATGTTAGTATTGGAAATTCAACTATTAAAACATGCTGCTCTCCCCCTACAAATTAATCATGACAGTAAAGGAAGCTTGGAAGAGACACGGAATGGGCACTAGAAATTTGACTTGAACCTTTAAATCACTGAAGAGTGCAATCAAAAGGGGCATGTTTTGATGTATTGAGTAGTGGGATAAAGCAACTATTACTTCCAGAAATTCGGAGGTGTGTGGAATCAATATGAAATGTTACATTGAGGGATGCCAGGACAGCCTGGGTTCAGTAATTCAAAGAGCCGCTGGGTAAATTGATCCATTTTTCTATGTAAATATAGTAAATTATACATTCTGAGTGGTGAGGGATTTGGTTATGAATTTTTCAAGTATGGGGATTTGTTTTTAATAACATGAGGAACGTATGTAGGGATTGATGGAAAGCTATTTGATTGTCCTACTCAATAGACTTGATTAAGGACTGCAGTTTTTCTGTGATTGATTCTTTGGTATTTTCTCTGTGTGGTAAATCAATTTGAATGCATATAAGGATAAGAATACTAATATATTTAACCTGCTTCCTCCATTAGCTATGCTCCTTGGTGTCCAGCTTGTCAGCAAATTGAATTGACATGGGAGACTTTTGCAAAGGAAAGTGAACCTCTAGATATCACTGTGGGAAAGGTGGATGTCAGTCAAGAACCAGGTATGTGTGAAATAGACTGTGTTTTAATAAAATATTCAATTTAAGTAGCACCTGGGACTGTGCTGCATTCTATTTTTTTTTTTTTTTTTTAAAAAAAAAGCTCATTTCTGTCTTGGCTGATATCCCAGGAACTCCGATGATTTTATCCACATTTCACTTCATGTAGCTCGCAACTGTGAGCATAGGAGTTATAAACTTAATTGTAAAATTAAAAAAAAAAAAAAAAAGATGAGTGATCCAACATATTGCTGTGCTAAAAGGGGCTTATTTTTGATTTTAATCTGCTTCACAGAAAGCTGTTGTCTGTCTCATTCTTTGTTCTCCCCACAGCTATATCCTGTTCCTAGCTTGAAGTCCCTGAGATTTTCAGGGTGTGGTAGTAATACTATGGTGTGAGTCATCTTTAAGTTCATTTCATTTAACTGTTTTCACTATGGTGCTGGCTAATTGTCTTGTTTAATTGTAATAGTGCATATGACATTTTTGTTGTGGGAGAAGTGTATATGCAGAAATGACTTCAACCACTGTATTTGCGCTTATGTGCATAGGTAGGAAGCAGCCTTATCTTTAGTGACTCCTTTCAGAGTTTTGAATGCGTGTTTAAGCAATACTAAGACTGTTTATACTGCTACATGTTTTCGGAATACTTCATGTTTATTTTGGTTTTGAGGGGATGAACATTTGTATCCATGTGTGGGTTTTTTTTTTTTTTTTGACAGAGGTGGGGAGAAATGTTACTAGAATTAAAAAGGCAAAACTTGGCCTTTTTTTCTTTAAACCTTTTGAAACATGTGCAAATCTTCCCTTATTATTCAAAAATGTGGTTTTCCAAGTAAGTTAATTTGATAAAGTTAATAGCAAAGGGATGATTTACAATTCAGAGCCTGAGGTCACAGCTTAAATTCATAAGAAATGTCAATTGTTCCAGACCTAAAGTTGTTTCATGTTTTGTTAAATGTTTGCAGGTATACAAAACTTTTGATGGCAAAGAGCTCTTGGTGTGGGCCTCTTTAGTGCATATACTAATCATTAACAGCTTAATAAACAGAGGATTTTGAACATTGGAGCTTTTTGTGCAGAATAAACTTAATTTAAGCCAACTTCTGTTGCTTCATGCTGACAAAATCAGAGTGCTTATTGTGGTGTTCTTGACTGCTGGTTAAGGCTACGTTTGGGGATACATTATAAACCCATCCCATTATCTTGTCTCATTTATCAGATAGCCAAAAGAGTACCTTACGTAGTGTTGAACAAATAGGGTCTTAGCCTTGATTGCTGCTTTTAGGTGTGACTAACCTAAAAATGCTCTATCAGCAGTGAGGCCATAAAAACAGAATATAGAAGTTCTTAAAAGTCTTCTTTCTGGTAAAGACCTTGAATAGAAGTACTGGGACCTGGTAGGGTAAGGGACTATTTCTTTCATTTCTTTGTTTTTGTCTGAACTCTGACTACTGAGTATCATAATTATGAGCACTTAAATATCTCTTAACTAGAAGTCTTCTTAGATTGCAAATTCTCATCAATATTAGATTTTAAAACCTCTAAGAGTGTTTGACTTCTGCAAGTCAAAGGGCTGACCAAGTGATGGATTCACAGTGGTAGCAAAGCAGGCCCAACAGTGCTACAATATCTACTTCCATATGAGATATCTGTATCTGCTCTATCCACTGTCAACTGTGTCCACTTGTGAAACTAGTGAAACAAACTGGAAAACAAGTATTTATTACTCATTTAACCTTTTGATGCATTTTTAAGGCGTTTGAGCTCTTTAGAAGTATTTCCAAGTTCTTTGGGATATTTTTCACTGCAGTTCTATGCTTCAGCCTTCTCCTTGATGTACTCTCAGTGCTCCATCCCTTATTTATTTATTTTTAAAATCTACTGGATGGTCCCTTAATTAGCTTTGGTAATTTAACACCTTCATCAAAATCAATGTAGTCACATTGCACTACATACTTTGGATATATGTATAGTTGCATGAAATTGCACTTCTAAAACCTGGAGGAAAAAGTTGCCATTCATGGTTCTTAATTACAGCACATGCCAAAGAATGGAGGATTACAGGGCTAGCAGAGCCTTTATAGAATTACAGCACACTCCAATCACTTTACTTGCCAGTCTTAATGTGCATAGTTTCCCCTTTGTTGCTACTGTTGAAACATTCAGCATATTGAGACCGGAAATGGGGATGTTTCACTGGGGTACCAAACACAGCAGTGATGCTGGAAGTCCTTTCAGTTATTACTTTGTAGTAGAACTGAATGGAAGACTAGAGGAGTTCAGACATCACCACTCACATTTTTATTTTTCTTTATAATTTAGAGAATTTCCTTGCCCTGTGAGCTGAATTGCCCTGTCCCTGGTAAATTGATACTTGTGAAGAAACTTATTTCCCAGTCGGTGGGACAGCAGCCACCACAGCTCCTGGTGTGGGAATCACTTAGCCTCATGAAGCCCTGCTTCATCTTCCTTTGTCCTTTCTGCCACCTTTGGTGTAGGGCTCAAAATGCTGACATGACACCACATTTTAGGTGATGAAAAAACTGTATCTCATGACTAATTTTGCAGTATTTAGCAAAACAGAATGCTAAAACTTTCCAAGCTTTACTAGCAAGCTGTTGGCATTCTTTTTTTGCTCACCTAGAGGAAAATGAGATAAGGGAATGAAGAATGAGAACCTAGAATCTAAAACATCGTCTTCTAACCACAATCATGTTTGAAGGGGGAGACTGTTTTTCTACAGCATATCAAACAGGCTGGTTGAATTATTTGGAAGAATCAAGCAAGCAAATATGGAAATAAATTTTCTGTCTGCTTTGTGTGACTTCAGAGTGCCTGAAATAGGAAGTACAATCCTCTGAATAGTTTCACATCAGTCGGGATGAGTTAAAATCAGGGACCAGATTCTGAGAGCTGGGGGTAAAATCACCTGAAGTAGCCCAGCTTTCTCAATTAAACAGTGATCACCTATATGAGATTAGTCACTGATAAAGGTTCATAACAATTAATTCTTTGAGATGTTACCTGAATAGATTTCAGTCTCATGCAAAATGTGAAAATAGGTAGAATGAGTGCATTTATGTGGTATTCCTTTTGATTGGAGGGGCACACTGTAGATGTAGTCAAATTTCAAGTGTGTGCAAATATGCATCCTGGGTGAGATCTGTGCAGAAAAATCATTCCATAGTAAGCATTTCTTCAAGACAAGCATTTTCCCTTAACATGGCAGCAGTAGTTAGAATCTGTTACTGTTTGCAGGCAAATTGTAACCATGTTCATATGAAGTAAAGCTAAGAACTATGCAGACTGTTTAGTCTATGAATATAGTATTTAGCAGGTATTTACTGATAATTTAGAATGCTGAGAAATTTCATTTTTATTTGTTTAAATTTACTTTTTCCCCCCCTCTTTCTAGGCCTGAGTGGTCGTTTCTTTGTCACAACACTGCCTACAATTTACCAGTAAGTTCATAATCATGAAAGCAGTTGCCCATTCTGTACATATTTATTTCCTCTCTTGTTTACTGAAGGGTAGCATGGTAAATGTAATGGAGAAGTAGCTTATTCCAGTTTTTATGATCTTGAAGCGTTTCTCAGGAGTTCAGTATGGTTATGAACATAAAGTATGTAACTATATATTTTTAAATTATTTGAAAGGTTTTCCTATATCTATATCCAGATACATGATGCTTTCTTCACTGAGGAAAAAAATATTTAATAATACTTGGAACAACTGCTAAGTTTCAGTAAGAGCTTTTAGAAACCAGAGTATATGAGATCAGAAACATTGGACCTTATAAAAGCTTCTTATTTCGTCATTTGTATAACTGACTATATAGATAATATGGAAAATAGTGCAAATACCTTTCACTGCATAGGTAATAATGTAGAATTTCAGTACTGTTGGGATTCTTAATTTATTGATATAGAGTATTAATATGCACTTGTGCTTATGCACTTGTACTTTTCACCTTTAAACTGCGACTATAAAATGTAGGTGAAAATGAAGAAACCCTCTGGCTTCTAATATGAATTCAGACTATTGCTTAGAACTCTGATGATACTGGTGAAGCTCTTATCTGTGTCTTTTCTTTAGCCTGAATGAATTGAGTAAACTTCTTTCCTATAAATACTGTTTAAAAATTGAGACTGTCCATCATGGATACAGTTTTGAAGCATTGGAAATCATATTGCCCAGAAAATTGAAAACCTAGCAAGTATGTAATTTATATGTTACAATATTTTTTACCAGGTAGAGAGTTATGGGATTTGTTATGTATTTATGCTTTTAGTGCAAAAGATGGAGTATTTCGCAGATATCGAGGCTCACGGACACTGGAGGATCTTCAAGGTTATGTTTCAGAGAGAAAATGGGAAGCTGTGGAGCCTGTAGCAGGATGGAAGTCTCCCTCTTCTATAATGTAAAACTTTCTTTTTATTAAGAGTGAATATAGGCATTATAATTCATTAAAGATTCTATATTGACAGCATAAAGACACAAGACCTTTATTCCTTAATCATGTAGAATTTGCAGAAGCAATCTCTATGGGCAGTCTGTTTTGCACCTCCCACCTTTCAAAGTAGTTTATTATCTGCACTCAATTTCGTTCATGCCTGCTGAGGCCTGTTTGTATCGCCTTTGAAGATCCAAAAAAAAAAAAAAAAAAAAAAGTATAGCCATGACCATTGTGCAAGTGTCAATTATCTGCTAAGTTTTGGAATGAAGTGCGTATTTATGTAGGTCTTTACTGTGTGATTTCTGGTCACGTGGGACAGGCAGACAGACTTGAAAAATTTCCTCGTAATCAGCTTTTTTTTTTTTTCTTTTTTCTTTTCTTTTCTTTTTTTTTTTTTTTTTTTTTAAGCCCATCATCTTGTGCCCTTATTTGGGACATTAGTCAGTCTTAGTGCTTGCATTTCCATGGGGTTGAGTTTGTTTTGAAATAACATAAAATGCCTGCATGATTTAAAAGGTGAATCAAAGTTAGATATTCTCTGCATTTCGTTCTGGCTCAAGGTGTTCTGTATAGCATGTATTAAAAGTAGAGATTTAGAGGATATCCTTATTTTTCATCTGAAAATGCAGGAGGCTTGCAGGGTATTTAATAGTAGGGAACATGACTACGAGGCTGTATGCTGCTAGGAAACGAATTATGCCCAAATGTAATCTCTCAAGTCACTATGCTATCCTAGTCAGCTGTATGTTGAGCTGACTACATTTTCCCAATATTATGTTCATTTACTTGCAATTTCTAGTGACAACTGTAAGTATCCGTTTGTTTGAAGTATTTTAAATGTTATTGGGCTTAAAATCTGTGCTTCTGATCTTGATTTTCTAGGATGCATGGCATGGCAGGACTCTTCCATCTCTCTGGGTGGATCCGGGTAAGTAACTGTGGGGTAGTGCTTCTATTTCTAATTTTCAAGAGAAACTTCAAAATGTCAACATAATTCTGAAAAAAAAATAGCAAATTTCCAAATTTTAACTTCAAAATTTTTAATTTTCAAAAATACAAATATTCACATTTCAACAAATGTTCAGTTTTCAAATATGAAATCTCAAATGTCATAAGTCAAAACTTCAAGATTCCAAACACCAAATCTCAATATTTCAAAAGATCAAATAATATCAAATGTCAGTGTCAAAAGTAGATTTTTCAAGTCTTCAAAATTTCAAAAATTCAATTCTAAATTTAAAAATTCTAATGTCTTTTTTTTTATTTTCAAATTTCAAGTTCTTAAAATTTGAACTTGTAAAATTTGTTCAAATATCAAACTTAATTTTAAGGTTTAAAAATTTAAAATTAAAACAAGAATTGAAAATAGAATTGGGCTCTGAAGGATGACTAGGATTTTAAAGACTTTAGTATAAATATTTTTGAATGAGAAGTCTCAATTAGATGCTAAATTATTTATGGTGTTATAAGTGATTCTATAATAAGTCTTCTCATTTGCAGCAAATTCATAGCTACCTCACTGGCACTCTTGGACTTCATGTTTGGGTTTCCTATGCAGTGTTTGTCTTAACAACCTTATTGATTGGCCTGACCCTGGGTTTGGTAAGAGCTTAGTATTTTACTTCCTTAGACTTTCTTAGAACTTTTGCTTTAGTGTAATTTAGAGGTTAGGGAAGGGGGCAGAAAAAAAAAAAACAAACTCCAAGTGACCTTTTTTAAGCTGCTTTTTATGTACACCTGCAACTAAAATTCTTATCCTAGGTATTTGGCACTGCGGTGTACCGTGTATACAGCTGTACGTATTCCCTCATTGAGGAAAAAGTACCATGTTTTACCTGTAGACCTGAGATGGTATCCTCTCCTAATCCTTAAATGATGTAGCTTTAACCTCTCTAATACCTATGTCAAGTTCTTACAGGGCTACCTGTAGAGGTGTATGTGCCTGATCTGCAACTCCCAAGACAGTTTAAAACATCTGGACTCATATCCTGAATATTAGAGCTCTGTGGTTGTTAGAACATCTCTCTGCCATTTGCATGACTGGCCTAGGGCAGTCACAGCTGTCCTCACTGTGAGCCAATCTTAGGGAAAGCTTTCCCTAGTAAATATGAACACTGGGGGGTGACTCTTAGTAAACTAACAAAACTATTGTTTTGGTCAATAAGGATCTGAATTTTTAGAAAGTGACTGGAAAGATTTGTTAGATTATATGTTGGTACTGTTGGTACTGCGTCCCTGACAGTGGAAATCTGAATTTCTTTTAGAAATATGTTTTCTTTTTCTGACACTGCAGGGGCAAGATGATAGTTTGTTGTGTTTTGTGTTGTGGTTTCTTTCTTTCTTTCTTTCTTTTTTTTTTTTTCCCCCTATCCTAGAGAATGCTCTATATTTTACTGCAAATTTTATCTTTTAGTTCTTCCTTTTAATGGTATTGAATCACCATTATGTTTTTCTGATGTGCTGCTGGGATAAAATGTGTATTGTTAATGTCATATTTTATTCTCTTTACTCAGGTATTGGTTTTGATTTCAGACTGCCTTTGCCCATCCAAGACAAAAAACAGAGATGAAACATCTGGTAAGAAGTTTAAGGGAGTGAGATACTATGGATTTTAAATGTGCATATTTGGGAAGGAGGGCAATAAATTGTCAAGGATTTAGTTGTGAACCAATAATCAATATATTTCAGTCAAACTGTGGAAAAAAATTTGATAAGCACCAAAATATTTTAAGTATCTAACTTTCCACCTGGAGGTCAGTAAAGTAACCTTCTGTCAGATAAAAATTCACTACTCAGCCTATTCAGCTGTGGAAGCTGAAATAAAATGGATTCCAAATCAGAAAGTCTTTTGAAGAGAGGCGCTGGGTTTTTTAAGTTTTTGTGCAGCTGCTCTATTGCCAGATCTTTTATTTAAATCCGCAAGGAATCTGCTTTGGCTGGATGTTTCCCCACCCTTAAACAAACTTCATACTGCATTGGAGGTGCTGCGTTCTGCATATGTGTGGTTGAGGGATGAAGGAGGTGGAAGGAAGAAAATGAATTTAGAGTCTATAGGATATAATAAACTAGTATAAGAAAAGAAGTTCAAAAAAAATCCATATTTGAGAGTGCTGGGTGAGCAGACTTCAGCTGTGTTGTCTCACTAGCTGTGGATCACACCTGGTTGCAGTGCTGAGGCTTTGAGTCCCCACAAAAACCTTTGTGCGAAGAAAGAATAGAACCAAAGAGTTCCTAGCTTCCAGGTTCATGAGATGATGTTTTTAAATTATATATCCTGGACGAGCGGAGTTTTGGGGTAGATGTGTGTGTGGTTAAAGACTTTCTGCTGCAATACTGGTTATCCCCCAAGCTTTCTAGGAAGTAATAATGAGGAGGGGGGAAGCATATGTGGGGAGCTGTTTCTGCATCGTTTTTCCTCTGTGTAGGAGATGTGCTTTCCTGAGCCTGAACAAGGCACTCCTAGAAAAATGTTCTGCTCCCTATATTTATGGGAAGCAAAAATTTGCACACAAATATCTTACCTGTTTAATCCTTTATCAATACAAGGTGTGCATTAGTTTCCAGAACACCTTGTGATGTGGTTGTGGTTCCACTATCAAGTGGAAGCAAAACTTGCCTTTTAAATTAAATACTGATTCTTAAAGTTCAGTATTGGTGTGTATGTTGGGTATGAAGGTGCATCTGTGACACTTGCCAGTAAGGCACTGGCCAAACCTAAAATTCCTAAGCATGCAGTATGGTCATCTTCAACATCTTGGCAGTCCAACATCACTGTAAGGAGAGAAAAACAAATCAAAACCCATTGCGTATGTGTGCAGCTGATTGACTTGATACTTGATAGCAGATGTTAGTGTCAAAACTTACCAGGATCTTACTGCTTTCTTTCCGATGCATTTGATGATGATCTCTTTGAAAGAGTTAAGTATACTGGATCTGTCTTTATAGAAGTTGCCAACAATGATCATGACTGTTGCAGAATACCTACCTAGTGATGTAACTTTAAAGGACATGCTATTTTAAGATTCCGTGTGATCTTCATATTTGCAATTCTGTCTTTATTTAGACGAAGTGATTGAAAAGGAGAATGTGGAAAATGCTGCATTAGAAGAACCAGAGGAGTCTGCAGAGCTTTCAGCAGATGATGTAGAAGAAACTGCAGAGGTAAAGGATCTTTCAGATGCAGAAGATGCAGCAAATTCAAGTGCTGATGACTTGGAAGAAGACTTGATACTTGCTAAAGAATCAGAGGAAGAAGAAACAGAAGACTTAAGTGAACAACGTTTAGCTGATTCAGAGACCGAAAGCTCAGTAAGACAGCGTAGAAGTCAGGTGGCTGATAGTGGCCTATAGTTGTTATGGTGGCATATTTTGTACCCTTGGACCAAAGAAGTATCAGAACTTGGGTTGGAAGCTGAGGCTTACGTTTGACTTGTCACTTTTGTTTACGCAGAACCTCTGCTCTGTCAGTAGGCTTTTTTTTTTTTGATAATACTTGTCCATTGACTCCCATTTTATAAGCACACATGCTGTGTATATAACTTTTGCCATGACAATCAAAATGAGTGTATTTTATCTGTTTTGAAGATGTCTTAAGAGTCTGAGTCCAGTTGTTATGAAGTGGTCGTCTGTGCTTATGTCCTTTAGTAGATATTGACCTAAACAAGACCAGGATTTCTAACCTGGTTGTGACCTTTCTGCCTGAATATGTATTTACTTTCCAAATGTCACAGAAGCATCAAACATATGATACAGTAATGAAAGAAGGCACCTTACTAGTCTTCTATTTAAAAAAAAAAAAAAAAATGTCCATGATGGTTTATTTTTATCATGTTCAACTGAAGCACCTTTATCTTTCTGTTTTCTTCCAAAGTTTGTTTTGAAAGTATATTGCAAGAGTGAGCTTTGTATTCTGATTGATGTGGCTCCAAATCTTTTCAGTTTTTGGTAATTAAGAAAGCATTCAAAAACCTGATAAATTCAGCTTGCTAAATTTGAATCATCGAAAACCTCAGGCCAAGAAAGGATTGCAGCTAGATGCTTGAAATATGTTTGAACCTCAGAGGTTTAAAAGAATGAATTTTTTTTTTGGGGGGGGAGTGGGAGAAATTTTGCCAATGCCTATTTAAAACATTTTTTTTTTCTCCTTTTAAGAGACTGTAGCAAGAAGTGTTAATTTTGCAGCCAGTAAGCTGTGTATTTCTTGCCAATACAAGCTAGTCCTATGGAGCACAGTTTTGTTATTTCTAGCTCAGAGTGGTTTTGGCAGAACTCGAACTGCTTTAATAATATTAACTGAAAAGGCACTTAAGGTTTAACCTTTGTGCCTTTCTCCTTTCTCCCATTAGAATCATCTCACTAGGAAATGGGAGGGATAAAGATAGTGAGAGGAGAGAAGCTTTTAATTTTGCTACTTTTATCTACTTAAACATGTATCTGTCAACCTGCATAAAGTGAAAATAGCTTGTCAGATAGGTGGCAGTAAGTGTGATTTGTAGGTGGCATTATTAAGGATAGCAGTATTTCCTTCAAGTCATTAAAACAAATCAGTGTTTTCCTCTGGGTGATTTGGTCAATATTGAAAGGGATGTGGTTACAAACAGCAAACCTTTAAGTGAAGAGTATCTACAGTCAAATCCTATATGTTCCTGCTTTGTCAATGTGTATTTGTATGAATAAGATGTCTTAATGATGTTTTTTGTATTGCATAACATTGCTGGTAAGCATGAGCTTCATGTTTTTTTCCAAGAATAAAGAGCGATCAGAGATGAAATCATATTTTTTATTAGAAGAGACAAGTGCAAAAAAAAAAAAAAAGTCTTCCCTGACTAATTGGGTCAATTTGTCTTGGAAATTGTTTTAATGTTCATAATGTGCTTATTTGCTGGGGAAACTTGCATTTTCCTGTCTGTATTCTGTTACAATTTGTGTCTTGGAACTATATGGTGCAAATTTTGCATTTGTCTGTTACAGCTGCATAAAGAAAAAAATCAGATTACATATGTTGAATATGAATATTCTTTAAGTAGTGTATTCAGTCCTGAAGCTTTCCATTCTAGAGTAATGGAGACTCGTAAATATGCTTTTACAACTGTGAAAGGATTCAGTTGATAAAGCTCATTGCACTATAAAGAAAAGAAGTAGCTTGTCTTGTTAACACGGGCTGGGTTCGGTCTCCTGTACATGAGCAATTCTGGAAGCTTATGAACAGTGGAACTTTGAAGCAGTTGAGGTATGCACTTTTTTAAAGAATGGGAAACTAAAGGAAAAATTCAAGAAAATGTCTACTCCCTGTGATATAGTTTTACTGCTTCCATGATGTATTTGCTTTTTTCATTATTTCATAAAATGCTGAAAGGAAAGCAAGACTTTAACAAAGCTGCATGAGAGATTCGGGAGCCAGATGGATATCTTCAGCTACTTGGACTCAGGTAGGATAAAAGTTGACATATCCCCTCAGTCATGGATCTAAAACTACCAGGTTATGAAAAATATGGAAGACTGTATTCAGCAGAGATAGTGATTAGTGGTTACTTTGTGTAGGAAAGAGAATATTTTATACTGCATGGGGTCTTGTTCTACTCAGGAAAACTGTATAAGATGGAACATGTCAATAATCACTTGATCCAATTTACTTTCACTTTTGTAAGAGCCATGAAGCCAGTCCTCTGAAACACTTTCTAGCTTTCTAACTCTTTAAAGAGTATTTTAAAAGGTAAAGAACACCCTTATAGCTCACAGTGCTTTATACATTCACATTATCTTATGTATTCTTAATATGTGCTGTTGGGGATTATGAAATGTTAAAGTCCAGTTGCTTGTTTTCAGAGCTTGAGATCAGGCATTTGGGCTTTTTGCATGTTTAGGCAAAGTAGGTGCTCTTGCAAGAGCTGAGTTTCATGGCAGTGTCTTTGAATGAAAAATAATTACTAAATGGCTTTTCTTGTCATGCCAGATGCAGGTTGTTTTAAGTTGCCATGAGAAAAATCGGAAGATGCTGTGTGTGATGACTCTCTGGAGTCTCTGCTCACAGCTCTTCCTTGCCACTTTCTTAAATGTCACTTAAGTTTGGATGCTTTCAAATGAAAATATTAATCACTTCCCATTGTAATAGAGCTTTGTATTTGATGGACAGATTACAAAGGAGGCAGTAAATGGCAGCAGTTTACTCTTTGTAGATCTCTCTTGCGAATCTCAGAATGAGCAATACTAGGGTCTTAACACTTCACAGTATAATATGTATGTCAACACTCCTGTATTCTCATGAATAAAACAGAGAGTATTAATATTAACTTGGATTTGACTGATCTTGTATATTGGGGGTATCTGCAGAATTCACTAAATTGCGCTTAAAGCATTAGAGCAAGTGCTGTGCAACCTATAATATCTCCAACTTTCGTGTGATATAGGTGGGAAGAATATTGTGGCAAAATACTGGAGATACTCAACTTTGCAGAATATTTTGTCTGGCTAAAGTAGCAGTTAAATGTTCTAAAAGCTGAATTCCTCTGTAACAGACCACTGCGTATGCCAGCAAGAGTCAGTGTGTCTTCCAGAGTCAGGTTTCCCCTCTACCCTCAAAAACACATCTTAAAAGAATCCTGTGAGTATAGGTTATTAATAAGGTGATCTAATTAAGTGAATACGATGATATCAAGCTTGGTGTGTTTCAAAAAATGTCAATATATACCTTGTGTGCAGTCTGAGTGATCTCTCTGTCCCTGTCTCTGCTAAGAATCATCTTCAGAAGTGGAACTTGCACTTCCAATTGCAGTTTTGACTGAACACCCCTGGAGAAGCTGCTGCTGGCCCTGTTCAGAATGTTTTGGCTAAGTGCAGGGCTGTTAACTGTGCAGCTTGTATATCAGAGCTATGTGTCAAAAATGACCATGTTTTTGAATGGATTTAAATGTAAAATGAGATATCTATCACTCTAAAAAAACAGCCTCTGATAGATCTGAATATGGATGCTTAAGTTGTGCAAAAAATTCGGTATGCAACTTTTTAGAGGGCATAAATACATATGGCCCTTAGACTCATACCTTGAGAAAAGATTTTCTATTACTCTCTATACTCTAGATCTGTGCTGGCAACACTTTTTATGCAGCCTGCTTTCACTGAAATGTTGTACAGGATTGTCTTTTTGTATGGAAGTGATGCAGTTTTATACTACGAGTATTTGTACTGGAATTCCCTATAAAGTTTGTACTGAAGATTTTGTATTAGTCTTTGTTTTTAAGTGTGCAGAGAAATGTCCTCTTCTATGTCACTAACAAAAGATTAACATCATTTTCTAACTGATACGAGAGGTGATGATTTCTTTGCAAAGATTGCTTAATCCTTGCTTTAAAACAAATCTTTATATTTAGCAGAAGGAATTGCTTCCTTTTACATTAATGAAAAAACACCTGGAAGCTTATGCAGACTGAGACTTTCACGGTAGTAAGTCAGGGCTGTGCAATAGGGTTTTGAAGGTATTAGATGCACCTGGGCCTAGACTGTTGCCAAAATAGTGCAACTTTGACTCCTTGAGGTTTGACACTTCTGATTTGTGTGTTTGGGAATGTTTCTGTGCCCCCCTCTGTCTCTGGCCCCGCTCCCCCAGAGTAATCCACTGTGCCTGGGTTTGAGAGAGGCTTTTAACATGAGACTAAAGATTTTAGACTTTTAATTAACATTAAGATTCAGTTATTTATTTTGAACGAGTGTTTTAAAATGCCAAGTGATGTGATTTCTAGGTGGATGTGTGACCTTGCACCCTGGTCTTCTTCAAGGTGCCACAGGCCACACTATCGTGTTTTGTTTTTTCACTTGAATAGCTGTGGAAATGCAGCACAGCTATTTGCTTGTTTGGTGTGTATATAGACATGGTAAAAGTGACGATCAATGGTGAAAAAGTGTAGTGATATTCAGCAATTTTTGTGTAGATTAGCCCAGATAAGCTCAGATCACCATTGAGTTTAGTTACATATACTAAAACCTGTAGCTTTCATGGAATGTTTAGCCTCTAGGATAAATGCCTGTTTTTAGCCTAAGCAAAGCAAATTTTAAATGGGGAGGAAAAAAAATCCCAGTTTATGCTGGGAGCATAGAGAAATGCCAGTTAAGCCATTTGGGGTATGGGTTGAATTTGACACTGTGGTAAGTGCTCTAAATCCTCTATGCTGTAGTTGTGTGTATTTACATTGATAATCTTGAGTAATTCCTCCTATGGAAATTCTGAACAGCTATAAGAACGATCACCCCCTCATTCCTCACTGTGCTAAATTAAGATGCTCTCATCTGGGAAAGCAATTAGAGAAATAGCTGCAAGTCTCTAAGAGCCATAATATCCCCTAGATGTTTCCCAGTGCTGACCTGACAGTTAGCACCATCCTTCCCGTTTCAATATTCCTCAAAAGATGCTTCAAAAATCTTTGAATCTCAAACAGTGTTCTCACTCTGCAGAATATGATGTTCTAACTGTTATTTATAAACCAGCAGCAAGGAAGATGGCTGTGGTTTTGACAGAGATATATATGTATTTGACTTGACATTGTGTGAATTTCTCAGCCTTGTGTGAATTCCTCAGTCTTGGTGACTGAAAAAATCAAGTTGCTCAAAACCCTGTGTTGCTGGGGGAATTGAGGCTATATTTACATTACATTGCACTAGTTCATCTCTAAATGCGCCACAAGTAACTAGCAGTGAATCAACAGCAGACCAGTAGCCTGTTAGCTTACGAGGAGGTCAAGAAACGAGGTCTGTTGGGTTGCAGTGACCGCAGCGGGTGCCGCTTTGTTTCTGGTGCTCTGCAAAGATCTCCTGCTCCTCAACCTTTGCTTTGGAGGGGTCGATTCTAGTTAAAATATTGATTGCTCCCTCCTCCCAAACTCTGCTTAAAAAAACAAGCAAACAGAAAAACCCTGCACTGTTAGCAATTGAAATGTGCACAGCAGGAAAATTGAATATACCCAGATATGTACATTTGTGACTTCTCCCTATCAACATTAAAAAGCATCTCCTTATATACAATTTATAAATACTTGTTATTTGAATTTTGGCATTGCAGAAATCTTGCATTCTGGATGAATGTCAGCTGCTTGATGGGCTAATTTTGTTTCTAGCTAGTGAATGGATATGATTTAATAACAAGACTGTGGAGGCTTGAGAAGAGAGGCTTGTTTGCCTGAGGACATTTTAGATATCCAGACAGCTGGAGGCCAGGTCTAGGCACCTTGGCAGAGTCTGGAGTTGTAGAAACAACTGGAAACATTAAATGCCAGTCCAGACTTGGACCTGCTTTTATAAGTCATCTAAATGGAAATTTTGTTCTTTGGATGTAAGCAGTATTTGTCTCTTCTATTTTTCAGCATCCTGCATATTTTCAATAATGAAGGCATACACAAGAGACAGGACACTCCTGTTGCTGCAGATTTCATGCTGCACTGATGTACTACTTAGCTTGCTGATGCATTTTCTTTCCTTCCCCAAGTTCTTACTCCTATAGCTTTGCTTGTCACTGTGAAATAGAACAGGGCTGAAGTCCAGAGTGACACAAGAAATGTGTGTGTTTTTTCCATGTGTGTTTATAAGTAGGTTAGATCCTGATGAAGTCCAAAATTAATGATTTACAGAAGAAGATACAGAGCTTAAAAGAGAGGGAAGCAGGAATAAATTTGGCTTGTGAGATCTGTGAGAATGTCTGGAAAACCAGTTTGTCTTGCTGATTATGAAGAGTATGCTAAAAAATTTCTTCCAAAATCTGTGTATGATTATTACCGATCGGGAGCAGATGATCAAGAAACGTTAGCAGATAACATAGCTGCATTTTCAAGGTAAGAGGATGACTAAGCTATAATACATATACGGATATATGTATGTGGGTGTATATTGATTCTGTTTTATTAGTATATGTGGGTGCTTTCTGCAAAACTTCTCACACAAAAACTTTCACTGCTCCTCCTTTTCAGGACCACCTAGCAGCTCTGTCCTTGACTTCTCCAATGATTATTTACTATCAAATGCATTCCCCAAAATACACTGGAATGTGATTTCTAGCTTTGCCTGTTTTGTTTCTTTTCTGTTGCAGTTAGCATAAAGTCTCTTTTCTTTTAGTTCTGTCACAACCAATATCAGGTTGGATGATGAAATGGTAGTTTCTACATTTAGGCTATAACATAAACATGGGGCTGCTTCTGTTCTCATTTTTTAGCTACTGAATTGGTTCCAGCTCTCACCTCCTGTTAGCCTCCTGAGATGAGTGTTTTGGCAATGCTGCTAAATCCAAGCCAACCATCCGAGACGCTGCTTGGAACCGAGTGGCCAAGCTATGGGCAGGCGTCCCCCAATAGCGGGGTCAGTGCTATTCCAGTCAGTTCATTTCCAGCATGAAATCCTGTAAATGATGGGAGCTCTTATAAAGCAGTTCCAGTTTACATCTGGTCCCTTGTACAGCTTGCAAAACTTGAGGTCTTTCGGTTCAGAACCACAAGAGGAACAATTTCCAGGTAGTTTTTGCTGTGGAATATTGTAGCTGAGCGTCAAAGCATCTTTGGAGTCATTTCCCATGTGTTGTGTTGGTTCCCTCTCCCTTGTATCTCCATTTTTCTTCTGCCAACAGAGCATTAGCCCAAGCACTGCAGAAAAGAAAGGCAGGCTAATTGCATCATCCCTGTTAAGCCTAGTCAAACAGTCTAAACAAATAGCTGTTATCTTCCATTTTCCCCTTTCATTCTTGGGCTTTTGTTAGTGCAGACATCTAACTGTCCTGCACTTGTTTTTGTTAAGATTTAAAGGCCCTATCTTTAATCCCATGTGTGTTCTGGGTGTCTAGCAAACCAAAACAAAAATTTCCAATTTATTTTTAGTTTGTCACTTTCCCCACTTTATTTCTCCTCTCAGATGTCAAACATCCAGGCCAAATGACAAATAGTTTGGGTTGCTGCTGAGAAAAGTGTCAAATATACATAGGTGCAATGTTTGATTATAGGCTAGGCTGAAATCATTGAGTACATTTTTCTCCATTAACTTTACCATCCTTCATCTTCTGTGTTACTCTGCTGCTGAAGAGTCATTGAGGGAGATGGTTCTAAATCTTTGTTAACCTCCTGGTGTATTGATGTTGCCATGTGTGGCGATGGGTTTGTTGACCTGGATTTGCACCTCCTTGCAGTGCCGCCTTGCTCTCCTGTAGCACCTGCCATGAAGGAGACTCCAGCTCGTTTTGATGAGGTGTTGGATAGCACTTGTCTGGGTAGAGGAAGGACAGACACTGATTTCATGGTGATCTTCTAGACAGCTTGGGGAGTTAGGACCTGTGCATGGGGCTTGTGGCAGGTGTGGACTACCAGGCCCTGTGCCTTCTCCAGGGGCCTTTCCACCTTCTCTGGAAATCACATGCAACTTCTTAGAGATTCTAGAGAACTGTGACAAGTCCTTTAGCTGTATCTCGAAGGTCAGAACCCAGAAGTTAAGAAGAGCTTAATATTAGGGACTTGAACATATTTTTCCTGCCATTTTTTGTATGTATAAAGAAAACTAACCTATACTGCAGGCAGTACTTTCAGACCTCTGGCTACATGTAAGCACTCACTGAAATGCCATTTGCATTTGGTTCAGACACCAAACCAAAGGCCAGCCCGTACACCAAGGGGTGAGTAGTAGTAGGAGAGGATGTAATAATGCTTGCCTTCCAATAATCACTGGAATGCTTCCAGATGATTTATAAAGATTATTTGATAACAAAAAAAGATGTTAAGGAAAGGAGATGGAAAGGAAGTGCTTGGAGACAACTCACAGAAGTAGCAGTGAATTTTTGTAAACACTACAATCCTGATTTAACTAATGTAACTAATCCCGATTTAAGCAGAAGTCGGGTCTAATCTGCTCACAAGTATGTTAAAAAGGTAGGTAAATTTGCTTGCCATCCTCAGCATGTGGGATGCTGTGATTAGCAATTTCTTTGACCATGTTTGCAGTGGCTCCCTGGTAGCATAGTATCTAGAAGGAGTGGGGTAGCAAAGCTGTTTAAGGATTTCACAGCATAAAACTTGCTTGCTTGGACCAAGTGGGTGTCATTTAAACACTCCAATAATTCTTTTTCAGTGCTGATGGGAGAAGCACGATCTAATCACTAGAGCAGGATTGCCAC
The DNA here is from genome assembly GCF_059628265.1 of Tinamus guttatus. NCBI lineage: Eukaryota > Metazoa > Chordata > Aves > Tinamiformes > Tinamidae > Tinamus > Tinamus guttatus. The sequence goes on along the minus strand of NW_028288937.1, from coordinate 1,833,309 downwards.
TGAATCTGGGTTCAGGCCTTGGTCTTGCAAAGTCTGTGTTGAACATGTTACAGGTTATCTCCCTGTTCCTTGGTGCAGCTCCTGGGGACAAGACATGCCTCATGCCTCCTGCTCCCAAAGTTGTCTTTATTCAAAGAAGTATGTTCAGCTTCATTTCTGATCACCTCATAGCTCTCTTTTTTTTTGGCTGGCAAAGGCGCAGTTGCTTGCAATTTTAGCACACGGTGTTCAGCTTGATTGTATAAGTTTACAATCTATTTAAATATTCAGTATATGTATTTTTAAAATCTTTTTAAATGGAAAAAAAAATCAAAAGCATTAATTCTCACCCCATGCATTTGTACAAAATTTATTTAGGTGAGTAATCCTGTTAAGAAGGGTACTGTCAAGGAAAATAACCATGTCAGGTTGTTTGAATGTATGTGAGATGTGTGGGTTTTTTTTTTTTTTTTTTGTTTTTTTTTTCTTTTCCTTTTTTCTCAAGCTAATACCTGCATTTAAAGAAAAATGGACTGCTATTGCTATTAGGGAATGATGCAGCAAGTAAATGAGTATGTTGATTGGTAATCCAATATCTTCTGGAAGATGCAGTTTCTAGAAAAGTAAAATTCAAATGCCTTAGATTATAAAACTAATATCCTGACCTTTTGAAAGCATAATTTGTGGGAGTTAAGTCCTTTAATCAGATACTAGATTTTCAAGTTCCAAAAGACCGTTGGTAAGGATGAGGTTAACATGAGGCAGTAATTCTTGTGTTTTCCTGTTATTCTGGGATTGATGTTGCAGTGAGGAACCAGAGCTTGTATTTCAAAATCAGTCTTTTACTGCTAAGGCCAGATAACTCTTTCATCACGGTTTTGAAATAGTGTGGAGACAGCTGTTGTCTAACTGAAGCATTTAGGCCAGAGAAGGTTTTCAGATGTCACAGCACACATTATTCCCTATGGATTCTGACTTTATTCACCTTGCATTTATTCTGTGTCACAAAATACCATGTGTCCTTCCAACACTGTGCTTGTCTGATGATTGAATTCACTCTCAAGTTGCCAAGGAAGCAATCGGGCTGAATAGAGAATAGATTTTATGACAAGGTTGGGTGCCTTAAGCTTGATGGCACTCAAGAAGCGATCTGAAATCTCCTCTTTCAGCATTTTAATGAAGATGGACGCAGGTGTGTAAGAAGACATTTCTAATCTGTTGTGACACAGTCTGCTGCTGACTTCCCAGGGGCCTTTGGAAATGATATGTTATGTTGCCCTATATATGGAGCAGGAACAGCTGCTGTATCAGTAATTGCACTGATGCGTATTTGCTGCAAACATCATTGTCTTGTAGGTAGATATAAAAGGCATTAAAATAGCTGGACCTTTAAGTAATGCAAATACTGGTTAAAAGTGCAAAAGGGAATGCAACCAGGGTCGAGCAGGCATGTGCAGTTGTAGAGGTAAGAAAGAGGGGAATGCTCCCAGTAAGCTGCTTACATTCTGCAGTGTCCTTCACCTGAGATGCTTGGTGTGCTCTGAAAAGCAGAGCACTCTTCGCTGCTGAGATGGTAAGATACCCTGCAAGATAAAATGTTTTTTCCTAAGTAAAAGCAGTTGTTGCTTGATAGTGCACAGCACTAGCACATCAGGGAGGCAAAGGTAGCAAAAAAAAGTTGGAATTGGGATAGGGACTTTGCCCAAATAGCAAGTTCTCCTCATACCACGCTGACAGCAATGCAGTGCCAAGGCGTTATTTATTACTGAGCTGGAGGCAAGAAGAGCTGCTGCAAATGTTACATCTTGGGAGTTTCAGCAGCTTTTCACAGCTGAAAATGCGTGGGGAAAATACTGAATGCTTTCCTCTTTATCTTAACCACCTCATGTGCATTTGGAAAGTTTTGAGCACAGAGGGAAGAGAGAATTTCTCTGTCCTCCTCCCATCCTTCTTTATAAATAACTCCTGGTTAAGTCACCTGCCGGGTGGGGAATGCTTATGGCCTTCCCCTGTGTAGCAGCTCCCCAGGTACCAGCTGAGACAAGAGGTAACAACTGATTATTGTGCATGAGCGTGGACTTTATCTGGAGAAAAATGTGGATGACAAGGAGAAGAAGAATAAAAAAAAAAGTACACAAGATTATTACAAAATGCCTGGAAATCTTTATACTCAGTGACTGGGAGGAAGCAGGTGCTGGGAGGCTGTGCAAGGAATGCAAGCCCTCATGGTCCCTCAAAACTCCCTGTGTTTTTGCTTGCTATTGAGGGCATTTTCGTATGGAAACATCCCTACGGAAGTATCAAGCATCTGACTTAGCAACAGCCAGAAAAATCCCCCCCTAGAAAAGCCACATTGGCAGGAGCAGATTTCTGTTTGTTTGCTTTCCCTCTCTTTTCTTCTTTGAGGAAGACTAAGCTGGTGATCCCTTTAATGTTTTTTGTGGAATCCAGTAAATTTTCCCTTATGGCTGTTGATTTCATGATGCTCAAGGATGTGTGGCCCAGGAAGCAAGGCGCAGAGGAGCTGCAAAGGGGGTCAGAGGGGAGGATTCAATTTTCAAGTCTGCATTTAGCAAATCTGATGGCCCAGGGAGGTTGTGGCTGGAGTCTCTTGGTGGGATGTGACGGTGAAGAGGGTGTTTATGGCCACTCGTAATAGCATCACATTTCTTGTATGCACTGTTAGGAGCTCAGCTAGGGGAAAGGTTGTGCTTTTGGCACTTCAGGACTGATCCTTAGATCTATGCAGTGCTGAAAAGGTTTACCTGGTTTATACCTTAAGCTTGATACTGAACCTGAGCAAAGACATTAAAGGATTATTATTTTTTTTTCTGGGAAAAGATGGCTCAGAATTAGGAGAAAGGCTTTGGAATGAGTATTAGGAAGGAAAAGAAAGTCCATGTTTTGTTTTGTCCCACCCTCAGCCTGTCCTCCCCTGAAAATAATAATCTGATCCAATAGCATGAAAACAAGCCTAAGGATACATACTTGCTATGTGTGTCTTGGCTCCAAACAATACAGCTGACTCCCACAATATCATCTCTTCTTCCAAGCATCATAACCATCTTTCTCCTCCCTGAGGAGTGTGTTTGGGAGAGCTGGCACAGCCTGGTACTCTGGGGTTTAAGAAATTTGGGTCTCACCTTGACTGTCCTGCGTTTCTTGTGGAAATCTCTCTTGATCTTTTTGCAGGGTAGAGATATTGAAGCTTCTGTGCGTAGCTCTTTTCCTTTTTTTTTTTTTTTTTTTTTTTCCTTCTCCTTTCAGTTTAGTTAGTTAGTACAAGGGCTCAAACTGACTACTAGTGAATGTCAGAGTGTAGTCCCAGATGTTCATTTAATGCTCATAGTAATACTGGAGAACACAAGCCCTCTAGCACAGAGCAGGTAACCAGCTTCAGCAGTGCTGGTTAGCTTTGTTTAATTGAAATTCAATAGCTATCACCTGAAAATGCAGAGCCCTTTGAAAGGGAAAGATGCATGAGCAAGACAAGGATGCCTCTTGGTCCTTCCCCTGCTAACAAGTACCCTGGGGTGGCTGCTAGCAATAGGGGCTGTGCTACAACTCCACCTGGTTGGAGAGAGGCATCTCCCTCATGAACGTAATGTACTTGTATATGTTGGGCTACTGCAGGGTTGCCTGCTTGACTCAGTGAGAGGAATCGTAGTCTTGCTTGGTTGGCTTTTGCACTTAAATTTCTGTGTCCAAGCATATGATGTCTTGTCTGACTTCGAAAAACTGCAGTTTCATGTGAGGGTGTGTGTGACTTAATTTGGTTGTTGTTTTGGTTTGTTTTTTCTCTGCTTTAAGTCAACTTTAATCTTCACTCTGGGGTGAAGCTCCTAAATGGAGAATGAAGCCCTGCTCTGGGTCGATGCACTTTCTAGTGGACATATTAAAGGCCAAAGCAAGGTCTAGGATGGGTGAACAGCTGCTGGGCCAAGTCGTTCACAGACAAGACTGTAATTTGATTGCAACTTTGCCAAGTTACAGTTGCTGTGTTTAGTTTTTTTCCTGGAAGTCTCCAGTCCTTGTGGTGTAACGGGCAGTCTCTGGGCTTGCCGTCCTGCTTGACCGAGACACATGTTGAACCACGGCTGCAGGGAACAGGCTTTTCCAGGCCAAGCAGCTCTACTGAGGTGCCAAGAGACACCAAGAGCAGAGCATTTCCCTGCCTTGGCTTTGCTCAGGACAGGGAGCCTCTCTGCCCCCTTTCCAGGCATCGCAGCTCGTGTCTCACTGCAGAGACCCTTGATGCAGATGGTCGGTGCCCCTTGTTTGTTTGCCCACAAGTGTGGGCAGGAAGGTGTAAGGGGAGCAGAAAATGCAGCAAAGCGCAATGGAGCGAGAGGCCCTTAGATAGGGACAAGGACAGGCAAGAGCACCGACCAGGCTGGTTTTATCCAAAAATCCTTGTTTTCTGTGTCTCCCAGGTCCACAGGAGACGAGATAGAGATTAGTGGCTTCTGGTGCCCTCTGACACCCTCATCGTCCAGTTTTGCCCAAGGCTTTCATGGAACCTGGGACTTATTTTACATGTTACTCTTCTCAGCTGTTCTCTTTGCTTTCTAATGGCAGTAGCCAGGAGCACTGTAAGTCATTTTGCCTCTTTCACCCTCTGCTGACCTCCCTCCCTCTGCCCGCTCCCTCCTGCCTTTGTGCATTTCAGCAGGTGACAGCAGCTCCAGGTGATTCAAGAAATATTTATTCCAGCTTTGACACCCCCTCGCAAATAGCTCTGGCCTCTTCCTTCCCTCCAGCTTTCCAATCTTTCTCCTGACAAGAGAAGTCTTTAGAAAAGCCATTAGAAACTGTAAATAATGGACTCGCTGCCTGCTTTTTAAAGCTTATCCATTTGTCTCTGTGCCAGATGGAAGCTGTACCCCCGGATACTCAGGGACGTGTCCGTGATAGACCTGTCCACCTCCGTGTTGGGGCAGAAGATCAGCATGCCGGTGTGCGCCGCAGCGACCGCCATGCAGCGCCTGGCTCACGCCGACGGCGAGACGGCCACCGCGCGGGGTAAGCGCTGCGGAGAGGAGCCCGCAGCAAAGCAGGGGGAGCAACAGCATGAACCCCCGCCTGCTGTTCCTGCAGTCCTGCTCTGTTTCTTGTCTGCACTGCTGTGGTCCTGATGGGCTTGAGTTGTTGCCCCCGTTGATTGGTTTTATATATTTATTTGTTTGCTTTTATTGCCTTCCTTCGTAAGTGAGTTCTCATCACTCATGTCAGGGGAGAAGTGCAGTTTGCAATGGGGAAATGGTTGGGAAGCTGATGCGGAGAACCCAGTTGAATAACTGTTTTATAACTGCCTTCACATCAAGTGCGCATCACTGATGAGAACAAGCACATTAAAATTTATACTAAAGTTTCAGGAACTCATGATAAGGCTGATGGCCTGCAGGTGGGTGCTGGTCCTTTCTCCTGTGGGTTCTCTGGTCACTTTGAAAGGCTGGCCCTTAGCTAGTGAAATCAGCCCAACTCCTTAGTGTTGGCCCAACTTCTTAGTGGACCTGTGCTGCTTTACACGAACTGAAAATCTGGCCTTGGGAGAAAAAGGATCTGACCTGCTAAAATCAGAAAGCCCCTGGCTCATGCTGTCTCTCTTAAAGTCAGCAAGGTATAGCAGGGCCATTAGAAATTCTCTTCCTAGGAAATGTGATGTTCACACAATCCTGGCTTTGAGGTCTTCAGGGTTTCAAAATGACTTGCAGCGTCCATATTATTTGATTTTTCACATGTAGCCTCCATGTTTTTGCTGCACAAGAGGAACCATAGGCTCAAACACGCTCCCTGGCTACACGTAGTCCCCCATCTCATCCCATCCGTCTGGAGATGGGGCTCCTCCGAAAGCTTTTTCAGTAAAACGCATCCAAAGTGCAGCTGGTGGCAGTGACAGACATGGGGAGCGTGAGGAGCGCACGTGGCCGCCTTCCACGTGTCACAGGCCCTGAGCAGCAGCCTTGGCAGCTTTGCCTTTGGCCCAATGTCTGCGCCCCTCCTGTAAGCATTGTGTGAAGAAGATTGGATCTTTTTGCAAAACCAAGGAAGCTTTGTAATCTGCTGTAATACAGGTGAATAGATTCATGGATTTTTGTTGTTGTTGTTCTATTTTTTTTAAGGCCAGGAAGATTGTAACATGTATGCAGCAGGAATTCCTGCGTAATGGTAGTCAAGGCTGGCAGAGATTTTTGCACAACTTCAGCAATGTCTCTTTTAGGAAAGCCTGTCAGGTTTGATTTGGGAATGAAATCATAGAGGAATTGTCTGTTTCTTGCCTCTTCTGTTGCCAAAGCGTAGCCTGATTTTTGCTTTCAGTCTGCTTGTATTTTTCAACAAAACTGCTACTGCCCTTTTGGCGAGGCTGAAGAGCCACCTGTTGTCAGAAAGCTGCTCTCAAGCTCCTCCTGCCCATCGAGGTACTCGCACCATTACAGCTGCTCTGTTTTCTTACAAGGCATTTAGGCCTCCAGACATTCTTCTTATCACTTGAACAAATAAAAATGAAATTTATATCTACTATATAGTATACATAGTCTATAAATATAAATGCATACATTTTTTCATGAAAATGCATGCTTCCTATCACAAAGCTGTTTATGCACAGCAGTGATGATCTGTGTCTTTGTCCCCAGAAATTCAGAAGCCTTTCTTTGCCTATGAAAGACACTCACATTGAACACAGCTCTCTGAGTGCGTCCCCGGGAGCCACCAAGATAAGGACCCCTCTGGGGTAGGTCTGTGCGAAGATGTCCATGAGTCTGAAAGACTGTGCAAAAAAGATATTGGCCACGCTTTACATGTGAAGCTTCCTTATCCTGAGCTGCCAAATGACACACAGTCATTTAAAAACAACAACAAAAAAAACCCTGCACCTGTTGCATATGAATAGCTTTGGGCAGTCAATGCTATGATCCCACATGGGTAGAATGAACGAGGCCCCAGAATGAAAAAACCTCAGTCCAGCTCATAGCTGAGCTATTTATTTAACAGCATCTCCATTACTAATGCAGCAGGCACTAGCATGAAGTGAATCTCGTCACATGTGGTGCAGTGAGAGCTGCTCTTAACTCTTTTAGAAGCAACGTGGCTGTGACAGGCTGCTAGGGTGAGCTGCAACACAACTTCAGAAGAGGGGACAAGGATTGACTCAAACATAGGCCTTCTGCTAGGCTTAGACTTGAGCCACAGAGAAACAGAATTGTATTTTCTGTAAAAGATTTCTTTGATTTCTAGTATGTTTGGAGATGTACCTCTCATTCCTCGAGAGATTTATTGGGAAACCAAGGTTTTGTGCATAGTGTAGGTGCAGCCCCATTCCACACGATGGAGCTCAAATACCTTGAATCGACTTGGGAAGAGGCCTCCTACCCCAGTCCCTCCTGCTAGTGCTGTCCCGTCTTTGGCAGCTTTTGCAGATATTTCTGGCCCGAGTTCTGCTGATTTCACTTTGCAGAGGAAACTCTGAAGCGTAATACTGTTAAATGCAAACATATTAATACAATGTTAAAAGGGAGACTTGAAATGCACTAAATTCAGAACATTCCATATCCCAGATTCCCACCCGTGCTACGGTCTGGCCCCATTTTAAGACATAAATCTTTAACTGTGTATACAGTCAAGTGATACAATAAGCTAACTACCAGGCCTGAGTTATGGTTGTGGTAGATAACTTAATTTTGGAATTTCCTGGCTTTTGTGCACTTACTGTTTCAAACTTGAACATGATTATTGCGTTTAATTTTCCTGGATTTTAAATCAAAATTAGAAGAGCTTGGTGTACTGGCTACAATTGGAATATGTGGCCAAATAAACATATCCTTGAGAGTCAGTTATTTTTTCTTCTCTTTCAAAGGAGAGGGTAATTAAAATCACACCCTCTGTGTTGCATTAACTTTTCTTGCAGGGGGAAAAAAATAAGTTCAGTTTTGTGCTCCTAGAGGTGGAGTGGGGCATTCGGTGCCAAGCTTTTGGTTTGACCTTATTAGATGACAGGGATTAGCTGTAAAGTACACGTTTGGCTTAGAGCTTCCCTTAAATTTGGGACATTCGGGGTCAGGGCTTTTGTTGCATCCAACATCTCTTAAACTCTTAGGGATACCTCTGAGACGCATGGAGCCGACTGTTGGTTGCTTTTGGTCAGCTTTGCTTCAACTGTTACCACTTACACAAGCCAAGAAAATCTGATACGTAATCTTGTGGCTTTTGGAAAACACACTGTACTTTATAGGCTTGACTTTGGCTCCGGTGTGCAGAAAGCAACGTGCTGTGAGGGGTGAAGTGATGGCCCGGGGGTCCCAGAGTCTGACCTGGAGCAGCTTTCTCGCAGACGTGAATCTTGTCACTCTTCAACACCCAGGTGTAGCCACCAGCTGTGTGATGTGGACATCCAACTGAGGAGACCCAACCTCCTGGTGGTGGTGGCACCGCGCTCGCTGGCGGAGCGGGTGGCACAGCGAGGGGAAGAGCAAGCCGTCTCCTTCCTTGTATTGAAAACGTGGTCGCCGAGCCTCTCGGTGACCTCCCTTAAACTGTAACGCCGCAGCTTGCTTTAAATGGCTATTCGTTCTTTCTATGGGTTTGCCTGCACTCTATAAAATAAGTAGAGGTGTTGTCTTGTTGAGGATGCACCTTTATTGGCTGTTCTGTTTTATTAATAAGGCATAAGTTCTGGGGAAAAAAATAAATTTTGACTTTAGAAACTCCGTGATAGGCGGTCCTGCACAAGAATTGTTAAATTATTCCAAAAGCTATTTCCACTCTTAGTAATACAACCATAACGATTGTCCAAATCTGTGTAGCTTCAGCTTCCAGATGTTGGATCTTATTGATACTTTTGTTAGCTAGACTTAAAAAAAACTCTCTACATAGGGTCTAATAGATTATAATAAGGTAATTCCTTAGTTTTAGTTGACCTGAGTGGACCTGGAATCTTTCCTTACAGAGAATATTTCCTTATCCTTTAAATGATTTCATGAACCCTGTCTCATAGACCTGGTTAGAAATTGTTCCAGTTTTTGATGTTCTTTCCTCAATATATTGCATAGTATTTTTGTGGCAGTTCATCAGTGTGTATTTGACAGTTTTGCAAATAATGGATTTTTTGTTCATTAGGAGCTAAAAGTTGGGAGGAAAACTGTTTTGGATCAACTGAAATGTTTGATTTGATCCAAAACACAATGTTTTATTTCATTTTCCTACTAGCTAATGCTTTTAACCATAGTTCTGTTTTGAAACAAAAGTGTTAGTTCAGAAGAAAACATTTCCATTGAAAATATCAACACATGACATTTTGACTTCTGTGAATTTTTCTTTTCCTTCCTGCTCTCACTTTGACTTCTTAACTAAAAATATTTGCCAAATTTGATGAATAATCTTAGCCACCATTGGAGAGCAAAGGGCTGGTCTCTAAACACTTTTTAACCAAAATGAACAGAACTGTTCTGATCCTGTGTGAATTCTCTGTTCATCCTTTGGAAGATTCAGTGTCCCTTCATACAAAGACATTCCCGTGTCATGCTGATTTCATCCTCCTTTCACAACCAATGCGATCTGCGTGTTGTCTTCAGAGTTCACACCCCCTTAGGGAGGGCAGTTGTATTTACGGTCCTTTAAATAACGCTCATGTTCAAGTACACTGGAAAAAAAAATCTTGTTCACTCTCCAGCTGCTTACCAAGGAATAGCAGTCTTCTGAAATGCCAGTCTATAAACAGCTTATAAACAGATAGGTAGTGTTATTTTTGACAAGATTTGTGGTCTGTTAGTGTGGATGCTAATTGTTTAAATGGTCTCAATTCTTACAGATTACCATATTTAATATTCTGTTTAGTCAGAAGCACTATTGCAATAGCTGACTTCTGTAGACTTGTTGAAAATCAGCCTGAGTATCTTGACCATTTTCTTGGCCCCATCTTTTGGAAACTTTGAATGCTAGTCATTCAGACCTCACCATTTTGTTTACCCTCTGTAGTTGCTCTCAAACAACTTCCTGATTTCTTGTTGATGCAAGAAGGGTTTCACCATCACCTGCGATGGGACCGTACTGTTTGCTTTACCAAAGAGAGAATAGCAACATTGACTAACAACTCTCCCGATGTGCCCCATTTTGTTACTGGAAAGTACCTTATTTCCAGCTAGTGAGGGACAAAATGCTGCTGTTCCCCTGGTTCTTGACAGACTTTTAATATTCTCTGTTAGTTTTCGTGCCACTGACCACCTGAATTGTGGCTCTCTGAGCTCTCCTGCTAATGGCAGCTGACAAGCCCATGGCTTTGAATGAGGAATTTTGCAACCTGCTGCTTTTTGTATTGGCCCCTCTGACCATGGCAGCACTTTGTATTCATCTTTTGCCTTTTACCTGTGTGCTATCTCCTTAAAATGTTAGTTTTAGAGTGGCTGTCAACACATTAGGCTTCAAGGAGCCTCAGTGGAGTTGCTGGGAGGAAAACACTCAACTTGCTTTAGTTTTTCCCAGAGATGGCAGAGACTGGCATATCTGGGGGATTTTCTGGTGCAGCTACGCAAGCTGTCTGACATGACAACCCTTGCTTCTAGACCAGCCAGCTCTGTTTCATATTTTCTCTGCTGCGTTTGGCCTTCCTGCACAGCTGACAAAATGCACTGCATCAACAAACCCATAACCCACCCAACTAGCATGCGGTGTTTTGTAAGGAGCAAGTGGGGTAAGGCTGGGCAGGGCATTTCTCAGCCAAGTGTGTTTCAGCAAGAAAGCAATGTTAAGTACTTTAAACAATTTTGTTTCTTAGGAGATGCAACTGCAAAAACATAGCTACTTTTCTTGAGAAATACCAGGATGCCAGAAGGACGCTTTGTTGATCCCAAACAGTGTACTCTGTCCCCTAAGTTAGGGACTATGTAGTTACTGGTGGATTCAGGTTAGAATGACCAAATGGGGGAAGCTTTGACTGCCTTTCTTCAGAGATTCCCCTAAAAGGGAAATGATGAGAATTTGCACAGCAAGAGAAAAGTTCCCACTAAGGCTACAGAGCAATCCTTACAAAACATTCAGGCTTAAACTAAGCTCCTCTTTGGTGTCGTACCCTGAAATAAGATGCATCTGTGTCCTTTTCATACAGTTGGAGTGATGTCTTATCAGAAGTTGCTTAAGGAAGAAAGAGATTGAGAGGTTTAGGATTGAAAAAAGAGGGCTGAAAGACGTTGTCACCTCTATAGTGTTCTCCTGTGTTCTTCTGAAGTTGGTCCTACCGAGTGGTTGATCTTGATTTGTTGCCATGTGAAATATTTCAGTTGAATTTCTCAAGAAATTTTACTGTGATTTATCTTCCTTGGTGAGAGTTTTTCTCCCACGCCTCCGGCACAGAAGGCTCTGCTGGCCCAGGGCTTCACTGGATCAAGCAAAGATGTGGAGCTGTGGGTCGGAGCAAACGGTGTCTCCCCGTTGGCATGGGCTGGCATGGACCATGCCCTGGTAACGCAACTCAGAAGTGAAGACCATGCAGATTCCCCTTCCCAAGTATTCCACCACAGTCCTCGTTATGGCAAAATCTGATCCTGAGAAAAGACAAAGCACGAAGAGCTCGAAGTCTTATTATGCTGATAATTAAAACTCCTCCCAAACTCCTGTGTGTGCCTCGTGCTATGTTTGTCGGAGGCTCTCACTGCGTATAAAGGTAAGTGCAGGCTTTCAGGCAATGCTGTCTGTTTGGGCTTAAAGCTGGACCCCACCCTGCTCCAAAAAAGACTAAAAGTGAACTGAAAAGGACTGAAGAAAGGCTGATTTACAAAAATCTGATTTTCAACTTTGGTAAATGTCACACTGCGGGAAGAGTGTCACATGGGTATATGGATCCAGTACTGAATCTTAATAATTTAAAATATTTGTAGCACCCCAAACTTGGCATGTTAAATATGACTGTTAGAGGAAATGAATTACTTGTGTTTTCTTAAACTTCAGCTAAAATATCCTAGTATAGTGAGCATATTTTTAGCAAAGCTTAATTCTAGGAAAAAAAGGACCTGGCAACACTTCAAGAGTATTTATCATAAATTTTTGAGTCTACAAAATTGTCAAAATAATCTTAAAATGATCAAGACAAATAAAGCATAGATCAGCCTCCTGATCTAGCCTCCTGAAAACTGGATCTGTAATTTCTGCAAGTTTGTATAAATTTTGTGTGTGTGTGTAGACTTTGAATTTGATTGTGCAGATCTAAATTATGACTCTTGAGTTAATTCCTTAGCAAAGAATGGTTAATTTTACAGGATACACAACAAAAGTTTTGTGGATATACTTCTGTGAAAGCTCTGTAACCCAGTTTGTGATGGTTGAACCCAGATTGAACCAAATTACTTTAATCTGGAATAAAATGTAAATGTTGTCTTCTCCATCTCCACGTATACAAATAAATGGAGAGGATACGGGGTTATTTTATGTGTCTAAAAAATTCCATTCACTGAATAGGTTGCAGTGCAAATTTTGTTTTTGTTAATACATTTGCAACTGTTCTTGTGCCCTTAGGGCTGTACAAGTAGAGTTGAGAATAAAAATAAAGAATAGAAATACAGATACCTAAAGACAGATTGAACCATAACATTTACATTTTTTTCCCTTATCTGATCTGAGGGTTTTGCAATGACTGGTTAGCAACCCTCCCCTTCATCCATGGACATGTATTTGATGGAGGACAGGAATGCTGTTCCCTTGCTGCTCAGCGTCCCTTCAGGGACTTAATTCAGCAAATGGCTTGTTACGGGATTTACAACCACCCACCACAGGAAACTCCCAGCTATTGCTGTTTTATTTAGGCATTCAGTTTACATGAGCTCTTCAGAAACTTATTTCTAGGTGCCTAATGTGGGAGAGGGGAACACTTTCAGTAACTTCAGGGGCACTAATTAAAGGGCTAGGATTTAAAAGTGTTCAGTTCTTTGATAGATATGTGCATGTACAGCCATCGTAAGTTCTTGTTCTCTAGCAGAGCAGGTCCCAGCTGTGTAGAAAACTTTTTTATCATTATTATTATTTACTAGTGTGAACTCAGCCTGGGCTTTCAAACTGGCATGAACTGTTTTGGTTTTCATCACTAAATCAGATTATGCTTTGAGTCAGTTAATACCTGCACCTTATTTCACCCCAGTAAATATGCCAGCAATTATAGTTTAAAAATGCAGTGATTCAGCTGGGCAGCTAAGGTGCAATTCATCTCACCTACCTGAGTCATTTCTATGTGATCTGTTCCCCTGCAGCGTCTGGTGTAGTCGGTGGGAGATTTGTACCCTGGAAATGCCTATTGTATTTCACTGGCTGAAAGTAGAGTATGGGAGAATACACCATGTGCAGATGCCTATATTTTGTTGGACGCATCCAAGCTGTTCTTATTTAATCCAACAACAGATGTTATTTCCTGACAGATCGATAGATTATTTAATGGTGTTCAATAACAAATAGGTGAGGATCTTTCAACTTGGTGAGTAATTTGACCTGTTTAGCCTTTTGAGTAAATTGCAATCTGCTTGCAAATGATTAGTGAAGACGAATCGGTGACTTAACTCATCCATGTTTGGGTAGGCAGGAAAGTGAAAACTTTATTTCCCACTAGGACTGGGTAGATGCAAGAGATGAATCTACATTGCAGAAAGGCTGCTTATAAGATGAACCACCCTCTGCCACCACTTGAAGCTGAGGCCGAATCTGAATAGAAGTAGAGAGCATTTTCCAAGGCTTATCAGGTGTTTGTTCTGGCTACTGCTTGAAAGGTTTTGCCTCTTACAGTTTACAGTTCTTCATAAGGTAGCAAAATCTGCAAGACAGAAGAGCAAAGACAGGTTATTCTCCCTGACTGAAAGCTGCCTGAGGTTGTCAGAGGGTATAACCAATTTGTTTGAATAAACTGTTCCTAAGTTTCCACTCGAAGAGATTTGTAATCCTTATTTAATAAAATGCTACTTTTTAATACCTCTATAGACTAGAGATGAGGTTTTGAAACAGAGGCCCATTTACATTAAAAGTATGCATACTGCGGTAGACCAAGAAAAACAAGGCTTTGTGTAATATTTTTGCATTTTACAGGGTGTTTTCCTTTATTTTATATTAAGCGATAGATTACACCAAGAGAATAAGTGATAGATTCATAAAATCTAATAGCATGTGGTTAGGTTTGTAGTGCAGCCCCGTGTGGAACTCGCCTCTGCAGAGGCCACCAGTCCCACGCCAGGACCTTACAAACCCGGGGCCCTGTAGGAGGAGGAATTAGTAACATGGGACGAGGCTCCGTGTGAGCATCACGTCCTTCGTTTTCAGTGCTGGCGCAGGGATCATCACAGCGAGCTGATAGACAGCTGAGCACAGAGCATGAGCTGGGGAGCTTCACAGCAGCCCAGAGCTGATAGTAACAGGGCTGCTAATCAGCTAGGGTTCCCTGGAAGACTGGAAACGTGCGTATGCAGCGAGGAAAGGAAGCGTGAAGTTACATGACCTGATCCTGTCTCGTGATTCATGCCGAGTGCTCCTGCTCAGAGGAGCCTCCCTGTTGACTCTGGTGTCTCTGTGTTCCTCCAGCTTGCCAGGCGGTGGGGACAGGGATGATGCTGAGCTCCTGGGCCACCTCCTCCATTGAAGAGGTTGCTGCAGCGGCTCCCGACGGCCTTCACTGGCTGCAGCTCTACATATACAAGGACCGGGAGGTCACCAAATCCCTAGTGAGGCGTGCGGAGAGAGCCGGCTACAAAGGGATCTTCGTGACGGTGGACACGCCGTTCCTTGGCAGGCGCATCGACGACGTGCGCAACAAGTTCCAGCTTCCTCCACACCTCAGGTATTTGCTCGCGAGTAGCACAGGGTCACGGTCATCACCGCTGCTCCCTTCCCTGGGATGCTGCTGGTGAATTCACGACACACTTATTCGGGGTGACATATACTACCTTTGCTTTCCTGCTAGGAACTGAGCACGCGTTGCTTGCTTTGCTCCAGCTGTAGTCCACCTGAGCACAAAAATAAGTTTTCTTGTCTGTTTGCCCTCTGTAAAAGATGTGCAGTGTGCCAGGAAGACTGCTGAAGTCAGTGCGATGGGTCATTTTTTTTTTTTATACGTCTGGCAATATATCTTTGGAGATACTCAAAATTCAACTGGATGTGGCCCCCAGAAACCTGATCTAACTTTGCGTGTGGTCTAATTGCCAAGTTGGCTGTGATCTGACTGGTGAGTTTGGACTAGATGGTCATGGAAGGTCTCTTCTAACTTATATTTTCCTGTGACTCTGTAGTAGGTCCAGAACTATATTGCTATTGCTTTCAAGCAGCTTCAATTCTTGTTAGTCAAACACAGAAATACATGGGGGTCAGCCTCTAAATGATCCATGAGGGCAATTTCCACCCTGACTCATCTTTTGAGACTTCTTTCTTTAGCTCGCCAGAATCAGTGGTTTTATAAGAAGTGACTTGTATCTGTATGTGAAATTAATAAACAATATGGTAAAGGTTAGCTTAGCTCTGCTCACACTGGTGTTTTCTTCCTGCGTCACAGTACAATCCCAGGAGTAAAAGCATGAATGCCTTGAGAATCTAGCATTCAAGTGAAGCACACTGATACGCATATGCCCTAAACTTTAATCCTGCCATGGATCTCCAATTGCTAAAATGTTATTGATACTTGCTGTCCTACCTAAGGAAATTATGTTTTTGGGGGTGGAATAGCTTTTCTTAGGGGCAATGTTATTTTAGGAACTGGGGTTAAACAGTTTGAGCGTGAGACAAATAATCTAAAAATATTTGAGAAAAGCTCACTTTGACCCCACCTAACACAAATCATAACAAGTTTTGTTTAATTGAGTGAAACATATGAAATAATACAGAACTGGAGTAATCTTTGGAGGTTCAAATTCATCACTTTAGATTTCAAAATGACATTCGGGTGGCGTTTTGTTGCAGAGTCAGGGGTGAAATTCTCTAGTGTTGAGCTCTGCACGGTTATATGATAACTTTTTCTTGGCTTTAGACTTTCAACAAAGTTTTGAAGTAACAACAAGGTGCCATTGTGCTCAGAAATGTATGTAAGGCAACATTCATTCAAGTGTTGATCTGCATTTCACAGTCCAAGAAAAACAACAGTTATTTATATAATCTTATCCATGGTTCTGTTTTTCTGTGCATACCCCACCCTCCCCAAGCCAAGCTGAAAAGCTGGATCTCGCTGAGAGCGCCTGCTCCTGTCTCATTTTCTTCTATGCCTGGAGCTGAGAGGGAAAGCCATGTGAAATGCTATTTGGTGCAGGCATGAAATCAGAAGTGAAACTACTCCGTTTCCATGCAGAAATATTGTTTATTTCTCAAATGTGGAATATGAGAATAAAATAGTCCAATATGGAAGGAGAGACAGTTTCTGCCATCACCCCGTTAGGTTTAGGGCCTGAAAGATCGCAGGCCTTGCGCTCCTCGTGCTTGTGTTCCTTGACACACAACTTTGGGCAGTTTGACTGTCATCTACTGGGAGATTGAAGGTGCCTGGGAAGATTCCCACAGCTGGGACTGACGGTGTCCTTGGCGGCACTGGGGTCACTGATCATGTTTTAGGGCTTGCGAGCCTTGGGGTATCTACTTCAACTTTCCTACATCAGCACAGCCTTAGCTTTTTGATGGGTCCTTATTTCTCCTGCTGCTCTTCTGCCTAGTAAGACTGTAAACTCTCGTCATTTTCAATTCAGTTCCTAGGACTGGTGAGATGGGCTTGGCACTTTAGGGTAAATAAGAGCTTACACTTTTATATGAACTTTTTTCCCCCCTACATTTTCCATGGAAATGCACATAAAGGGCAAGGGAAGAGCTGGCTGGATCTTGTATTTTTTGGATTCTGTCTCCTGATGGCAGGTTTGATCCTGAAGCTTTAGATTCTGGGTTGGTCTTATCTCTCTTGAAAATAATTGGAGTGTTGCATTGGACAAGAGCACTTTGCACCAGTTATCAAGTGATTCATCAGCCCAAAGGTTTTGGCTTAATAAGGAACGTGATGTGGCATGCTTATGTAGGCACTTTCTTCTTACCTTGTAATTCAAGAGAGAGGTGTGTTAAAGGCTGGTGTTAAGGACTGATGCTATTAATACTACAATGAATGTTTCTCAGACTCTTATTTCTCAAACTGTTTTTCTGCATCTTTGTCATTTTAGATTGAAAAACTTTTCAAGTGATGATTTGGCCTTCTCTTCTGGGAAAGACTTCGGAGAAAATAGCGGCCTGGCTGCGTATGTAGCCGATGCAATTGATGCCAGCATCAAGTGGGAGGACATTAAATGGCTTCGAGGCCTGACGTCGCTGCCCATCGTTGCCAAAGGAATCCTCAGAGGTGCGTCCCGCCGCGCTGGGGACGAGTAGGGGCACCAGGGGTGGCAGCGTGCTCGTGCTGCTGGAGTTTCTGCAGAGCTGCATTCCAAGCAGTCCCTCATCACTACAAGCACCTGCTTTGCTGATGCTGCATGTCATGGGATGCACATTCACGTTTGTGTGCTCTGTTGAGTTGGGAAGGTTTGCCAAGACAAGGCCAAAAATAAGAGGAAGCCTTTTTCTTCCTGATACGTGGTTAGGATTTGCAAGGTGGCAGAGTCCACTAAATGCCTGTCAGTTCCAGTTGGGTTCAGTTCACTGGGAACTGGGAAGGCTATCTGTTATGTTGGCTCTGTATACAAGCTCCTTGTATGAAGATGGTCCCTGAGACAGGCAGATTCTTCTTCCTTTTGATAAGCAGTGACTGAATTTTGTTATTTCTTTGGCTAAGAAAAAGTCAAAAAAATAGATTTTGTGTTTTGCTGGTTCAAGGTACAGGTCAATGTTGTGGCCAGGATGTACTTCTTACCCTTCCTGACTGGACTGTAGAGAGTGTGTGAAGGAACATGATTCCAGCAGCTAAAACATTGGCAAAAGCAACTGCTTAAATAAGTATCTGGAATTGTCAGATGGTTTGTATGTCTGTGCTATGGGTGTCTTCATATCAGTGGCTAGGAACTGGAGTTCCATACTTTAGAAGGACAAAGCCCCAAGTGACTACCTTTTAGCTGAGAATGTTTATATATATATAAATATATATATATATATGTATATATATATATATATATATATATATATATATATTCTCGGGACCTCTCGTGTGTGGACATGATGCTTAACTCCTTGGTTACTTCACTGAACCTTTCCCAATACATATATATATGTATTTTAGCGATGCCCTAATTTCCCTTGTGGAAGTGTCAATGAGTTGCCAGTTCTGGAAGGCTGTATCTTCTTTTCTTTTTCAGCTGATGATGCTAAAGAGGCTGTGAAGAATGGGGTGAATGGGATTCTGGTGTCAAATCACGGAGCAAGACAGTTGGATGGGGTCCCTGCAACTGTAAGTACTGGTGCCAGGATCTGCCAGGATTCTCTGATTTATTCCACCCCATGCCATTTTTAAACTTATGGTAGCTGGAAGGAAAACCTCTAAGTTGATAGGCTGTACACTTAATCCATATGGTATACACCTTGATCCGTGAGCAGCAGTCTTTGCCCATTTCTCCTCTTTTCTGTCATGTCATAACATGTTCTGAGGTAGATGCTGTCACCCTTGTGTCAGATCAAATAAAAAGACATAGAAGGCTTTGTGTGGCCGTTTCTTCAAGCTACCTGGACACCTTGTTCTGGCTGCAGCATCCTGCAAAGTAATCCAGAGGAGCAAGTTCATATTAGCTCATTTAAGAGACATTTCATAGCAAGCTCACTTAAGAGATTAGCAGAAGGGCAAGACGCTTTGCATTTGAGAGATGCAAAGCTCTAGCTGTCCGAGGAGTTTGGGCATGTGTCCTTCCTCAGCCTGATACGATGAGACCTCAGCCTTGCTGGCAGATGTGGAGGCTGCAGCACAGAGTAAAGGCTCTGGAGGCAGTGGGTCACTGAAGAGGAAAGTTGTTGTGGCTGAAGGAAGCTGCAGTGGCTGAGGTACCTCAGTGTTACCATAAGCAGCGAGTCCTCTCCATCGAGGACTGAATGAGCTCAGTCCTTGGTGCTGTCCTGCGTTTACATCCAGGCAGGCATGGTCTGCACCTCAAGGCAGCAGGGCTGCCCGTGGGGACACTCCTGAGCTAGGCTCCTTCCCCTTGAGTACCACAGGGATAACACGACCCATGGAGCATGGAAACTCCAGAGGCTGCAAAACCTTCCTCTCTGCTTGGGGATACCCTCTATGGAGCTAGCGGTGCCTGACAGGTTTGTCCACACACGAGGTGCAGTCTTGCATTTTATTAAAGTGTAAATATCCCTGGGAGTGACTGGGTCTTTCCCTATCAGTCCTGAGAAAGCTTGGCAACCTGTGAAGGATAAATCTGTTTTATTTTATGCAAAGTTATGCATATGTATGCTCTTACCAAAGACTCAAAGAGGAAGGTTCCATACATGGAACCAGACAGGAAATAATATATTTTATTGAATGAGATAGTGAAGGAATTATAAATGATTTCACAGCTATTTTTTCAGGAATGGACCTGTGGAACCTAATTTTACTCATTTTACTTTTTTTTTTTTTTTTTTTTTTCCCTCATAGTATCTTTAAGGCATATTATTTTCAGTTAAGTTTTTAGAAAGTGAAAACTGTTTAACTTTTTCCATCCCTCCTTTTTTTTAACCTTTTTTTTTTAGCTTATCCTTTCCCATGCCTTCCCTTCGTTGCAGTTTGCAACAAGTGAAGGTTGTGCTGGAGTTCTTTTCCATGTCTCATATTCTCCATAGGCATCTGAAAAGAATAGGGTTACAGAACAGGTAAAGGAAAAATGAAGCTCTCCTTTTTTGCCTTTCAAATGTTTTTGCCTTTGGAAATGGTATGATGTGATCAAGTTACAGTAATTTTCCTTTTTCCTTTTCCTTGTCATGGTAGTTGATACCTTTTCCAAAGGTGAAAAGGGATTGGAGAAGTTCTGAACTGGCAAAGAGAAAGAAGTAAAGAAAATGAAAAACTGTGTTCAGACTGTGAGAAGGGGGGAAAAAAACACACACAAATATTTCAGTCATCATTCATCCTGCTTCAGTTGGTGTGAGAAAATGGTGCAAGAAAAAAAGACTGAAAGGGAGGAGAATCAAAGCCTAGTTGTAACCGTTTCAGGGTTCTTAATATGCCTTTAATGAAAAACCTCCTGCTTTCCACGATGACTTTCTGGAAGAGGAGGAGGACAGGTAAGGCTTTTCATTCAAAAATGTTTTGAATGTCAAGTTTTATTCACTGAACTCAGTAGGCTAGCCTTGCACACCCCCTCCTCCCCAGGACCCCTTCTGCTCCCTGCTTCTCTCCTTGGGGGCAATCCTGCTGATTTTTTCCACTCTCTGCTTTATGGAGGTCCTTATGTGGACCCATCAAGGTCCTTACGTGGACCTATCAAGGTCCTGAATGTGCTTGCAGCCTCTTCTTGCAAGCGAACGTACGAAGCTGGGTATCAGGGCGCCGAAGGCCAGGCACAGAGGGTCTGCTAAATGGCTAGCGCAGTGCAGGAGTCGTCCCTGGAGAAGCTCTTGCCTGGTGATGTCTCCAGGCACAGCTAGGGACCAGCAGGAGAGACACCACAGATGTCAGGACTTCTCTTCCAGTTTCAAAAGAGACGGCCCGAGGATGTCAAACATGTTGTGATTTTTGGTGCTATTGGCGAGGTGGCAGCTATTCAGTTTTTGACACCTGCAGACTCTCTGAATTTTCAGAGTTGGGCCTAATATTTCTGAAAGTGACGTATGTTTTGTTTTGTTTCTATTTACATCTGTCACCTTCATCTCTTCATTCTCTTTTGGGAATGTATGTCCCACTTTCACTAACTGTGTTTGATAACCTGGGACATGTCTGGTAGGAATGTAGTAGCATATTAACAAATTGCCTTGAAATATGAGAAAACCTAAGAAATCTTTTTTTTTTTTTTTTTTGCACTAGAACAGAAATTAAGCTTAAAAACAATTTTTTTATTTCTTCACAACACTACAGTGCAGAGGAGAAGGCACTATTACAGCTGTATTCACTGGATTTTGTCTTATACAAATTTCATATTTCATTGTGCAGTTTTCTTAATGTAAATATCTGTATCAGATCATGCTTAAGTATTTCTGTTTTTGAAACATAACAATTTGGTTTAATTGCATGGTTTTTCAGAACATGAGTTGAACCCAAGCTGGTTAATATTTCTAGTGTCTAGTTACACATTGAGGAAATCTATGTTTTAATTATGGTTTGCATCATGCTTTAGTTATTCTATCACTTTAATGTTGGTACAGTTTGTCAGGATGTAAGAAGTGGTCTATATATACGGAAATGGATCCAAAATATGTTTGGCAAGAGAGCAAAACCAAAGGGAGTGGAAAAAAAATCACAGCACGTGCCAAACTTCAGGAAAATTTTAATCCAAATCTAAAAACAAACTCTACTTTCAAGTTTTTTTCCTCCCATCTCCTAGTCATTTTTTATCCATTAGAAAGGAAATGAATTACTTCCGTTTTTGAAAGACATTTTTTTGTGTGTCTTTTGTCTTACTACTATATACTGTTTCCAGTCTCCTTAATACTTGCCTTCTAGCCTTGCCCTTCCTGATTTTCCTGAATAGGAACCATTTAGGTGTTATAGGAATGATTGGTGTTTAGTTAATGCTTGAGTCTTGAATTCAGGAGTCTCTTCTCGGGACCTCTTGTATGTGGACACGATGCTTAACTCCTTGGTTACTTCACTGAACCTTTCCCATCGCTAGGGTGTAAGCAGTGCTTGGTGGAAGCAAGTGTACGTATGCAGTAGATGAAAACATTTCTTACCTTTTTCATGTTAAAATGTAAAAACTGCAAAAGTGCTTGGAGAAAGCCATGTTTTTCTTATATAAACAAGTTCACCCCAACAACTATTTTCTTGGTCGTGGTGTGTTCTGAAATGGAAAAACTCATTTGTGAAAACTTGGTCACATCCTTCTCTTATTCCACATCTATCAATACATGCCTGCCTTGGGCTTAATTAGAGGTGATTCTTAATGCAAGCAAGAAAGCAAAGGTGGATATTTAAAAAGAAATTCCCAGAAATTCAGTTTCACTCAAACTGGTGAACTCTATAAGTTAAGGTGGAAATTCTAGGGAAAAGCTTCTGCGGTTCTTGCTGTTTCTTTTATGCTTCTGAAGTATCTAATGCTGGTTTGCGTTGGATGTGTGTCATAGAATCAGAGAGAAATTCTGTGTAACCCTGGTGATTATCATTTTATTTATGTGACTATCCAAATAAATTTGACTTTAGTATATATCTGCTAACATGCTTAGTCACTTCCACTTTTGAATACAAAACTGCATTATTTGTGCATGTGATTAGCCATGTATTAACCATTTAGCTTCTCTACATTTGGGTCCTAGACATTATTATTTTTTTTAATAAACAGGGTAGCAGAAATGGACAAGTGGTATTTGTGTGTGGTTTTTTTTTTTCCACTTTTCTAGATTGATGTCTTGCCTGAAATCGTTGAGGCTGTGGGGGGCAAGGTGGAGGTGTTCCTCGATGGTGGTGTGAGAAAAGGCACGGACGTTCTCAAAGCATTAGCTCTTGGAGCCAAAGCAGTATTCATCGGGAGGCCTCTCATCTGGGGCTTGGTTTATCAAGTAAGTCAGGAAAAGCTCAAATTCACGTTTGCAGATTCCTGGGCTGGCTGTTCTGGCTTAGTTCATGAACATATGTGTGCACATACATGTTTGTGCACTTGCAAGGATACTGGAATGCATCTGTGCGGATCTAAAACTTGTGATGACATGTGCTTAAGTGCTAAGAGTTTGCATGTCCATAAAACTTCCCACAGATGGTATTAACACATATGTATATGTATGCACACAGGGCACTTACTTATACATGTGATAATACATATTGCCTTCTAATCCACTAGGGGAAAGAAGGAGCACAGGAGGTTCTGCAGATGCTGAAGGAAGAGTTTCGCCTGGCAATGGCCCTCACAGGTGAGACATCTACACTTGCCAGTAATAGTCTATCTGAGTTGCATTTCCTAATAGTTTTCATCTTTGAGAATCACAGTGATATTAAGAAATTTGGCCAAAATCCTCCTTTTCTCTCATCTGTGAGGCAGCAGAATAAAATGACAGACATGCTAGCTCCCTTCCTCTCTTGGTGCCAGCTAGGCAGGGCCTGCAGGTATTTAAACTCTCTCTCTCCTTAAGGAGGACTTCAAGGAGAACTTTATTATTCTAAATTTAATAGCCAGGCTTCAATACCCACCCAAAGTCAGGGCCTCAGTGCTCAGTCTTCAGAATCATTGCATCAAAGTCTTTATTGATTTATGCTGTTTATTATGGGGAATCCAGGTTAGAGGATGTTAGAGGACCCCTTGAGCAAAGTGCTATACTCACCTATACAAGAGAAATGGAACAGTTTGCAATATAGACAAGCTTCAGGGTGGATTGGAGAAGAAAATAGTTATCCCTGTCTTAGAGTTTGGGAATCCAGTTGCAAATACATTAAGCAAAAACCAAAATAAAAATAAAAAGGAGAGCAATAATTCTTTGATAAGTAGTGGCAAACCCCTCCGTCACTACAGGTTTTGTCATCTGACAATGTAGTTTGCTACAGGAAGAGATGTTCATGTTGAAGCTATGTGTGCCTGGTTCTCCAGGGCACGGTGCATTTAGGCATGTTACGATGTCTAGGGTAACCTTGGTGCAGCCACCTGTGCTGCGGCACAGCTTGCAGCCAGTGTCTGCAGGGAGCATTCGCAGCCAGTCCCCTGACCAGTGCTAGGCAAAGGCCTCTGCTTAGGGTGTTGCAAACTCCTGAGGCTGTGAATGGACAACATGTTGTGGAATGCTGGACTCTGCAGAGCTGGTATCTGGGCCCCAACTATGAAACTTCCTTCTTAATGTTTTACAGAAGAGTGGGGCTTTCAACTTACCTATAATTTCTCCATCAGGATGCCGCAGTCTGGAAGAAATTGGAAGGGCACTGATTCGAAGAGATCAAATACCTGTTTCCAAGATTTAGGATTGAAGACAGTCACCACAGCTGTTGGAACTTGTATGTGAAGTTTGTCACTGGATAAAAAGAATTGCATTCACTCTCTGGGCCTCACCCTGCCCTCCTTGCTGAGGAGGGCTGCCCTGTCACTCTGTATGAGATCATTTGTTCAAGTAGCATTTGAAGCACTTTCTACAGGTGTTCCCATATACTGCTAGGCTCTTCTGGAAAGCTGCCCTGTACTGTGAGTTATGATTACAGAGATGGGCCCTTATACTAGACCAATATACAAATTCAAAGGTGTTTCCTAACCAATCGTGTGTGTAAAAATGTTAATGCTAACTTGCATGACTTGAAGTAACTTTGCTGTTAAAATGAAACTATAGAGAGAAGTGTTTTCATAGCAAACAACTATCAAACTGTGGAACTTTAAAATGCCAGGAATACTTCTTGTTCACTGTTGAGAGAAATTGCACTTCAGATCATTGAGATTAAATATTGCTTTCCTGTGGACACAGTATCATTTCCCTATTGACTTTATACACTATTCCTTTATACAGTGTGGGAGTGTTTAGAGGACTGGTGGTTATAAAGAACTGAACAACAGTGCAAAACTGTCTGTTGTTTAAGTGACACAAACTCTAGCAAGGAAACGACCACTACACATGACAGGTGAGATCTTTGACTTGGGCAAATGCATGTAACCTGATTGCCTTCCACAATATGCTGACTGCACCCAGATGCAATGCTGAGTCCCATTTCTTCACTCATTTTTTGGACTTGTTTGTTGACAGTGTTTTAGATTATTTCTTGGATAAGTCAATGGTGTAACAATGGCCACCTACTGCACCTATTCCCTTGCCATGAATTTATAGATCTCCATGCTTCAAAAGAGGGCAGTGTGTTTCTTGCTTCCTGACTTGTATGGATAGAGAAATTCAGGTGCCAAAAGGTCACAAGTGATGTGTTTATGGGTGTAAGTATAATGGAGCTTGCACCCCTCTGCATCTCTCTGACATACAAAGCAAGCTTAAAATGCTTCATTTCTGAGATTGAACCTGAGATTGAATATTATTTTTGGAATACTAGAAGTGCTTAAAAACGCACATTGGCAATATCTCCGACTGATTGGAATCTGTTTCTGATATAAAACATGTGCGCAAATGCTGTGAAGTTCCTCAAATGTTCTAATGGGCCTATAAGTAAATCCTCAGAGGCACCTGGCCCTTTCTGGGCCTTGGCTAGTCTGCATCCTGAATCTCACAGGCCGGAGCTCCTTCTGGGAGCACAGCAAGCAGCAGCTCCTGCTGGCTGGAATCTCTGAAATGAGGAAGTCTTTTCTGTGCACTGGGGGTCCTAATAGAGCCTCGTATGATTAACCCATTCTCGTACAGAAAGCACCATGTTCCTGAGGAGGCACAAAGCTGGGGTTTGCAGTACTTCAGTTGTCTCACAGTAACTGCCTGCCCATTTTCTTGGTGATGTTTTATTTCACAGGTAACAGCACTTTTATTTTGGGGCAGAAATGGCAGAGCACCTGATTAACTTTATGCCTGTCACCCTTTTGCCTTTGGCAGCCCCAGACTCAAGGACCGTGTTTGGTCTTTCAGAACTGCAGCCAGCTCTCCATTTCTGTGGTGATGAGAAGCTGAATGACTTCAGGAGGGAAAAATCTAGATAAGGAAGGACCATCAGGTGCTGTGGGGCATCAAGTGCAGACTGTGGGGCATCAAGTACAGAGACACTGTAATGGCTCGAAGATCAGTGCAGCACCACCGAGGCCTATGGGCCTCATATTTTCAGTCAGAGCAAGCAAGTCCTGTTGGACGTGTGGAGCTACTTATAGGCCAGCAGGAGTGTTTTTGATTCCAGGAATACAGTGCAGAGGCGCTGGAGTAGCTTCTGTCTACAGCTCGCCTGAGTCTCGCAGGGGTGTTTAGACAGTGCAGAAGCTCTGCAGCTTTTCAAGTGTGCAGCACATGCTTTGAAGTGTGCGGCTTTTCCAGAGCAGCACTAGTGGCAGAGGCAGAACCTGCATGTGAGCAGTGTTGTGCCTAAGGCCTGCCAGACCCTGTGGCTTCACAGGGACTTGCCAGGCAGCCTGGCACAGCGCAGGAGCCACTGGATTATGTGTTCGGGGCAACTGAAGGCCTACACTGTGGGAGGCTTTGTAGATCTGTAGCCATGCACAGAAGAGAAACTTGAATAATTGAGGTTCTAACCCAGCATTTGGAAAGGCAGTACTAAAGTACTAGTGCATCCATATGGTTTTCTAGAATACTCTTTAGACAGACAAAGCTTAGGATTAATCACTCTGCTTATGATGAGGATACACAGCTGTACAGGATCTGCTTCTCTGAACAATCCAAATGCCCCCTGAACCCAGGAGAACATTTGCAACTATAAAGAATATGGGAACAGCTGAGTGACCTGAGTGAGCAGGCAGGGCAGGTAAGACTCTACTAATTTAATGCTTGGCAAAACTAAGGGTGGCTCTTCAATATCTCACTTCTATCATGATGATAGTAATGTCCTCTGGGAGCAGGGAGAAACCACTAAAGAAATCTCTCAAACTTTGCTCTGGAAATTTAGTGCTCATTTTTAAGGAAGATTTAAAAAATAAAATCTTAATTTCATTCTTCCACTGTTATCAACATCATGGGCCATTTTAGTGCTGATAGAAACTGGGACAGGTTCAAGCCTCCTACCATTTGTTTCTCATCAGTGTCAAAGGACTCATGCATCCTGATTCCCCCTTTTTGCTGTTTGAGATATCCCTTACTGAGCTTTAGAGGCAGCTTTGTAAATAAAAAAATGGAATATTACAGTGGGAACTAAAGCTGGGGCTGGAACTCAAAACGTGGAGAAACCCTAGAAGACCAAAAGTTTGCCAGTTGTAAAATCCGTACTCTTATTTACTGCAGAATGTAGCGTGTTGTGTGAGGGTTGCATAGCAACAAAATAAAGTTTATCTGTGTAAGGAAATATGAATGTTTCTCAGCGCATAGAGAAGCATAATTTCTACTGTTTACTGCACTTATCGTATCTGTTGCAATGTGGACTGTGTCAGATGTCAATTACAGACTAACTTCAGAAAAACTGTTTATTTTAGATAATATAAATGTTACTTAAAAGTTAGGGGCATAATATCTTATGTTTACATATTTAAGATCTATTTCTAAAGTTTAGAAGATGCAGTTTCCTGTTCTTGCCTCAGCCTAATTCAAGGAAAGTTCCCTAATTCTGTGGTCCAGGCTAAATTCTGATAGTGAGGAAATGGGCTTTGTTACTTGTGCCTAGTTAACTATTTCTAGTTCCTTTGGGAAAATGGAGTTGTGTTATTTTTCCTGCTTATTATCTGAGATGCATTAAAAACAAAAACAAAAAAACAGAATTACAGCCACATATTAAAAGGCTGTGAAATGTTTTTAACCGAAGTGAAATTCATTTGTTGGGCAGGTGTCTGTATTTTAAAATATTCCATAGTCAAGAGATTTTCCCTAGGTTTTGACACCAAAACCAAACAAGATTCTGGTTATTCAAGGATTTGGGAAGAGAAGGTCAATAAGTTCCCTCAACAACTTAAAAAGCTGAACAACGCCCAGTCTAAGTGAAACAGATTCATGCATTTATTTTTCTCCTAGCAAGATTTGAGAAGAAAACATTGCACAACGGGTGCTTGTGAGGATAATAAGCTAAGTAACAGGAAAAAAAATAAAACCAGGTTTTGTGGAAGTAAGTAGAGCAAGTACAACATTTGTCTAAAGTGACAAGTTAACACCCCAAACTCCTAGGAACAGTAAGGCACAATTATGGCGCAGAAGTTGTGGGGGGAGGAAAGGAAGATGTATGTTGTATTTATGATGCTTTAGTATGTCTAAGTATATGTCAAGTAGCAAAGATAGTTTCTAAGACATATATACCAGGAGAAAATCTCTACATCGTGAAATTCTAGCAAGGGGGCAGCTCTGCATGGTGTTTATCTGCCTAGAAAGACGACGCTCAGCTTGCACGACGATCACCTAGAACAAACAGCTGTCTGGGAGGCCAGTGACTGAACAATTAGTCAATGGCATATCTAGCCATCCTTGAGGCAGACCAAGGACATTTCCCTGAAAAGGACTGCAACCCTGAAGGAAGTTATATCAGATGTTTTGTGGACAGAGAAGAGGCCAAAAGTAAAACCTGAATGTGTAAAGGGAAGGAGTACCCTAGATTTTTAGGAGAAAATGGAATCTTCCAAGACACTAAGATGTGAGCTTCTTCATCTGAAGAAAACTGATGAGCCTGAAAACCTCACGGCAAAGTTTGTCTCCTTGGCCCTCATGAACCCAGAGAGGGCTAAATCCACTGGAGAGAAAGCAGAGTGAGGATGTTGAGAAAGCAGTGGGATTTCCAGCTGTTCCAGCCCTGGTTGCCCTGGTTGGGCTGGAGTCCCACTTCCAGTAAGAAGTTCTAAGAGTACCAGTGACAGGGCCGGTGCCAAGATCCTGCGACATTCTCCAGGCATTGAGGAGAACCTGCCAGGGCTGACGAGCCAGGGAGCAGGGCCCTCCTAAGCAGAGCCACCTGCTCCTGCCAAAAAGGCTCTGAGCTGCAACACCAAGGCAGCTGGCACAGGGAGGACAGCTGGGCAGCAGTGACAACGTGCTTGGTGGTTACCTACCACAGGGAAGAGTGGGGAAATGCGCACGTCCTCACGCGCGGCAGCCTGAGGAGCAAGGAACAGCAGGAGGCAGCTGACGGCTGAGAGCGCATCTGGCCTTTTCAGATGTAAAGTGGACAAGGAGGTTAGTCAAATGTGAGGACAAGTTTTACTTTCTTGCTTATCCTGTCAGTTCTTGGAAGCGGACACTTGCTGTTTTTGAATGGTTGGAGCCTGTACATGGGATGGGAAATCCAGGAATAAATAATAGGCGTTGTAATTCAGGAAGCTGAAGAACTGTGAAAGACGTGATCTGTTTTCTTGTGACCTCCACCTCTCACTATGGCCCTGGGACACTTGATTGTATTTTATTTTTCTTCATGGCCAAACCAAACAAATAGCTCTGGATTTGGTAGGAACTCTACCTCCACCCCCATTTTTTCAGGTTGAGCATGAAACTTGTCTGTCTTACAGAGAATTTCTGAACATAAATAAACAGACACTTAGAGTAACTTGCTTTGATAAATGGGCAGTGTAGGTCGGGGCCTGCTGGATATGCATAAGGCTCAAAGAAGCAGCAGAGCTGGGGAAGTAGGCAGGAATGGCTCTGCTTTTCTTGGCGTGGTTTCAGATGGTTTACAGGCTGAAATCAAATACTGAAAGCACAAGAAAAGCTGGCTTCTGAAGTCATGATTTTGCACTGAAACTCACTATAAGGATATCTCTTATAAAGCTACTTTTGATGTGGAAATTTGGCTCCAAACCACACTGAAGGCCATTATAAATAACCACTTCATCACAGGACACACAGAAGTTGGCTTCCTTGAATGCTCCTAGAAAGCAAGTCTAACGTTATTGAGCCATAACCTCAGCTAGTGTAAATCAGAGAAGCTCCATTGACTTCATCAGTTTGTACTGATTTACACCAGCTGTGGCTGCGGACCACGATACTGCAGGATATGTCAGCTTTTAAATTCTATCACTGAGTGTTGAACAAAACTGTTTTTAAACAGGATTGCCAATCCCAAATTTAGATACTAATGAGACACAGGACTGTAATTGTTTCATGATGCCTATATGCTCTGTTTTGTTTTCATTTGGCCTTGCTTCTGTTTTTCTTATCTCCTGCCAAACAGAGGGAGAGTGCCACATATGTTACATTCATGATGGAGATGTCTTGCTGCTTTGTGAACATGTCCTCCAGCTGCAAAATGCTCTTGTGCTGTAGTTTAGCTCCCTTCTTCACATAGGTACATTGGTTATATGCCAACGTGAGGATGTCCTTGAGGGACTGGCCAATTTTTCTCCAGGTCCTGGAGTACTCTGAGCAACAGCTTGAGATTTGTCCTAGCTAGACTTCTGAGAGCTGATTTTCCCTTGAGGACTTTTAGCTCCTAAGTCACCATTTCAGAGGGACAGTGTGAGGGTTTTGTCCAGGGCTACCCTGACAAAAATGTCCGGAGATCACCCGTGCATATCCTCTGTAATGATCCTGCAGGATGCTTGTGCAGTTATCATAGCAGCCAAGTCCCTGGAATTCCTGTTCCACACCCTTAACTCTAAACCACCCTGTTTCCCACAACACAAATAACTATGAGGGGGCATCACATCACAAATGCCCAACAACCTTTGCAAGGTTCCTGAGATGGACTGCAGGACACAGGTAGACCTGGGCCACAGGACAGCCTTCAACTTTTGTGCTTTTCCTTGCAAAAGCTGGTGTCTCAGGTCCAACACCTTTCTCTTGCCATGTGTCTATCATCTGAACTAGAGGTGTTTTTATTTTATTGTTTGTTTGTTTTCCCTTCCTGGTTATCTATTATGCAATATCTTAACATGGTTTTCTACATGCCTTCAACACTCCCTGCTACACTAGTCTCTTTAACTCTGTTCATTGTGTTTTATTACACTTTCCTGATAAGAAGAATCAAAATAGTGTATTTAAAGCACATTTTAATAATTTATTATAAAGGTTCTGCAAACCAGGCACTTGGGGCTAGGAATGTATTCTTCATGCTTACTTCTAGGAAAGAAAAAGAGAAGGCCTAGTATGTAGGAATTTCATTTCTAATGAAACTTATAATCAAGAAGGGCCACTGAGCCATCAAAGGAAGGCACAAGAATCCTACAGTAAGTTGTGGCACACCTTTAGATCTCCTATGGACTCAGTGCACTGCTGGTAAGAGATGAGCTTCAGACCCAGAACAAGAGGAGTGCACAGAGTACACTGTTCTATGTGGAAGGTTGAGAGGATTCATTCACTGGGTCCAGAAACATGGCCTGGACATAGGAGAAAAGATCTTTGTAACAGGTGAGATCTGATTCCTGATCAGAGATTGAAATCTGAGCAGCAAGATCATCTCACACAAGCAACGCTCCTCTGAGTCTGTGCACATGCTCTGACAAACAGGGGAGCTTGGCGTATTGAGGAGTGTAAAGGGGGTCTGTCATCACTGATTCCAGAATTATATGTCTGCAGCCTTCCCATCAGGTGATTAAAAGCACAAAAATACCAAATCCAGTATAGGTAAACTCCCTTTGAGGAACTTGGAAAAACTAAAAAAAGTGCCCTTCATACAAGAAACTCCACTGACAAGCTCTCTGAAAGAGTTACCAATGCAGTAATTTATATTAGGAAAAGAGAACTCAGTCACAGTCTTAGGAAAATACAACAACAGAATATAAATGCAAATAAAGAATAAAAACTGCCAAAACCCCACATCATTTCTTTCCTGCCTACTGGTGAGCTTGTT
Organism: Tinamus guttatus; assembly: GCF_059628265.1. Lineage (NCBI taxonomy): Eukaryota > Metazoa > Chordata > Aves > Tinamiformes > Tinamidae > Tinamus > Tinamus guttatus. The sequence goes on along the minus strand of NW_028288937.1, from coordinate 1,801,982 downwards.
CCACAGTTTCTAACTGTGGCCACATGGCTAGGGCTGCCAGCAGTGCCTGATCCCGCAGAGCTATTCTGCTTTCTTGTGCCTTTGCAGCTCCTCGTACCCCACGTACAGCCACTGTGTCTGCATCTGTCCTCCCGCCACGTCCTCAGTTTCCATCTCTCACAGTGAAGCCAGAACTGGGGGGATGCTTGGGACCCTTGGGCAGAGTCCTTGCCATTTGGAAACACTTGAAATGAGATGTGGACACACGTGTGTGTTGGCAAAGGGCTTTTGGCCGGAAGGTAAGATCCCCTTTCCTTTTTCAAGTTTTCAAGTTGAAGTCTAGGTATAGTGACTTGCCAGATGGGGCAAGGAATCTGCATTGGTGGGGCTTTGGCACCAGCCATAGGTGGCCAGTGATGCTGTGGCAGTACTTTACACCAACGAGAGGGTACAGAGCACTTGTCCCTTAGAGCAGAGGATTCCAGCCCCTGGTTGCCTGAGCAGGCACTGCTTATGGTCATGCTAAAGAAGTTACCAAGGAGGCCAGCAGAGACCATAACATGCTGTTGCCTTCATCTGATTGCTCACTCAACAACGCTGCTGTGGGATCAGTGAGGTTAGGCCTTGCTCTTCCAGAACTTCTGAGGCAACGGTCACGCATTTGAGTAAACAGAGAAGCCCACCGCCATTACAACATTTATTCCACTTCATTTGTTTAGATGCTGATAGGATCTTTGTCTAAAATGTTTAGGTCCAGATCTTGAACTAGCAGAGCTCTGTTGCAATCTGTGGGTTGCATAGATCAGTCAGTGGATTGATCTACGTTGTCTGAAAAGCTGAGCCTGCAGGCTCTCTTCTCCCTGCTCTCCTGAGAGGTACCAAAGTCTTCATCAGTGTCACTGAAAGCGCTGAGTGCCTCAGGCCAGGTCCAAAACCCTGGACTGGGTGGAACTTGCAGTTGTCGCACTGGATGCCCCATGGTCATGTTTACCAGGATTTTTGAGAAAACGGCTGGTAGGAAGCAGCAAGTTTTGTGCTGAGGCCATGATAAATGGTGTTAGTTTGGCAAGGCTTATCCAGTTAGATGCTCAATATTGTTGGTGTTTCCCAGCCAAAAGTGTCTTTGTTACAGAGTTGACAGTGAACATCAGACCTTTGTCTTGTGTATATATATGCACAGCCCTGGCATATGACACAAATAATGTGAATAAGCATGTGTGTTATGACTTCTGAACACCCTGCACGTGCTGTCTGCCAGTACACTCTACCTTATCTGGATCTAGTCTCTCTACTTTTGCATTGTATGTATTCCCTGTTAACCTGGAAGTCTTCCACAGCTACACAGGGTACCCAAAAGACATCTCAGGTAGTTTTGTCCCCAGATGATTTTCTGGTTTCAGCAGGGCCAGAGAAACTTGAAGACCTCATGGCGCATCGTTCACAGTATCCCCTCGAGTTAGTGTCGCCCACAGAACAGTTACACAGAACAGGTTGTAACTGCTGGTGTAACTGACTGCAGCACTGCTAAATAATCTGCTGTCATGCTAATGAATGGTTAACCCAGACAGCCGAACCTTCTGCATGCTCTGCTTTTTATCAGCTCAAGTGTGCTGTGTTCTTCCCCTACCCCTAAAAAAACCCCATAAAAACACACTTTTGATCTGTTACAAAAAGGCCCTTTCACCACAAAGATAAAAACATTAAAAAGTATTTTATTGATTCGCAATCCTTTTCCATTATTGCTCTGATATGTATGGTAGTTGTACTGTGAGTATTACGGATATAATAAAGGCAGCTGTGTAGAGTACATGTAGCCCGCAAGTCTGTTTGCTAATGTTGCTGTTATTGATGTGCTTGGAAATCTTCAGTCCTACAAGAGGAACACAGGCTTTGGTGACGTGAAGTAAAGCATTCAGAAATCAGCACTGCATGTTGCAGCCATGACCACCAGAGAAGTAATTGCAGTGGTTGGGGAGGAAGTCTCTGTTCTGACTGAATCTTTCCTGTGATGGACTGAACTTTCTGGTTATTAATGCAGAAAGAGAAGTGGGTAGGAAAGATTATCTTAAGCTTCATTGCTTTTGAGAAAAAAAAAAAGAAAAAAATACAGTGACTACTAGACACTTCAAAAGAATTTGACATCTTACTAAAAAGTATGCACATCATATGACATGATGCATCGCAATCAAGCTCTCTGCACAGAGATCAGTCCTATTAGGTAATATTCCTTTCTTTGGCAGATAGCTGCCTTAATTCCTGAGAAAAAGGACTACAGGACAACCTTTCCCAAAGTTTCTCTTTCCTTTGCTACTCAGAGTTATTGGAAGGAGAATTCCACCCTCACTGCCTGATTGGCTGTAGGAAGGCAGTGTTGTGATTTATTTTGTTTTATTTTTTATTTCCTTTGTTTCCTTTTTAATGCTGGCAATAGTTCCTGTCCTATAATGCTGCAGTATCATGGTAAATGGTAAGTAATTGTTTCCAATGTCAGAACAGCTCATCTCTGTGTCAGCACATTCAGTGAAGTGCGTCAATTAATTACTGTTCACTTATGCTGTCACAGAGGCTCTTCCATTCCTCTAACGGGATACTTCTAAGCAGCATGCTAGTATGTAAACAGCTGATAAAAATGGGGTCATCAACACAGTAAGAACTTTGGACTCTGGATATAGTGTAATTTACTGCAAGATAACAGCATAAAACTCCAAGCGGGTGTTGGTGTCAAGAGCAACAAATCCTGAAACATCCTCTGTATTAAAATCTTCCAAGTTTAGTGATCTTATGTACATTCCAAACCTTAAGTTTGAAAACAAAGCCTCATGTGTCTGTCTGGCAAGGGGGGGCTGCCTTTTCATCTTATATATGTATATATACATCCCAGATACATGCACACGCAAAGCAGCTACTTGCGTATAGGAGTGGAGAAGCCATAAGAAGGTATGTATCCAGTATTCGCCTGGGAATTTTTCCTTCTCTGATCAAAACTTTGGAGAATTTAGCACTCCCCTAGAGCACTGAGCACTTGAGAAGTTTTTAAGCCTCCAGGATCCAGTGTTGCCTCAGGCCACGGTACTCACCTGGGTCCATCAGTACAGTTCTGTTGGCTGGATCGGTACCTTGGTGCACTGCCCTAATTAATAATCTGAGCTCCAGGCTTGTTTCTCTGACTGCATCTGCTGGTGTGAATGTGTCAGATACCCCAGCTTCTTGCCAGGTAGGTTTGTGAGCCTAACTCCAGGCTTTGTGAGAGGGGAGTGCTTGTGAAGCAGCAACCCCTCACTCATCTGCACAGGGAAAGCACGTATGTGAGGCAACGGGGATCCCATTTTTCAGAATCCAGAGTTTAAGACAGGCTTAAAGGAGTCTTATTAAAGGTGTTTTCCAATGTATGTGGCTCCTTCTGACAGCACCCAGGTGGTTAAGAAACCAGCATTAGGAATAAAAGCTGTTTCTCTTCTCTGCAGAACAAATGGTTCAAGTGTCTGGTATTTGATTCAGAAAGGAAACCTGCAGCAGTCATGTCCATTGAAATAAACCAACCAACATTTTGAGCTGCCAACACTTCTGTCTATTACGTCAAGGCATCACAAAGTTTAAAGTGTAGCAAAGTAATATATATTTTTTTCTGTAATCCCTAGGTAAATATTAGGTAGACAGCATTTCTGCTTTGCACATTAAAAACCCGACTGCATTTGAAAAACCTGCAAGTGCACTTTGGGGATTTCGGAAAGTGTCATTTGGCCATGAGCTAAGACCAGAAGCTGCCATTTTGCAGATGGGGCAGCAGGGAAAGGCGTTTGGCCTCATTCATAACTTCACAGCTACTGCAAATATCAGCTGATGAATATTTATGTTATGCCTGGCAGAGGCCCGAAAGGCAAACGGGAGGAGGAGTGGAGGGAGAAGCTTAAGTTAGGAAAATGGTCATCTGAACTCTGTGGGATTTCTTTACCAACAGCTGCTGAATGAAATCATTATGTACTGAACCCCTGCGCAGGAAAACAAGGTCTGTCAAGACTCTGTTCGTTAGCACCTCGTACTTTGTTTGAACCTTGGACATTTCCTGGGCCCTGTAAAGGGAAATTGTTTTTTTTTCTCAGATCAAATGTGGTATAGAGCTGGCCTGTTTTCTTTTGTTTAGGCATTACTGTAGGAGTGAGTGCGCAGATTGTAAAACAGGGTCCATGACATGAGGATGTGTGAAATGCCCTGGCATGGCCTGGGTAGTGAGGAGAGACCCTGCAGGAATGTGGCCAAGAGAACGGACACCAGCGAGGTTCAGAGGTGCCATTCCTGGATGGACTCCTAACAGGTTCAGCGATACTTTGGTGTCGACAGGCTCATCTTCCCTGCAGGAACCTGCATGAGACCAGGTCTGCTGTGCAAGCTGCTACACAGATACTGATAAGCAGGGGCACGAGGGGAAATGCAAAGTGAAGGATTCAGGCACAGAGTTAGGAGATATTAAAAGCCAGCTACTCTTTCTTCTTAGCTCTTTACTGGCTTATACTTGAAGGCAGCTCGAATACTGTGTTATGTTTAACTGCTGCAAGCAGTAAATATTCAGTTGAGATTACACTCTGCTTTTCATGATGCAGTGGTTCTACAATAATCTGTGCACAGCTCGATAGTCTTCAGTGTCACTGGATTAGTCAAGTGTGGCACCTGGATTTTAAGGAAGCAAATTAGGTGAGTGTCCTTCACCTCTCATATATACCATAATTTTAAAATAATGTAGTTTTTCATTAAGGTTTTCTCAAGTCACCCACTGAGGAAAAAAAAAATCCAAAACAAACAAACGAATAAAAACCCAGGAAGGATCTGCAGAAGTTACAGTATCTCTGTCTTCCTCAGCAGGCTTATTCAAGAAATAGCGATTAGATGACACAAGTCTCCTAGGCCTGGCAGATGTGCCTGGTAAATGTTGTAGATGTATTTAACTATGCGTGTGTCTCCTCAAACAGCTACCCTGTGTCTCTGCTTAGTTTTCTAGCTGTTCTCAGAGCTGTGTGACGTTCCCTGCGGAGGGCCTGTGCTGGTCAGAGGAGCGGGGCCGAGCACGGCCACGTGGAGGGGCTGCGCCCACGTCTCTCCCCGTGCCTCCGCCAGGCTGTGAATGAACAGCAAGGAGCAACTTTTCCATGAAGTTCATGAATGGGGACTTAACTCTTCAGGTGCCTCAATCCCAGGAAGGAAAACGGCTGAAATGAGTAATTGCTGGAAGTCAGCTGGGATTTTCTAAAGCAGTGGGTGGCCGGTCTGGGACGCCTTTAAGGGGCGAGAGGGTGAGGAGGCGGCGACCTCATCCTTTGGGACACGCAAATCTCTGCAGAGGCAGGCAGCACGAGTGCTGCATGCTGCAAAAAGAGAGGATTCTCAGAATCCACTGCTCCCTTCTGAAATACCAGTTCCCAAAGGGCTCCACACAGCGTAAGGGTCGTGACTTTGCTCGTGCTACTCCAGAGCAGAAGTATGGGTAGTGAGAGAACGGTAAATATGGTGCTACCCTGTGCTCAGATATGATTCCTCCTGGGAAGCACTTTGACTCCTTTTGCACCGCCGCCTGCTTGCTTCTCTCCTCACACGCCAGCAGCGCTTCATGGGGGCATGGAGCCGCTTGCTCCAAGTTGCCCCTCGCAGCAATTTCCACGGGTCAGAAAGAGGAGGCTGCCACGGCCCACCCAGTTTGCGGGGCCTTGCTGCGGCCTTGGCGCCTCCCTTCCCGAGCTCAGCTGCCTCCGTGCCGCCCCAGAAGGTTCCAGAAGTTCTGCAAGGCGCTGAGGTGCGGGGAAGGCTGGGAGCGAGGCGCAGCCGTGCCCTGCATGCCTGGTGCTCCCAGGAGGTCTGTGCAGGGGTCCTGTGAAACACAGTGGCGTTTTCTTCCCCTGTGAGAAAAAAAAAGGAGTAGAACCCCTCAGAAACTGTTAAGCCGCTGCTTGGTTGTACTGGTGAAGCTGGAAAGCAGTTTGAGAAGCAAGTTGTGCGCAGGGAGGCCTGGCATGTCCTGCTTAAGGGCACCTGAGGCATTTTGGTCATTTTGAGTTGAGGAGACTCCAGAGCTCTTCTGGGAAGTCTCATCATAGCCTGTCCCCCTTGCCTGCTGTTGCTTTTCCTGGGATAACCTGCCTCCTGAGAGGGGTTATTCATCTCAGGGCGGGAAAAGGGGATGGAAAGACAAATACTGTGTCTTGTGACTAATGCCGAGCGTGACTCAAGGCGTTAAGCAACCGTGCTGACGCCACGGGCACTCTCCCATGTACTGGGCTCAGTGTGAGGGGCGTCAGGTTGTGCCCTCACACTGCTAAAATAAGAAGTTGCTCCCCTGAGGGGAAATTGTTGGACTTCCTTTTCATTTTTCTGTAGCGCTACAGAGAAATACCTGGGTTGATATTATTCTGTTCTTCCTTGAAAAGTTACTCATCTTCTGGAGAACAGTGAAGCTGCCTACAGAGCAAGCTTTGCTGCCCAGTGCAAATAAACTTTACCCATATTTTATAAAGTAGTTTACAATACTCAAAAGTAAGATGCAGTAGCAATAAAGGTATTTATAAATATATGCCCCTCTCCTTTTTTTTTTTTCCTGAATTCAGGCAGCTAGATAAGCAATAGTGACACATTGTAGGTGAGCATCATGTGGCTTACTTAAGAAACAGGAGTTTGTTTTTTACTATCCCAGGCATTGGGAGTTAAAAGGTGATAATCTGATTTACTGGCACATGAAAACCTGTGCCCTGTTTCATGGTGCACAAAGAAGCAAGGCTTACTTGACAGACAGACCAGAAACACAGGGCATGAGAAAATTCCCAATTTCAAAATACAGAGGTCATTTGTGTTACACTTGATTATGTAAGACTAGTTACTCCTGGTATATTTTTAATGCAGTACAAAGTTAGGAGACAGTGGTTGCAGCGATACTTTTATTAGTTGTTGGCTCATAGCTAGGTGCAGCTTTTCTGGAAGCCCTAAATAATTAGTGGCACCTGCTGGCAAACAAACTGCTACAGTCAGGATAAATGGGGAAGGTGCAGAGGTGGAGGGTAATTGGAGTTGTATGTGCCTGGTAGTGTGTGTACTGTGCATGTGTAAAAGAGAGGAGGAATACCTTGAGTTACATCCTGGTTAGTCATGTACAAAGGAACAAATAATAGGAAGGTTTTTACTAGACTGTAATACTTCATACTCCTGCTGGGTGCTAGGTTGCGATTTGTGAGCTGAAGGTTCTGTCGGAGATAACTGGAAAGACTGCGGAGAGAGCAGTGACTTTGCCCAGTGCATTTTGGGCTTCTGGCAAGTTGCATGTGATGCTAGTGCTGGAAACTTGTTTTTCTAGGCAACTTTTTGTCTTTTTGAAAGGCTGAATAAATTGTTTGCTAGGTGGTTTTTAGCTGTTTTGATGAAGTTTTAGTTTTCTGTGGAAAGCAGAGCCTCCCTCTGGAGAGGACTATTTTGGTGAAAATCCAGTTTGCTTTAGGTAGTCAGTATGATGTAAAAATTTCCTGCTATCTCCACATTTTCAAAAGGAACTAGTTTTGAATGAGCTTCCCGTAGTGGTAATGAAGTTATTCGAATAAATTCATCCAGGCAGAGCCTCCTGAGGTTGCCATAGGCTATGCTCATTGCAAGTTGTTTGACTTCAAGTGTTATTTCCCTTTTAAAGCAAGTACAACATACATCCCCAAACTCTTGCTATTAAACAGGAACAGCCACAACACCATGTTGCTTGGAATAAAAAAATTGCCGTTATCTATAATATCTCCTGTAATACGAAGTGAGGTGTATATTGAGCTCTGTGATGCCAAAGCTCTGATCACAGTAAACAAAGAACTGGTGTTTTTCTAGAGAAAGAGGGATATTCACAACAAAGCTGCATGAGTTTCTGCATGCACCAGTTTCTGCTGGTGACAGTTTGACAATATTTCGAGGACATAGCTGACACAGGAGCTGATCAGTTTGAGTGACAACTGAACCACTTTTCAGCTTAGAAAAGGGAAAGTGAACTGCAGTGGATTTGAGAACTAATGTGTGCAGGGGGGTTGGACTAGATGATCTCTAGAGATTCTTTCCACCCTTAGCATTCTGTGATTCTGTGAGCAAGATACTAGAAAGCAATACATGCTAAAAAACCCTTGTGGGCTGGTCTGGCTGTCCTGAGCAATGGTAGAGTATGAAAGATGTGAAGATCTTGAAGCATTTGGTTCTTCTGCAAGATGAGAGGCAGGGAAGAAGTCAGTCCATCCAGGAACTGTGACTCTCTTCTCTTTCCTTAGAGTCACTCAAAGCAAGTGTGACTTTTTCCCCGGTCTCCTGTTTTTTCCTTTCTCCTGAAATGGTGGCATCCCTGGCATCCAGTGCCACTGAAGTGTGCTTCCAGGCATGGCCGCTGCGCTGCGTCTGCTCTTCGTACTGGGCTCTAATCCCAAACCCTTTACTATGAGTCCCAACTGTCCAAGGTCCAGCAGCCTCAGTGTGCCAGCACCCTCTCACTCCTCTTCTTTAAAGTAAATGAGTTGTTAAGTGTCCAACATGCCTTCCAGAGGCAGGCCCAGCAGGATCCACCTTCCCACTAACTTGCCGACCTCCTGAGTTTTATGCTTTAGTAACCTGAAACATCCTGTAAAATCTATCAGGGTTGGTTTCCAGTATAGAAGTGCCTATACTTGATCCAAGCTAATCAAATGTTCTTTGGATACTAAGCCCTAGGGTTTAACTGAGCACACCCAACATATTAAGCAAAAATGACTTTCTTAAGTGTGGCTACTATAGCCTCCTCTTTTGACCCCTTTGACACAATTTTGGCCGAGACGAGTCAGAAGTTAAAACCATTGTGAACGGGCCAAGAATAATACAGTAAGCCTATCTCTGATGTCGCTGGGATGTTATAAGATAGAAAAATACCTGTTTTTTAGATGGAACTGAACATTTTTTTACACAATAGTAAACTCCTTTTTTAATAGATAATATTTTGGTTTTAGACTCATATTTCAGTCTTTCACATTGGGATTAATAAGTAATTTAAGGGCTTTAGGAGCTCATATTATAATCAAACTTGTAAGTCTGTACTTACAAGTCATGGATAACGTGGTCAAAAGGTTATGGTGAGTAAGAGGGAGACCACAGAAAACCAAAGAACAGGAAACTTTCAGTCTGTTGTTGATGGAAAAGCTTTGAATTAGACGAGTGCGGTGCTGCATAACTTAATTCAAGCAAACACTTTTTACAGTACTTTTTGTCCCCTTAATAGAGGAAACACTGAAGGGTTTATGGTGTAGGAATTTGGAGATGAATGTGCTAAGCTGCACAGTCATATTTTGAGTTATATACAGCAGGATCTGTGTTTACACAGCTACACAGAGTGACTTCCCTCTTCTTCCATTCACAGGCTCCACTAACTTACTGACTGAGTTTCAAAAGCCAATATTTATTATTCCATGCCTTGATAATTTAATGGACTTTCTGTAAGGCGTTGGGTGTGCAGTGTTAGATAATTCAGTCCTCTGCCAGATTCATTCTTCCTGAACAGCCATGAAAACAACTTCTTTTGTACAGAGTGTTTTCCAGAGACATCCAGACAATAACAATTAAAAACCAGCAAAGTGTTTCAGTGGAATTAGAATCCAATCCAGCATATTCTCTATTTCTTTGCAATTCCCTATTAATTGTAATTCCTTAAAATACATACTTCAGCTATATGGGGGAGCTTTAATCTTTACTGTATAGACAATAAAGGGCTTGGAAATGGGCATTCCCAAAGCCATTGAGAACCTGGCCTTAAGTTGCCTTAAGTTCACTGTTATTCTGGATTCAGATGAATTTAGATTTTTTTTTTACTAGAATGCAACACAATTTGTTGATGAACCTGGAGGCAAAAAAAAAAAAGAAAAAAAAAGGCTTGGTTGATAAGGGGAGCTGCATTCCTTGAGTGAACTTAGGCTTGATTAAATTTCTGAAAATATTAAGTAACATTAATAACAAATTTAAACTTTGACCAAGGTTAGCTCCTTAATTTCCATTGGAATAAAAGCAATCAGATTTCTCTAGAATAAATGAAGAAAATAAAAGAACATTTGAAAATTGACCAAAAAATGCAAATCTCGCTAGGGAAGCTGTACGTGCAGTCCCCATTTGTATTAATCGTAGGCATCATTCTAAGAAGACATCTGTGATCAGTTGTTACAGCTCAGCTGATCACTGGTAATTTAATGGCATGCTTGAGGCCAAAATCTTCCTAGAGGCACCTTCTCATGCTGACAGACCTATCTGATGCTTAAAGGGATGTTAAATTAATATTGAGGGTAATACTGATACGCAGCGGTGTGTGGTGATTCTGATACTTGTGCAACGCTGTTTTCACTAGGGCTTCTCTGGTTCTGCTCTGGAGGATGTGGCTGTCGTTGTGCGTCTTGAGGGCCCTCCAGTCCATATGTGCCTTTATACGAGAATGGAGACTTGGGCTGCTGTGGATCTTGGAGCAGGAACTTCAGATCGTGTTTCTTTTGAACGAGCTTGTCCCACCTAAGGAAGCTGATGCAAGTAGGTAGATTTTGAAAACTTGGAGAAATGCATAATTTCTGCTTAGCTGTTGTATTGGTAATTTTAATATTTTAAAGAGCTCCCTTGTAAAAGGTTATTTATGCAGTGTTTGCCAAATTGTCAGTTTTAGATGCCATTTTATTTATAACAATTCATCCTTAAAAATAATTTGTTTCATTATCTCTGAATATTGTAGAACTATGTGCTTATTCATAGCCTTTTTCTGAGGGTTGTGCTGCTATACCTCTTTCTGTGCTAGTGCCTTCGCAACAAATATAAGAAGCATATATTTTTTAAAATAAAGTCAAGTAGAAGTAAGTATAGGCAGATTCCTAATTCTAGTAAATCTAGATGTGAAAAGAGGAAATCAGATCACCTGTCAAATCTGTAACTGTGAAACAATGAGTGAAATCTTGTATGAAAGACTATGGCCATGTTATAGACTTGAAAAAAAAAAACCATAAACAATCCACTCCCTTGAAAACTATAATGATTTCTATGGCTTTTTGCAATAAAGTCTGACACTTTATCAGTATTAGTATCAGTAATTCAAGTTGGTTGCAAGTCTTCCACTGATCTCACTTGAAGCATCAAGCCACAGTGAGATTAACAGTGTAAACAGTCTCTCTAGGAATAAATTCTAAGGAAAAGCAAAAAATGGTCTAAATTTCTGTGCCTTTATTTTGGGTCAGGAATCAAAAAAAGTAAATCAAGGACAGTGTTCTTTCACAGCAAAATGGACAGGAAGCACAAAGTGAAAAATAAATCAATCATGCATTTCTGCTGATGTTTATTGGAAAGCAGTGAGAACTTTCTCCTTGCTGTTCCCTATGGGGAAGGAAGGGCTGAACTAAAAAAAATCAGAGTTTAACTTCCAGCTTTTATCCAGACCTGTTGTGTGACCTCTAGCAAATGACTTTGGCCATTCTTTACCTTCATATGTTGTCATTTTCAAAAGAGAGCACATGTGTAGGAGTTTTGGTGAAGAGAAACAAGGTTTAAGCCCATGTTGCTATATGAAATAGTAGGATTTGGGCCCTACAATCATCACGAGAAGCTCTATAAACCCGGAATGCTGGATGACGTGGTAGGCCTGCAAAAGCCCAATTCCTGGGCCTTCAGTGGACCAGGACTTCCTCCATGTCAGACTGCTGAGCTGCAGTATTGAAGCAGCTTCTGTTGTCCTGAGAAGATTTATGATTGTGAGAGCAGAGCTCTTGAAAACAACAACAAAAACAACCCAAACCTGGATTTTCTTTCTGTGTATGTGTGTTATTTCTGGCTACCATGGCATTTTTCCTATGAAATTTGGCTTTGTTCAGTTGATAGTATTGCCTTGGTCAAACCAACTACATTTCCAGACAAGGGTTGAACAGACCATTACTGAGGTGAACAGAGGAGTTATTAACAAATAATCTCAGTAACCCACTATGCTTTCTTCTTAGCCAAGAAAAAAAAAAAAGAAAAGAAAAAAGCTCCATGTGCAGTGTCACAGTTCTCTGGAGTGCTCAGGGCGAGTGGACTTTGCTCTCCTTGTCATGGGCTGCTTTTGTCTCGTCACAGGGCTGTTCTGCACTGTTTACCACACTTGGATTACAGATGGTAATTTTAAATTAAAAATCCAAATGTAATAAATTCAGCAGATTAGTATTTGGCCAGAATTGACTGCTGAGATTGTTCAATTATGGAAAATACATCAACCAACCTCATTTCTGACCATAGAGCCAGTGGTTCCATCCCCTTACAAACAAAACCTTTGTTATGTCTTCCTTGTGCAGTGACTCTAGTCCCTACTGTGCATTTGTTTCCAAAGCAAAACAAAGAATTCATGATCCTTGTCAGTTTGGATGATTCAACTTGGATTTTCCTGTTATACAATTCAACTACTAGATGATCGAGTATAAGAGATGACCTCACTGCAGTGGAACTGTGTCTTTTCAGATACATTCATCCCCATTTATTTCTAGGGCACCTTTAGCCCAGAGTGAACTATAAATCAAAGTTTAAGGATCAGGGCTTGAGTGATGCTCCCCCAGTGCTTTACACTGGAGAAGGTCTCTAGCCTGCTCACTTGGATCTGTTTTTCAAGAGGCTCTAGAGCTTGGTACTTTGTGCCTAAGGTATTGGTTGTATTGTTACACATCAGAGAAAACAAAGTCTTCTTTTTTTCATGGGAGGATTGGTAAAAATTACTGCAGGAACAGGATTTGGAGTTTTCAAACATAACCAGGATAAATTGTGCATTCACAAATACTTATTACTGGGTGTACTAGAGTCTGCATTATTTCATTATAGGAAGTCTTACACACGTGAACAAACATATATGTACTATTTATGTTCACGGTGAAAACTGCACAGGGACAGTGATAATCATGTGTCCTACAGCTTTTTACTGTTTTACTTCTCTTCCATCTATTGCTCTCTTACAGGTTATTTGTAACATGTTCAGCATTCTAGCTAATTTAATAAAAAAATCATAATGGTAACAGAGCTTTCCATTTTTCTCCAAATCTGCAGGTTTTCACCAAAAAGACACTGGCTTGGGGTGCAGGACCTATACCTTTTCTTCCTTCTCTGTAGACAGTTTGGTCATCCCATCATGTTATAAGGTACATATGAGGGAGAGACTTACAGTGCAAAGACAGAGCCTTTCCAGTGTAACCCTCACAAAGATTGATTTTCTAGTCAGGTGATATGTCTTCCTTGTAATTTTCACCATTTTGTTTAGGCAGATTCTAAGTGTTTTACTCTTTATTCCCAGGAATTGAAGACAAGACCCAAAGAAACAGAGGAATGCAGAGGAAGAGTGTATGCATGGCTGTAAGGTACGGGGCTGCTGCCCTATTTTTATTTTCAGTCCATTTTGTCTACTATTAGTTTAAATTGTGTGATCTGTTATTGATCCAGTTGGGACTTCAGAAAAGCAGCTGGTAATTTAAAAAGTGGAAACTTGGCCTGGCCAAAGATTTCAGCACTATTAGGCCTGAAGGATGAGCAGTGTATGAAACTTAATCTTTGGATGCACGTTTGTAAGATTAACATACAAATTGAAAGCTGAATGAGAAACAGGAAGTGGCAGTGGAAGGAATGAGACTTTTGTACAGGCTTTGCTGTCAGCCACTTGGTTTCTTGGAGAAAATTTAATTTGGATATTTAATAACAGTTACTGTTTTTAATTTATTATTTGAGCATATCAGGGCCCTGGCCAAGATAAGAAATTTGTAGGGACGTGCAGCGTGCACACACAGGGACAGTTCTGCTTACAGGACTTGAAAAGGGTAGGAACAAAAATAAAGACACACAGAGGTGCTGTTTGTTTCCGCAGGATGATGGTCAGTGGCACAGCCAAGAGCAAAGCCCAAGTTGACTCTGGTGTTGTCCTGCTTACTAAACTTTGCCTCCTTTAACAGGAAGATGGGAGCCAAAATGCTGCAGAAGTGTGTGGTGGAAAGAGGGGTGGGAAAGACGCAAGAAAAAAAGACATTCAGGTTTTATGAGACTAACACAAGCATGATTAGTCACTGGCTTGCTGTTCTGTGCAGGTTTTATCAATTGAATTTTCCTCCTCACCCAAATTTATCAGTGCATCTTGATTTCTGAGACTCCCTATATTTCAACATTTCTCTTTGCATATTGGCTGTGTGGACAGACACTTCATTTAATTGTTTTATAATCTTCCACCGATGAATAACCTATATACCTAATAGTCGTATATCAAATTCAGTAACTTCTGCATCTCTTAGAGGTGAAGTGAAGGAAGTGACTGACAAATTATCTTGTTGGGAAGAGCTGGACAGATGTTCATTCATTGTGCTTTGCTGTAGGGCAGGGGTAAAGCAAACTAGGCCTATGGTGATTGAGTTAAACGCCTCCAGCTGCAAAGGCAGGTCTCATAAACACTTCCTAGGTAAGAACTAATATCCTTATAATATGATAGAAGTGTTGGACTAGGACTCATTCCTACACAGTGAGTTAATTTAACCTTTACCATAGAGACCTAGATTTATGTGTTTATAATCATTTCTATGTCAATATGTCAGTGCTTAACATAGATCAGTTCCCTCTGAAGTATAAAGGAATGAACAGATTTCCTCTTTACTTTATGATGGGTGAACTGGAGCCACAGGAAGACTTCATGATTTGTTCATTCAGCCAGCCAAGATGAAGCAAGGGATTCCCAATTCCCAGTTTGTTGTTCTAGTGATTGGTGGAGGCTGTTTCCATTCCTAAGTAGTAGTGTCTGGCCTAAACCCATTAAGAACACTCCTTCCTATTCCATGTTCCAAACTAGAACAAACTGTACTGACCTGACCTCAGTTGTGAAGCTATAAATTTAGTTTACAAGGTCATTTATATGGGAGGAGAAGTAGTGTCAAAATACAAGAACCTATGAAAGGAGAAAACAGAAAAGGCACAGATAACATAACCCCTATAAAATGTCTCCACATGTGATTTGTGTGGAAACAGTTGCTCTGAGATCAGAAGGAAATCTGTTGCTTTTGGCAAAACTGGTAATTCTACAGCTCAGTAGTTATTAGGGCCTCTGTGTGATACTTTCTGAGCTATGGACTGATCTTAAAGATTTCCTGTTCTGCTGTTTTCAATACTAATCAAGCTGTAGACCTTAGTGTATTCAGTTCTGTTGTTGTAATATTATCAAGATTTACAATAAATAGTAAAAGATTAAAAGACAGTATGGCAACAAACATGAATATGATCTAGTCTGGAATGGAAAGTCGAAGAATACAGAAGCAGATTTCAGACTGGTTGCTGCATTGGCAGTATTTTAGACACTCCATGGTTTCTGTAACTGTCAGTCTGTCAACCTAGCCCCCCTCTAACACTTGTAAGCCACCTCTTCATCTGTCAGCTAGCAGTTGCAGTCCAACAGTCCAGAAAGAGGTAGAAATGTCTCAGATGATACAAAAAATACTAACACGGTTGTTACAAAACATAAGTAGAGGATGTGACTAATGGTGAAAGTCCCTCTGTGGTGGTGTGGTACACATCTAAGCATGCACATGGAGATGGTCTGTTTGTTGGGAGAGCCTCTAAATGATGTCAATCACAACTGGGAAAAATCATCTCTCTTTTAAGTCATAGACCATAGAGCTCATTTTGAGACTAAAGAGACAATTATATCTGCATTCCTGTGGGACTGTGCAGAGAGAGAGCTGAAAATAAGCTAGTGAATCCAACCATGCAAGGATCTCCCAAAGGTAATAAAGGGTCTGACCATCAGTGGGAAACACCACAAAATCTTTCTCTTTGAAAGCTTGTGATAGCAGTGCAACACTGACTGTGCTTCTATCTCAAGACTCCCCAACCCTGCAAAACCTAGTCTGCCTCGTAGCGAATAAATAACAACAAGAAATCATTAAATAAATTGATCTTAAAGTAATAAGTTAGTGCACTTTGGGGAAAAAACATGATGCCAAAGCAGAACTCCTAACCTTCAGAGACAGGGCAGATAGAAACCCACGGGATCCTCCCTGTACACTGTGAGTGTCCTCATCTTCTGTCAGTTTTATGCTGCAGGTACCCAGGTGCTACTGTGATATGGCACTGTAAAATTAAGGCATCAAGTGAATAACATAAAGGAGTGCAGCAGAACCAGGTATTGTATCAGTAATGCTTGAGATGTGGGACAGTGCTTTGTTTACAGGTTCAGCTTTCTTTCTTTAGTAATTTAGGAAATAAGTCTAATCATGGTTAGAGTTCTTCTCATCTGAGATTTATCTGTATGTCTAAGGAAAATATTAATGAACTAGGGAGAGAACAGGAAATTCTTATCTGTTAGCAAGTCAAAATAGAAGAATGGGTATGCTGCACTTGCGCAAGCTCTGTGTTGGACATAATAGAAAATACAAGTAGGAAAATGTGATTCTTTTTTTTCTGGTGAAATTAATGTACATTGGAGGGAATCTCCCATACAGTTTCACACTTCATAATTAACTCACAATGTCACACAATGTTACTGACCTAGACACCATTCAGGCAGCTGTTTTCCTGAAAGACCCAAGTGATAACTACGAGTGTTCCATGTTAGGCCACTGCTTCCAGTCTATCTTGCCATGTTTTGGTGAAAGAGGCATCTCCAAAATTAAGACTTTGGATATTTCTAAGTGGCATCTGCTATATGGTTCTACCTGTTAGTGGAAAGGAAAAATAGCCTAGAGCTGCTGCTTTTCTTGACTCTCCTGGTCTTGGATAGCACAATCCAGAAACTGAGCCCATGAAGGAAGGAACCTTGATTCTGATGAAATTAGCAGGAGTTTTGCTTTTGTCTTCCAAGGGGTCAAGATTTTACCCAAGCCTCAGCAACAGCTGAGTCTAAAAGAGAGACAGAGAGACTGTGTCTTGTGAACATTGCGTGCATGGATTAGCCTGGGTAATCTGTGTGTGCTTCAGGATTTCTCCCCTGGCCACTGTGAAGACAGTGGAGCTGCAGACTGTTTCGCAAAGCAGGTTTCTGACTAAAATGCTCTAAAACAATGTGTCAAGGAATAAAATAGTGGAATGAAATGATGGGCTAGCTCGTATATTTGCAGTGACTGACTTGGTCTCCTCCACTATGAAGTCACTTCTTTCAGTGCCAGGTTTTCTTGTCACCTGTAGGCTAATTATATAAGCATAGATATAACAAGAAATTTGTGCCTTGACCCTCCTAGACATGGGGCCAGGCAGTCAAAGGATTTGTTTTATAAAAAAGTTATTCAGATAGCAATTCAATATATATAAGATATACAGAGGAGACAAATAAGACTGGGCTACAAACCATACCATCTCCTGTGCTTGTGTGAACGTTGAAAGGGACAAAAAAGCATCATCTAATGGGTAGAACATTGACAGGGCCTGAAAACTCACTGCCACTCTGCTGTGGAGGTAGAAGTATGCAGAGATGTTGTAGGTTGCATCTGCATGTATAGCCATGGGATACTTCTGATTGTATAGCTAAACTGGATTGAAGTATGGGCACACAAGAAGCTGCTGATTTAATAACTCTCTCTCTCTGCAGAGCTTCTTCAAGGGATGTTGAAGCAGCTTTGGAAAAACAGTTTATTTCTGTTGGTTTGGGAGGAGAAAGCTTCAGTGGCAGCAAACATACTTAATACACTCTGGATTATTTTGTATTGTGTTTAAAAAAACAGAGAAAAATCTCTGTTTTGAACTGTTATTAGTTGTCACTGTGCAATTGAAAGGTCAAACCTGATGTTCTTGCTCAAGCAAAACCCTCTCAAAGCCAATGGAGTTTTGCCTGAGAAAATACTGGATGGAAGCATGCACAAATGTCAGCTTTGGGAGTGAAGTTGAACTCTATTCAGGCACTCGTTATTAGAATTCCAGAAAAAGCTCTAAATGTAAAAAGAGTACTATCTTTAAAGGGTACTTTTGCATAAGAAATACAGGGCAATATCCTCAATTTGCAAAGTCTTGGTGAGGAAAAGCCAGTGCCTGTAATTCATGGCTTTGTTCCCTTGGTCGTAGAGGTGCCAGTTATCAAAGTGCTGTTTAATAAGACTTAGGCCAGTCTAAATGCTACTCCCTCGTGTGCCAGCTGGCTGTCCGTATCCTGACCCCAGTCTCCAGTGCTGAGCAGGTGGTATAAAGCTGACTGCCAGTTCAGGCCTATTCACATTGCCTCTGCAACCGTCTTGCCTGAATATAGATGAAAGAGCATCAATATTTGTAGTTTGATTAGCGATATATGATGCAGCAACCAGGAGGTGCGGGGGAAAAAAAAGCTGGAAAATAAAAGCATATTTATTTATGCAAATAAATTTTGTTTATTTGGAAGCTACATCGAGGTTCTACTGCTTGGTTCTAATCATCCTGAACAACAACAAAGCGCATGCCGCGTGCAGTCTCATGTCTTTTAGGCCATGCTACCTATTCTAATACGTTCACAAGAAGACCATTTTATGTGTGGGTGCTCAAACACTGGCTGAAATCTATCTTGCTTCCTTAATTTAACCTTTTCCTAATTTGACCTATTCCTAATTTGACCTTTTCAGATTTAGTTTAGGCATCTAGTCAGGGGATAGAAAAGGTAATAATTGATTTTTGTGAATAATATACACAAGGCAGTGTACTAAATTAAAGAGTAAAATATTTACAGCAAATTTCCCTTGAATTATTTTGGGAGGAAAATGGCAAAGAAATTCACAAGTCCTTTGAAATAAATCTGAAAATATCTGAAGCTACTCAAAACAAAAGTGAAGAGATGGAGATTTTCTGAGAAAATTTGTTTTATTGCTCAGTTCCGTTCTTGTCCAAAAGGTTGGGAAAATGAGTGGTCATTTACTTTTAGTAGTTGGTAGTGACCAACTACTTAGTTTCTAAGCAGGGCAGGATGCAGAATAGTTTGTTGGTGTTATAAAGTGATGTCTCCTTGAGGTAGGCTCAAATCTTTGCAAGTGTCTGCACTGAGACCTTTTGGTATCAGTGAACAAGACCTTCATATTGATTGTTTGTGTTTGTATTTTATCTGCTTCAGTTATGCTGGAAAGCTTTAGGGAGGGCATATGGAGGGATTTTTGACTCTTACATTAATATTAATAGTAATGATAATCCGTGTTGCAACTGCCTACTGTCCATACACAGATTACTTAAAAGGCAAGATGAAGTAAATAGTGATACTCCTTCACATGAAAAGCTGTGAGGAATTTGGGCTTCGGTGTAACGTTCACAGAGTACAGTTTTCTACATGGGCAAAAAATATAACTAGGGAGTTTGTTCTTCTCTGACAGACAGAGATGTAACAAGAGGCAAAGACTGGAATAAGCAGGATCTCTTCAAAGTAGAAATAAGTCTGCATTTTTAACAATAAGGGTATTTAGTAACTTTGGAAAAAATCTATCTAGGGACATGGTGGATCTCCACCACTGGAAGTCTTTAAATCATGAACGGGTATCTTTGCGATGCCCGTGCTTCCGGATGCCTCCTGCTGTAGTGGGAGTTAACAGGCTTCATGCAGGAGTTACTGGGTGGATTTCCACGGCTTGTGTCATCCAGGAGGCCAGAGCATATGATTGCCTGCTGTCTCCAGTGGCCTTCCAGACCCCACAAAGCATTCAGCTGGATTGCTACTTGCAGCATGTGTAGAAGAGGAAAAACAACATTTCTAATATCTGGACAATGGATGACAAGTGATTTCCACTGGAGCTACAGATCAGGTTTCCTTTTATTTTCCAGGCAATGCACTAATTTGTCAGGGAACAAGGGAACTGCCAAAGGACCTTTTGGTTATTTAGATGTAATCATAGCAGCCTTTCTCCTCCTTCCACTTGCCCTCCCCTACAAACTCAGTGCAGAAGTAAACAATGCATAAAGGTAATGTCCTGGTCCAAATATGAAAATACTGGCAGTGAATAGCTGTGTTAGCACTGTGTGTCCTTTAAATTACATTAATAAAAAGTTGACTGAATTTCTGAGTACTCTGAAATGAGTTTTGAAAGAAAACAGCTTTCAGCAATTTGAAAAAAAAAGTATATTTCATTTGCAAATGGCATATATTGACTGAGGTTGGCCATAATATTTATGAATAACCATAGAAACATGACGAACAGGATCTACACAGTTACTTCCAAATTTCATTGCCAGAATCAGTATATTCATATAACACTGCTAATCTGATATACCAGGTAATGGCAAATATTACGTACATGAAGGAGAAGAAGCAAACAGAGGCATTCCTTAGTGGTGGTCTTCTGCAAATAGACCAACATTATGCACACACTTTGAGCAAGCTGTAGCCAAGTAATTAAACCACAGAATATCTGCAAATATTTACCTTATGGCTGTGGTTTGAGAAAGTTATAGCAGTGCGTAAAATAGAATCGCTTTACATTTCACCAGGCTTGCTGGCGGGAGCAAGTGATAGAAAAAAAAAAGGGGGAGGAAGAAATGAAAAGGAAAACAAATAGATTATGTTTCCAAAATCCTACCAAATGTGTGATCCACTGAAATTATCAGTCTGTTAACTGCTTGTAAATTTGCTTAGACTGGGGAAATGAAATTACATTTAGGATGATAGCAGAAATCTTTCTAATGCTACCACTGTGGCACTGTCAGCTGATAAGAGACAGTAGTAATGACATTGGGGTCAGCTGAAACCAGGGCAGGATAACAATATACATTTTTCCTGATAAAGAATTATATTGATGTGGTTATATTGGGTGAACTTCCAAAATGCTAGGGAGAGTTGGAAATCCTGACAGCAATGCTGTCACTCTAAATAATCCAACTAGTAGCTACATATTTTTTTAAAGAAGAGCATCTAGAAGGCAGCACCCTTAGTAATCAGCCACTTAGTAGACTGTATGGAGCTCTGCTGTAGTTACTGGAAGTGACGTTTTTCTAGCATAACAGTTTTGCATCCATTGTTCCCAACCATAGTTCCTCCCTGCTCTCTCCAGGAATCACATCTTGCACTTCCCATTAATTGTATTAAAAATAAATAATAAAAAAAACAAATTGGTCCAATGCTTGAAATAGAATCATAAAAGCCTTTTGGGTTCTTTTTACCTGCTTTCCAGTTTGAAACATTAGTATTACTAGGGAATGACTTCTCATTGGTAAGAGTCAAGATTATCATGCATTCACAAGATCTCAGGAGCTACAGTTTTAAGAGCAACACAAAATGCTATGAAATCCCCTGTAAGGCTCAGTGACATGGTGAGACTCTGTACACAGAAATACACCTAAGCAGGGCTGCTCGGGGCCCTGAATAAACACGGTGGTCTCATGAAGTGCCTTTTACACAGCCAATACACCAGGCTAGAGCACGATGGTAACAAAGGACTTTCTCTTTAGAAAAAAAAAAAAAAAAGAGTTAGAGGGCAGTGCTGCCATGGAAGTGTTCTGGAGATGAGAGAAATTTTTAGCAGTGGTAGCCTCCCTGAGATCTACAGGAACAGTATACATTGGCTGGGGTGTATTATGTGCCCTTTTCTGTCCCTTTTCCATATAGGAAGAGGAAGGGCTCAAGCTAGGGAACTACTTGGAAGAATCCTATGGGATAGGCCGTAGAACGAAGAGGGGTCCAAAGGAGTTGGTTGATATTCTAAAATGTCTCTTCCCAACTCCTCTAGCGTGGTGAAGGAGACTGCATATTCTGCAATATATATTGCAGATATATATGTAATATATCTTGTGTGTACTGTAATGCTGTTTCTAGTACCGCACAATCAGCAGGACCCCTTACAAGAGCCATTTCAGTGCTGAGCTCTGCTAGACTCAACTGCCCTCCGTGTTCAGTTCTCACTGTGCTGTAAATTGTTGCACGAACAACTCTACTGTTTCACCCAGGGTGCATGGTAGGAGTTCAGGGTTTGTTCTCTGGCAATGAGGAAAAACAAGGGGGACTGCTGAAGTGGAATTTTCCTGTGAAATCCTTAGCAATGGAAGGGTTAACGGTGTTGGCACAGACTGTCACCTTCTGGTTCCAGATTTATTCTGTGAGGACCAGAGACAGGAGTTCACATCCCTCAGACATACTGTTTTCAGCTATCTAGAGATGAGGGAAGGTAACACTGCATCAGCTTACACTTTTATGATTTTGCTTGTAATCATAGAAGAGGAAGATTGAATTTCTAAGTATTGATTTCAGTAGGAGCAGAAATACAGAGGCACTTTTTAAAACCTTGTCTGCAATTTATTTAAAAAATAAAAAATGAAACTTCAGTCTCAGTCTTGTGAAGGATGTTGAAGATGAAGAATCTTTGGGCCCTGCCTATGACCAGAGAAAAAGATATGACAGTTTTAGCGCCTTAATTCTGAAGCAAAACAGCATAGCTTTATGCAAGTGAAATTGCTCAGAAGTGTGAAAGCCTGAAAAATCAAACTAAGGGAAGTGGAAAGAGGCTTTTGAACATCAAGCTGGAAGCAAATTGTTACTTTAAGTTTGTAAATCAAAACAGTTGTGTTTCTCCAAGCTAGTCAAACAAATTGAGCTTTGTCTTTCAGGCCAATGGAAATATAGTGTGTAGTGCCATTGTATGCAATGTGAAATGGCTTCAGCAACTTTACTGAAAGGGAGAAATGTTCCCTGGCTTTCTGTTTCCAATCCAGTTCATTTCACATCTCACGCTCAGTTTCACTTTCAGAGTGCCCTAGGAGAAAATGTAATTTAGACCAGAGTTGGCACTGGCTGTAATCCTTCAAAATGATGGATACTGGAATTTCTCCCCTCTACAGGAGGAATTGCATTTCTCAGTGTTGCACGAGTAAAAGAAACAAACATGCAGAAACAGCAACTGGCCCTCACATCTTTGAAGACACATTTATGTTTCCAAAGCTGAAGTAATTTCCCTGCCAGAAATCAAAGTGATCTGAAGTTATATCACCTCTATCTGTGACCTTTGTACTTCACTGACCTTGCTGAAGATGTGGTTTTATATATATTACAGCAAAAAGAGGGGGTGGAGGTGGGGAGAGAGATCAGCAGACAGGCTAGGGGTTTGTCTCTTGAGGCAGAGCAGAAGTTTGGACACAAAGCCTAGCTGCTGCTGTTTGTCTCGTGAGCTTTGTGTTCCAGAGGCTGCCAACCAGCAAGAAATGTTTAAACACAAGTACTTATTACTTTTGACTGATTTGGATATACTGTGTTGACTTTTGCTGTGTTTGGATGTGTCGTTTGCCTCTGCTTTGCTGCACTTCAACGCCTATACTATGCAGATGAAGAGGGGCCTTGCTGAAAAACAATCTCCTCAAAACACGGATCTTTAAGAGCCTTCAAGATAAGAAATTGTTGTTTTGACAGTCGCTTGGAGGCATGTAGATCCTCACTGTAATCAATACTAGAACCTAGCCCATATAGAAATCATCGGTTTCTCCTGTATTCACTTCTCCTGTATTGGTCACTTACACATAGAACAGGCTGTGAGCATAGGGTCAGATGCCCCTAGTTCAGCTCTACAAGTTCAGCACTGCAACCACCACACAGAAAAACAGATCTTTTTGGCTTGCTCCTTTCAGGATTTTGAGCGAGGAAACATGAACTGCCCTCTTAGAGCAAGTTATCAAAATAACAGATCAAGATAATAATGATTTAGAGCAACTAAGTTGATTCAGTGCAATTGTCTGTCCCTCCTGCCTGGCTGGTTATGGTGACATATCATATGTGAAGGAAGATACATGACTGAAATGGGTGAGTTGAAGGATCATAGAATCATAGAATCATAGAATGCTTAGGGTTGGAAGGGACCTCTAGAGATCATCTAGTCCAACCCCCCTGCACACGCAGGGTCACCTAGAGCACGTGGCACAGGACTGCATCCAGATGGGTTTTGAAGATCTCTAGAGAAGGAGACTCCACAACCTCTCTGGGCAGCCTGTTCCAGTGCTCTGTCACCCTCACTGTTAAGAAATTTTTCCTTAAGTTCCTGTGGAACTTTTGGTGCTTCAGTTTCCGGCCATTTCCTCTAGTCCTATCAGTGGCCACCACTGAAAAGAGACCAGCACCATCCTCTGCACTCCCTCCCTTGAGCTACTTATAGACACTGATTAGATCCCCTCTCAGCCTTCCCTTCTCCAGGCTGAACAGGCCCAGCTCCCTCAGCCTCTCCTCGTAGCAGGAGAGCAGAGAGAGAGATTGCAGAGCAATCCTGAACCTCTCCTTCTGTTAGTATTAACACTGTTGGGAAGCAGGAAGGCATAAAAGGGATATGCTCTCTGCAGTCTGCAAGTGAAGGGTGTTTCACATAGATGAATCATCAGATTCCAGACCCAACCTCAGCTTCTGTGCAGAGCGGTCTCCATCCTCCCCTGGAGCCGGTGGGAAGGGCCACCCTGTCGCTCTGAGGTGTGCGCAGTCCTCACGCTTAAAGCGCAGCACCATTAAACGCACCAAAGAACCCCCTGAAAATGTGGAAGGCAGCAGCGGGCGGAACAATGTGTCTGCCTGGCTAATAGAAGCACACGAAAATCAACGTGCCATTTACAGAAGGTGCTTATTAAGCTCATGGAGAATTGTAGCAGTTTAGCCACCCAGACTGTCAGCACTCAGCCCTGAGGAAATAAGAATCCTTGCATCCCTGCACCACAGAGCAAAACTCAGCATTGGCGGGGTGCATCTTGAGCTCAGGGCTAGCTTCCAGGGCCTCTACCAGTTTATTTAGCGACCAGATGACAACTATCCATTGGAAGCAGCACTAATGGAAGCAGCATGGGATGGTAATAGCAGCAGCAGGCACAGAGGTGGTTTTATGTCGCTCTACAGTGTCTTACAGCTGTGGGAAGAATTAAAACCTCCATGCTAATATTGCTGCACTTTGTTGCAGCTTGTCAAAGTGAAGTACAAGGCATTATTAATAGCTAGGAGGAGCAACTCAGCATGATAGCAACTGCGGTTGTTGCTGTCTGGTGGTGGTGAATGAACCCTTCTCCCAAGGTTCCTTCCCACAGTCACCGCTGTGTTCTCCCTGCTCTGGAAGCTCTACAAGATACAATGAGTAAGGAGCACTAGGTGGGGTGTGTAGGCCCAGCTCTGGACGGTGGGCTCATAACATGGTATTGAGGCGCCGATGGAGCGATATGCTGAGGTGCATCTGCCGGGTACCGGGAGCAGTTTAGCAGTGCCAGCGTGATGCGCTGCGCCCGCTAGTGACGTTGCCGAGGAGCTCGTGAGCCAGCTGAGGAGGCCGGGCTCAGTGCTTTGTACACAGCAGCTCACCGGGCCTGCATCATCTCACCAGAAATTGGAACTTAGTAGGATGTGTGATCAGTCTCTCAGCCCCTGTGCAAGACTATCTATACACTTACTTATCTTCCTTACTGCTGTCAGATATTGGTTAAGATCAAAGTGACAGTGCTTTAGTCATAACAAAGCCATTCATTTAGCTCACTATTTAGTGTCCCTTCTAAAATGCCTCACAACCCGTGCATTTGGTAGCTAAATCCTTCTAGAACATCAGTAGTGCAGACCATTAGTGACTCCACAGCCCATAGAGACTTCAGTCCTTAGGATTGGTGGCCCTGAGCTTTCTGGAGCAATGTCCCTAGCTCCCCGGAGGCCTTGGAGCTCGGCTGCGGCCCTGTGCATGCTCCTATGCCGTACAGCCCGTACAGGGTGAAACGTCCTTACAAACCTGCTTTCTTTTTTTAAGTGAACTTCATATGCAGAATGCTACTTTGCAATTTGCTGTGCTCTCCTGGAGATGCTGCACAGGGAAGGGGCTGAAGGAGCTGGGTTGGGAGACTCATGTCCTTTTAGTATTCCCAAGAACCTGCACTACTAAAGGAGCTCAGGCCACTGTATTTTAAGGGTAGTTCTTTGGGCATGTGTGCAGAACACACAGTAATGCTCAGCAGCAGCAACAGTGTTGCTGTACCCCATCTGAGGTACATCTCCTGCTAGCATCCCTCAGGATTTTCAGTGGCGGATGGAGGCCTGCGAGTTGTCCGTGTGTCTGCTAGCAATGCATCATGTTTGGGCAGATGTGGAGGGGACACGATGCATTCAGTACTTGTGGAAGGGGTTTTGCCTTGGCACCAGCAGGCACATCTTTGTCTTGTCAATATTTATGCATTCTGCGCAGTCTTTGCTGAGGTATATTCCTCCTGAAATCTTCCCCTGGCTGTGGGTTTGCTCCTTTTATACAGGCAGGGAATAATACTGGAAAAGGAATGATAAAAGGAAGGTTACTACTTTGTTGGATTTTCAGGGAATGTTTTTGCACAAAGATGTAACACTTGTTTTTTTGCAAAGTATTTACCTTAAAACCCAGACAATTGACAATGAGGCTGGAATATGTCACAGGATCGTATCAACACTTCTTGGGGATGCATTGATGTTTGGTGTCATGACTTCATTAATCAAAACCATTTTGGAGGAAATTCTTCCTGGTTCATGCGTTCACGAATAATTTACACTGGGAGCAGTGGGTCTAAACCTCTTTGGCAGACTGAAATCTGGGAGCATGATGAACAGCTAGCCTGGCTCCTGAGCGACCAGACATCCCCTGCTTACCAGGGCTCTCATTTTTTTTCCAGCATGCAGTTAGTCTGTTGTGCCTAGAGGGTTTTTGTGGGAGCTCACAGAAGATATTTGTGAATGATAAAATAAAAAGGGACTGAGGGCCCAGGGATTCAACACAGGATCTTAGGTGAAAGAAAGCACAGTTGTTAACCTTCCTGTGCCTGATATGTGGTTTGTCAATTAAGCAGCAGAAACTGACTTGCTTGTATATTGACCTGCAAGCATTAAACAACTGGCTGGGTGCCATATCCTGTGAAGACTGCACTGTCCTGTTGATTTGAAAAGCAGCACCACAGTTGTGGTTCCACTTAAGGGGATTTTTTTAACTGCTTTTTTGAAACACAGGCTTTAATAAAAAAAAAGAAGAAAAAGAAAAAAGTATCTTTCACTAGGTGTGCTCAGACTATTTACTTGAAGAAAAACAAAAAAAGAAATTTTGTGCAGAAGAATATATGGTTTTCCAAAGGTTATTAACATGCATAGCCATGCCTGCCTTGACCGTGCGGTGTGCTCCTAGACAGAATGACAAAGCTGGAAAAATGAAGTCAAGGAAATATGAGCTGATTTATTTTTTATGTGTAACAAGCTAAACCTTGATCCAGTGCATCTGTGCAGCAAAGGAATATTTCCTCATTTTGACCATCAAAAACACTGAGAAACACATGAGGTGAGTGTGAATTGTCTCAGCTGAACTCCTGTATTCTGCAGACATAATTAAACACTGGCCTGATTTTTAGTGTGGGCTACCTAATTAGATGTCAGAAATTCCACATTTGGAGGTTCAGTTTGACCTTCAGCTTCATAAAAGAAGCATTTGAGAGTCTCCAGTGAGTGTCAGTGTCTAAATGCAGATGCCCTGTTTGAAAACCGTGCTCCTTTACAAAGATGCATTCCAGGAGGAGAAAGCCCTGGTCCTGCAAAGAGCTCAGTGCACCTTCAGCTTGGTGCCCCTGGCAGCAGGGCATCCTGGAATCCACTCAACTGCAGTCAACAGTCTGCTAATAAAGACAAGCACATGTAGAAACAGTTGCAGAGGCCAAGTCTAAATTAGCATGAGGGTTTCCTCCCATATAAATACATTGTAAATTTGAAAATATACCTTAATTTAAAAGTAGAGATTCAGAAATGAAAGAGGAAGTGCACAGATAACCATCTTTTGCAAATACGTGTGAAATTAGAGAGGAAAAAAGAGAGTTACAGTGAGACCTCCAGTAAATGATGGCAGGGGGGTTGAATCGGATGATCTCTAGAGGTCCCTTCCAACCTTAATGATTCCATGGTTCTATGGTACTTGTTAAAGCTGTTGTGACCAGGTGAAAATGGGACTTTGGTGTAAACACAAGGTCCCTTTTAATCCAGCTGGTCTGAAGGAGGTTAATAGCAGTGAAACTCAGCCCACATGCATCTCACACCACCCACGTAAGAAAGAAACAAAGGATATAGATATATATGCTTGCCCATACCTGTCTGGGGTGGTAAAAAGCATTCACAGCACCTCATACTGTGGCAGGTGGAAGTGACTACACCCAAAGAAAAGGAGGAGCAAAAAATAACTGAGTATTGCATAGTCCTTGAGAGTTCAAAGGAAGCCAGTCTTAAGTCCAGTCTTCTCCATCAGTGGCTGAAACTGAGACAACGGATTTTGTGCTGAAGCAGATGAGGAGCTTGTGCATTTCTGATCCTCTCTGCCTGCAGTGAAGTCAGTAACCGCTAGCGAAGGGGCCAGGAGGAGCACCTACAGAACAGTGAAGCTGTGAACACCTGAACCTGTTTGCTCAAAGAGCCTTTCTCTGGGCCTCAGGACATGGGCAGGCTCTTACAACTCATGAACTCTCCAGCTTGACTCTCACCAGTCCATTGCACACAGGGTTACAGACAGGTGAACTACCTGCACTGGAAACACTCGGCCGATGCACAGGCTTGTGTGAGCTGTGGCTTACACCAGAGAGCTTTGCATACAGTCTGTGATTCCCTTCCTCTGCGTTAAAAAGTTGTCTTACAACAGGAAAAAGGTATTGTGGGAAATGCTGACTGGTTTTTAAATTCTGTGAGTTGTTTCTGAGATTTATAAATAGGATGAGAATCTCCAAACTCAGGTTTGGTTTCTCATACTGTTTGGTTCTGAATATACAGATTCCCATTTAGTGTGGTGTTATGCTGAAATATACAGACCTAATATTGACTTTTTGATCAATTAAATTAATAAAAATGTAGCTTCAGGGTAAAGATGTCCTCAGTAAAAGACGTTGCTCTCCAAAGTGTATTCCTCACCTGCCAACTACTCCTGGGCAGGAATGAAGAGGCAGGGAAAATAGTTTGGTACTTTTTGGAGAGGGATCCAATATATCTTACCCAAACTGCAGAATCCAGGGGGTTGCCATGCTGATAGTGTAGAATTATGTTTGCTGAGCCATGGGAGAGGCCACAGGAGAGGTTAAAAATGTCTAGGTAATTCTTCTAAATTAAGTAAATATTCTTACTGTGTAGGGCTTGCAATTCATGCTGGGCAGATGTTCGTGATAAAACAAAACTGGGTGAAAACAGGACTGGCAGTGACTGTGCTTCTCTAACAGCTACATCCACAGTACTTGCTAATGCAAGGGTGTATATGAAAGATAGTTTGATTCACTGTGCAAAGTATATGAAGGATTCTAGCAAACGTGGAATTCCCCAAGGGAGGTATGGTTGCTTTTGAAAGTTTTTTTTTTCATTGAACTTGTTTAAAAAACGTTTAATATATAAAGAAAGGGATGTGTTTTTCAGACAAGAGAAATATTGCATAATAATGAATATGTGGGTTGGATGATTTTAGTACCGTGGATCATAATCTATGGATATGCAGGAGTGCTACTAACGATCTTGTTGTGCCCAATGGTTCTTAATCATGCATAAACCCTTGCAAAATTGTGACCAATGTTTAAAAGCAAAGACATTTTTAAAAATAAGTTATTTTTCCTTTTAAAATATTTTAGGGTCATTTTTTCAGGTTTTTCACTGCAACTGTCTGCACTAGAAACTTTTTTAAAAAAACAAAACACTGAAATTCTCAGAAATTCAAAGAGTCCAGGAGCTGGGCTTTTCTGTTTTTAAATAAGGCTCACCCAGAGTCAGAGTAAGTATCAAAATTGTAAGTGTAGAAATCCTCTTGTCATACTGAATTTCCTGCACTTTTTTTTTTTTCACAGATGATGGCCCTGGTGAGAGGGTGAGACTGTGTACAAATGTTTGTGGTTTAGAGCCCAGTTTTCCAAAGAGAAGTCCAGAATACACAATACGTCACCTGTTTGTACTCCAGCTCCATGAGGCAACTAAGACAGAATTATACAGCATTTCCAGATCAGCTTTCCCATGGGGCTTCGAAGCTGAGTTTTGGTCTTCGCAATACACAAAAATGTTTCCCCACGTGAATTCAAACATTACTTTTTGGCTGTACAGCATGCTACAGACTTTATCCACTGGTGTTACACTTTTAAACTGTTTTAACTGTTCCCAAACTAAGGTGGGGAGCATGTTTGCCAGTACAGTTTGCCAGTATAGTATTAGTCTGCATTTGGCTAAGGAAGTATTTGTATTTCTTGCTAGTATTGCTAAGCAGACTATTCACTGCAAGTGTGAAGCAAACTTGCAGTGTCTTGCAAGGTTGAAATAGATCTAATGAGAATAGGAATGGTTATTTTGCTAAGTGAGGCTTCTCCACCTCTTGTTTGATCCATTTTTGTGACTGGCTTTGGGAGCAGCAGAATTCAGGCCTAGTGGGTACCTTTATATTTGATGTTACATGAATTTAGAATCCCGTGTGTGTCAAAAACAAGATAGCCATTGGCTTCACCAGCTTTAGAAGATATCCTTAAGTTCAGGTATCACAAAAGGCTTTACCAATTTTAGGAGTGATGCTGTCATGTAGTTCTTCCTCCGTGCCCTCTTCCTAGTCCTCAGTTTGGGGCTGTGAGGGGTGTAAGCGCCCTGCGACAAATTAACAATTTTAAAACAGCACGCACGCTCTCTGTGCTGATGGTCTGCAGGAGGGTTCTCCAGTACTTTCCTGTATCATTCATACCGGGGCGCCTGTTGGTTTGACTGTGGCCTCTGTGCTGTTCCCTTGGCCCTGCTCTCAGGGGCCCACGTGCTGGTGCTCAGGGGACACGGGAGCCCAGCAAAGACGAGCTCGAAGGAGCCTTCTGCCGCGTCGGGTCTCTGAACACGAGCACGGGCGCGAGCCAGAGCTTGGCTCTCATGTACGCAAATGAAGAAGCCGGTGAGAGAAGATGGCTCCGTTTTTGGTTGTAGTTTTTACTCACTTCCATAGCATGCAGTTCCATAGATTATTGCTACCCTTTTTATTTGTAAAACAAATTCTAGTTGTTTAGTTGTGAAAGCTTTTTGATCAGGTGGCTCTCAGCTCTCAAGTGAGATTTGTATTAGAGACAAACTGTGGTTCATATTTCTGGACAGATAGTGGTTATATTTTCTGTCAGGAATTAGTGCAAGAATAAGAGCATTCTTCTCTCCTCTCTAGTCAGAAATGTTGGACAGAGGCATCTTTCTGGTGTCGTTTCATGCTTGTTCATTTTGGAGTGGACAATGGATGGTGTCAATCATGCTGCTGTGTCACTAGAGCAGAAAGACTAGACAAGGAGGAGAATTGATGTGCGTGCTTGGAGTAAATGCAGAGCAAATAAATGGAGAAGGCAGGCAACTGAATCATTGCTCTTGTTCCCCTCGTACATCAGATTGTGATTTTTGGCTTTTGAAGGCAAGTAGGTGGGCAAAATAAAGCAGAGGAGAGATTTTTTACTAGCCAGCTCCAAGCTTGCGTTTGCCAAGAAAATAACTTTACGTGTAAATGGAAACCAAGTCATATACAACTGCATGTTGAATTCCAAGGGATGGAAGAGTGTGAGAGTCAGAGCCTGTGTTTGCTTTCTTGGTGTTTTTTTACCCACTCTATTCAAGTGGAAAGTGGAATTTGGAATGGGAGAAGGAGGTAAAGAAAGAGCTGGCTGAATTGATAAAGGAAATTGTATGTTGACACCACCTGACAACAGCATGCATTGAGCTCCCAGCAAAGGGAATGCTGAATAAGCAGGGAGCTCTAGCCAAATGCTACTGACTAGTTTTATTTTGCTTTTGTTTTAACCACCCTCAGTGTTTTATTATTTATCAATGCAGCACCAGTAATATATTTTTTGAAAGGATATGTGTTTTTTTCCTGTTGATGGGAGTAAATTAGTCAGGTGTGCTACAGAGGTGTAGTTTCCTAAAGCAGATGTGTTAAAGTATGTCTTTTTCATCTAAGCAATGGCCCTGTGCTGCTGAGGCCAGTTTTAGGGTATCTTCTGCACATACTGTTCTAATTTCAGTATAACTTCTAGTTCAGCAAGGTGGATTCACTTAACCAGGATAAATGTGCTTATGTCTTAAGTTAAGATTTAAGCTATGTCTTGAGTTTTTATTCATTCAGTTCTTTCCTCTCTAGTCAGCATAGCAGAACTCCTGTGATAGCAGAACCTGAAACTGGTTACATGGGTATAGACCTCTTCTAAAGCACTCAGAGAAGGGGCTCAGAATTTATACACTTTAAGAGATAAACTGTAATTTTATCAAAGGTTTTTTTTTTTTTTTTTTTTTTTTAGCTCTTTTTACAACTCCTTACAGTATACACAGAACTTATCTTTTAGCAGAAACCAAGAAAGAAAAACCTCAATCTGGCTATTTTAGTTGTTGTTTAATCTGGGGGGAGATGGCTACAAAAACATAGCCTCTCTCTTTTAAATAGTAGTCAAAAAAGAACCCAATTGATACAGAGGTCTCTGGGATTCAGGTCTTGAGGGGACAAAAAAATGATGACACCAGCCACAATGTCAACTTTCCAGGCTCACAGCTGTGAGCTTTTAAAGTTGTGTCTGCTCAGATGTATTCAACAGCAGGTTAGCAATGGAGGTGTTTGTATTTCGAAGGCTGGTTCTGGCTGAGGTAAAGTGAAACCTTTTTTTCTTGTCTTTGGTCTGTTTTTCGCTGCATGTGCAATCCCTAAAAGATGCCACTGCATCACTTTGGATTTGATGAGTTTTGTTAGGCATGGAAAGAAGAAAAACTTGAAACAACCAGTTGCTTCAAGTCTGACACAAATAGGTACAAAACCAAATAAATGGTCTCAGACATGTCTTAGAAGGGCCATGCAAAGTGCCGCAATAGCTTAAATAAAATAATCCTTGTTTGCACAGTATTCAACACTGAACACCAAGGCTTTAAGCAGAGCTGCCTGCTTGCTGTTCCCCACAGATTTTATGGGGAGAGAGGGCAGAAGTGCAGATGAGAAAAGGCCAGTGAGGAAAAAAAGTGAAAGAAAGGGAAGAGCAGCGTGATATATCAGGTATGTTGATGAGATGCTAAAATAAAAAAGCTTGAATAAAATATTAAAAGCATTTTGAAATCATAATTTAATAAAAACCTTAAATTATTGAATTTAAAAGTTATGTTCTACAGCATCATTGTTTTCAGACCAGAACTACTGGCTGGCAGCACGTTCCTTATGTAAAACAGGAGAGGTTTGCTAT
Organism: Tinamus guttatus; assembly: GCF_059628265.1. Taxonomy (NCBI): domain Eukaryota; kingdom Metazoa; phylum Chordata; class Aves; order Tinamiformes; family Tinamidae; genus Tinamus; species Tinamus guttatus. The sequence goes on along the minus strand of NW_028288937.1, from coordinate 1,768,937 downwards.
GCTGGAAGGGTAATACAGCGTGAACAGGCACAGTGAGCTGAGCGACTGATCTTGCCATCACTTTGTAGCTGTATTGGACTTACATACTTTATTTCAGTTCTTTCATGAAGACACAGAATTTCTAGAGTCACAGGATAAGGCTTACAAAGGCATTTAGGCACCTGAGGATGTCAGCAAGCACCAAAAAAACACATGAAAACATCCGAGTTAGGTACCTAATAGAATTTAGTTATTGAACCAGCCTCAAGGTTTGTAACTCCAGTAATGCCCCAAACTGGGCAGCGTAAGACGCATTTTTGTCAAATACATGTGTTTGTACCAACAAGAATCCTGCCCATTTTTTATTTATGCAATTTGCGTGTAGCATATTTGCATAGAGGTGAGTGCACAAAGGCCCTTTTGGAGTTCTATTTGTTACCCTAGTAATGTGTATCTCAGACTTGCTTCTGAGAGCCACGTCTGAAACGATAACTGCAGAGTTATCATACCAGAGTGCCAGAGATGACTGTGAGGGAAGTGATGTATCTGTGTGCTGCATGTGTTATGTGCGGAAACATATTCCTGCCAAAACTGCCCAAATTTATCTTAAGGACTGAAAGTGATCTGAAGTAGCAATGGACGGGGATCCGCTTTCGCAAAAGGTCTGTTGAAGATTTTCTTGACTCAATTGTCGTGACAATAGGTGGCACCCTTATGCCAATAAATATCGTCTTGTTTAACTTAAAGAGCTTCCCAGGCTTTTCTGTTCGAGTTTCTCTAAGCAGAATTACAGGGATTAAAAGTAAAAGCAAGTCATCAAAGCAGAATTTTCAATAAGGGCGATGCCTAGAAACTAAAAATGTCAACTCCAGTCGAACTCTTGATTTTAACGCGTGACTTTAGTGTTCGTATTGACGTGCTGCGGAGGAATTTGAGAATTTTGAGCATGGGCAGGTATTAACTGATGCACAGAAACCTTGTAAATGTCTGTCTCATAACTGAGGATTTTGACTCCTATAGGATTACTTAAGTGTGCAAGAGAAACAAGGTATGTCCTGTTTTATTTGCCCTCTTACAAACGTCTGGATGCCCGGGATATCCAGATGATCTGAAACTTATAGCTGTGCAAAATCAGAAAGGGAAATCTCATAAGAATGGAAGTAAAAGTGACAAAAACTCTACTGAGAAAAATCTGATCTGAGCCAAAACCTGCAAAAAAACCCAAAAGTGTTCACCAAACTTTGTCAAACCACAAGCATTTTGGCTTGTGGTTTGGGTAAAGGTTTAGGTCACTTCTTGTACCCTGAGAGGACCTTACTCACCACTGCTCTGCTGAGTTTGAAAGATCAGAAAAAGACAGAGGGAGAACATTAAAAAGGCCTAAATTCGTTGTAGCAACATGGAAGAACACCCCATATCAAGAAGTGTGAAAAGACATCTGCCTTTATTACGTACTGATTCACTGATATAATTGGATTGTAAGAAGATGGATTTTCCCCCCTTTTTTATTTTTGTGGAAATAGGGTTTAGAGATCTGATGTAATACTGAGGACATAAATTGTGTTAGGCCTGCAGATGGCCCATAAAATTTGCAAAACCTCCACCATTTGTAAGCTGGAATTGAATCAGAAAGAGCTTTGAGATTTATTGAACTTTGCTAGTCTTGGCAATGTGTAGGTTACTCTTTTGCTGACATACTGTTTCATCCTTGCTTTGCAAGAGTAACATCTTAACGGTGGTAACGCAAAGCTGAAGAGGAAAGAAATTTTTGAAAGAACTGATGGAACTAATGAGATAACTTTTTAATTTATGGGCCATACTTAATACAGCTCTTCTCTTAGCTAGGATTTTGCTGAAATAGCCATGATGCTATAGGCAAAATTAAAACTTGCAGTGTTCCGTGAAACATTATTTATTTGGATCTCTCTTCATTTCACTTTCAACATCTTCTGCTGACTTCTGCAAGGTTGGTGTGAGCCCTGGACTGCCTGGGCAGATCACAGGCAGTGGAAAGAGTTTTGTCTCCAGGCTGTGGTGCCAAAATGAGGGTTGTGATTTCTGCCTCAGTAGTTGCTCCTTTGCAGCAGTGGATCTGGTTTTCAATAGCAGGTCACAGAGCTGGTAGTACCAAGAGTCTTTTGCAAGTTGGTTAAGTCAATCATGCGGCATTTAAACTATGCTACATGAAAATGCTTTACTGAACATGCTCATCTTAGACCGACATCCCCTTGCCACTGATGCCACTGATAAGTGGCATTCTACTGCTTGAATTTGAAACTGCTTGAAGGGAAAACTCCTGAGTGGAAAATGAATTTGTAATACTGCTTCCTTTTCTAAAAAAAAAAAATAATACAATATTTAAGCCTGATTGTACGTTTTTTTTTTTGCATCCACAGATCCACAGATTCATTTTTTTATAAAACACGCAACTTAGACAGCTGCACCCCTCTCCAACCTTTTTATGTATGCGAATGTTCATCTAGCAGAAGAGATGCATGTCTCATGGTAAACAGCTGTAGTACACTTTTGGGGCACTTTTTTAGTGTTAAGCTTGTTAGATAATCCTTTTGGTATCGGTAAGGAGGAGGGTAGAACTTGCAGGTAGTAGGTCTTTGTCGTAGTTGCTGTTTGTGCTCTAACCTAAGAAGAAAAGGTAACCTATATTCTAATAGAAACTAAGCATTCATCTTTTGTCCAGGATGATGCTTGAGCATTGAGATGAAGAGATTCATCTCAATTCAGATGCAGAACCTGCCTGCATGGCTCAGAAACACTGAATATTCCATATATGAAAAATGACAGTAGGTTGCTTAAAGAATGGAGTGTATCATCTGTCTTTTAATAAGACTTTTCCTAAACAAACTGTCTCTTTTTACTGATGCATGACCAAAAGTGCACCAATAATGCACTTGTTTTAAGTTTTGTGAAGTTTTGTGGTGATAGAAAGAATGCCAGGGTGTTGGTGACAGTCATCAACATGTGGAGTACTTTAAATATTTGGTCCTGGTGAATTGCTTATTGTGTGGTCCAGTAACTTTTCCTATTTTCACTGAAAAATGAGCTTTTCCTGGCAGTGGATGGCAATTGAAAGGCAGTGCTACTTTTGCCCTGCCAATTGTTGACAGTGAGGGGTAGGTTTAAGTTTAGACCTCTGTGGTTCTTAGCAAGTGGACGGCAGAGTTTGGCTTTGCTTTTGTCATTTGCAGGGGTCCCTGAGGTTATTACTCAGACATGGCTGCTGTGTCTTGGGAACACTCTGATGGAGGTGCTCTAATATCTTGCCAAAGATCCAAAGATCCAAACTGTTTCAGCTTGCTCGGCTCTCCAACATTATTGGCATAGCTTGTTTACGTGGTGAGCCCAAAGTTACGTAGAAATGCATTCTAAAAAAAGTGTTCTAACTCTGGTTTCATGTCTTCCAGTCCTATGTTCAGTTCCTAAGGCTGCAGGTGCTGCCTTAAAAAATAAAAAGTGGACCTTTTTTTGTCCAGGGTCTAAGTATTTGACTGTGGCAGGATCATGCTAAATTGGCTCACTAGCAGTGAGGAGGAGTGTTCTGGTTCAGCATGTGCTGCTGGAATTACTAAAATCCAAGAATTGCCAAAATGCAGCCTATCATCTATTCCTTTGGGAAGCCAGTATCCTAGGGGAATAGCTAAGAGTAGAGGAATATGTTTGACTTTTAGGGGTGTGATGAGTCTGTCTGTCTGTCTGTTTCTCTCTTATCCCTGGTGGAAGAATAAATGGATTGAAAGCTCTTCTGATTTAATCTTGTTGTTAAATGATTAAGTAGGGTTCTTCTTTCATTTCCTCACTTTATGTTTTACTAAGATGTGTAAATGTGTCATGTTTATGTTCATGTGTTATGTTCATGTGTATGTTTTACAAAGATGTGTAAAAAAAGAAAGGGTTGTGGGTATTATCAATACATCCTATTATTTGCACTTTGGCTTAACCTAACTTTAATTAATGAGTGATTTCCAGTATTGAATCCTTAGATATATATATCTGTGAGTCCGTGCATGTATATGTGTGCAAGTGTAAATAGTATCTTTATACCTATTTAGATATATCCCCAGGGAATGGTTTCCTAGGGTACATCATTAAAGGATGACCTATGTGCACAGACTGGTCTGGTCTAGGCTGTGTGAGGACTGACCTGCCTAGAGCACTGCACATAACACCTGGTCCTGGGCTTGTCCCATGATCATGTTCATTTTGTCCCATGATCCAAAGACATTGTAATTACTTGAGTGGTTTTATAGCTCAAAATGATTAAAATATTGTATCTTAAATAGATGCTGCAGCCTAGCAGAGTGAGATTCTCAAAACCATGAAACCGTGACTTGTCTTTGGGCATGTGGCATTGCCCAAGGGTAGAAATCTTGCTGCGATAATGGAGGACTACTCTGCTCTAGTGGAAGGGTGAGCAGAAAAATGGTGCAGTTTGGTTCACTGTGTCTTTTGAAAGCCTTCCTTTAAGTTAACTGTAGCCAGAGTTGCACCTGGATTTTGTTTCAGAAGGAATTCATCAGCTCACTCCAAAAGACAGGCTGGTAGCGAACTGGTGTTTATATAATCTGTGTGACTGGGGAGCAGGACTTTAGACTAAACTGGGAAGATTTTATACTAAGGTGTATGTGTACCCAGTAAGTGCGGGCGAGAAGTTATGTGAAGCGGTGGAGAGCTGCCATTGCAAGGGGCAGGAGAAAGGAAGAAATGCCATCTCATTGTGAGTGGTAATAAAGGAAAGATCTTTTGCCTTAAGCAAGATGTTGTTAAATCACAGAAGCAGCTCAAGGAGAATAGAATGCCAGTGGCTCTTAAGATCTGGTACAGAATACAGAATGTGGATACAGAGGCAGTCTTTGCAGTTCTCCTGGTTTTAAGGGTTTTAAACTGGAGTCTGCTATCACTCGAATCCAGAAATGTACATATTTTTTTTATTCACAAATAGAGTCACTTTTTCAGTTTTTTTTACTCAGTTCTTAATATAAAATATAGAGTTTTACGTTAATGTTTACTGCTTCTTTTCAAAAGTTTGACATTAACTTGCAGAGTCCAAAGTCTCAAAGTCCAAAATGTCAAAAATCTGTTAAAAAAAAAAAAAAAGTGTCCTGGCTTATCAAACACTTGAAGAATCCTTCTTCATAGGAAGGTCCTACTTAGAACTCTTTTGTGCATGTGCAGTGTATGAAGTATTCTGGCTCATTGACCATCTGGACAAATTAAAAAAAAATCCTCAGAAAATAAAAATACAGATTGTGTGGTTTGCAGGGAGTTTCATAACTAAATGAAGCACATTAAAAATACATTTCTGGTCTAGAAACTTATTAAGTGTTCCATTTTCCAAATCCACACATAAAACATAAATATTATAGCCTAGGTTTCAAAACCAACAACATTCTCTTTAGATCATGGAACTCATCATCTTTGTTTTTAGAGTGTTAGGCGTTTCCATGAGTTACACCGTGCTCACAGCACACAGACCTGGATGTGGTATTAGAACACTTGCCTTCGTGGAGACTTTGAGGGCCCATGAAATAATGGGCAATGTCAAGGTTAAAGTTAACATCCGTGTTGGCAAACATCATTGCAAGCTTCTTAAGGTTTTGAGTTTCTAAGTTTGAGGCTTTGGATTTGAGTTTAGGTTTAAACTCCAACCTGCCCTTTAAAGTTGTAAATACTTCCGTGGAAATGGGCCTTAATGTCTCTGTGATTCAGCTTTCTATTTCCTGCTTCTGGGCTGTGCCCCTTGCCTGTTTATACTATCAGTTCTTGAGGGCAGAGCCTCTTTCTCTGGGTATGTTCAGTTTGGCAGGGGGACTCTGAGCTCAATTTTTTCTCTCTTGTTGGACAAGACTTGGCGAGAAAAAGATGGAGAGAGGATGTAAGGAAGACAGCGACATTGTTTCGATGATGGAATACGCTTTGTGGTGCGTGCTCATCTCCTCTCCCTCTCATTGCATTGCCACAAATGTTGCTCGTGTCCTGAGGGCAGGACGTGGCTGCCTGCCCCCCTGTAGGTGATGCAGCCTGGTCTCCTCTGGCAGATGGGTCATGGAGCAGGAGAGACATCACCCCCTGCGCAGCATCGCATGTAAGAGAGGGCCCTAACAGGGGCAGACAGAGATGGAAGTCAACTCAGTGAGTCTTGGCCTCAGTACTCGGGTTGGGACTGGAAGCATTGCAGCGGTACGAATAGAGAGTTACAGGACGTAGCTGTGGTAGTGAGCTATGCCCGACCTTCTCTAGTGATGTACTACTTTTGACGCATTCTCAGTTAAATGATTGGCCTTCCCTCATTTTATTTCCAGCCGCACCAGAGAGATGCTAAGTGCTTTCTTTATGCCACAGTGCGAGCTGCTTCTTGATACTGCCCCTTCCTGTCACCTCCATGTTTGCCAGCAGTTAAAGAAGGGCTGCCAGACTCGCTAAGCTTTGGACAATATGAGGGCCTTCATGCATCAGACTTTTCTAAGGGACTTGTGGGGGAGACAACAGTAGGGCTGACCACTAAAATGTGCTATTTTATTGGACATGGGCAAACAAACAAGACTGTGATACTTTTGGTCAAAGTGGTTTACAGAGACCAAACTGGCCAAACACCAATGCTAATCTCTTATTTTTCTCCAAGTTGTATATGGACTAAGTAGCTCTGGGCCTAGCTGGAGACCTTGAGTGTTGTTAATGGGCTTTACTTGTGAGCCTCTGGTGTGAGGTTAGAACAGAAGAAATCCCAGACCTGCATACAAGGCTGCCCAGATCACTGGAGAATTCTCCAAACAAGCCGACACAAACGCCGAGAGCCAGATGTGAAACTCATATCCGAGCAACAATGAAAATAGACTGTGGTTTACAACTACTTACAACAATAAACAAAGCATATCAAAGGATCCCCCAAAACACACTTTCTCTGCAGAAGCCTACATGTTTTTATTATTCCAGGCTCTAACTTTAAAGCATTTTTGTCATTTTTTAGAAGAATAATTAAATAGTTGCAGATTCCTACCAGTGACAATTGTGAGGGACTGAACTGGGCTTGCTGGTGAACCACATCCACCCCGAGGAGGATGCCTGCAGAGTCAGCAAAAGTTTCTTCAGGAACATTCTGCCCTCTGAATTCTCTCTTAAATTTATGGTGCATTTTCATGGGAGCTTTGTGCATCCTGGATAACAGGATGAAATGAGAATGTCCAACCTCTCTGATCAGATGTCGATTCCTTTTTTTGTAGACACAAACATCACAATGTGTCATGACCAAATATCTGAAATGATTTTGGGACATGATTCAGTATGTAGGCCTTTGAAACGTGTAAGATGTAAAGTAGAAGGGTTGGCCTGTAGAAAAATTAATTCAGCTATGCAAGATCTGCAAGAACTAACCTGTGAACAGGAGAGTGTCAAAAGCAGAGTTAATATAAAAACAAGTAAAATCTCTGTTTCAGCTTGCTTTTTTCATGAATTTGTTTTAATTGTAAGCATTCTTCTAGCTTTCAAATTTCAATAAAGCTGAAAGATGTCTTGTTCTCTAAGGCTCATATCACCTTACTATAAAAGCCAGGGAGGAGGACTCAGAATGTCTGCAATTACACAGCCATACCTTCACTGAAGGTTGACATGAAATTCTTTGTTAATGTTCTGGCAACAAAATTGGAGATACTTATTCCCTAAATTGTTTCAGCTGACCAAGCAAAATTTGGAATTTTCTCTATGTCCAGAAAGTCCAGAAAGTTAATAGGCTGTGCTTTCCAGATGCAATCAAACTCCTGTTCAAAACTTTCCTGGAATCTATGTGAGCTGAAATATTTGGGTATTTTACTTTTGCAGACATCTGCAGTCTGCCATGGAATTAAATGTGAGAAAATTTTAGTTGTATTTATTGCTTCAAAATGGTTCCCTGTGAGACACTCTAGTGGAAGAGACCACAGGCAAAATAATTGTGCTTGGATTAATTCCTTTTATGTTTGCCTTCCACCTTTTACCCTGAAGTATTACTGCAAGGTTCTAGATTTTCCTCAGTCAAGCTAGGAATAACCATCAGGCAACAAAATTATTTAGGTGATAATTTCATCAATGCATGCTAGGTTTTCCAGAACTATAGGTTACTTTGGGCAGATTTCAAATGACCATACAGGATGTCATCCTACCCTTATTTCTCAGAGGTCTTGATTTAGGAAGTCAGTTGTTTAAGGATGTCAGAAAGTGTGCAAGGAAGTTGATGAGTTATCTGAATTGGAGAAGATGAGAGGGGGCTTGCCAAGAAGTTCAGTGATACCCTTCAAAGCAGCCTTTGTCTCAGCAGGGTGGTAACGGGTGATGTCCAGTTGGGACAGGCTGTCTTCTAGAACCGGACATGAAACACTAATGAGAGAAGGTGCTGGAAAAAGTGGTCGAAGGAAGAACGTAATCGAGGAGGATTCTGCTGTACGAGCTGGTGACTGTGAAACTCCAATGGTTGTGGGCAATTGTGGTCTCTTCAGTTTTAAGAAGTTCAGACTAAAATGTTCTGAAAGTAGGAGCAGGATGGAGTGCCCTCATCTCTAGACTGCCCAGGCTCTTCTGCTTTGTGTCCTGGAGACCCAAAGAGCTTGTCAGGCTCCTGCAAAGAGACACAGCTACAGGAACAAGGAGGTCTAGTCCTGTCTGCAAAGTGGGAATACGAGCTTGGTCATGAGCCTGGGGAAGTCCTAGAACCTGTGCCCCACACTTGCTGGGCACGTTCTGTGAGAAGGGCCAATATTGTTTGCCTTTATCATCATATAACATTGTGTCAGCAACGTAATCCGCAGCTGCGTGATGAGCAGCAGTATCCAGGCATGCAACTTCCTGGGAAAAAACTCTGGGCCTTGACTCTTTTTGGCTTGGGCTTTTGAAGATATCATAGATAGGGCTGTTAAGTTTTGATTTTTCATCAGTAGTAACAATTTCTTGTCAGGTGTTGTCTATTCAGTAGCAAGCTTGTTGTCAGTAGAGACTACCTGTCATGTTTTTGCTGAGCACTTGGCACAAAGATCTGGGCTTTAGGCTTAGTAATATTGCTTTTAGCAGGATTGACAGATGTCTAGAGGAAAAAACGTTTATTGGTTCCATAGGCAAGATTTCATTTTCAGTGCCTAGTAGAAACATTAAGGGAACACTTTTAAAACCCTTCCACAAATGTAGCATGTCCCATAGCAGGAATACAGAACACCCTCCATTAAAGCATTTGTGTGATTGTTACTAGGGCTATAGGAAACCCAGTAGCTGTTCTACCCTTGTGCAGAACTTTTCCCAGTAGTCCTGATAAAGTTTTCTCAATGCATGGAAGCAGGGTGCTTGCTGGAATATTTTCCTAGCTCACTGGATAGTCTTTATGTGCTACGACAGACAAGCTCTTGTGTTTAGGAGATTAAAATATTACAAACCTTTTTTTTTTTTTTTTTTGAAACAATGACACAAGGAATGTTTGCAAGACTCTGTGCAGCGGTTTGTGATTTAGTTTGTGTTTGGAAACCACAGTTTCTAGATTGCAGGACAGCTCATAGCTTGGGAATGTCCAAAGTGACTATTAACTGGAATGTCAGTTTATATAACTATGTCTGTGTGAGTTAAGGGTTTGCTCTCTTACAGGTGGCACTGGTGCAGAGGAGAGGGAGGGACGATCAGAGAAAACTTCTTAGAGTTCAGATTGGGTGGGTGTAGTGGAAATTCAAAAGTTGCCTCTCACCCACCACGACTGGAGTTAATAAATCTGACAAACTGAGGATAATCATGGCACAAAATTATATTTGTCTCACTAAAGTCTTTCCTAAGGTGCTGGTCTTGTTCTTTATGAGGTAAATGGCCAAGTCTTCATAGGCTTCCAAGGAAAGCAGACACTAAGCAGGAACCACTTGTCTGCTTCAAGTCTCAAATGGGTGCAAGAGCCTCCCTTCCAGAGGTCACTGTCAGGGAGCTGGATCAAGGTGCTTACGTACCTGAGACACTCAAAGAGCCTAAGCAGCTTCCTGGGTCTCCGGTTCAAGTAAAGCTCCGTATGCTGTGGCCACACTTCCACACTGAAGCTGCTCTGAACTCAGGCTGCATTGATGGTTCTCTTCGTTCATCTTTTGTGTGCTGTTTTGTGCAAGAACTTTCTCTGAGGCCAGATGCTGCAAAATGGATGGGATCAGAAAGCAGATAAGAGGGTGTCTGGGACCCTCTGCTAAGAAGGAATTAATTAACTCTTCCATTAACTGGTTTTTGATGCTTGCACAGTGGTTGCTACGAATCTCAGGCAATGATCTCTGCATATGAAACCTGCAAACCCAGCACCAGAAGTGCTACTTTTGGCACAGTGGTACCCAGCTCTGCAATGTTCCCTTCTTGAATACCTGGTTAGGCAAAAGCTCACAGCTTAACTTCTACAGAATGAGACTGCTTCTTAACATGGCATTGCACAAGGTCAAAGATTGCACATAAAACTATTATTTGCAGAAAAAAAAATGCTGCTGGAAAATGTGTACATTCTCCCAAATTCTTATCCAAATTCAGAGTGTGTCTGAGCTTACTGTCCAGAGAATAAGTAAGTAAAATATACAGAGAGAAATAGAGGCAGGAGACTGTATTTAGAGCATAATGTTTGTTTTGCCTGAATTGGTATTCATGGATTAAGATTATTAAGACACTCAAAACTAAGCATTTTTTCTACTTACGCTGGTGCTTTTTCCTAATGGGAATGGAGCCTTCTGCTTTAAGTCCATGAATAGCAGTTTTGGTGCATAGGGAATTCAATAGAGAAGCCAATAAAAGACACAACGCTGCAGCCCACTCGAGTCAGCGGAACGTGATGAGCTCATGGAGCAGACTGTGTTTGAGAACCAAACACCCTAACCTGGTGTGGACCTCGTTGTGGGCAGACACACCAGGATAAGAATCGGCAACTTGAAGGTTTCCAAAATTGGCTTCCTGCTTTCTCAAAATAATAACACTTGTCTAAATTCTGGAAGATAAAAGACATACTCTTACCACAAATTCTTTTTTTATTTGCCTTCTCATCTCTTTCACTTGAATGCAACTAATTATTTGTTGTCTAACCATTTTGGAACTGAATGTTCCTAGACTCCCACATACAAGGGAACGCCTAGCTTTCTCCAGTGCCTAGTTAGTGCCTTTTTCTTTAGTCACCAATGAGTCTTTGAACTTTTCCTCATGTCTATCAGGAGTAGAAAACTACGCTTTTAAGGTGAAAGCTATTATTCCAGTTTAGTGTCTTTGATAAAGCCAAATCGTTTCAATAGGAACCACAAATACTCTTGATTCTAAACATGGTGTGGAAAATGTTAGCAGGATGGGCATCTTTACTGAAAAGTGCTGCAAGTATAATAAAAATGAGTGGTGAAAGCTAAGGAACCCTCCTCTAGAAAATTAAAAGCTCCCTTCATAGCTGAGACCTCCATGTCAGGCAATGTGGCAACATTCTCACTTCTGCCAGTTAGCAGTTTACAGGAACATACTACTGAAGCAGGCATAGATATTTTCCAGAGAAATACTTCTGCTCAGACCCTGTGAATATGAAGATTATTGGAGGAAGCAGGGCAACAATCCTTTCTCCTGAGAAAATCTCAGAATATTTTCTAAGACACAGACCTTGTGCTAATACCTTACATGTAAAAAACAAAATGAATGAAAGTATTTTAAGAGGGATTTTACCTCAGCGAGTGATGCATTTTAATGCACCGTAAACGCATTGCACTCACCTCTTCTGCATTATAAGGTAACATATTGTTTTGTTTTCAGTTTACCTCCCACCCTCTAACTGTTGCTCTGTTTTCCATTACTACATCTTGCAATGTAACAACAGAATTGTTGAATCATATGAGAAGAGTCCAGCAAATCTTATTTGTTCCACCAAAATTCTTTCCATGTGTTCAAGTTTCCTTTTTTTTTCTTTTGCTAATTTTTGTCATGTGCTTTGTTTTAGTCATTTCTCCCACACATTGGAGGCCAGCATCCCTTCTTCACCACTGACAGGTTCAGAGGCCCTACAAGGAATAACCAAAGCCTGTTGGACCTACCACATCTTTAGAAGAACATCTTCATTGAATATAACCAAAAACTGCTTTTGAAAAAAGAGGAAAGAAGAGGAGCAAGACAGAAGAGTGAAAAATTAGACTTGGACTGGAGAATGTGATCTCTGATTTAAATTAAAGATTCTTGATGGGAGGAGAAGAGAACTAGACCTCTCACTAATGTTGGAACAAAAGAACTTTTGATTTCAAAATGACTAGACTGTTGACTAGACATAAAACCAATTAGCTAAATTGAGACAACGAAATACATTGTCCCTCCAGGATAAATTGAATAAGCTCATATGGCCAAGTGCAAGGTAGTGTGCGATTTTGAGCATGTTTTTGCAGTAGGCCCTTTGAAGTCTCTCAGCTAAAGCTCAAAATCATACCGGATTTGATCAGAACTACTGTACACCTCATTTGCTCAGCAGTGCATTTGCACATATATGTTTGGGGGCAGGTTTCCAAACATTTAATGCCTCTTTCCTTCCTTTGGGAAAGGATAATTTCGGTCATTGGTCTCTAAAGAAATTTTTCCAACAACGGTTTTGATTTGCTCAAGGAAAGGGAATGGGAATTCTATTAGAAGCAAATGCATAGCAGAGACATCTACCACTGCCCTTTTAACTGCTTGAGATTTTGCTCTTGTGCATTTTATTCACCTCATAAAAAAGCTTAGAACCTTGTAAAAAATATATATCACAGAAAAGATGTGAGACTTAGCGCAAATATATACCACACACATAGGGTGGTCTTTTCTGTGTATGTATTTGATACATTGTTGTTGTTGTTGTCATTGTTGTGAACTTCCCATTGTTTCCTCGTATTTGAATTGGATCCTGCTTGGACTGCACAACCTCCTTTCTTGTAGGCTTCTTCTATCTTTACACATTTGTAGCTACTTGCTAAAGAAGAGAGAGCAAAAGACATACTTTGTTATCAGAACCAAGGCATATAATGCTTTAGAAGTGTTCACATTAGTCTTAAGTAAACTGCAAGAGCATATAAAACTTAATATTTTCAGGACAGTGTTTTTGGTAGCATATTAGAAGGTTTACAGCATTGTCCTGTGTAGGTTTTGAATCTGGAAGGTTCTAAAAGCAGTATTTAAAACTAGTATTTGAAAGTATTTGGTAATATTCATAGTCATGCCCCAAAGGGGTTTTGAATTCTTTCATTAAGTCAAAGGTCTATATTAAGTGAGGTGGGGGACACAGCAGGCTTCCTAGTGGCCAGTCATCCATCAGTAAAATTACTGTCTTCATTGCTTCTGCAGTTGCTGTTCTTCATTCACGTTCTCACTGGAGAAGCCAAGGACCGGATGGAATGTGGATGCTGAAGCATGGTCTAAATTATTTCTCTTTTGCAAGGCAGAAGCTTACTTTTCAGCACAGTCTTTAATTGCACAGAAGAAGTTAGGCAGAGTATTTGCACCAGCATGCTACTTATTATCAACATGGTTTTCATTTGAGAACTGTTTTTATAAAAATCTAGTTGAGATTACTCTCCTTTTTTAACATGTTGGACTTTATTTTTCTTAATATTAGGATCACTCAAGCTTCCTAGAGAGGAATAATTCATCCATAACACTCCTCTATTTATTTTAGTGTGCTGTTTCTCATCTGAGATGGATTTGTAGTGCTACCTTTTAGTACAGATTTAAGCTTTCAAGGGTCAGAAAAGCCTGTGAAAAATCACTGTTTTGACCTATTGGATATTATTAGCATCTGAAAATCATGCCTGTAGACCTAGCTGGGACCAAGAGCTGCAGTTAAACTAAACCATTTTACAGAAGATAATTTGAGCAATAAGACTGAGTTACTATTCTTACGAAATAGCCTCCGTAAAATGATTTTTTTGTTGTTGTATATGGTCTTTCTTTCTGTTAGGGGAAAGCTTCAGATAAAACTTTTTTAAAAATATATTTATAGTTCTGTTTCAATTTTATGTGTGTGTGGAGCAGGGACCATTCTTGGCCTCTCCAGTTCAACATCCTTTGAATAGCAGGTGCTTGAAGAAAAAGCATTTTCCAAATGAAGATTTCAGCAGTTTCTTCTCCATAACAGAACATTTGGAAATCTGTGCCTCCATTTAGAAGTAACCATTTCTATGTTGAGATAGTTCTTTAAAGACTGAAATGATACAGTCCGAATCTCTTTTGCATCTCTTCTTCCTAGCTCTTTCACTCTAAGCCTTTCTTCTTTGCCACCAAGGAAGGCTCCCTCATGAAGCTCCTGTACATGTCTGTTCATCAAAATGTACTTTTCGTGAGGACTGTGCTAAGTTCAATTGAAATGGCCAGTAGGTTCAGGAATTTGGGGGGCAGAGGGAGCGGAGAACACACAAGCACTCGCAAACACAACATACTCACACAAGCTATATTTGCTTCAGAAATCAGCTAAATATCATAGTCGTGTAAATACTGTGCATAGTCGTGTAAGTTACTGTGCTTGATGAATGGTCGTGGTCCAGGGCATGCTCGGAGTCACGTCAGCGAAAATGCAGACAGGCTGCAGAGCAGTCGGGGGGGCCACATGCAGGCCCTAACAGTGAAGCTGACCCGAGTGGTTCAGAGTGTGGCAAAGGTTATGAGAACTCCCAAACAGTCCCCACTTCTCCGGCCTTGCTGGTTATTTATGCTAGTCCCAGCACAATGTATGCAAGGAGGTAACTAGAATTAACCATGCTTGCTGCGGAAACACTGCTATCACCTAAGCAACCTACTAACCGCTCCTTACTTGGCTCTGGATGTTCCCATCTCTGGTAAATGGGAACAGAGAAAAAGATATTTTTTACTGGAACACAACTTTGCAACCTTCGTTACTCAAGAAGGTTTGAAATTAGCTGTTCGTATAGACAAAAAAAGAATTCACAGATGTCCACTAAGAATATTTCCTTTTCACTTTCCTCAAGCTGTAGTTGTGTCTCTTTTACAGCCGGTCTTCTCTTTGGTGGTCTTAGATCCAGAAGGCTCCTTCCAGAGTTCTGCTACTCATGCCAGATGCCTGCAGTGAAATTCAAGGGTGGTAGGAATGGGCTCCAGCCATTATAAGGCCACAAAAATCTCCTGATGATTCAGAAATTTCATCTAAACAATAAAAAGCAGAGTACAGATAACAAAGAAAAGAACAAAAAGAAGATGCAAGTGTGTCTCCTTTACATTTCATAGGCTACATCTGTTGTAGCTAAAGTTTTCATTAGTGCAGCTGTTGTCTTGCACTCTGTACTTCTTATTTAGTTCTTCATATGAAAATACAACACTAAATCTGGTCTCACTGTATTAGAAGTACAGTTCTGAAGATATTTGGGTGACTAGTGGATGTTTCTCTTACTTTATAGATCAAGCAATTATCTATAGAGAACTTCATGGAATATCTAGCAAGAAGAAGGTGTGGTGGAAGGAAGTTACTTGAGTCAACTGCTGTGGGAAAAAAAGGAATAAAATACTGGAACATTTCTTTTTATATGCTTGGCAATAAAATTGAGACCAAAGGCCAAACTAGCAGCTGCTTATTCTCACTGAGATGTAGAAACTTGTTGCAGGGATCCTGAGTCACATTTTCCCTTTGTGACAACGGTTCTAATACAGTGGTTTCAACTGAGGAGACATCTGACCTTGTGGCTTTTCATTAGTTGTGTTATGGCCATAGAACTACACAGTTTTCTCCTCTAGTGCAGGAATCCTCCCTGGAGTGCTTCTGATGTACACAGTGTCTTTGCTAACGCCTGTGATACTTGCTCTCTCATTTGTAAGTCAGTCAGTTCACGGAAATAGTACTAATTGGACCCAAAGCTGCTGAGTCAGCAGCTTACCTGCCATCTAAGTTCACCACACAAGCTAGTGGACTAAAGGCAGCCAGCTCTAAATTTTCTCTCCTTCTCGCTTTTCCTGTAGACATCTCTTGACATGAATCTTCATGATGAGAAAGGGAAATCAAAACACAGGAAATCCTCCAAATTTTAAGCTACTACCTGGTTGATGTTGGGCAATACTTTATTTCACAGATAGTCTTAGCAAAGGTGACAGGTCTGCAGATGTGACTAATCAGCTTTTTCGAAGTTAGCAGATTATCTTTGGTCATCCTCATCTTTTGGCAGCTGTGTGCCTTTGATATTCCTGTTTCAGGTGTGGCTATTAGGACCTCCTTGGCTGCATGTTGCAGTGGGAAGGAATTAGCTCACCATGTGTCCTGCTGTCAGCTGTGAGCAAGATGTTGCTGGTCATTGCCATGACTTTTTTTCACAGTTGGCAAACAAAAATTTAGCTATACAGAGAAACTGGTAATGAAATCTTATAAACCTGCAGAATTAGCTGTAAATTGGCCACTTGTTTGGACAGACTCAAATCATATGATAGACCTGGAGCATATGAAAGTTAATTTTCTACATCCTTTCTCTGAATCAAGGATCTGGTTTCCCAGTTCCACCTAAATTAGAGGTAAGTGTCAGCTCAGCTGTTTGCCTTCCTTTGAAAATCCAAACTGCTAACTATTAAAATCAAGTGGTGCCTATGCAAGAAAAATATTCTAAATCCTAAGTTTGAGCTTTGTGTAGTGTGATAAAGTATGTTATCACATAATAATTCAGGGAAATGATCTCCACTGAAAGCATCTTCCAGTGACCACAGATATGTTCTGTCACATTCTTTGGTACATCTTTAATGTGTTAGTGAACTTTTATATATCCATTCCATTTGTGCCTTTTCCCTTGGCCTGTCGTGAGTTTTATTTTTTTTTTCTTTCTTATTCAGCTAGCGAACGGGATTGCAATAGCAATATTTAAAAACCTTTCTGCTTTTCAGAAGTAACTTTTAATCAATGAAATACCTGACATTAATAACAGGTGTTTTAAAGAAAACAAAAAAGTTATGAAAAAATCCACACAAATAATGCTGGGCTTTAGCTTACATTCCTTATTTAGTGAAAATACAAATGAAGTCATTCAGATTTTGCTGAAGTGAAAACACAGAGGATCAAGCTCTGAGCCTTTTAAATAAGGCTTTCGACCATCTTGGCAGGACCGTGGGTTACTTTAATATTTACAGGTTTTGATGAAATATTATCAATTGGCAGCAATGTAATTAACGGAAAGACCAAGTGAAATTCTCTACAGGCTTAACACAGGCTTTGAAGAAAGTTTATTATTCTCTGGCCAAATAGTAATACAAGCTTCTCTTTTCAACTGCATTAATATAAAGCATGACATATGTCTGCTGTAGTGAGTGGGCTTCCTTCATGTCTAGCTTGTGCATTGCAGAAGGTTCAAATGTCCTTAAAATGTTCTTAAATTGAGATTTAGTTATCAATATCCAGACACGTGGCTGAAAGAAAACTTGAAAATTATTTCTTAGAGTGTGTCTGATTAGTTCTTATGTGGATATCCTTGCAATGGCATTATCTGCAGTGGAGGCCCTGTGGCTTGGGAGCTGCATAAGGGAAGAGGCCTCTGTCCTGTTCCTTTTTTCTTCTTTCCCTCCACACTTAGAATCCAAGTGCTAATAAAATAATTACAAGAAAAACAATAACGACAAAAAAAATATGAGAACCAGGCAGACATTTTTGATCAAAATGCTATCATTTGGAAAGGCAGTTTTTTTTTCATAGCCAGAAGAACAATTTCCATAAAAGGAAGGTTAAAAGTTGGTTTTAAACAGTTTCTGCTTCCATACTCCGTTTTGAGCAAAATGAGAAATTTCAATCTCAGCATATTTTAAATTAAGAGTTTTGCTGTTTTCCACAGCTAAGATTCAAAATATAGTTAAAAAGTAGATAGTTCAACGTTGAAATATCGTATAGCCAAGAAGTCCTCTGAATGAAACTTCTGGGGAACCTACTTATTTCATTCAAATCTGGACAACAGTAAATAGAGAAATGCAAGGCTTATGCAGCTGTAGGTCTCAGAATGCTGCACAGTGCTGCCTTAGTTATTCCCATTCTACTGATGTGGCAACTGAGGCAAAAGTGAAGAAAATGTTAGTCTTTTGAAAATGCATAAAGGTTGTAGGAAACAAAAGGTATGTCAGGATGTTCACAGCGTGTTATTCATGTCCTACCTGACCATAGGAGGAGTGGTTCTGGATAACTGCTGCAAGAGAGCATATATTTATTTGGGCCCAGCTCTTGGAGTATGGGCCTATTTCTCCTGCTGTAAGTAGGAATATCCTATGTCCCAGGATGTAGAAATTACACTAGGATCCACAGGTTTAAAGAGTAGTTGGACTTTCCAGGCTGAGGCTTGTTTTTGGACTGATGATAGCTTTGGAGTGAGCATATTTTCTTGGACATGAAAATAGATTGTCGCAGCTTAGCCTGGATCTGTGTAGACCCTCTAATAATGTTGACAGGAGAGGACTTCTGGAAGCTGTCTCGTCTAACCCTTTGCTTGGAGGAGGCAAGCTTCAAAGTGAGACCCACTTCAAAGCTGGGTCAGGTTGCTCAGGGTCTGGATGGCTCCTAACACAGTTTAAATATGTTTTGACCAGATTTGTACTCCAGCGAAGGATCCATATTATAGCTTATTGAGGATAATGCCATCAGATTTAGGGCCTTACTTAGGGCTTTTGAAATGCTGGGATTGAGAATGGAAGTCATCATCATTTAGGAAAATCTGTAATATCTCAACAAACAGAAAACTGACTGAGAGCAGCACCAAACCCTGCAATTAAACTGCTGCCCTACAGCAAGAGCTGGTTTGAGGAGAAGGTGCCACATGGACAATGTTGGCAGGTGGTTCTGCCAGAAGTGGCTCTGACACAGCACGTGGAGATGCTGCAGGCAGTCTGCACAAGCGCCAGCAGCTGGGTTGGCAGGTCTTGTAAAGATACAGACTACCAGGACTGCACTTTGTTCTCTCTGTGCACATTAGCAAAGCGGGCGTCTGATGAGCTTGCTGATTTGTCTGCCCCTTATTTGTGTGGGCTGCCCAGGAGCAGATGGAGGTCAAAGAGATCAGGCAGAGCAAATAGCTGCAACGTGGGGCTGGAGCCTGACACCATGCCAGGTGGTCCTGACAGGGACTGACCACCTCCTGGAGCATCTCCTTGTCTTTCCTCTGATCCGTGTAAAATTATGCCTTCCTGTTCAGGCTGGCCATGTTGAACTGCTGTGACCTAACCGAAGAGATGCTCTGACAGTGATTCCAGGAAAGAGACGGATCCCTGGGGAAACTGGTTGTATATAATGACTTGTGACCCCTGGCTGTGGTCGAAGCTGAAATGTCGTGGTGGGGTGTGGGTTGCCGAGCTCATGCCTGTGGAGCAATCTCCTTAGGCAGTCCTGGCATGGGATAGGGATTTTGCAGCGAAGAACCATGTTGAGATGACAACTGGCTGACGGGGAGCTGTGCGACTGCCGGGGCTGTGTCTGCGTCGCCGCGAGAGAAGCCGCAGGGAGCTGGGAGAAGATGTTGGACTCGCAGGCGCTGTCGCTGGGCCTGACTGTGCCAGTCTCTGTGAGGCCTGGCAGGCTCTGCCTCCTCTGCGAGTGGCAAAAGCAGCTCTGTAGCTACCTGATCAGCCAGACACCAGCCCCTTCTTGGAGCAGGGCAGGAAGCCAGCAGGGGCTAGCAAGGAGCAGATGTGGCCCTGAGCTACAGGGCGGCTGCTTTGCAGCCTTCATCACTGGCCGGATGATGCCAGGCTGCACAGGGCTTGGCAGGCTGTGATCTTGGCAAGATTTGGTGGAGAGGGAAGGAAGGCACTTGCAGCCCAGCGGGGGCCCCTGAGTCTCTGTAAGAAGTCCAAGATGAGGGAATGGGAAGGCTCTGAGGAAGCAACCCACCAGGATCTGATTTTGTAAGTTGGTGTGAAGGGGAGAGTCTTGCAAATAGCCTCTGTGCTGAGGGCCACTGTGGACGTTCGACCCTGTGACTCTGATTGTAGCAGAGCTTAATAAGATGAGCTGAATAACTTTCCTTCAGAAGTGTCCTGGAGGGACAGGCTGTGGGACAGCTTGGTTTGTGGTGTTAACAATGTACGAATTCACAGACAATTGCTGGCAGAGGGGAATGGAGCATAGCCCAGAGCACTGGAATTTCAACGGCAGTGGAAGCTGCACTAAAAAGGTTTGTATTGCACAGCAGAGCTCACTGCCTCTCAGTGCAGCATGCATGTGGCCAACAACGATGCAGAGCTATGGGGGGCAACATATCAATAAATATTCTAGCTCAGGAGAGCCAGATAGCAAAAATGTGGGGAAAAAAAGAACAAAAAATAGGGTTTTTTACTTTGATTTTTGGAAGAAAAAAATAGAAGAAGGCACAGTATTTTCATGGTCCAAAAACTGAGCTTTTCCATTTCCATAGTGCTAACCTGTCATAAAGTTGCATATGCCAGAGAGCCCTGCAGCATGATGCAGATTCTCTACCTTCTCTTGTAAAAGGTGGTCAGAAGAGGGAACTTGCTTTCTTAATAATCTTGAGACTTCAATAAAATCTGCTAGACATTGCAAGTTTGACAGCAATGCTGGGGCATTGCAAGTGCTAAACACAAATCAGGTAAGTATTGCTAGCCCCCGATGAGCACTACTGTGACACACTCCTAGCTGTTAGCAGCAGGTTTCCAATTTTAGATGGTGTAATTAAACTGGACAACCCTTTGCATCTTATCAGTCATAGAAAGCCATGGCAAGCCCAGTTTAGCAAGTACCAAGCTCTGCTGATAGAGCATTTGCTCTACTTCTATCTAAGCACTGGTATCAATACATAGATGAACTTCAGGAATGCCAAAAGGTGGGATTGAGAGGAGGGGAAATCTCTCAGAGACTTATATGAGTTTAATAAGGGTATATGGGATTAACGATACACAGGAATTATGAAAATCTCCCAGTAAATATATTGAAGGTTAAGTGTGTGTTGAGAAGTGGGAGCAGTGGCAGAAGTGATGTTTAATATGTACCAGCACTTAAGAAGGAACTCTAGAGAGAGAAGGCAAAGGAATTCATGTCCTACAAATGAATTCTTTCCTTAATATGAAAAATGGTCTGGGCTGCAGTCTGTGCTACTGCATGGGAAAGGAAGATGGAGTCATGGTAACTGAACACAATGAAGCCTTGGAATACAACTGGACTGTGAGCATATTACTTGGATATGATCGTGTCACATGTTCCTTCCAGAGTGTCGGCCTTATTGGAGCCCTCGAGTGAGCTTCTGAGGAAGGAGGCAGGAAATGTCTAAAAAAACAATTCAAGTAGTTTAAGCTCCCTGGTGGCTTTTTGCCCTGTGCAAGGATTTAATCTGTCATGTGGTGCCTTGCCTGGAGGGTGAGGGTAGTTGTGTCACATCGTCTGCATGATTTCAGAGAATGAGAAGCTGGGTATGTATCCAGATAGTGACTAAAGCTGCATGGGGCTGCTCTCAGGGAGAGAACGAGAGCATCCAGTTTAGGTTTGGGGATAAGGAGATAAACAACAAAAAAAAGCAAACCTCATGAACACTGCCCGAATGGAAAGCTTTTTAGTAAAACGGCAGAGACCAAGACAGCTGTGACCTTCTCTCCAGCCCTGTCAGGTTCCTAGATACAGAACTGAAATTTTGTCTTATGCAAGGTGGCTTATCGTACGGAATATAAGGAGGCCAGTAAGTTTTGATGCCATCAGCTGCATTTATGCAACACGTACCAGGGAAGATACAATTCATGAAGGATGTCGAACAGGAAAGGCTTCCCCAATACAGAAAAGAGATGTCAAAATTCTCCCTTTCGTGGATTTAACTGCATCTGCTGCAAAGCTGGCAACACCTGGTAAGGGTGAGGTATCTTGTAAAATGCAAGCCTTTTTTTTTTTTTTTTTTTCCTGTGGGATTAGGTCATGTTTTCAGAGTTATGTGAAGTATATCCTGCATTTTTTCATGTGAAATCTTTGGCTTGGAGCTATTTAAGTCATCAGGAATATTTAGAAATAAAAACAATCTGTAATCAGTGTCACTAGCTATGCCGGCAGATCCTCCTGCAATGACACGTGTTCTGTGGAAATGGCCTGGACATCTGTAACTGAAACATAAACACCCCACAGCCTTCTGCCTGGAAAAACATGGAGGCACATTTGAAACAAGCAAAAGAGCATGTAACAACTTTCACCTAGGGAAAAACTCACCCATCGTGTCACCAATCATGGGCAGGACGCTTGATGAGCAAAAATAAGATGAAACCTATTCAAAATTTCCATGTCATCCAGCTGCAAGTTACCAGGGAGGGAGAATCCCTATAGTGGAGATGAAAAATAAATGAATCATGGAAGCTTAGAAATTATTTATTTGGAAGGCTGTGAGCCTGGCCCTAATTTTGATAGGAGGGAAAGTTGGATTCCCAGAGTGCAAGTGGGAGTGTAAAGGAAATAATCCTTTGAAAAAATAGTCCTGGCACTTATACCAAAGAGCAAAAGTTGTTTCTGAAGTTGAGTCAGTCACAACAACTCAGATTCTGGGCATGATCTTGGACTGACCTGAACACAAGGCTCTTAATGGTGATTCTGGAATAGGGTGATACCAGGATTTCCAGTGAATTATGCAGAAGCAGCAAAGTCAATGCACTTCAGGGCGGCCATCTGCAGGAGCTGAGGTCAAGATGAGATGACATTATTTTGGGAAGGCTTAAACCAGCTACATCGAGAGCTGTTGTGCCAGAAGACTGCTAGGAGAAGGTGTCCTGGCCTGGAGGCAGATCTGGCAGCTGCGCTGACGCTTTGCCATTTGCAGGAGCTGTCTGGGCTGTGAATGCAGAGGGGAGGGACTGGAGAGAATAGTCACGCAAATGCTTCCTGCCTTACCCAAAGTATGAGAGTGGTGCCATGTTTTACGCCTTCCTTGCATCCTGTTCTGCAAATTAAACCACAGCTTCCCCTCGCACACACGCATTGCACCCTTTGTGGTCCTGATAAATGAAATTGTAAGGTCCTGCTTGGGATACCTTGAATTACAGAAGAGTATGAGGAAGGATGGCAAACAAACTGTTCAAGTGAGATTTTTTTTTCCTGTATTAGGAACTGTTAAACAGAGAAATCTTGCTTGCTTCTGACCTGAAAAATAACCTAAAGAAAGGGTTTTTCAACAAGGGAAAGAAGGAGTCTAAGGGGAATCACCAATACAGGAAAGAAGTGAGTCAGCTTGCTGGTGCAGTGGATAGCCTTAGTTAGGTAAAGCTGAGAAGCAAGGAAGTCTCTTTCTGCATGCTTGTCTGCAGGCATATCCATATTTTCATAAACCTTCTCTTATGCCTTCTCTTCTAAGTAGAAATGGTCCTCATGTAAACTGGGGATGATCTTGTGTGCTGACCAGGTGGCAGGTTAATGCTCTGGAGGAGGTGAATGAGAGCCCAGTGCAGCTGAACCCTACCCCAAGTTCACCTGATTTTGGAATGCCTTTGATGTTTTGTTTTGTACACTGAGAATGAGTTGCATATTCTGAATGCAGGCCTCTGCAGAACACCAATGCATCCGCACTGATGCATCACCTGGTTACCACTATTAATTACCACCTTTGCTATTCTTGCCTCTTTTCTCACAACATCTTTGGAGCTGTCCAGCAAGTCAAATAGGTGCATTTGGGAGTATCTGGTAGGAGACCAATAATCAAGCAGATTTCAGCCAGT
This sequence comes from Tinamus guttatus, assembly GCF_059628265.1. Classification (NCBI taxonomy): domain Eukaryota; kingdom Metazoa; phylum Chordata; class Aves; order Tinamiformes; family Tinamidae; genus Tinamus; species Tinamus guttatus. The sequence goes on along the minus strand of NW_028288937.1, from coordinate 1,745,345 downwards.
GCCTTTGGCTGTTTTCTGTGCTTCTAGTGCATGGAGGAAGCCTTTGCACGTTTCTGCTTAGACAATCCCTTATCTTTCACGCCAATTGACCAAAAGAGCTGAACAACTTTCCTCAGAATTTCCATCCAAAACAAAAATCCTGACAAGTTAATGTTCATTTCTGTTCCAAATCTAATTGAAAGACCAATATAATTAGAGCTTTTTGTGGCTGAAAAGCTTTGAGGAGTTTTCATGAAAAATAACTCATTGGCAGAGTGAAACAGTTCAGTCCAAACCAGTCTGTCCTTCCACATGCTCTCAGCAAGTCCCAAAGGTTTCAGGTCCCTTCTGTTTTTATCTGGCTTATCAAGTCCTGGGTCATGCCTCTCTTCATGTCAGGCATTATCACCTTTGACCATATCACTGCACAAAGATGTTGGTGGTGTGAATTTAGTTATCAGGAGCTCTGCACAAATCATGCCTTGCAACTTTGTTGAAATGCAAGAAGTTTTTTTAAAAAAAAATGTGGAATGAAACTAGACTGAGCGAGCTCTGGCTTTTGCGTCTGTTGTTATAAAACAAATGAATGCAATTGCTCCTTCAGCGTTGCATTTCAACAGTAAATGAGGTCAGCAAAACCAATTCAGAGTATTTCCCCATCAGAGGGTGGGATTTAGTTAAAATAGTTAAAATAATGCATCTGCCTATTCTGTGGTGCTCTCCAGTGGGAGCTGCAGTTCCAAGCTGCTCCTGTTCTATTCTCTCCCTCAGGACCAGGATGGCACCTGCATTATGCTGCAGAATCTGTCTGATATTGAAATGTCTGGCAAAATGGCAAGCTAAGGAGATAGAGGCCATAAGACCTCCAGAATTGTCGCTCTTCAGCCATTGTGGGGATTCATTTATTCCCTGAGATGGACATGGACTTCAAAAGAGGTATTTTTTTTCTGATGAGAATTGTGTGATTTTTTTTTCTTTCCTCAAGAGTAAAAATAATTCAACTAGTGCTTATTTTTCAAAGGGAAAAAATATATATTTTTTCCTAATTTGATATTATTTAGATTACAACATACATTACATAGATCCTGTCTTTATTTGGGGCCTATTTCCCTTTGCACTATGCATCCTGTCAGTAAGTACCAAATGATAAAACGAAGCTTGGGAATAACTCAGCGTGAAAGCTTTTCACGTTCCTTCCTGAACAAAAAATCTGCAAGAATAGGAGCCAGAACTTAATCATTTGCAATGAGTGTTTTCTACAGTCTCAACTATTCTTTTTCATAGTTGTGGAAAAATGTGGGAACTTCACCTCTTCTTCCAAACTGGTTTATGTGACATTTGCTCCTTTCTCAAATCTCCTCTCTGGACTGGATGTTTCTGCTATCCATTGGATGACATTTGTCTTTGACAGATTCCGAGCATAACCCAAATCAGCCCAGCTGCTCCAAACTCCTGCTAATGATTTTCTCATCACATGTCCTAAGACGGTGGCTACGTAGGTAGCTCGGTCTCATTGCCTCCCCTATGATGAAGGGATTCCAGAATACTAGAAGTTTTGATGTGGAAGAAAATTGGTCAAATAATCTAATGCTAATTCTCTGTCTTCAAAATGAGGCAGTTACAAAGAGTTGCCTGTGTCAGGGATGGATTGATAAGAATTTGGTAAAGTGCTTGAAAGGAAAGGTGAAAAGACTCATTATAGATTGGGAAATTTAGGTAATAACCATATATTAGCCAATAATAGCCATATTTTATCAAACTTTGAAACCTCATGAAGCTTTCTCTTTAGGTTTTGTGCCTCAAAATAATATAAAAACCCAATACCTGCTTGTTCTCTGAATGATAAAATCATTGTTTCTGGGCAAGGTGCTGGGGATACCCTGCCTTTTTTGCTTGCGTTTCTTTAGTCTGACATGCTTGCAACCAGCACTCGGTGTTTGGCAGGGGTGGATGTGTCCCCAGAAGTGTGGTTGTGTGATAACTGCTGATCTGCACTGCATGAAGGCTGCTCGGTTACATCTTGTGGCACTGCGAATGAGGCTACTTCCACCTACAGTGGCTTGGACCCCGTTTCCCTTTATGCCAATAAAAAATGAATATTTTGAAAGACTTGGATGAATGTAACCTGTGGGTAACTGGCTTTAAGTATTTAAGGTACAGGCAATTTCTGAAGGGAGATTAAATCTTTAAAATGCTATAGTATCCTTTCGTCTGCACTCTTATCAAATTCTTCTCAGTTGTGATTTCTGTGGAGGGCTTATTTTCTCCCTGTCCTGCTCCAAGAAGTTACTCTTTTCATTCACCCTAAGAAAATAAACTTAATGGAAGTATATATAAACATTTGCTGTAAGCTACTCCAGGGGAATCCAATCCAATATGCACCAAAGTCTATCTAGTGACTTCAGTTTGATCATTTCCATTCAGTTCCAGAGTGAACGACAGTCTAGTGTTTTTTTTTTTTTTTTTTTTAAAGTTGGTCAAGAACAGCATTTGGTATTTATAAAACGAATCCAAGTGTAGCTGGTTTTCCTTTCAGAGAGTTGCATCCTATTCTGTACTTTTAGCAGTTCACATATGTTCAAGACTATTGATTTGCACTGAGTCCATTTTGATCTTTACCCCCAGATGTTCCTGCTTTACAGGCCACAGTAATATGGTTTGTTGATACATGAGTACATAACATCAGTGTGTAGCATAAGCCTGGACACTTCCACGTTGTAAGTGGGCGATGACTTGAACGCAGCACCAAGACTACACCAGATGCAGCACACTGCAGCAGGAGGATGTGAAGAATTTAAAAGTCCAGCAGACTTGCCCCATGTCTCACTCGGTTACGGTAAGCAGATCACATACGTCATCAAGGGATGAAATAGCACAGCCTCTTTTTTCATGATCTTAAGCCTGAGCAAGACTATCTACTGAGCAACACTGTCTCCTGCAACTTGTCACGTTCTGTATGCAGTGACAAGTGACCTTAGCAGTGACAAACTCTTTCAACTGTGGTTGCTATGCAGATTGTTAGTTCAGCAACAGTCCCAAGGCTGTTTCTCTGTGTGCTGAATGTTTTGATTCAGATCTGCTTCTTTACCAGTCAAACCATGCCTATGCAAACTCCTCGGTCAGGCAAGTTTTTATCTTGGCAATGTGTCATGCAGCATGTCCCTTCGATCTAGCCAAGCTCAGATCATATGTCAATCATAGGAAGTTAAAAAAAAAAAAAAAAAAAGTGGTTGAACCACAAAACTGTTTTCCAAGACAGAAAATCAAAAATAGAGATGTTGAAGAATGGGATGCCAAAACATCCTTGCCATCTGGGAGGAGGCAGTTGGTCAAATTAAATAGAAAATTTCTGTGGAGAGGTAACAAATAGGAAGTGTGGTGCAAAGCCCGAAAAAGTGGAGGCCTTGACTTGAGTTGGCTTTGAGTGTCTTTGGGTCTTTGACTGGCTCTTTGATACTCTAGTTAGTTATAGAAAACAGCAGCATTATTGTTTCCCACTGAATGAAGTTTTATTGCTTTTTTTCTTTGACTACCAGCAGTATAGGATGCTATTTTCCATCGCTTCGCCTTGGTTATTATCTGTAACAGCCTGTTTAATAGCACTGTTTTTTAAGAAGATATACTGATGATTTGTATATTTTAAGCACATGATTCTTTGCTATAAACTGACATTATTTTACTGACTTCACTGGTGAATCATTTGCATGAGGTGAGGGTCTCAAGGTCTGTATCTGCAAAGATCACAAATGTGGACAAAACTACTTGAGCCTTTGCTCTCATATGCAGTGCAGAGGTACCTGAGATAGCTTGAACACTGGGAGCACAGCTGGGCTTCTGGAAGAAGACGTTGTGTTCAGAGATGTAGTTGTACGTGAGTAGACTGAGACGTATCTGTGGCTTGATTAAAATATACCAAAATTACTGAGCACAGGAGGACTGTACTAGTTTGGACTCCTAACTGATGAAAGAAATAACTGAAGGTTTGATTCAGCCATCTCTCTTCACCAAGGGGAAAACAGGCCTGAAAACTGCATTATGCTGAGACTTTTCGTTCTTCTTCTACCTTGGTCCCAGGAGTGGGTGATTGATAAAAATTTGTTGTGCCTGTGCTGCTCTGGACCCCTGTACTGGGTGCATAAACTCTTTCGCCTTCCCTTCTGGCTGAAAAAGCCCCAGGAGACTAAGCCTCCCGCCTGCATGCAAATCCAAGATGGTGCTTTCCTCCTTAGCACGCGGTACGCCTGCGAAGGGAGGGGAAGTTGTTATGTCTCACTAGGAACACTGCTCTCAGCATTTTTTTCATCTGAACCAGTCTGGTGTAAGATGAGCATCAAGTCAGAGGAAACAATGGGAGTGTAAATGTCATTGAAACATATACATCTGCAAGCCATTCTCCCCTGAATGCCTGGAAAGTTTACTGTTCAAATATTGCTTTTTCTTGCTCTTTCTGTTCTCCGTCTAGCTCTGGTTGTTCTCGGCCTCGGGACACGAGGTGGTGCAGCCTGCAGCGCCACGCGCCCGTGGGGATGAAGCCTCCGAAGGCTGGATACCAGCTCCGACTCGAACGCCTCCAAGTAGACAGGTGGAAGCCTCGGCAGGGAGCCCAACCCAGGAACCAAACCATTGCGTGCTTGGCCCCATTAAAGTACCTTTTGGTTTGGAAATGAGAAAAATGCCTCAGGCAGACCATTCTCAAAATAGCGTCGTGGACATAAAGCCAATATAAACAGCAGAGGCTCTTGAAGTGCATTTGTTTGAATCGCAGGATGGGGCTGACTCCACCAGCACTGACAGACAAGGCATATATCACACAGGCAGCTCTCTAGAGGGTTCTCAGCTGTTTCAATGGGAAGCTAGAAACCCTTCTTCAGGGAGGTTTCTGTAACATGGCTGTTTCTAGAAGGTAAAAGGTCAGATGAAAAATTCTAGCAAATGTAATGCTGTGACCACCCTGCCCATCATCTGCATTGATGGAATTCTTCTGGAGTTCTTAGTGTTATTTATTTGTTTTTACAACAGCAGCACAAATTTATTTTTATTAGGAGCCCTAGCTGTGGTCAGGGCTCCATTGTTACAATCAGTGGGGGAAAATGCTGCAATAGGCAGGTCCTCTCTGAAATATTAATGCTTTATTCTGAGTAGCAAGACAATGTATGGGAGACGAGGGGTTCTTCCTATTCTACAATTGGAAAAGGGTGGCATGCAAAATTTATTGAGTTGTCCAAGGCCACCCGCGGTCCAGGAATTGTAAGCTGGGAATTGTAAATCTATCAGTTTTAATGAAGTATCTGGCTAAAGAGAGTCTCATATGAATCTAGTTTAAAAATTAAGCAGAAAAAGTACTGAAAATGTGCCATAGCCAGCACATTGTGTGGATTGTCAGGGCTTTTAAGGGCCCACAGTGTAGTATGTCTCCATACACGCAGAGGGCATGTGCATATATTCACCCTGATCTAGATCAATGCAGGAAAAAAGGGAGGATTTCAACAGACAGAACAGATTCACTAAAAACAAACTATACTATTCTAAACCTGCAATTTGTATACTTTCTCAAAAACAAAGTAATTGTAAGCACATTTGCTACTGCAGGTGGCATTTCTGGCATAGCCCACCATCACTGCAGTAACAAAGAGCATAAGCTGCTTCTTCTGGATGTAGCAGTTCTCCATTTTTTAAATTAATTACAGTTTCTGATCTACTGATTTATGTATTTCCTATGACACCTGCTGCAATGGAGGTGCTTACAATTTTTGGAAGTATGTTTCCTGACTTTTACCAGAAGGTCAACACACAAAGTGTAAACAGAAGGAAAATAGTCCAGCATATGGTGGAAGAGGACAAAAAAGAGTGAGAATGAAAGCAACTTCCATTCTGAAGCAAAGAACTTTAAAGTAATTAGTCCATGAGCTCTTAATGGCTGGATATTTCCTGTCTTCCTTCATTTCATATTTTCTGAAATCTCAAGATAGGATGTTCCAGATGGAACTAAGTTGCCAGGACAACAGAAAGATGTTTGTGTAAACTGAAAACCTTAAATGTTTTCCTTTCTTGGGTTTGGGAAGATGGTATTCAGTGGTGGTGTTTGGATTGCTCTGACCTCCGAAAGGACTAAGTTTCAAAACTGGAGCAGATAGCCACTGATGCTGTCCTGGGTTAGTCACCAAGCAGCTTGGATGAGCTATTGCTTGGGGGAAGGCAGTAAACTGAAGAAGAGAAAGCCTGTTCACACCCAGAAAGAGGGCAGAATGCTATGGAGGAGCGCTGTGTTAGTGAAGATGAAGTCTAATTTCTTCTGTCACCTTTCATCATTCATCACCATAGGCTAAGTGGCAGCAGGAATTGATGCTGTTAGAAAAAAGATACTGTCACAGACTTCCCAGCCCATGTCTCTAATGCTGCAAGGCTCATGAGGAATCCTAAGGGAAAACAAGGGAATCCTCAAAGATTGGGCTTGCTTTATTAGCAAGTAAAGTCAATGGAAAAAGCAAGTAAAGTCAAATTGGCAAGACTTCCATGATCTCCAGTTAGGTTTGTGTTTTAACAGCCATAATTAAATGTACATTATTGCTTTTCCTCTGTGTTTTACTTCCAGCTGAAAATAATTCTTAAAAGTTGCAAGTATTCCCTTTACTGCTTGTGCTGTTATTGTTCAGTGGGATGGGAAGTGGTGTTTGACTATGTCAAGCTACTTGATGTTCTCTGATTGGGAAGAGCCTTACGGACAGCATGCCATGATCCTTCCACCCTGTCTTGGCCATACATAGGCCTATGAATGATGAACCCTTCTCCCTTTAACACACAGTTGTATTTCTCATTCATGTGACCAGGACAAATGTGTGCCCTGCTTGTGACCAGAGCATCTTCTCATCTCTCATATCTGATCGAATCACGGACCAAAGCACATGCATGTGATATAACTAGATTTGATCTGCTTGCAGTGGGTAAATGACAATTCCCACATAGTAGGGAAGTACAATGAAACTCCAGGAAAGAGACTGCTAGAAGATGGCAGAATTGCCAGAAGAATTTTACTCTCTGCCTGTCCTTTTACTCTACTTCCCCTGTCTTGGGGGCCCTCAGGATATGGCATCACTATGAGGAAGCCGGCTGGGTAAGCTGTACTGGAAACCCAGACCAGGCCTAAGCGGTAGAGATTGGCCACCTCTGCCACAGCCTACCAAAAACCTTGGTAAGATACATAGGGAGTGGGTTACTTCTCTGTCTTGTCTTCTCTGTATATAGTGTAGTAACAATTCACTTTGTAAGGAAAGGAGAATACTCCTTTAAATAGGTGCTAAAACAGGCTACTTCAGGCCAGTCCTATATAATTGAATCACTTGGTTCATCACTATCTAACTTTCTCTACCTCTTTATCACATTTGTCCTTGATTCTTTTCAGATGTTAAATAAAGGAACTTCTTCAGTTTTAAATAAAGTGTCCTGAGAATAACTTTTATGCCTGTGAATCAGAAAACTGCTGAAAACATCCCCAAATAAACATACACTTCTTTCTTTGCTTCTCATTGGAGTTACCTTACTGAAAATTGAAAGTAGATCTTCGGTGGTTGCAGAGGGGCTGGAGGAAGGTGTTTGCACCATTAAGGGTGCAAATGGTGGGCCAGGTGTACTCCATTTAAGGTACTGACGGTACTCAACTGCCTGCACCTGGGCCAGGCTTCAGCCAGGAGTAAGTTGCTCTCATAAGGGAGACTGGCTTGCGAGCAGCACATTTGCTTTTATGGAGAGCTTTAGGCAGAAGAAGGCCAGGAGGGGCAACATATAACCGTGAGAAGGAGCTTTTCCCCCTTTCCCTGGTAATATCCGTGGTGGAGATGGCAGGTGGAGGTGGTGGTTGTATTTTACTTGCTTGTGCACAGGAAGGGACGTACAAGATGCTGAGGAGAGTTGCTCAGAGAGGCTCTGTGAAAGTTACCGTGGAGTTCTCTTTTCCTGAGCACAAGGCAGCAATGACTGAATTGCACTTAAAAAGAAAGAGAAACGTGAGTGGGTGAGGAAGGGGAAGCCCAGCGCCATAAGGTGGTTTTGTTAGGTGTATATGCACACAGAATGGATTGCATCCATCTCCCACACCACCCCTGCCTTCCCTCCAACGTGCCCGGGCTCAACAGGGCTGCGTGAGCCCCTGGCATAGCAGTGTGTCAGGAGCCATCCCCTGCTTGGGGGACGTCAGCCTCGTGCCAGCCACCTCCCTTTGCTAAACCCACATGGCCATGTCCCAGCAGAGCAGCCTTGTTTGCCCTGAAGGGCTGCCAGAGCTCACACGTAATGCCTGGAGGTAACTCTTCCTTTCTCAGCCTAGAGAGGCAGCAGCTTCTTGATTTTTATTGTTTATTTATTCTCAGCCGCCCCTCTGCCATCTCTATTTCTTTTCATCCTCCTAATGAAATCCTAAAACTAGTGTTTTCCTCTTACCCAGTAGTATGGAGGTTCACTTCTTCAATGCTTATTGTGTGCTGTGTCACCCTCAAGGTGTACAAGACAGTAAAAATTAAGGAAATTCCTGTGACGCAGACTGATACTTGAGCCTTTTGTTAAATGCTGGTATGTTAGGGTAATGTCTGTGAAATGAAAGCTGCTCTTGGAACAAGAAGAGGTACTTTGGTTTAAGCACAAGGATGGTGCAAATCTGGGTATTACAGGTTGAAGAAAAGGGTGACATCACTTACTGATGAGTAAGTGAGCAAGTTGTGAGCAACCTGCTCTGAACGGGGAGTTGAACTGAGTGATCTCCAGGTGTCCCTTCCAACTTAAGTTACTCTTTTGCTGTACCTATGTAATCCTGTACCTATGTAATTTCTTCTCTCACTTTGTTTGGTGTGCAGGTATTCCACTTCTATCGTGGATTTGGGGATTTGTTGGGCCACTTAAAGTACTAATAAATGTTAGATTACAAAATATCTCATAGCCTGCATGTGCCCCATTCATAGTGATAATGGGTTGAAATCTTGGCTGCTGTAAATCTTTAACTGAACAGATGTTTAGTTGTAACAGTTTTATCCACCTTTTTTTTTTTTTTTTGGTACTGTGTGTCCAAGAATGCAGTGCTTAGAGAGAGGAAAATAATAATTACGTAGGAGGTCAGAAAGTTATCTGTTAGAATTTGGATTTTAACTTGGCATAAGGCTCCTTCTGAGGGGGGCAAGTAGAATTCATAATTGCTTCTAGTTTCTTCCTTATTGCTAGTATGACTTAAGGACTTTTATGTAAGTGAGAATTGGGCCTGTGCCTATCTTAAGATAGGAGTCCAAAGTACTTATTGTTATGTTAACTGCTTTCAAGATGAAGAAATGCCACTGATTTTCATCAGTAGAGAATCTGGTCAGTTTGGCCGCATCTGTGGGTTGACAAATTGAAGATCCAACTCCTGCCAGATGTCTAGTAAGAAACACCAAATCTTGGACGTACGTAATCTTGTGGGAAGAGTCTACTCCTGGAAATTGGGAACTATTCCTCTAAACTGCTGATTGCTGGGAGCGTATGCCACAGGAAGGATAACTCGGTTGCTGTTTCTGTTCCTAAACAGCTGCTTCCTGGACATGGCTGGGCATGGGGGTACTGGATCCCTGATTGGGCTCAGTATGGCTGCTGTGTGCTCTGTAAGGTAATAGCTGCTTGGAGCTATGCCTAATAACGGTTGGTAAGGGAGGACCCAGACAAATGATACAGTTGGGGTTTAAGGAAGGTTGTACTGGTGAAGAATGATGATGGTCATCATACTTGACTATGGAAACAAGCCTTCAAATTGCTGCTCTTCAACAAATATTGCTGCTGTTCAACAAATGTTGCAGACAGAAATCTCCCTTGATTGTAAGGTCTTAATCATACTGCATTAACAATCAGCAAAATGGACATATTATGTGGACCACAAGATGTCAACAAGACACACCCACTGTCCGCATATGGTGGCTTTTTTACAAAAGTGAAATAGGAAGCTCCAAGAGAGCCAAACCAAACCCAAAATGAAGATAAAACCGGAATGCCCATGCAGATGGGTGTAAGACTGTCTATTATTTGAAGCAAACCAGCAGATCTCTTGACAAAGTTGTCCCAAATTGGAATCTCTAAGTCATCAGACTTAGGGTAACAAATGACTCAGTGAGCAATTTCGTCCCCTTCTGTATATTCAGATTTCTTTAAAAGTTTTACTCAACTTTTATTGTGAGATGAGGATAGGAAGAAACCAGCAATAACCTAACCTCACTCAAACCTTAAGTGCCAAACTCCATTACTAATGACAGAGGGCTTGCTGTAGGTGTGCCGACTGCAGGATGTGTTGGGCCGAAGCATTTCTTCATTCGGGTTTATCCCAGATAGATGTGGTGCACCCAAAACCTCCTTATTCTAAAGGACAGAATGGAGGTTTCCGAAGCATGGAAGTCTTGTTGTGTTTTAAGGTATGGGACTGAAGTGATAGGGAGGCCCCTTTGAAAATGTGACTGAGGTTACTGAATACGTTCTGCAAGTTTTTACCTGTTTTATGACTCTGAATTGGTATAGGCTGTTGAGCTCTTATAATATTCCTCCTTGTGAAGGAAGGACTGTGAAAGAACCTTCTTTCTGAATTATAATTTTAAATTGAATACCTTCTTTTTATTACAGTTTGAATATCTAAGGAAATTCTTCTTAAAAATCTGAAAATTCTACAGTAGAATTCAGTAGTTTTTCAAAAACAAAGCTCGTGATTGTATCTGATATATAAAAGCACGCAAATTCTCTCTCTATTTTTTAATATAGAGAAAAATTAGCTGCAGCAGAAAATTCCTCCTAAACATTTTGGAGTTTGGTGTGTCTCTAGTACCTCATCCTGCTTTTCGAATCTGCCGCAGGCAATTAAGCTTTGCAGCCCTTGCTTATTTTGAGTGGAATTTTGGAGCATATGGGTTACTGAATGTGTGGGTTTTTCCTCTCTAATATATTGGTGTCTTGGAACTTACTACTGTGCGCTCTCCACCTTTGGTCATACAGAATGGAGTGGGTAAGCAAAATTTTCCATCCGTTTATGACATGCGGTCAAAGTCGCATTTCAGCGTGCACTAAACAGATCTTATTCTGTTTAAGTTGGTGGACGTTCAGGGATGGAAATGAAATTATAAGAATGATCCCTTATTATATATGTTAAAGGTGCTTTTCCGCAATAACGTTAGAAAGCATGTTAATGTTTGCTTTAACGCATAGTATATTACTAATGACAACTCATCTAAAAATCCTCTCCTCTCTGAAGAAGGATAGAGGCTATTCAGTTTAAGCACACACTCAGGGCTGATATGTAAGCAAGGCACTAATTATTTTTACATATTGAACGCTTTGGGCAGAATTTCTACCTACCCTGTATCAGCAAAGATTTTTTTTTTTTTTCTTCTGCAGCGGTTTTCAACTTTCAGTTTTGCAGAAGGCTTCTTTGCAAAGTCTCCTATATTCATAATTATACCACTGGTTCTCAAATTGTCTATCTCCAGTGTCATTTCTTCCTACATTGAATAGCTTTTGTGTTTGTGATTTAAAGAGAAAACACCTCTTACCCCACATACTTCTTATTAAAATACTTACTAAAATATGGTGTGGTGGTTTCATAGGTATATTGTAGAAGTGCCTGCAAGTTTGTATCATGGTGTAGGATTGTTCCTTTTATGTGCTGTATGAATACAGGTGTTTTTCTCCTTTGAGTGGAACATCCTTCATGGAAGGATGTGTGGGTTGGTCTTGTTTTGTTTTCTTCCTTCCTTTTTGAAATCTTCAGTTGAAATCTTTTAAAAATGTCACTGGTCTAGTTTTCTTCCTACTTACAGTAGCAAAGACATCTTGATTTTTAAAGAGTACATCTTACTGTGTACCTGGAAAAAAAAAGTGATATATAAAATTATCAATTATATTATTATATTGTGTTTTAGCCTATATTTGTGGTTTGGTTTCTGTTTTCTTAGAATTCATACTCTTTCATACTTTAAATAAATCAGTGACAGTAAGTCCCTCAAAAGGAGAAGAAACACTTTCTAACCCTACTTCTGTTTCTATCCCTTCAGGCAAATATTCTTGAATAATAAAAAGGTATATGTGGAAGAGACTTCCTCGGGGCTAACCTATCTGGGAAAAGAGTTCTTGAACTAGATTGTCGATGGCCTGCCCTACCACTGCCTTGTTGTCTAAAGCTCTTTGTCTAAAGAGCACGTGTATGTTGGAAGACCTAGAGAAGTGCACAGGAGGCGTGCAGTGCCCATTTCCCTTCCTATTCAATCCTTTTGAATGGTTCCTTCCAAGTTTTTGAGAGCATTTTATGCACTCCTTATTCCCTCAGCCCAAGTCTGTTATTTGAGTATATCCTTTTTCCTTCAGTTTTGCTATGTCAGATCTACTCGCCTAATACATGTAATGAGTTTTAGGAGCAGAAAGCAAGACTCTGATAGTAAGAAAGCAGCTGTTGGCCTCTTCAGTGTGCACACAAATGTGCTTAAGCTGGGTTGGTCACTGGGCACTCAGGCCTGGTGCAGACTTAATGCTGCACGCTGGCTCTTGCTCAGGCCGCTTTCTGTAAAGATAAAGTACAAGTTTGTGCTCAGCAGTGCAAAAATCTAGTGGGAAGCCTGTAGCTAGCAGTGTGCCCCAGGACTCATACTGGGTCCCATCTTGTTCAGTTTGCTGATCTATGACCTGGGTGGAGGGACAGAGTTTGCTGACACACCAGAAAGCAAAATTATAGGAAAGTTAAAAGAAATTAAAGGAAATGTCTCTTTAAGTGGATAGAGCCATTATGTCTTGCACTGATTACCTTTGGTATATGAGTATGTGTTTCCTTAGGAAGATGCTCTGTTTTGAGGTCTAGCATGTTTGCCAAGTACCACTGCAATTAGAATAGTAAATATTTGTTTTTGATTGAAATCCCGTAAATATTTGCATATAACCCATATAAATAGTCAGAGGCATTTTAGAGCTACAGCTGAAGAGATGCAGCTCTAAACTGGCCTTTTATGGAAAGTTCCCCCCCCCCCGGCCCCTAAGAATTAAATCATGTAGTTTTGTGGGATAGAACCAGAAATAGCTATGATGCTTTTTGCCATACAGGGAATTGGAGATAGGGTCTCTGCAAAAACACATGAACACAAATGTTCCCCAGATATTTGAAGAACAGCATTAAACTCAACCAAAGTTTAATTTTGAGAAATGAAGCCCTGATTCAAGTCTCTTCATCCCAGACTCATCTCTAATTGCAAGGCTGGCTTGCACTATGTAACCTTGGTGCGGTGTTCTTTGGAGAAGGATAGAGAGGCAGCTATTTATGGTGCCTGAGAAAGCTATAGTTGCTATTTCCCTAAGTCACTCTGTAAACCTTGGTTCTTTTACAGTTTCTGGTCTTCTGCTTGCTCCCAAACATGAGCATTATCATCTTCTAGCATCTGAAAGGCTTGAGTCGCTTCTGTACCTAGAGATCACGTTGCTGGGGTTCTACTAGAGTAGCTATTCTTGCTTGGTGTAGTTATAGAGAGGCATCAGTTTGTACCTGTAATTTTATGGCTGAGTTTTGTTCTTGATCCCTCTGTCCAGCGTATAAATATGTGGCATAAATAATGTAGTCAGGCTGTCTCCTTGATTCATCTGTTTCAGTAAGAGCACAGTTCACTTGCCAGAACTGCTAAACTGATGTGAAAACTGGGCACCAGTGAAGCTGCAAGTGATTCCTGCCTGTGTTGGTTCAGCTCCCTTGACGTGCTGAGGTACAACGTGCGTGGTCTGTCTCCTGTGGTGTGGGTTGACAGAAGCTTTCACTGCTCCCATGAAGTGTTGCAGGAGTCAAGGGAAGGTCCTGTTTCCTCATAAGTGAATATCTGGGATATCTAAAAACTGTTAACAAGTCTGGTTAGGGTGCAGGAACCAGGAAGGGAGGGAGTTGAGTTGGTATGATTAAAGGGCAGTCATATGTACTTGGCATGAGAACATGCACATCAGCAGTGTATAGCAGTTTGTTTTTTGGTATGTGACTTGTGGTGAGGAAGAAATGTTACGCACATATTCCATGTTTTATGCTTTTTCTTCAGAGATTTTATTCTTTCGAGGTGTCTGGTGCTGGCTATTGTCTTCATAGGACACGCTCAAAGATGACTTGCTTTCCTGGCACAGTTCCTAGTACATTCCCAAAGTATCCAAGTGCCTAAATATAACGAAGAGTAACGACTGGAGCACCAGTAGGTGCTGTGCAAGATGACTCCAGTTCTGTGTGAATAATACCCAAAGTTGCAGTCCAACAACTCTCCTTTGCTGCTGACCATAGAACAGTTGTCCGCGGTTACATTAATGCAGGTATGGGGACATGGCATCAGTGACTTGTCTCTACAGTTATATCTGTGTAACAGCTTTATGGAGACAGCTATATCTTAGCTGCCTCCTTAACATACCCACCCTGAAAGGTTTAATTTCATGATGGGGGAGTCTCCATTTAGCAATAAACTCAACAGTGACGTTTGCCCATACTGGGTCTCCTGTTGAACGTGAACAATAAGATGTCTTTGGTTTTTTAAAGAAAAGTGCTCAAAAAGCACTTTTTGAGAGATGCAAAAGAGAGAGATGCATCACTCTATCACTAGTTTAGTAATTGGTGTGTGTTGGGTTTTTTTTTTGTGTGTGTATGTGTTTTCTAAAATTAATACCTAGGTGAGCCGCTACATGCTAACTTATACAAGAGATGTTTCCCCAAAGTCAGGTAAGACTACCTTTGGTAAAATTTGAAGTTAGCTTCCATCAGACTTCTCTTGGTTCCATTTGTAAATGATTTAGATTCTTTTGTTTTGAAGGAACTCTTGCTTATGGCTATGAGAAGAAAATGTCCAGTGTCTTTGTCATACAGGACTTCCTTAAGAAAAGTCTTCAAGGAAATTTGAAAGACATTCCAAACCCACTAAGGGATCCCAAAACCCACTATAGGGAAGCCTATAAAAAATTTTCATCGTTATTCAGCACCAGGAGGTGAGCTGTCAGCTCAATGGTGATGTCATGTATTAGGGCGCTCTAAAAAACAGCCACAAGGAGGCAAAACAGGCACTAAAATAGCCGTGGGGGCAGAACCTCCTTCACGGAGGAAACAACTCTGAGAAGCTACAGAGAATTTAATAGCTCTTCTGCTAGCTGAAGGCTGCTGAGGGTCCTATGAGGGCTTTGGCAGCTCAGGAGGGAAGTTCCTGGGGTGCTCATGGTCCTGAGGCCAAATGGAAACCTGGATTTCCTGAAGAGTGGTAGGTGCTTCCAGAGATTGGATAGGTGACCGACACGCGGATGGGGTGCGTGCAAAGGGAGATAGTGGCTCCGTGCGACTTGGTTGTTGCTTCAGGGAGGCAGGGAGAAGAACATAGCTGAACATTTCCTTGTAGGTGGAAAAACATGTTAGACTGTTAAAAGGGATTTCTAGGAGAGGAAAAAAAAATGCAGTTGTTCCTACTGTTGATGGAAACACCTTTAAAAACTCATGCTGGTCACACCATCTCCATGGAAATGCTTCTTACAGTAAACCCACTGGAATGGTATTTTGGGAAGCTGGAAACCCTCAGAATTTTCAGGCACATTTGCTTTATGAAAACGATTTTTTCCATGATGTCAGCGCCGTAGGTAACCAGTGCCTAGTAAAGCACAGACTAATGAAGAGCGCAACTGAAAGCGAAGTGGTTGTGGGGCATTCTCTGGCTCCGAGCAGGATCAGCCTGGCCAATGCTGATTTACATTACAGACTTTCTTTTAACCTGTCCTTAATTCTCCTAATGGTGGACACACTGTCCAAGAGAAACATGCCATGTGTTGCTTCATTCCTTTACCTTCAATATTTTCCTTAATATATGTAACTTAATCATATTTCTATTTGTTCTGACCACTATGGATTAATTCCTTCCTTTTTTTTCAGCAGCCCATTTGTCTTCTCTTTGCACTAAGCGATGCCAGTTTCTCAGTCTTGTTTGGCAGCTCATGGTTTCTGAACTTGCGACCATTCCCGTGACTCTACTCTGGAATTTCTATAAATGGTCCAAATCAGGACATAATTATTCAGCTGAGGTCTCAAAAGCTGAATGAAATGGGCACTTCATATGCTTTGCATCTTTTGCTCCTGTTTGCCCGTTTTGGGAAAATGATCACAGCTTTATTCAAGAGCCTGGTTCCCCTCACGTAACGGTTTCTACAAGGAAGGTGCAGAAATGGAATTCTCCCATTTGAAGATAAGAGAACTGAGGCCCAGAGGAATTAACAATTTATTTGAGGTCGTGCAGAAGGATGGCAGGAGAGCAGGGTCTGATCCCAGCTGTGTCAACTCCCAGACCAGCGCCTTGACCGCAAGCCCATCTTTCTGTCTGCCTCCTGGGCAGAGCCCAAGACGTTGGTTGGAGATCAAGATACAGTGTAAGCAAACTTGTGTTTATTTTAAAATGCGGTATATGTACTTCATAGGCTCTCAGATAGTTGGCATGGCTGTTGGGTTGCTGGAGATGCTGGTATGCATCGTGGGGTTTGTGCTACACTGGTATGTGTAGAAACCCTGGGACAAATAGCAGAGTAGCCAAGGCAGGCTCTAGAAAGCAGGAGGCACCTCAGCTGGAGTTAATTACCACTTCTGCATATCCTGTCTCCTCCGGAAAAATCTGGCAAATACATGTTAGGAAGAGTGCATAGTGAGAATAGGCAGGAATTAGTGGTCACAGAGAGGTCAGAGTGGCATAGCCTGTTAATATTAGGCCTGAAGTCAGATACTCAAAAGCTATATTGACTTTGGAAAAATGCACTCTTCTGTTGGAACCCCTTCCCCTGAAATCACTGCAGGCCTCAGTGTAAGACCAGCTTCATAGCGAGCTCAGCTCTCTTGACTTAACTCCAGGGAACAGAGGGGTGATTACGCCTCTGCTTAGTTTTGACTGATTACCACAGGAAATTTATACCTACCTCGCTGGTGGCCTATTTTGCAAACTTTATGGAGGTGCTGCACCCTTGCAAAAGCCATCAGATGTCAGTGAAGGGTAGGATTTCTGATTGAGAATAGCACCTCTTGCACCTAGGTGTCTCCGTTAGGGCCCTTTCTAAGAGATTATCTTTAAGACTCATCACACCATAGAAATGACAGGACATGACAGCTGCTTCAAAGAATGTCACCTGTTCTAACCTGCTTGGAAATTAATCCAGAAAAAGGATGTCATCTTGGAGACGAAGTTTCTAGCAGTGAAGTGCTTCATCTAAAAGATCATTTTCTTGTTGGTTCAGTCAGGTACCTCTGTGTTGTCTAGCTGTATAATAAGTGGTAGGGTTAAGTTTGTGCCAGGCAAGAGAGAGAGTTAATCTCAAAATAGTGGATGTGAGAGGGAATGAGGTTTATGGCATGTGCTGCCTCAAGACACCAAAGATAGTGGCCAAAGTCCTGTGATGCTCGGGGAAGCTCTAAGCTCCTCTGAAGAGGAGGAAGAAAGAAGGGGTTAATGTAGCTTGTGGGGAAACAGGAAATGTCCCAGCTGAAACTGATTACATCTGCTGTATAGACCATGCTGTTGGGATGTGAGACACATGGCAGAGAGGAAGATGTGCTGCTTAATGTGCAAGGATCTGCCTCCCTTCTGCAGTGGTTGCAATGGGTTTGCATTGGTTGGAAGTCTCCATCCATAACAAGAATAGATCTGTTGGGCCCTTGGTTAAGTGTTAAATCCCATTTAACTTCTTGCAATGACCAATAAAAGAGGCATTTGAAGTAAAAGTTGCTTGTCTCTGAGCATCTGGCTGACAAGCAGCCCTGTCAGCTGCTCTGTGTTTTAGAGCTGTCCCAGGCCTTGCTACTCCTACCTGTTTGCCTTGGTGTCGGGGCAAACCTGTGACATGAATCGGCCACGCAGCCCTGGGCACTTGGAGATGGAGCACGAGCGGGAGGGCCGTGCTGCCAAACTCACTTCTATAAGTTGACAGCCGCCAGAGGCGGCTAATTGTGGCTGTATCTAATTAGCAGGCGCATGACCTCTGCACGAAACCCTAGTTCCTGAGTGGTCACAGTGTGTACCGGGTCTTTTGGCTGAGTCACCAAAGCAGCCCATGTTTCTCCTGTAGTGAACAGGGAGCTGGGGGCATAATCCTGTGCCCAGGAGTAGCTGGTGCCAGGATCCGTGCAGAGAGCTGCCTGCCTCTTTTTTTTTTTTTTTTGGTGCAGCATAAGGCAGAAGCAGGAGTTTATAGAAGCGTTCTGCACTAGACACCTGCTTGGTTAATTTTCCCCATCTTTACAAGGTGTCTTGCAACCTCTGTCAGATCCTGGAGTTTCTCCGCAGGCTGCCTATGCTGCAGCTGGGGAGCATCAAGGCTCCTGCACGCAGGCAGGGCTTTGATGTTGCTCCAGTGATACTGTTGATAACACCTGCTTGTTTTCCATCTAGAGCTCTGCAGAAATTGAAGTTGATGGGACACATGTTAGACCCTGTAAAACTAGACAAAGGGCTCTCCAGTGGGGCTAAAACAGCAGTTGCACAGTTTGGCTTTTTTCTTTATTAAACTGATGCTTTTTTTTTTTTCCTCTTCAGCCATGCAGGAGAGAAAGAAATGTATCTAAGGACGGATGGTTCATACTAGGGAGAAAACTGTTCATGTTCTTGTTTTTATTATTTTTTTCATAAAGAAAATATTTTTTCCCTTTATTGGGGGACTTGGGTATAACTACTAGAAAACTGCAGCTGAGCCCTGTTCAGTGGCCCTGATGGCTACAAGTGACAATTCAAAGGGGTCTTTTACCATACATTTCCTCCATTCCCCAAAGAGCTGGGATTTAGGCTGTGTGCCCAACCCTGGCAAACTGGGAAGTTGATGCAGGCTTCCTTTGGACCATCTGCCCTGGGCTTCTGCCTTCACATGGAGTTGAGCGGGTCCAATTCAGCCTTACTAACCGCTATAGTCAGAGCGGGGACTGCTCCCGTTTATATCAGTGACAAAACTGGCCTTTGAGTAATAAAGTCCTATGTAACTGTAGCTAGGGTCACATTGCTGTGTTTTGTGGGATTTTTTTCTGCCCTTTTTTTTTTTTTTTTTTTTTTTTTTAACTTGAGCATTTTTGAGGTGATGCTCAGTATTTACACAGCAATAACCATGGAATTTTGGAGTCGCTTCCCCAGGATGAACCCCACATACCTATGGTTTGAGGAGACCATTCTTATGCATATGTTAGTCTGTCACTTCTATCCTTCATGTTAAAACTGAAAGGATTGAAAGGATCCTGCAAAGGGGGATGTGGTGGGGAGACAGCCAAGGCAGCCACAGAGAAGGGAAATGATTTAGTGGTTCCCCCTGCCACATAAAGGTCTTCAGGAGTGGAAGTCTCACTACCAGCTGGCCCCAAAACCAGTTGAGGATGAAATCCTGCCCTGAGCATGTGGTAGGCACTTAGCCTATTTGTTGCTTAGAAGGGCTGTTTTGAAACAGAAATTATGCACAGGCCCTTCTGCTCAAGGGTGAGTTACTGCCATCGAATGGTGCCACTTGGTGTAATTAGAAGTGGCAGTGTTGGTCCCAGTTGGCTTTCATCTCCCCAAGCAATTAAGGACATGCTGCAGGCCCTGTTGTAGTTTGGTTGATTTGATCTTGCACTGCTGAAGCCAATGGCAAAGCTCCCATCTTGACTTCAGTAACAGCAGTATCGACATCTGCAAGAGCCACTCAGGATATGAGGTGCAGGGAAGGCTGCGTTAGTGGGATTTGCTTCTATATTTGAGAAATACAAATCCCTAATATCCTAATGCATGACTAATGTTAAAGTTTCCCATTTGTTGTTCTGTCCAAGATTTCACGTAACTTTTGTAATGAATGGGAAGATCGCCGGTGGTGCGGGAGAGTGTCTATGCTGCTCTGTTTGTTGCCAACTTATAGTAAAGCCAGTAAAGCCTGAAAACATGATTCCAACTTTCCTGATCGATTTTGCCTCAGCTTGGTAATGGGCTGCTTCTTTTTCCTCCGGTTGTGTCAGTATTTGGAAGCTCTGGATAACTCTTCAACGTCTTAAAAGTTTTGAGGCCCTTGAAATTAGGGTTGCTGAAGTATGATGATGCAGATGATGTGAGAGCTTTTGCTGGATAGTTATTTTGCTGGATTGTTAAGGCTATAGTTTATTAACCTTAACATCTTCATTTTTTTCTGATGTTTTGAAGTTCTGTGTATGAGTTTCTTTCATGATCCCCTTATGTAGGTCTTGATATTCTCTGCTTGCTCAGGGTAGGAAAAAATCTCTAGTTAACAGAAGACTGTGGCATAGCCATTGAAATTGCTCAAATAGCATTTTTATCAATAAAATGGCATCTGACAGGAGGATACTTGAAAGGCATTTGAAGATATTTCTCAAGAAAACAAACCTCTGCCAAAAAAGATGCATTTGCAGAGTCTTAATTTACAGGATAAAATCAAACATCTGATTCATTTAAGTGACCTTTCAAGAATTGTCTCCACACTTGCAAGAATAAGAGTCAGGCTGTTTTGTTACGGTTTAAAAAAAAAAAGAAAACTCATGTCTGTGGTGCTCAGCAATATGTGGGTACGTGGAGTTCTCGCCTTGGGGAGGTGGATGCTGACGGCCCCCGCGCTGTTGCGGGTGGGTTCTGCACCGGGCTGGCTGTGGCAGGTGGAGGTCGTGGGAGCTGCCCCCGTGCCAGATGAGCCCCCACAGAGAGGACACAGGACGGGACGTAGAGCCTGGCTCCGTGCGGGGTTTGCTCTCTCCTGCTGCCGCAGTAGCATTTCCATAATGAACTTTGCTGCCGAAACAGCCTTGGGCTGGAGCTCACGCGGGAGGGCAAGCAGGAAAATAGCTGCATTTCAAAATCTCACGTGTTCAGTGACACGCAGTGGGAGGCAGTAGGTGATGCTCGGTATAGATTCAGGTAAAGCTGTGGGGCATATGTAACAGAGGCACTCAGTGGCCTGGCCAGCTGTAATGGGAAGAAAAATATTATGAGATTTTTAGCTGATCTTATCCCCTGGCTTGGAATAAAGTCTCTTTCTCTGCAGATGAGCAAATGCCAGTCCAAAACAGGGAATTCTTTTCTGCATAAGTGTGGCTTAATGGATAAGAGAATGTAACGTTTTATATGTGATTCAGCATTTCAGTTCCCCAAAGGTTATTCAGCTAGTCTAAAATATAATATGCTTGGAACAATGACAGCACCCCTTCTGTTATATTGTAGAAACTTTTGCTGTATTTTGTTAAGGATCAGTGAAAAATGAAACATTACTCCTTAATCCCCAAAGAGTCATTGAGCAGAGCAGTTGAAATGCACAAGGAATAGCTATGAAGAAGAAAATAATGGACTGGCTGTTTAGTCAAAAAGAAAGTCTTAGGTGGCAACTCCTGTTTTGCCATGAATAGCAATTTCTCTGTAGCCTTTTATTTTGCCTTGATGTAGGTCAGTAAAGTAGTAAAACTTCATACAGAGCCAGAAGTTGAACTGATGGTTAGCTCTATACATAAACAGAAAAGGCAGCTTTTGCTGCACTTGTAAATTTTAAGATATTTATATTAAGAAGATCAATCTTGGCATAGGAAAGCAGAAGAACTGTATTTCTTGAGGCCATCCTATCAGAAGAAAAATGTCATCATCACAGTGATCACAAACAGCCTCTGCATTTCCTTCTGGGTTTTTTGGAAAGGGGTAGTTAGTGTCCTTTGTGGTGTGAAGAAGGTTGAAAGAAGAAGTTGAAGGTTTTCCCATCTGTGTAGGGCAGTGGGATAGATGATCCCCACTATGATTAAGTCCAGGATTCATAGATTTGACTTTCAGGTAACTTTGAATAGTCTTCCTAATTGGTGAGCACATACCTGCTTTCACAAACTACCGGGGTTTGCAGTGCACCATAAAATATTAATTTAGGCAGGATCACAGAATGGGCTGCAGTGAAGAATTTGAGATTTTTTTTTTTCTCTTCATGCTGCTCTCATTCCTTAGTCCTCAGATGTACCTAAAATTGTCATCTTGAGCCTACCCATGGGGCAGCACGGCTGTGCATCCTGCTCCTGCTGCAGCTGCCAAACCCTGGGGCAGAGGAGGGGTCACTCCTGGGCAGTGGCTTTGCTCTCCTTTTGGGAAGGGCGACGGGCAGGCAGCACCACGGCGCTCCGCTGCTGCCCGCCAGCTTGCAGAGGAGCTCTTGCCAGCCCGGGGAATGGACTTGAGCTTATCTCACCGTCAGCCTACGAGGACTGTGGTTTGGACCATGACACATCCAGACCATTTGCCTGGAAGCAAGTTCTGACCCTGTTCCAAATATTTTAACGTTCAAAAGACAGCGGCTTAATCCCGCAAACTCAGTATTGTATGTGCTGCTGTTTCCTTGCTAATACTGGGGATCTCATTAAGTAGCAAACCTGTCTGTGCCATGCTTGACTGTGGTAAGCCCTGTACTGAGGGCAGACGCCGCGGCATGGTGTTGGTGCTGGAGCATGGCCAGCACTTCCTGCTCATCGCACCTTCTGCATGATCAGTGCTGGTCTCTCCCAAAGCCTTTTGGGAAGGGTAATGGAAATTTCAGGTGTAGGAACTAAAAGTAAAGTGCCTTTGCCATATGATTGCAGAGTTGTAGAAGTCAAGATGTATTGATGGGGCAGTTGATACTCAAACTCTGGGGGGTTAACTAAACTACAGGGTAGCCTGGGATGTGGTAGCAAGAAGGGTGCGTGTATTTAAACAAAGAAAAAGAAAGAATGCCTCAGAAATCTCCTGCCCCAAACAGAATAAAAATCACTGTAAAGCAATCTGGAGCAAAACCTGTAACACGTAAAAATGGTTCTAGGCTGCTAGAAGAGGAGGGAGGCTGCTCCCCTGTTTGTGCTGCGAGATAAAGACTCAGGAGAGTAGTGAATTGAGAGCACTGTAGCCTTCAGGCTGAGAGCTGAAGAGTCTGTCCATGACTTGGGCCTGTGCTAATCCACAAACACCCAAGTTTGATGCCGTCTATAGCAGCACAGGGATGTTGTGGCTGAGCAGGTAACTTCACTACAGCCTCTGCGTGAACGCCACCAGCAGCTGCCACCTGCCTCAGGGGACACCGAGTCCTGGAGCACAACGTGGTGCCTGTCCACCTGGGCCTCCCCGTGAGCACCCAGCAGGGAAAGCAGCATTCCCAGGATCTGCCAGAGGCTCCGGGGCCTCCTGAATGCCGGCAAAATCTTCCTGGGTGTGTGGTTTCTTACAGGTCAAAGTGGAGGAGGACAGCTCCCAAAGTAATTAGGAAGTGGTGAGTAATGGAAGACCAAAGCTCGCTCCAACTAAGAATTTTGATTGAAGCATTAATTGCCGTTATGACTGATTAATCGATAAAGCTCCATCTGAAGCTGGTGTGTAATGCTGATTGGTATGCTGCAAACTTTTGGTAGTTCAGTCTAAAACTAAGTAGACAGATTTGGAAATATGAGTTCAAGTGTATGGTATCATGCAAGCGTAGGGTTTTGCTTTCTGATTTTGAAATTATCCAACCCTGTTAGATCAAAATACAGGGACTTATCAGATGGATAATAGATAAGCAAGCTGATCAGGCTGACCACCACTTAATAATCATAGTTCCAGAGGGGAAGCATCTCCTGAGTCTTGTCCAGCTGCCTGTTCAGACTGTCAATGGTGCATAGAAACTGCGAACGGTATTTAGGGCTGATACTTTTTGCAGGTGCTGAAGAGGCCTCCCGTGAGTTACTTACCAGGACGGAGCAATGTTAGACTGCCTGCATCCCAATGGAAGCATACAGTTGCACTGGGCCCATGCTGGGCTACTCTTCAGGCATTTTGTGCTCTTTTTTAGCTTTATAGGTGGTCTAGGTCTGCAGTAAGCGTAGCATCACTGTAACAAAGCTTGTCTCATGGATTTTTTTTTTTTTCTTTTTGGAAAGATCAGGGAAAGAGGGCTCCTAATGCTAACCAGCAAACTGTAGAGGTATATAAATCTCTTAATTATCCTTTAAAAACTGTGCTAAAGAAAAAGGAGTGTGAAAGGCTGTAGTCAAAGATGTGGTCAGGAATATTATTAACCAGGAATTTACTTTTTGGCTGTGGTTAACATTTTTATTTTTATTTTTTACCGAATGTCATCAACACCTCAGCAAGTACTTGGACTGGAAAGAGAAAGAAACTAATTCTGCCTGCTGTAGTTGACACTTATGATTTGCTGAGCACCTCCAGACCTCTGACTTCAAACAGGGTAGAAGGACTGTGCACGCGGCAAGATCAAGCTCTTCAGGGCACAGGTTGCACAGAGGAAAAACATGTGGTCTGCAAGGGTGCGTGAGCAGGGCTGAAACTGGGACCCCTGCCACGGGATCACGTTGCTCGTGTCTGTTCTTATAATTTCCTTCCCTTGCATCTCTGCGATCCGCTGCTTTGACATAGCTGGTACCTTTGGTCATAGTGACTCTTTGCCAAGTCATTGCCTGTTTCACTGTTTGCAGGTTTTCTTAGTAGTTCTTCACTGCTTGGAACAGAGCACTTGTTTATGAGGAAAACCTCTCAAGAAGCTGCAGAGAAATTCTTTATGTTTCTCCCTCTGTTTTCTAATACAGATCCATTTACTGTGCCAGAGTTTTGCAGAACCCTGGATGCGGGTAGGTTGAAAGCCAAATCTCCAAGAAAAGACTGTAACTTTGAGCAGTTGGCTGAAACTCTCCTAACAAGAGCTTCTTGAGAGGGAGTTAGGCTGTGACTAGCTTTGGCCGTGTGAGTTGTTAAATTGTACCATGCTCTGGAAGGAAATGAAAACCAATGGAATTGATAAGACTTGGAAAGGATATGGGCTACCAATAACAAGTGAGCATTTCCTATTGCCTTATATCCTATTAGTGGTGAAATATAAGCTGCTGCTTAAAAAGGAATTTACAGTAGGTCAGCAGGTTAAATGCAGCTACTGCAGATAGGCTCAGGGCTGCTTAATGGTAGATAATGGAGACAAGTGAACTTTAGAAAACCTCTGGCTCCCTTCCTAAGCATTTAGACAGCTGAGTTACCGGACCCTTGCTAAGGGCTGGCTGTGCATCAGACCAAAGTGTGTGAAAAATGATTTCCTCAAGTTACTTCCAAGAAACTACACTCTTTGCAGGACTCCCTGTGTTTCTTTGTGTACCAGAAAAATGCAAATTAATGTTGATTAAAGTAGGCTGATGGTATGTAAATTATGAAGTGCCCTGTTAGTTTCAACAGGCAGCTCTGGCCATGGGACTGGTGGGAGTTTTTCTCTGAGGGAGACATGAAGTCTTCAAAACCAAGGGACTTTTGGCAAGATGTTCACTGCCTGGGTTCGTGGGCCTTCTTATTTTGGAAAGATGATGAAGTAAATGAGCCTAGGAATAGCCCCCAAGGCCCCTGTCATTTAACTGGATTTGATTTGCCAGAAATCAAAGTTAGAAATGTTGGTCCATCTAAGGAAACATACATCTAACGAAAGGATGTTTAGTTAAGGCAGAGAGATGATGAGGGCTTGGCCCAGGCGACTTGGAGTGCAACCTGACTGAGTGAAACCTGGAGATGCTGCTGTTCCTGTTCAAATCTGCTTCTGGCAGTCAGCAGTGATGGGACGATGAGAGTGCTTCTCAGCAGCAGCTGCTCTTACACAAGAGGACAAATTGCCTCTTTGGCAAGTGCCACGGATCCTCTGTCAAAGGCCAAAGTGGTGTTCTATGTCAAAACCAAGACATTTGTGTATTGTTTTCACAAGTTAGGTAGCTTATCCTTGAATTTTCTTTATATTGCTACGTAGTCTTTCCTTGTCCAGGTTCTCATATGGAGAAATATCATAGGATTGGGCAGATGAAACAAGACCTGATTTCTGTAGGCCTCTAATGTAGATCCTGTGTAGACCTTTGTCTCTTTCTCGAAAATCGGGGAGGGATGTTTCAGCCTATTGCCTTCCATGTTTGAAGGCTCCATTGATGATATCTTTGCAGACTGATGACTTAGTATTGCGCCAGATGGCTGGATTAGGCCTCATTTCTGCAGCAAAGCTGCTGATGTGCTGCTTTGTGTCTGTCTGCAGTGCAAGTCCTAGGTGCGTTTTTGCTGCAGCAGGGTCCTAAAGGTGTGGGTGTTGTGCGATGGTGAGTGAGCTGTGCTTGAGCGAATGTCATATGCCAAAACTTGTCAAAGAAGGGTGGTTTGGTGTGGTATGCTTTCTAGTATGGCTAAGAAGCCACCTGCACTTCTGCTGTCCATAGAAAGTATCTCTTGTGGATTTATGATTGAGCAGAGAACAGTAAATGGAGATAGAGATTGTCAGTAGTGAAAGGACTATTGTGCTCCCATAAGGGTTTTGTGGTCCCCCAGAGGTTTGTACAGTTCAACCTGTCATATGTGATCTAAAAAATAACAATTAAGGTAAGGTATGTATTGAGGAAAAGATCCTAATTCCACCAGGTGCCCCAGTGGACTCTATATGATTAGACCTCAGGAGTGGGATCCAAAACAAATCAAAGCAGTGATTCTAGGGACCAGCGCTCTGTGCTTCGCAGCAGTGAAAAGGGTGAGCATCGTGTTAGGACTTGCTGAGGGAGAGCTCAGAAGAAGGCAGGGACTATTACTGCACCGTTGTCCAAGTGTAGAACATGCCTGTGTCTTATCATTAACCTGTTGTCTTGGAAAAGGGCAGCAGAAGTGGAAAAAGTGCAAGAATGACAGGCAAATTGACCTGTGCTATGTAACTTGGCCTCTGCATGAGGAGGGATGAACAGTGCTACAGTATTTCTGGGATAAAAGGGAGAGTGGAGAGGGATGAATTAAAAGCTTTTATTTCCTTATCAAAGGAAATGTAGGGCAAATGAAGGAAAGGACAGTGCTGCTGCTTCCTTCCCTTCATTGGCATAAAACTAAGTTGTTGAGTTCATTATGCTGTAAGCCAAAGTTATCAAGGGAGCAAGTGGGCAAACTTTTGAAGCTTGGGGCCTTTGGGTGGGTGTGAAATCAGACCAGTGCAATGCAAACTTTGACTCTGGAGGCCCTGTGCTATTGACTGCTGAAACCTGGTCTGTGACCCTTCCTAAGGAATGATGAGTTCTCAGGAATCCACTACTTAACCCAAGATCCACCCTTCAGTTATGTGCAGTTACATCTCATTTGATGCGAGGAGCTCATATTCCTGCTCTGCAGAGTATTCCAAACTGGTCTTTTCCCTGATGAACAGTTCTGAAGAAAGGATGCTAATAGGCTTATTTTTAGCATCTCTTGCTGCTAATTTCCTTTTGTCTCGCAGCACAATTCCCAAAGATCTACACTCTTAGTGGAAAGTGGGAAGAAAGCCCCTGTGGGACTGGAGCACTAACAGAACACCCAGAGCATGCAGACACGCAGCAGTATCGGACAGGTCATGAGTTTTCCCACAGATTTTAAGGGCTAATATTTGCTGTGGCTGGAAATGTGGCTTGGGGGAAGCTGTGGTTGATATCTCTGTCATTGGCAATGCTGTCGTCTTGCGGCTGTTGCCAACAGCAGCACGGAAGAGGTGGAGCTGACCATAATAAGCCCTTTTCAGGGCTCTTAATGCGAGCGCTGGAAGGAGATGAAGAAGGGAGAGTTTGGCACTGTTGCTGGCGTGGTGAGCTGGGGCAACGTGTGCTTCCTCAGGTCACTCAGAAGCTGCTGCATTGCAGAAAAAAGCTCTCAAGGCCTGAAACATGAACCACAACTCTTGCATGTTCCTTATGTATAGCTTTCAACTTCGGTGTCAACTGCAGGTGTGTTGCCTTGTTCTGGTTTCCTTCGCTCTCTGGTTAGTACCAGGATGTTCAACTGGAATCTAGTGTTACCATGTTACCTGCTGCAGGTTTTGCTAGTGTCACTTTCTGTTGCTGACTGCTGAGCCATCTGACCAGCTGCTGATAGACACGACTCTCCCCATGATTTGTCACAACGGCCGGAGTTTATTCCGAGCTTCAGGAGCTGCCCTCATGGTCCCCGAGATGCGAGCCCGTGTGTGTCTGAAAGCTTAGTTTTAAATATATACACAAAGGTGTGTGCGTGTGTATATATGTGTGTACATTTATGTATATTTACTCTTGTGCAACAAAGGAAACTGTGAAGACGAAGGGAAATTTTCCAGTTTGGCTTTTTTTAAGTGAATGTCAGGTCTTTATTTAGGAGGAAATGTTAACATTTGCATTCACCCTTACTGTTCTGTTTCTCCAACCTATTTCACTTACCTGGAACACATCCTCTTTTTCCTCTGCACTTAAATAAGACAGGGAGAGTTAACTAATCATTTTGGGAACAGTGGGAGATTTGGAAAGTGTAAAACTCCTGTGCTAAAAGTCAAAATAGCCTAAAAGTTACTGAATATTTCCAGTAAAATAGTAAATGCAGTGTTTTCAGGCTACACCTGCCCAGTGCACAGGACTGCAAGGCTCTCCTCTGGGCAACCGTTTTGGTCCCTTGACTGCTGTGGGACAACCCGAGAGACTTTCTTTTCTATGAGACTACTCCAAGGAGCTGGGTGGCCAATATCCCATGTCAGGTGGTCACTAACCCAAGTGAGGCTTTTTTCTGCTCTGTGTACCTGCGGATCACTGCCTCTCTGTTCCTCCTCCTGCTCACACCTGTGTGCTGCATCTGGTTGGGTCCCCTCCGGCTCTGCAGGGCTGCTGTGGGACACAGCGGGTTGACCAGATGTGTGGGTTCTCACATGGCAGTGAAGTGGTATCACAGACCGAACAGGAATGACTTTGGAGTGCCGTGTCCAAAGTGTCATGGGGCCTGGGGAAGGATTATCCAGCAAATTGTTACTATTGGAATAATAAAAAGATTCCTTTCCCCTGGTATATATGAACATCATAGTTTGATACTGCTATCATGTCACTGGTTCAGATTTTATAGGACGTGGTATTGTCTTATTGGAGAAAGAAGCTATTAAAAAAATAGGAAAGAGAAATCTCCTTTGGTCATTAATGTAAACTTTGAGACTGTTTGGGCTCCCAGGTAAGATTTGCAGAGATCAGCCTTAAGGGCAAGCCTGACCTTAAAAATATTTTCTCAAAGATACCGTCTTTATTGTATTTGACATAGGCACTACATTGCATTAAATACGTGGGGCTCCTTGAATGCCTTTTTTTTTTTTCTCCTCCCCTTTTGGAAAATGCATCTCAAATAAGGCATTGTCTTTTGGATATTGACAGTGGATGCCAGCCTCAGTTTGAAACAATTGAAAATGAGCGAAGAATGTATTGTCCATTTTGAATCACAAACTGTTTAAAGGAAAAAGTAGCAGCAAATGTTTCCAATGTTCCTTACAGACCCCAAAGCTTAATACAGCTCAGTAAATATTCCGGATAAAGTAATTTTTACAGTCAGTTGTTAGGCAAGGTCGCCTTGGAGAAAAGTGTGAGGGGAGGTGATTTATTTGAAGAGCCCACTAAGAGCTCTTGTGGTGGGTTAGAACAAAGTTTCTAGGAGCATTCAGAGGGATCCTCCTTTTCTTGTTTGAAATCTGATACAACTGTGCCTTTTACCATGCAAAATAGCCTTTCTTATAAATTGGGCAGTGAGGAGCAGAATGAGTACAGCCCCAGAAAGCAGGGAGATGCCCGTGTGTAGGTATGTATGTTCACAACACTATTGATGCAGCTGTTGCCTGGAAAACCTCTGCTGTCTTTCTCCAAGGTCTCCTAGTCTTGCTATTTTTCATTAGCTCTTCACATGCGGTCTGCAAGGCTTGAACCGAGGGGCCCACGGACCAGGTGCCATAACGCAATAGAGCTTCCTCAGCTGAGAATTTGAACCATGTCTCCTTGGGCAGGAGGATGTGGTGTCAAACTGCTGTCCCGCTGCAGGGGCTTCGCTCGAGCTGCCAATTCCTGTGCTGTGCAGTACCAGTCTTCACGGGATTTCGGATTCATCTGTTACAAAAGGCAAGTGACCCTGATTTGAACTTCCTCCAAGTCTTCCCCTCGTTGCTCGAAAGCCTTTATTCTAGCCAGCTGAGCGCGGCTCAGTCCCACCCCTTCTCCCTCGAGCACCGCTCCGGTTTCTGAAAGCTGCCTTGTGTATTGTGTCTAACGTACGCTGGGCGCCCTGAGCTGCGTCTCCCTGGTCGTCGTGGTGCTTCTGGCAGAAGGGAGGGAGTAGTTACCCAAGTTCTGTTGCGGCTGGGAAAGAGCTGCTCTGAGAGCTGCGTCATTAAAAAGATGTTGCAGCAAAGAAGTGCAGCTTTCAGAGCCTGGTGGCAAAGACCCTGCTGTTCTGCAGGGTTTGCCCGGGGAGCTGCCAGTGAAGGGATCCCTGCCAGCTCTCCTGGGCCTAAAGTTTTAACTGAAGAAGCGGTGTTATGTGTCTGCCCTGCATCTTAGTCTGGGGGTTGACTATGTTTCTGCTCTATCTTTTTATTTTTCTGGTCCTGAAAACTCTTGATTCTCACTTCTCTAGTCTCCCACTGCCTTCAGTTCTTACTCTCGCTTTTCGGCAGAGGAGCAGCAGACCTGAATCATGTTACTGTGCTCTTCCAAAGCAGCCCCTGAAGTAGAGCAGGAGCTGAATGTTTCCCTCTCACAAATGAGTGCTGGTGACTTGTCCCTTCTTCTGGCTCCAAGAGTCCCCAAAACAGGGACTTGAATCAAGCCCTTTTTCCTCAATGTCAAAACACCCTCATTTCTACTGGAAACAGATTTTGTTCAAAGTGACACAGGACAGGAGGTTGTTTTGTCCTGTGTTTTATTAGGCCTTACAAAATCTATGATAACTGGAAATGGAGAATCCCTGCAATCCCATTGTGAAACTGCATAAATTCAGAACTTAATGAATTGTAATTAGTGGCATCCTAATCGGCTCCATGTGTTAGTAAGTCATTCAGTAGAAATACAGTTGTTTGGTGTTCTGCACAGCGCTATGACAAATTAGCATTCAAACCATACAAGCCTCTGTCTTTCATGCATCTCTTATACAATATGTTGTCAAGAATGCACTAATATGAAATGATGTGCAGAGCAGGATGCACCGAAATCTTCTGTGTTGTTTTCATGTCGCCTCTTTGTATGCGAGAGAGCCAAGTATGTGCATGCCTAGTTCTGGGTTGCAGAGGTTCAGACCATCTTGAGATTTGGAGCAAGGAGCTCTCAGACTAGGTTACCTTCTATAGTTCAGTACATCCTGGACTTAGAAAATCACTGCTTCCCAGGGAGGGGAGTATTGTCTAATAGATTTGGTTGTCTTGCCTGAAGGTGCTGTATAAATGACAAACAGACATATGTTTGTATAATCTTCATTACTTTTAACACAGCTCAATATAATTTCACAAAATGTTTCATTTATTTTTATTTCAAAGATTGTGACAGTCAGGATTTTGAAGTACAAGTTGCCATCTGCAATCAATTTATGATCTCTCCCTAGTGCAATTGTGGAAAAAAGAGGAGGGGAAGAGAGAGAGGGAGAATTATTTGGAGTAAAAAGTATTGAAAAACAAGTAGAATGGAGTAATAGCACATCTGTTTTCGTAAGAAATCATGGAACCTGGCCTTTTTTCAGTGTGGTATTTTACTACCACATGGCTTTAATCCTACATCTGGGCCTGTTGTTTTATGAAATATTTCCCACAGATGATGTCAATTATAATTTTTGTCCCGCTCGTCAATTTACGGACTTTTGGAATAAGACAAAATGAAACAACCAGAAAAAGAACAACTTATGTGGTCTACTCTCTGACAAAATTATAGCTGTGTGATACACTTCTAAAATCAATAACTCTGTTAATGATTAGCAGAAAACATTGCTTAGTTTATGAGCAGAGATGTGGCCCACACTTGCCAGATGTTTGGCTCCAAGTTGCATTCTTGTTTGCTGTGTATTTACCAGCAGATGTTCAGCAGTTTATTTAATACCTCTTGTATGAGCCAGTAGTAGGTCTAAGTCTGCGCGACATTTATAAGCCATCTGCCAGCAATACAGGTGGAATGCTTTTATGATTTTTCTCTTCCCTCTTTCTCCTTTTTTCCAGTGTTCATCTTTGAGTGAAATCATGCTGCCAGGAAATCGAGGTCTTATCTTTGTATGAAGACCTTAACATGTCTGAAGACCCTAAAAAGGGCATCTCAGCAGATGTCTTTTTGATTGCTCTTTTAATTATTCTTTATACACTTCCTAACCTGCAGTATTACAAGAAAGCAGCAATGAGAATTTCTTCCTTAAATAGGAACTCCAGATGTTTTTAAATTTAAACACTGATTTAGGTATAAATGTTCCTAAGGCATTACACTCTTTGGAATCTAGATTTACTTTGCCCAGTTCTCCCCTGAAAAAGACCAATTCAGAGGAAAAAAAATCCAACTTGTGTTCCGGGCTTTTCCAGAGTTGAGGGTTTATAGTGAACTAGACTCAAATTGTTTCAAGGCAGGGGCATGTACAAATTCCTGTGCTGGTTTTAGTTGGAAATACTCATGGGGGCTGATCCAAATCCTATTGAAGTGCAAGACTCTTGCTGACCTCAGTGGGCTTTGGATCATGTCCATGGAAAAGCATTTCTATAGAAAGCAGCCATTCACTGTGGCCCCGATCAAGGAATGTATTTGAGCATGCATGTAGTGTTTCACCACGTGTGCCCGTCAGCGGGACCGTGCACTTTTGTTTGCTATGTGAAGACTTGCCCATCTCCTTGAACTGGGGCTCTCAAGGGCCTCCACCCAGGTGAGGCTGAGTGAGAATTTATTCCCTTGCAGGAGGAAGGCTTGCCCCAAAACTCAGCTAAGCTCCAGAAACCAGCATACCAGCAGTATGTAAGGGAAAAACTCATCTCCCTGGCTCCAGGCTATCTTGCCTGGCTCTATGGCTGGCCTAGGTGATAAAAGTTTTCCTTTATTTTTGTGGTGCATTAGACTAGATAGTGCATCCATAAGATAGTCCTGGGGGAGATAGTCAAGGGAGCATAGTCAGGCAAAGCAGTCCTTAGTTCATAAGCTGCAGATCTACAAGATATTCCAGGCTAAAGCTACCAATAAACTACAGAACCACATCACAAATTACACTAGCACATAAATCTGTAATTTCTAAGCTGCTTATTAATACTATTTGAAGATAAGTGTGTATATATACATAGTGTTTTTCAAAGTGTTCATTACAGTACTCAGACTGGTACATAAGGAACTCCTTTGCGAGTTACAAAGGAAAAAAAAAAAAAAGATTCCTCTACTAGAGGGAGAAATATCAGAAACAGACTAAGTAAACAAGGGCAACAGGCGTTCAAAGTCCCCTTGCTGTCAACCCCAAATCGGTTTCATTAAAAAAAAAAAAAAAAAAAAAAAAAAAGAATTTCCAATGAATAGCATGAGGTTGATGGAAGCCACCTGTTGGAGGTAGTGTTAGTATCTGCTAAAATACTACTTTGCTTTTTCTAATTAAGAGCATCATCTGTGTCTCATTCTTCATTTAGCTAATTTCCACTGTAGTGAAAACAAGCCTGAAGCTTTCTACTCCCAGTCTCAATGCCATCCTGTGGCATGGATGTGACCTTGGATGCTTATAGGAAGAGTATGTAGCATAAATACTTCTGCCTCTCTACACAGCATTGACATGACTTGCTGGAGAGCTCTCTTATGCTGACTATTCTTCAGGAAAGATTCGGAATATTTTCTAAGGAGAGCCTCAAAAATGAGCCTGAGCTTAAATGTGGATCTTTCAGATCTCAATTTATCTAGCTATCGCAGCTGAAATTAAGATGCTTTGAGCACTGTGTGGATATTTACATGTGAAGAAGTGCCGGGATGGTTCCAGTTCGCTGACAGATGCAGAACAAGATCTAATGGCTGGAGGTCAAAGCCTGACTACTTCAGCCTCGAGAGAAGGTGAAATTTCCTGACTGAGGTAACTAAGGACTGGAACAAATTAACAAAAAATCTTGTTTCATCAGCATGCGAGGTCTGCAAAATGAGAGGAAGGGCCTGATTCATTTTTTTACAGATAAGATATCTCCAAAGGTGCCTCAGCAGGCATGGAGTAGCTCCAGAGCAGGACTGTGGGACACCCGTGCCCTTCTGCAGGCACAGCCAGGCAAGATGCCTTCTAGTTGTGCTCTATCCTCCTGTGCTCTATCCTCCGTGCAGGCGATGGGAGCAAACGCTGTGCGTCAGCCGCAAGATACCCGTGCTTTAATCCAGCTGCGTACAGAAGTTTTTTGGTATGTGGTAGCATTCATTTCCCTTCTCGAGGCGCGCAGGAAGATCTATACTGGCCCCAGTGCGTTCCTAACCCTGTCGAAATGCAAAGCTGTAACCAAATCTCATGTTTCAGGGCTTCGGCTTGCAGGGCTCGGGAAGGATTTATTGTTTGCTTTCCTTTGAGGCACCAGATTTTTCCCAGCTGGAGACATGACACTGGAGGTACTCCAGTGCTTGGACGTGGTACATAAAATCTTCTTTTGCAGATGACTGGCTGGTCAAACTAATTTGATTACCAGATTTAGGAAGAAATTTCCTTCTGTGTCACTTTGCAAGGCAGAGTCGTAACATTTTGTTTCAAAGGGCAAGGCAGAGGAGCCTCCATGGTGTGGGCTGCAGGAATCTACTGAGGCCGCTGACAAAGCCTCAGTAGGAGGCAGCCCTTCGAGGTTAAAGATCCTGGTTCATCCCAGCGATGAATTTGGTAAGGTGTCTCCCAGCAATGCTCATCCTTCTGTCTCTAGGAAGGCATCTAGGTTTGGCCTCACTTGCAGATCCCTAGGCAGTATTTAGCAGTAAGATTAGTGGCCAGGCAAGAACATGGGCTCATTGGGAAGGCCTGCTTCTCCCTGGGTGTCTTGGGGCTCTTGGATGCCCGAGATGATATTGGCGGGTTTTCCTGTGCCTCCCTAAATGCAAAGACAAAAAGCTTGTCTTCCTCTGTGTCCTAAGGCATAGGCAGTACACTGGGATCACATAAGCCGACCTGACTTCAGCTGTTAGGGCCTGCTCTGGGTTCCAGTGGCAACTGTGCCCCTCAAGGAAAAGGAAGACAGTGTTTATGGAAACTGAAAAGCTTTCCAGCCCCTGATGCCCCGAGGCACCAAGCTCCATGGTTGGGGAGCCTGTGGCCGGACCGCAGTTATTTGGCCTCACGCTGGATGTGTTGCTGAACTAGTTGCTGGCAAAGCCTGGAGAGAATAGCAGTAATAAAGGGGAAAATGTGTAGACTGAGAGGAGGAATCAGTGCCATCTGGAGGATCTGCTTGTTGCCCTCAAGACCCATGGAAATTGAGTGCCCAGGTCTGCTGGAAAGCTTTGGCAGTGTTGCTGCTGTGTTGAACTGTACTCAAACTCGAAGGGAATCTACAGCAATGCTCAACAGAAGGCTCTTTTCAACCAGCTGAAACAAAATAGCTGAATATTGACAAAAATCATAGATTTTCAATTAAGCTTGCCTCAAAAAAAGAAACTTTTAAGAATAAAGGTTTTCCTTTAAACCTATTTCTTTAAATCAAAAAGTGTTTGCATCTGGGCAAGCTGATGGGGTGGTGTGGGAATTCATTATTCATTGATATTCTGCTATCTGAAGTCCCCATTCACTTCTCTAGTGTATGTGTCCCACCAGGAATTGCGATGCTCAATTTTGATGATGTACTAGCTCTCATTTAGAAAAGGGAAATCAGCTGTATCATGGGGCATTAGGGGAAAGGAGAGTTTGAAACCTGGAATTTCATTTCCCAGGGCACCATGCAGCAACATTTTCTAATGCAAATATTTGGGGTTTTGGTTGAAATATTTTGGTATTTGAGTTTCAGCCAAAACATTGAACACTTTCCATTGAAAAATCAAGATGAAAACTATTTCTCATTTTCATTGAAGTTTCACCGAGGGAAAAATAACACTTTCCAACAAGCATTAGTGAAGATCACGAACTTTTTTTTTTTTTTTTGGCCACTGTTTAAGCAGCTGTTAGAGTAAAGGTGAATGCTATAGCCAAGGAAAAGCTTTGAAGAAGGCAGTGCATCAAAAAACAATGAGGGCTATATTATTTTTAAGTGCTTTAGCTGTTTCAGTAAATTGTGTGTGTAAGTGCAAAACAACCAGTGTGCCTTCTAAACATGAAATTGTGCATGAAAACTTCTGAAGTTGTGTCTGTGTCTCCTGTTTTTCATATGCTACTGGCTATTTGCAAGTAGCCTGTGTCAAGAGATGTACTACTCTTTTCATTTTGGAAGTATTTATGAAAATGTGCTCTGTCTCATTTAGAGCAGCTCCTGGATGTCTCTTTCCTCTTAGCCTTTCTCTCAAGAGAAGGGAATGGAAATGGAAGCACAGACCGTCTGCTTGGACAATTTTTGTTATGCTGAGAACAAGTCTGGCCAGCCCTGATATTAAGGATGTGTGCTGTATGTGTCTGTGTTGGTAGTTTTAGAAGAAAGCAGAATAAAAATCTAAGATCAGATATTTCTAGGAAACGAGCAATGTATTTCTTCCGTATTTGTTTCTTAGCTTGGATTAGTTTTTGATGTTGAGCACTGGGACCTTCTGTGGTTTGTAGATATCAAAAATCTCATAAAAAGTGAGAACAGTGTAAAATGCTCATCCTTATGAGACAGTGACCAATCCAGGCCCTGATGCTGGTCCAAGGAGTGGTGACTTCAGGATTGGTTGATTCGAAGGAAAATGTTTAGGAAGAGCTCATCTTTGTGGGGTGCTTATGAATAGAACTATGGTTGTGTAACTTGTGCGGCTGCAACCTCTTGTGCAGCCAGTTTCATTCCAAAATAAGCTTATTTCCACTTGAGGCATGTCACCATCGGACAAGGAAAAACACTAATTTTTCAAAGTTTTAATGCTATACTGTGGCCATGACATTGATAATTATGGTCTACGTAAATCCCAAGACAAGGTTGAAGCTATCCTTAAGGCACCCCAGCCACAAAGCAAGTTGCAGTGATACTCCTTCCTGAGGATGGTTGGTTGTTATTATAGGTTTTTACCTAGTACTGAAAATGAAATGCTGTTGCTAAGTGAACTGTTGCATAATAGGATGAAATGGTATCTGTTTGCTCGTGCTCATGACATTGGAAAGACACAAATATCTAAGCACAGTTCTCTTTATTCTTGGGAATCACTTACCCAGTTAGTGTTAGAGCACTAACACTACAAGCACTAACAAGATGTGTGTGTTTGAATTCACTGCCTTCCTATTCTGAAAAGCATGAAGTATTTTGCCAAAATTCAGCTAATTTTCAGCCACAGAAGGTGAAAGAACCAAGGCTGTTGAGTGTAGGAGCTCTTGACTTGTCTATAGCTTACAGTGACTCACCCTCTACAGGATCCTGTGCTGCCTGCTCTGTCAGACACCATGTGTGTTTGTGTCTCCTGCAAAGGGATTAAAGGAGCAGTGTATCCCGGCGTGTCTGCACAATGGAATCTGCCGTGGGTCCCCTTTAGCCGTGGCAGGAATGCAGGTGATGCTAGGGCAAGAGAACGGCAGTTGTACACGGGGTTGTGCATGAAACTCCTGCCTGGACTTGTCGGGGTGTTGTCTGCAGAGGGCATTAGCTGAGTGTTTTGTTTGTGCTTTCTGAATCAGTGACCTCGGGGACCGCAGTAATCAGTTACCGGTGCGGTTCTTGGAAAGGGCCTGGAGATGCCCGGAGCGGCATGTGCGAGTCTGCTCCACGCCACACCAACAAGCAGGTGGCCCACACAGCGTGGTGCCCTCAAATGAGGGATGACGGCCCGTGATTCTGCAAGGGGCTCTCCTCACTATCACGAGCGACCGAGTGTTGCAGAGCAGAGTGTTCTTGGAAAAGCTCTACTGCTAAGTTCAGGCACTGTTCCAGGCCTCTGAGGAGGATCCAGACAGGATCTAGCACCATTGCCCATCTCTCAGACAAA
This sequence comes from Tinamus guttatus, assembly GCF_059628265.1. Lineage (NCBI taxonomy): Eukaryota > Metazoa > Chordata > Aves > Tinamiformes > Tinamidae > Tinamus > Tinamus guttatus. The sequence continues at coordinate 1,707,586 of NW_028288937.1, read as the reverse complement.
ACCTGTACTGTGGATATTTAATTATAATAATGAATTTGTAACTTTTTTGCTTTTTTCACATCAGCATGGGAGGAAAACTAAGCAATTAATAACTGGACATTACAGTGTTGGAAGAATTGTAGCCCCTGGGGGTCCCCCCTTGCCCCATGGGGAGGCTGTGTGTTTCCTAACCCTGCTGGGGTGTTGCTGTGTTTGCACCTGTGTGGAGATGCCGGAAAGTGTGAATCAGAGCAGCCCAAGTGTAACTTGGTGGTCTGAGTACTGCTCTGATCTTTCTTTTGGCTCTGATAGCACAGCCACTGATGACACTGACTAGCAATGCCTTTCAGTCATCTTGGTTCCTCCTTCTTCACTAGGGTCAAGAACTTGCTCGGCCTCTCACCCCGCTTTGCCCCTTGGCCTTCTCTGGGCACTGCTTCTGGAAAGGCAGCAGCACTGCAGATGTCCCCAGAGATATCAGGAGACCTTGGGTAAAACTTAGATTTGTTAGATTTTTAGGGGCGGGGGAAAAAAAAAAAAAAAAAAAAAAAAGCTTCAATGATATTTACAGTTTAGTACTTAGCAAATCCCCTCATGCTTCAAACTTTTTTTAATCATTTTTTTCTAGTCTTTCAAAATTTATTCTGTGTTTCTGAATATTTTCGTTCCCTCTGCCTGCTGCTCCCGAGTAGCCTGGGCCTTCCATATTACTGCTCCAGTCGTATGAATTCTTGTATCCTATCACAGAATGGTTGAGATTGGAAGGGACCTCTAGAGATCCTATCTCTCTGTTATGCCAATTAAGCCATGATTTTGATTAAATACTAAGACTTTCTAATTCTTCCTGTTCACCTCCCGTACTACCTGCCTGAACGTGCAGATATCCAAGATGTTCAGCAAACTGATCCTCTCTTTTGTCCCTTCTGTAGCCCTCCTATCACTACTCCCATTCCCTTTGCAAGGGTTAGGCTTTTTTCTAGGTAACTCTGTTCTCCCTGGCTGCCCTGACATTACTTGAGCAAGAAGTCAGTCACACACACACAACCCCTATTCGAACAATGTCTCCCCCTGAACTGCTCACTACACTTTGTCTGATGGTTCTCCCCATCCATGTGCTTTGCAGGGAAGGGACTGAAGAGCCTAGGAGGGAAAATAGAGTTGAAGCAAATAAGAAGAATCAAATAGGAGTGTGAGTGTGTGTGTGTGTGTGTGTGTGTGTGTGTGTGTGTCAAAAAACCTGTGTTCTGCTTTAAGGAATCTGTAGTTCGGTGTTAACTGGTGTTTGTGATTTGCTAGGAGAGCTGCTGTGTTTAGCCTGAGTTATGGGAGTGTTGCAGTGTGCCATTACCACTGTCAAGTATGTCTGCTGGTAGCTCTAGGAGGCTTTATAGTCTGTCTTGTGCTTAAATTATTGCAAGTGACATAGGACCCCTTCAGACAGGGGCATTTGCTAGAGGACTAGTGCTAATGACATGGGTGGTCTGCGGATTACTGAAGTGACTTGGAGTCATTTTAATTTTCCCTTTTATGTCTACCTGTGTGGCCCTCCAGGAAAGAGAATAATGAGGGAAGCACTCATTAAATGTGGAAAGGGGATCTAGTTACTCATTTTCAGGTGTGTTGACATGCATAGATCCGCTATGGAACAGTCAACATAAAAATGAAGGGAAAAATATGTTAAACTTGAAAGTTGGAAATCCTGCAAGCCTTGCACCTGCCTTGCAGTGTGACATGTGACGGGCAAGGAGGGGAAAAATCAACCGAATTATGCCAATAAAACACTTTAAACCTAAAATAGAGGTGAGAATTTTCAAGCATCAGCAGTCACTGCATGAGAGGTGTTTGCTGACTGCCAGAGGGAGCGTGAGCTGAGAGGAGGGGCTGCTGAAACGGAGGGTTTTCTGAATGCCCTGTATGTGCACGACCTCCGTTTCTGTAGTAGAGAAGCTCACGACAGTGCTGATCGTGACACTCTTTTTCCTTTCCCAGTTGCAATGTGAGAGGCTGAGAAATGGCAAGTCTGGAAGCATCTGTGGTGTTTTGCTGTAGGGGAGCAACCTGAACACAGGTGTGTGTTGGTGTCCAAAGCTCTTGACCTTGGCCAAGCTGCTGCCCTCTGTTTGCCCAGTGCCGTTTGCTGGCCATTCTCGGTGGACAGGGGGTGGATCTGTCTCACTTCACTCCCTACTCCCTTTGTGCCAAATTTGCTCTCAGCGTCCTGCCCAATTCAGCATCTCTGCAGCTGCATCTGTAACCTGCATCTGTAATCTGTGTTCGGGGCAGCGACCGCTTGGGCAGAGGGCTTTGGGTGCTGCTAAATCAGTCAAGGTACTCGATGTCCCAGGCTGATGGGAGTTTCTACCAGTGCTTTCAGCTCCTTTTTGAAGATGGCCAGTCAGAAGCACCCTGCTTAGCCTTGGAAAGAGGTTAGCTCTCCCCCTTGCCAGACTTGGTTATTGCTAACCAAGAGTCACATCTCTGCCACGGGGGATGTGCTAGTCCCTGTGCGGTCTTTTCGCTCTGCTCACGTTTTTCATGTACTTCTCACTTCAACCATCCCAACACACCTCACACTTCATAGGTCCCCCTGCACCTTCTGTCCCTTCTAAGGCTCCTGTTTACTGCAGCGATGTGGAATTGGGCATCCTCAGAAGATTTCTGTGGATATTTCTGCGTGGAAATGCACCAGTGGGTAACACAATAAGCAAGCACATGGTAGGGAAATGGTCCAGTGCACAAAAGAGATCCTGGATGACATTAAACCAATGGCCCAAAGTAGCTATAGAAATGGTTTCATGCATCTTAGCCTGTTAGCTGTTTTATGTTTCCTGTCTGGAATGAAGAGAGAGACAGGGCAAAAGAGTCAGGGCCTTGTTTATGCTCATGTGTTTATTGTATCAGAGACATTTAAGTGGGAGGATATGACAGGTTTTCAAGGGGACAAGGTATGACTCAAATCCAGGTGCAGCTTATTTTCCATGAAATGCATCACTTGCCTATTAGACATAGATTTACCAGAGGCCAAAACAAATCTTGGCAAAGTTGGCATTTCTCTTATCGTAAATGAGCAGCATCTCAGCTTGTTATTGTTATTTTACAAATATAGCAGGTGTTGTTGATTTCTGCTCGATAACCTGCTGTTTAAGGAGGAACTATTTAACTTATACATACAAATAAGTGGGCTGCTGAACTAAATTTATCCCAGGTGTAAGTGCCACAATTTCTTTGGTCCCTAAACTACAGATTTTTATCCTAAATCTTATTTATTGGAAGTGGACAGATGTTCCTGTATTCTTTCTAAAATAGCATATTTTGATATGTATTTTGTTTAGGGTGTTGAGTTTCTGTATTTTGATTTTTTTTTCTCTCTTGCACTCATACTTCTATTCTCTATTTGAACTTGCCCAGGAATAAATAACATGGTAAATACATAAGCATATATCAGAACTTTACATTCTTTGAAAAACAGACATTTTACTGTGGACACGCCAAAAATCTAGGTCACAAATGGGATTTCAGCCTGTATATGCTGAAATTTCCTATGTTATGTAAGGAAAAAGAAAACTTCTTGGAAGGACTTGGAGGAATTATTTTTGATCAAAAATATGGTTAAGAAATCAAAGTCCTTTGAGAGATATTAACACACTGTGTTTGTAGGAGTTGGGGGCTTTTAAAAAAAAAAAAAAGGGAAGAAAAGAAAAAAAAAAAAGAAAATAGTAATTGATTTAATGAATTAAGAGACCTTGTTGAAGTGAAGTTTAAGGAGGGAGGGTCAAAAAGCCTCTTTTGGCCAGTGGATGTTGCATGTAGGGGATGGTATTTCCAGGTGGCCTGCCAGAGTTGGGTGCTGCATGCGGAACAGCAGATAAGATCTGCTACACAGTTTAAAGATATTTGACCACTCCCAACATTTTTGCATGCTTCCAAAGAGAGAAATACCACAGACCTGAGGTTATGGGTGTCTGTGTGTTGGGTTTAGGTGGGAGGGAATAGCTTCATCTAGTCACCCAACTGCACTGAATCATTATTTCCAGAAATGCCACCTCCTGAGTCAGTCAGTAATTTGGGGGTATCCACAAGTCCATGCCTGTAGGTGGGTATATAAGTACTCGCTCATATCTAGTTTAAATAGCAGGGGCAGGATAACCTTTGCTTGAACCATTGTACAGTAATTCTTTTGGAAGCTCAGGAGTTGGTGTTGCTCCAGGGGGCCTCTGATCATGCTGAAAACTGTCCCCCAGTTTCTCTCTTCCATGACAGGAGATAGTTTGACTAACTTCTTTTTTAATGTGCATCATAATAATAGTTTTCTAATTTTCTATTTCCTATTTCTTCGGTATGATTCATGAAGATGGTGTGCAGCATATAACCTCATGTAATGCTCTCTTACGTTTTTTGGTTTCATTCTGACTACAATCTGATCTTTCCTAGAGAAGGTTTTCTTTTTTTTTTTATCTTCTCAAAATAAAAGTGGAAAGGACGTGGTATGTGGAATGGCTTTCTGAAGGAGGAAGACATGGTGCCGCTTCTGTTGGCTGATAAATCAGGTTTATTTTTCTTTGTAGCTTACGCTGGAAATATGAGGGGCTCCATTTGTTTGCTTTAAGGGTTATTTGTTGCTGGAGACTCCAGCTGTTAGGATGGGCTGCTTGTGCTTGGTGCCATAGTTTTGCACTAGGGGGTCATTTCCAGAATCAAGAGCTTTACAAACTCAGCACACAAGGCAGGCAGACAGTACGCAGGAAAGCAAACTCATACCCAACACCTTAGCTTCATTTAGCAGCCTGTTAGTGTATGAACACCTTCCCCATCCCCAGTAATATCCTTAGAGATCTCTTCAGGACAGTGGTGTATAGCTAAGGCTTGTGTTTAAGATGCCAAACAGTTAACCAGCTTTTTAAAACTTGTTTCTGTGATCTCCAGCTTTCCCAGTGTGTTTTTGCTTCTGTTAATCTCCGCAGGACAGGGAAGAGTAATTGCGTGGCTGCTTTGTTTTATAAGCTCATTCTCTGAGAACAGAAGTTCAAGCCCTGCCTTTGTGCTGGGACTAGGAGAAGTGTTAGTTCCCGCGGAGATCTCGAGCTGCTCCCCGAGGGGAGCTGCCTGCCTGCAAACAGCAACGTTGCCCATGGCCCGAGCTCCCCAAAGGGGTAGCACCTGGGCCTGGGCTGTGCACAGAGCTCGGCTGAGCTGCGCGTTTGAAAGGAAAATGTAACGAGCGGGTTGGGTTGGCGCTATGAAGTGACCCGGCACTTCAGCTGTGGCAAGTCTTGTCTTCCCCTGTGCGACTGCCTTGGCTATTTTCCACCATCCCCTTTACAAACGTCTAAAGGCCTCCCAGAGCTCCTTCCCCCTGCTGATTCCCACTGCCAACTCAATTAGGTTTGTCTTAACCCTTCTCCCTTATCCTGGCCGCTTCTCTCCCATGCTCCTTTCATATGGACGATATCTCTCCTTACCCAAAGGCTGAAGTGTTGAGGCTATTTTCCAGTGCCCTGTTCATTTGGGAAATGCAGCTGTCTGAACCAGAACCCAAGTCTTCCTTCCCCAAGACATCTTGTGGGGGAACAGGACTCTGTGAGGAGCAGCTGTTGTCCTTTTCTGTACCTTTAATCCAGTTGTTTCTTGCTCCGGGAGCTGCCTTTGCCCGGGAGTGCTCTTTTGCATGAACTCCACGCTCATGTTGCAAAATATGCCTCTGTGAGACGTGCTGTGCAGATGGCAAACAATAGCGGTCTCCTGCCGGGGAGGAAATCCATTTGTCACTATTTCATCGTCATTCCCTATTGTGTGGCCTTTTGGACAAATCCATTTATCAAGACAATTTCCAGAGTGCTGGCATTTACCAGGGATTCTGCACAAACGCTGCTCATTTAAATGCACATCCTCCCTCCGTGGTTTCTGGCGTTGCTTTGCTTTCTGTTACAAGGATGTCCAGAAGGGCCACCTGAGAGCAGCAGCCTGTTTCTGTTTAATTTTGATGCCAGAGTGGGCTGGTGGCCATAGGGAGAGAATATGGGACCTTCTTCTGAGAGCCTGCTGAGACGAAAGTGAGAATAGATGTGTTTTACTTGATAACAGGAGGCAGACCTTGTACGCACCATCCTCCTTGTATTACCAACTCCACCTGCAAGGGACACTAAATGCCATCCTAGGGGAACCCAACTTTAGGCTGGGTCTTTGAAAGCGGCAGCCCAAAGGTGTGTGGAAAGGGTAAAAATCAGGTAGTAGCAGAGCTACAGAACAGATCCTTCCTTTCAGTCTTCTGACCACCTTTTAAGGCTTCCTTCTGAGGGTGGATTCTTACCTGCTACTTCAGTTATATCTGCAGGAGAAAAAAAAAAAAAAAAAAGTGCTCTGAATGCATGCAGGGACTTCTGTGCTCATGTAGACAACCTGCAGATGTGGAGCATAGGTTTGGATTCTGTCATTCCTGCGGACAAGGGAAGTAGCACTCACACTGGCAGCTGAGTCACGATAGTACAAATGCCGCATGCCCGTGGCAGAGAGGGTGGGCTCTTGGGCACTACAGTGCCCGTCTCTTGATAATGGCACCAGCCTTCTGCTAGGGGCCCAGTCCTGCACTGCGTGTGGGGATGTTTGTGCCGGCACCAAAAGGGTCATGTGTACGCAAGTCTCTGGTCTGGCAAGCCTCACTGGTTTAGGTTTGAGGTGTTTTCAGCTAGATTTCCAGCACAGCAGCTGTAGGGGCAAGATCAAGTATTAAAAAAATTATGTAAGAAATTTGAAGACGTTCAAGTGTGATTCTGCAACTGCAGGCAGGGAGGCTGTGGAGTTTGTTCACAAACCCTGAACGTGCAGGGCTGGGCAGTCTTAGCTGGAGGTCTAAGGAAGGATTAGTCAGTCTGAAGGTTATCTAGGAACACTGCAGTGAGGACCCTATCACAGAGGCACTGAACTAGGGGTTTCTGGTGTTTGGTGGGGGAGTGTTCATACCAGTAAGCAAGCGGATGCTGTTAATCAGAACAATATGGAGCAGGGAAGCACCCTTAACACTGTGGGGCTTTTCTTTTTCCTTCGTTTTTCTCCTCTCCTTCACCCGGCTGTATACCATGTACTATATGAGGGCTTGTTGATGGAGCTTGGCAGGTTGAAATCTGTGGAGGGAGGAGGCTGCATGACATGAGCTGAGGCTATGGCACATGTAGACTTAATCATGAAATCTGCACACAAGAGCAGCGTTCCGCATGCTCGAGAAATCACGGAGCAGTTTAGTGTTTCACCAGGAAGCTGACAGCACCGCAGTGCACCACAATTAAGACTTTAAAATATGTAACAGCATTTCTATGTCATCAAAGTACTGCTGCCGCACAAAGCGGCGCTTATGAAAAGATCCCTGCTCTTCACCCTACAATCATGATGTACATATTGGCAATAAGGAAGTCAGCAATAGCTATTTACTGCTCTCCTGCAGCTGTGGACTTATAACTTAGGTCCCTAATTAAGTAGAAGCAGGGCTAACCACGAAGCACACCACAGTGCCTTAAAATGGCTTTCATACTGCGGAAATCTGGTGTTTGGTTACTCCAGAGAGTGGGTTTTTTTCCCCCTTTGAGAACTATATTTGCACATTCAGAAATAATTATCTGGAGATTAAAAAAAATGCTGTCTTGATGCACCATGAGATCTAAAGAGCTTTTCATGGAAAGCATTTAAAAAAAAAAAATCCAGCTCTATATGGGAGATATTGACACCAGCCCCATCTTTGTCATCGAATGTGAGTGATTGTTAGCAAAGAAACTAGTCATGCTGCACAAAAGAGATCACAGCGTGTGCGTAAATCTGCATAACCTAATTGACTATCTTGGGAACGTGATCTTCAGCTGTAAAAACCCGCTTTTGACAAAACAATAAAGTTAAAAAGGAATGTCGCATCATTATGTTCCTTAAATGTCACAGGAACTTCAGTAAGTGCATCTTGGCAGAGGCAAGCCTACATCATTAGTTCCTCTCCTGGTTGCTTTTAGGTTTTTTGTTCCACATGGCCTGACTTGACAGGACAACAAATAGGCCTTTGCATCTGTACACATTTATTAGTGGGTTTTATCGTTGGACATCAAGGAAATTGAGTCTCATCTAAAGGTTTATGACTGTACACATCTGTGGATTTTACTACCCTCTTTTCAAACAAACAAACAGCAGCAGCAGAAAATTATTTTTGGAAAGTACACTTTAAGTTTTAATAATCATTTGATGTTCTGAGCTCCTTGGCTGCTTGTGCAAATGCTTGCTAAACATTTGTTAAACACTTTGGTTATTTTGAGGCTGGGGGAAAGGGAGAGAGCTTTCGGCTGGCTTCTACCCCACATAAAAAGGTGATTTGTGTAATTACAGCCTTCTTCTCTCCCAGAATAGCCAGCTTTTGATGGATCGGGGTATAGCAAAGCCTGGGTGGGTAATGTTCACTTTTGTATATAGAATAATTCTGCCTCTAACTGCTAGAAAACTTGGAGGAATTCGGGAGGCTTAAACTGGGGCATAATACTGCTCTGTGAGTTTTTGTTGTTGTTGTTGTTGTTTCCTTGTTTTTTAATGTATTCCACATCTCCCTGTTAGCTAGATTTTAGGCTTTCTCTGCTAAGGTAAAGCAAAGGCCTGGATAGTCTGCACACCATAGTCATTTAAATTCCTGATGAAATTAGTGGCCTAAAGGATTTGTTCAACATTTCCTCATAATCAAATTTTTGCATAGTTTCTCTTACACCTGATTGGAGCATCTGAGCTGTCTTATTTCACAAAATAGAGAAAAAAAAAAAAAAGAGGCGATAAGATAAAAAGAAATCGATATCCCAAAGTACTGAAGCAGCAGTAGGGTGTAAAATGAAATAAGTTTGGAAGCAGCAGTGGGGTGTAAAATGAAATGATGTATGCCTTAAATTTCAAAGAGATTTTGCATGAATTACTGCCTATTTTTTTTTCTTGATGATGTTTTTATTCAGAGACCTTGAGATGACAACTAATGTGCCAACATTCAGAAATAATTTGCTGATCATCATTTGAGGTCTATACCTTCTAATGCACTTCATAGGGAAAAAAAGTGAAAAATGAGGCCTTAAGTTAATGGAGCTTGTTTTAATGAGTTATGCTTTGTTCTTGAATATTTTTATAGTTAATGTGAGGGAGGACTGAAATCTGATTTACTTTTAAACTTATTTTTTTTCCAGCCTCGGGAGAGGGATGGGGGAGGACTTCTGCTTAGCAGGAGGCTCTTGAGGTCTGGCTTGCCCAAAGGACACAGCTTCATCCATGCACCTTCCCACTGCTTCACCTCAGCTCCCCAGGGTTTCCGCTGAACTGAACCTTCTAGAAAGGGAGACTGGCTGGCGTGAAGGACTTGAAAAGACTGTGTCTTTTTTCACTTGGTGTTTTGTAGAGGGGAAATAAGACTCTTGGACTCTTGGTTTTTCTTTGATGTATATTGGCATGTTCTATTCTAGGTGAATTTTCACATGCCATCCCATGAGGAAAGGGCATGAAGAAAGTAGGCAGGGAATGATTGTTCCTTGTCCCTTCCCATGCAAAATGCCAAATGAAACACAAAGGTACTGGGTTTATATCAAATGGAAAGAAGTGGTTCTCCATATGGGGAAAATATACTGAGCTGTGACACCCTGTGGATGTTAGAAGTTTCTGTGGATTTAAAAGGGCGTTGGACAAATGAAAGGAAGCCACTTCCCTCCAGGGCTAGTAAATGCAAAGATACAGCCTCTGTTTAAAGATGTCTCTGGACAGTAAGTTACTGGTGGCTGGAAGAGTATTCTGGAAGTACTACAATGCAGAATGTTACCCAGGTCTTTACTAGGCATCTTCTGTCGGCCCTCCTCGGAGAAGGGATGTGGGGCTACATGGTACTTCCCTGAGGACAAGTCCCTGTTCCCTATCTGCAAAGGCAGCACTGGCTCTTCCTTTAAGGCAGAAGCCGAAGGGAGTTGCCACTGGGCCCTCAGCAAGAGGCGACCGTGCGGTTGTGTGGCCTGTTGCAGAGCTGTGGGCCTCATCCTCAACAGTGTGGAGGGTGCCAGACATGGCGCCTTCTCTGGGCTCCCGGCCTGTCCGGCTCCCTGCGGCACGAGGCGACGCTGCTCTCGGCCCTTCCTCACAGACCTTGGCCCGGGTGTGGGAAGAAATGTTGGGAAGGGTATTGTGCGGGCAGCAGTAGCTTTGCAGGTAGGGAACCTGTTGGTTAGAACAGCATCAGGAAAGGCCTGGGGGCCTCCCGTGTCCCCACGCCACGGCCCGACCTCCAGTCCACAGGGCTTCGTCATCGCTCAGTTTGAGGGCTGCCGCCTAGATAAAGAGAAAAATACTTCAAGGACTAAAATAAAAGTCATCTTGGAGAAACCACTGGCAAAACATCCTTATGGGGCCCAGAAAGAAGCCCCAGTAGTGAGTCTGTAGGCCAGGGGCAGGAAAAGTATTTATGCTTTTTGGTGAGCTCCTGCAGCCAACTCATTTAACAGCTATGTAAAGGCAAAGTTTAAAGAAACAGTTGCTTGCTGGGAAGAATAAATGTATGTTTTCTCTATACCACACAGTGCAAGTGAAACTGCCACTGAGGTGGAGAATGCCTGTGGCAGTCCCCTTCTCTCAGTCATTTGTAAACCTTTGAATGACTTCCTAGGGCGAATCGTTGCTCCACTACAGTGGGCTACTTTTTGGCCAGCTCAAAGAAGCCCCAGAAAATATTGCACCCATATGGCTGCTTTTTTTTTCTTTCTTTTTTTTTTTTTTTTTTTTTTACATTCTCATTAAGTTTATAAAACCCACAAATTTAGACCATCTGTCCTATAAATGTTTCTAAACTACACCAAGATGAAAAAGCTGTTCTAACTTTTTGATATAAGCGGTCAGCAAACCAAACACAAAACCAGAGCAAAGCAAATATTTTCTTGTCATACATGCTTCCCAACCGTGACGGATGAACTGTTATTTTTGATGTATGTTTGGATCCAAATTTTGGAGAGAAATGCTTCTTAGATATGCACGCTTAACACCAAACCAGCTTGATATGAAGAATTCTTGTTGGGGAGGGGAAAATGGGGAAAGTTGCACCACATGCTGCCCATGGATTATGTTAAAGATGCTGTTTCTTCAATTATTCATCTTCCAAATGCCCTCTTGACTGTTCCAACAAAGCCATCTCAGGCATGGACTATGTCAAGGCAGTCTCAGGTTAAGGTGTTCACACTTCCATGCAACCACCTCTCTCTTGGATGTTAATCCAGGAATATTTATTGTCTCCCTATGAGACTCCAAAATGTGGTTGAAGTATGATAATGAAGAGAGGCTGTTTGCAGGCCTTGGCTGACAGGTAAGATTAAGTGCAGGTCCTTGTTCACAGGCAAACTCAACAGCAACCCATGCATCGAGGGGAGACAATAAAGTAACTGGTAGAAAGTAGAAATCTCCTTTGAGATCCTTTTTCCTGGTGTTTCCATGGACACAACAAATTCCCAAGCTAAATCCTCTAGGAATGAGAAGGTACTGTTTAAACTGTATACTCTGCTTTGGTATTTATGGCTAAGTTGGAAAAAAAAAATCCCTTTTGATTGTGTCCAAGTGCATTTTTTTTTAACTACTTCTACTGTTGGCACCTTGCCGCTTTGGGGGCCAGATCTGCACCCAAGTTTTCACTTGAGGAGACCTTCTGTAGGGTCAGTCTTCAGTTTCTATCTAAAGATTCTCCTGCATGTTTGTTTTAGGTATAGTATAACATTCCATATGTAATTCCTGCAGGCTTAATTGGAGCACTAAGGGGAGCTGTGAATGCTCAGGAAATTCATACAGAAATATAGAGTCTTTTTCTTGGAGGAGGAGGAAAACCATGCAAAGTTCTGCAAACAAGGGTAGATTGCCACACGTGCAATCAGTGCTGGCTTTTGGGTGTCATTTATTTATGAATGCCACTTTCAGGGCAGATATCTACAGATATCTTTGGCTGATAAAGTCCTGTGGGCTGTCTTTATCATCATTACAGGGTTATAGGTACTAATCAGGCATAAATATTCTGACCAGTTCTGTTTTTGTATGAATGAACCAGTCTTTGTATGAGATGAAATGTGACTTAAAAGCATATATTGCTCTCTGCTATGATTATAGGGGCAGCTGAGACAAATAGCTTGTAGATGCCTCAACTTCAGCTGAGGAATGCATGCTAGATGTCAGTTTTCCATTGTACTCCCAGCTCTTTCCACCCATAAAACTACAGCAAAAGAACAAAGTCTTAGTTAAAATGAGATAAAAGCTGAACACTGATCAATGCTGCCATCGCTTCCTGAGTCTTTCAGGGTCTTCCAAGTTTCTCCATCTGTGCGTGCCCAGCCCAAGTCTTTTGACTGATGCTGATTCCAGAAAGTACATCTTCCAAATCTTTCTTGACAGTTAAACGTGGGTGAAACATCCTGACTTTATGGCAGCTTTATTCCAGGAGAAAAGGGATGCGTGTGCTGGGGCATACTAAACTGTTTCCTTGCGAGAGTAGGTAGAGTGGTCAGCAACTGTGCGCTCTTGGCATGGGCTACCTATCCAGGAATGGGCTTCCCTATTTGTTCTTCTTGTTTGGATAATATATATATTTTTTGCCTTTGGTAAAGGTGCTCTCTCCTCACAACGTTTGATAGCAACACAGAAGTGAATAATGAATTGGACTAATGAATTTGATGGGCTTTGTGTCATGGGATCACCAGGTTGGCAGCGGATGAGTGTCCTTTAGTAGGCCAAGCACCCTGGCTTCTTGGGCTGGAAAGAGAAGGAAATGGCTGCCACGGGGTAGTGTGACAACGAGACCCCTGGTACTAATGCGCTGGCCTCCCTCGGTGCCCACCGCTCAGCCTTACGTGGCCTCAGCCCCTTCCACGCTTCCAGCAGTCTCAGTGGAAGCTGGTGTTTTAATCTGAGTTTCAGCCTTCCGAAGACTTTTGGTATACGAAAGTGTCTTAAAAAAGGGAATATCAGATTTGCTGCAATAGAAACATTCTGTAAGAGGTTGGGTCAAAAGGGCAAATAATTTTGGCTTAAGAAACTGCATGCATAGAGATTTGAGTCTTTCCTTCAGCACTATATCTATATATAAAATGAAATATATAATTTAGATGTTACATGACTACAATATTTGGCCATTTAATTTTGATATCATATTTTGAACTTAAATGGAAGCCCAGCTAAGCAAAGAAAGAGCATAGAGATTACCAAGTAACAAACAAACAAAAAAAATGAAAAACTTGGTTTTGTCAAATGCAAACCTGAAGGGTTATGGTATGGAAGGTTTAAGGCAAACGGATATTTGGAATCCAACTTTTTGAGCTAATTGGAAACAATTTTTTTCTTTTTTTCTGTAAACCTTGAAGTTTGCATTTGCCGCAACCAAGCTGGGATATTTTTTTACTGTTCGCCAAGTGGAAAAGTTCACTATTTCTGCAGCCTGAGTTATAGCTGGTGTGGAAGAAACGCTGTATTCTGTATTTTGACTCTGTTGCCAGAGAGGCTCTACAGTGCATTGAGGAGTAATATACGACTGAAAAAGGTTTTGCGCCATTTCCTGCAGGATACTCATTAACTCCTTAGAGCTGACGTGGATTTTCTTGTCTAAGCTTTGGCTTGCCTGTTGCGTTAGATTTGCTTAGGCGTTCAGCAGAGCTATGGGATGGAAAGCTCTGTGCGATGGCGGGCAGTGACGGGTGTCTGGCGGGCAGACAGTCTCCATCCCGTTTCCCCTTGCTCAGCTCCGGAGGCTTCGCCTTCTGCGCGCTGAGACAAGAGCTCTGCTGGCTGTGCTGCCCTCGGCCCAAAGCAGCCGCCCCAACGAGGGGCAAGAGTCTCCCTAGAGACTCCAGGAGATTTTGTATTTATGACTGTGGGAGCTCCACAGGTCTTCCGACTCATATGGCCTTCTGCTTATATAATCTAGTGTTCTACAGGATACGTAGTTGCACCATCAGGCTAGGATTGTGGACTTTACAATTTTTAATGACTTGTACATTCAACTTTTGAGCTAATGCGCCTATATATGAATTTACATACATACATGTGCTCACACACTGGACAAAGATCAGAATTCATGACTCAGTTGGCTTACTGGTTTGCCAGACTCAACAATCAGCAGCTCTTGATAAATCTTTTTTTTCTTTTTTCTTTTTTTCTTTTAAATTTCTTGGAGCAACCCTTAAGAAATGAAAGGGGAGGTTTGAAAAGAAACTTTTTAGAACTAAGGGAAAAAAACACACAAAGAAACCATTTTGCAAGAGATTTGGAGAAATCATTAACTCTGCCCCCTTTTTCTGCCTCCCCCCTTTCAAAAATTGAAATACAAATTGTCAGTGTTCTCTTCAAAGGTTTTCCAAAGTTCAGCGTACGAGAGGCTAGCCAGGGAAACTTTTTTTCTGTTCATTCATTTACAAAAATAAACAGGAAATTTTGCATTTTCATTCCATCTAGGAAAACCCAATTACAGAGCTTTATTATTTCACGGTGATTTCCCCCTCTTCCCTTTCCCTCCCTCAGCAAAACCACACAGGAGCGTGTGCATTATTCGAGCAGCTGAAAGGAATGTGTGCCCTTGCACTGCAGTTGCTTGGATGAGCGAGGGTGCTGCCGTGTTTGCTTAAGCCAGGCTTTTGAGACAGCTTAGCTGACCTCAGTGCCAGGTCCATGCCCCGGTGGAGTCACCCCGAAGCGAAGAGCGGTGCGACGCGCCGGCCCGCGTCCTTCGCGCTTTGCCGCGGGGCTCTGCGGAGGAGGCCGGGCGTGAGGAGGAGCAGCGGTGCCGCGTGCGCTGTCCGGTTATGGAATAGCCCAGGAATCTGGGACAAGAGCGAAGCTTTCTGGCTGGCCGGCCGTGTCGTCCGCTGGCCCCCATGCCAGGAGTGCCCGGTAGCCGCGTGCTGTGTCCGAGCGCATCGACGTGCTGCTCCTGGCAGGTCGCGTTTCGTTTCTTGGATCGTGGTGCTTTAGGCAAGCCCCAAACTGCCTGCTTCTATGTGGTGGCAGAAACTGCTTTGAAAGAACCTTGAAGCTACCATGGACTAAGACTGTTGTATCAGGAAAGAGTGAGGGGCTGTTTTTAGGCACTGGGTACAGTTGTTGCCCTGTTCTTGGCATTCGCTGCAGCTGATTAATTGTACGTGCCTGGGGCCAACTACTCATGTCTGTGTTCTGCAAAGTCTTATTTTTACCCCTCTTTCTAATTGCATTTTACGTTGGGCGGGATGCTTGCTAGGCCTTTCTTTAGCTTGTCTATATCTATTTTACTTTTCTCCTGAATGTGATTCTCCTTAAATATATATAGTACTTGTTAGGGTTTGCTGCAAGAGAGCAACAAGATAGTCTGCATTTGTGCAAATAAAGCAGCCACATGCTGTCCATCTTCCCCCTTACTCCCCAGTCGCTTTACAGGCAGAGTTATTTTTAACAAAGTAAAAGAGTTTTTATGCTCGTATAGTTTTCTGATTTGGTAAAATGCAGTAAGTTATCCAGGTGCATAATGTGCCCTCTGAAAATAAAACTGAACTGGTATAAAAAATATTATACTGTAGTTTTGAAAGAAATGTCAATGCAATTGAATTGTACAAGGGAAGACACGATCCTTTAAGCTTTTATATTGACTTGTGTCAAAGCAGTATCAGGCTACCTTAAAGACAAGTCAGTAGCTCTGGCAAAGTCCTAGAATAGGCCTAGACTTTGACACTAATTTATTCCCTCATCATGTGCAAAACTCAACTTGAGCTGTCGATGTTCCTCGGCTGTTAAAACTTTGCACTTGCATTCATTTGGAACTTGAAGGGTAGGAAGGACATCCTGCTTCAGCTAGATCTCTGTTAACATTGCCGTCAGATGCCTTATGCTTGTATGAAATTATAGA
Source organism: Tinamus guttatus (assembly GCF_059628265.1). Taxonomy (NCBI): domain Eukaryota; kingdom Metazoa; phylum Chordata; class Aves; order Tinamiformes; family Tinamidae; genus Tinamus; species Tinamus guttatus. The sequence continues at coordinate 1,691,730 of NW_028288937.1, read as the reverse complement.
CTCTTGCAGGAGATACTGCATTTTTGCTCCAGAGCTTGGCCTGAATTAGAGCATGTCCTCCAGACCCATCCTGCATTGATTCAAAGGCCAAAAAAGGTTGGTAAATGTTTCTCTTTAGAAAGCTGTGATGTTTCTTTCAATTTTCACATTTTTAGCCTCAATTCTGCATTATGTGCTTATTCGCTAAGGGCATAAGCTGAAACTAGAGCCGTGTTTTCTCTTCAGACAGTTACTGGCACATAAGGGATCATCAACTGATCTATTTGTATGTGATTTTAAAGAGACACAATTATTCAGCTTATGAAAAGTTTGGACACCGGTGTTGGACAGTCAGTGCTGATGTTGCTTGTGCTGAACACAGAGCCTCTTACAGCTGCTGTTCCTCGTGCCTTTGCACGTCAGCAGATAGAAGAAGCAGGTTGTAATTTGAATGAAGTTCAGCGAGAGGTTAATCACTTTATAATTATCCCTGGTTGGGAGATAGGCAAATCAGCATTCAGATGCGCGAGGCGCAAAGGAACGAATCCGTGTTGGGCTTTCAGGTTGCGATTAGTCAGGTTGGCTTCTTTATTTTTGTGATGAGGAACAGCTGTGGATTAGTACAGGGTAATCGGAGACAGTAGACAACCTGGTAGGGTCATTGCGCGCTGCTCCTTTGAAATGCTCAAGTTTATGGGGTGTCAGAGCAAGCTGGGGCATGAACTGACTGGGCTGAGTTATAGCAGCAGTTTGAATCGCAAAGGGCATCGTCATCAGCTGGTTAAGATCAGCCAAGTTCTGCAGCGCTGATAAATCCCTTTACTCCAGGTGGGTATTTGCCCCCCTCCTCCAAAGCTTCATCTTAATAGCTGCCAACTTTCTATCAACACAACCCTTCAGTGAGATCTTGCTTGGGTGAATGACTGGCAGTCCTGCAGTCCCTGAAAATTAGCTTTTCTGTAATGGAAAGATGTTAAAGGGAGAGCGGGTAAAGTGGTGACCTCATTTTCAGAAATGAGCAAAGATGGCTGTTTTGGTACAGCCTGTGTTTTTAAAAATCACTTTTTTTTTTCTAAATTGAAGGCTGTTTTTTGAAAAAAGAATTTCTTTTTTAATTACCATCTAAAAAGTGAGTATTTTCGGCTTTGCTTTTATTATTCCTCCACCTGTATGGCTTTAAAACTTTTTCCTGCCCGCAAATCTTTCTTCCTGTTTTTTTTTAGCTGGATTGAGAAAGAGCAATAAGCTAGAAAAATTAGAAAAAGGAAAACAAATGACCGAAGAAAATCAGGAAAGTATTTTTAAGAGGGGTAAAAGCAAAAGAATGAACAAAATACCAAAGCAGTATTGATCATGTTATTTAGAGAAAATTTAACACCTGCTACTTTAAATATCTTTTCATTTTCTGCAAGATATAACTCCATTTTTATTTTTTTGCACAGGATATACAAAAGTTTTGTCTTTCAGTGTATTTTTCTTTTCCACTTTTTAAATATTTTTATGTATTGCTCTCTGCCATGTCCCTTTGAGATTCACTGACTTCTTCTTTTGGTTATGCAACTTGCAAGTTTTATGATATCAATTCCTAGTCACAGCTGAGTCTCAGAAGCCCCATCCTAGAGATGAACTAAACCTGTTTAGCAGCGTTAACCAATTTGGTGCACATTCTGATTTCTGGTGTTAACTCTTCCAAACGCTGGGGAAAGTTCAGGAGCAAACCCTATCAATGAAAGACTTTGAGGCACTACAAAAACCAGGCTGCAGTCAGGGTCCACTGCCCAGGATTTTATTGCCCCTCAGATCAGTTGGACCAGTTGCATGTAACTAAATAGTTGTCTGCTTATAAATAAGCAAACCAGTTATTGAAGTGGGTTGCAGTGGGCAGGGGGCTTTTTCCTTTCCCAGCCAAGTTTGAAATTGCTGTGGATTTGTTCCAGTGCAGAAGAGGAACAGGTTTTAAATCATAAACTTTTCTGGAAAAAGAGACTTTGACTAGAAATTCATATTCATGTCCACTGAGCTCTCTGTCCAGTTCTGAGGACAGACTATATAGTTCTGCATCAGCCCAAGTTGGGCTTTGCTATAGATGTTGTGGTGTTCCGTGTTTTCTGTGAGCAGCTGTCCAGCCCATCCTGTGGTCAGCTTCTGAGCCATTTTTGTGGAGGATGTGAAATGTAGAGAGTTAAGAGCCTTTGCACAGATACCTACCTAAGAATCTGTATTTCCCTGACATGCCCCTGTCCTTTCTGTATCATGTCGTGCCTGACTGTCTAGTCTTGTTTCAGGACGTAATGGCCATATACGGCATATCCAGATCTTGCCTCCCATGAGATTGGAGAGAAAAGTTGTCATAAAACATTGATGCTTTATTTACAGTAGGCTTGACAGAATCAATGTCTTGTTTCCTTTTAGTCTAATGAGTTCACATCTGCAATCCAGCAGACATTTGTTTGTATACGAGCAAGAGTGTAGTGTTGGCAAGGGCAAAAACTCATCAGCCATGTCTTATATTGGGACTGCAGTCAACTTTTGGGCTGCTTGCTCTCCCCAGGGCACGGGAGCTTGAGCTCTGCAGAGACGATGAGAACAGTCCTGTTACCTGTACCTCTATGGAGCCTATAAAATTCCTCCCAATCCTGAGACAGAATGTAACAGGAGGTTTGCTGGGGAAAAACTGTGCAAATTCCAGTTAGACCTTGGTCAAAGTGAAGATGATAGGGCAAACAGGGAAATCATGGCCACTCTTTTGAAACAGATTCTTGGTTATCAATTCCTGAAACTCAGGCAAAGGTGTTTCCGGGCCATACTAGCCAAAGGTCTCGGCTGTGGGAAGCTTCTGGACCTGAGCAAACAAAGTTGTCCTTTTTTCATGGAAAAAAAAGGCATTTGGGAAGGGACATTTCTTCCCAAAAGAAGAAAAGCATCCCAACTGTTGTTCCTCGTGGTTTAGGATAAGATACTAATTGAACTTCAAGCTTTGCCTCTCATAAATGCTGTTGTAGTTTGCGTAATTTTTATGCTCTATTGCAAAACTTGTAGTTTAGGCAGCTGATGTTGATGGGGCTATTCTAATTCATGTCAGCTAGTCTGATATTTTTATTTATGATTTTTGCCTTGGCAAAACATATATAATATTGTTTTTCCCAAAAGACTGGCTAAATATTCGAAAACTCATTATTGACTAATACTAAAGTTAACCAAGTAGAACGAAGAATCCTTTCAGTAGTAAGAATATCCATCATTAGGGTGAAACAGATTGATTTTTGCTGAAAGAAAAGCTACTTCTGCTTATTTGGAAGGCATAAACAACTCGTGGGCCTGTGCAAGTTATAACAGTGTAAATCCATTATAGCTGAGTGGAGACACAAGCCCATGATTTTTCAATGAGGGGTATTCACGCGTGTGCTTAAATGATGCCAGGTGGACAGAACCAGCTTTTATAACAAATTTAAACTCCTCATAAACAGAGCTTTAGCCTGCTCTCTTCTTTGATTTTGTACTGCAGGAGTTGGGAATGATGAGGGCATCTGTATATTTGTGGTCAGGCCTAAGAGCAAGTGAAGGGAAAGGCATTCGTCCTTATCCCCACTGTATTAAATAGACTGGTCTGCTCATGAGATCCCAGGTCATCTCTGGGGGAATAAAGTTACAATTCCTTTTGAAAGTGAATGCTTTCTAGAACTTGTAACTCAAAGCCCGGGTCTGTTTTGCCCTTGCTGCCCACAGTTGGCCTCAAGTTGAGCAGGTGTAAATTTGCCCCTTGAGCAGTGCTGCCTTGCACCAGTTGGAGCTTGCAGCACACAAGTCGCTGTGGGTTTGGCCAAGTTGTGGAAAAGCAGGATCTTCAACAGTAAGAAGGAAACGTGGAAGTTAGGTGGAGTCTGCAAGATTTGCAGGGATGTGTGTTGTGCAGTAGATACAAGGTGCAGAAAAATCGCAGGAGAAGAGGCTAGGCCAGGTATAGAAGAGCGAGTAGGTACAGAGAATAGGTATTGGTGCTGGACTTGCCTCCTACACCTCATGTCAGTACACAGAGTAACGAGGGAAGAATATTACAATTTTTTTCCCTTTTGATAAGCCATTTCAGAACAGGATTTGGCTAACACCTGGAATCAGTATGTTGATTTTGGAGTGGGTAAAGCTTGTTCTTTAAAGTGCCAGATATTCAGCTCCCGGCAAGGTCTTCAGCTTTATTTTGGGTGAACTGAAATTTCTGTAAAAATAATAAAACCTGAGAAAGAATTGCAGTAATCCTTCCTGGATGTGACAAAAGCAAGTCCAACCCTTAGAAGGTCTGCAGGAGCCTGGTGAGATTAAATGTTAGTCTGAGTCCTGAAAAGGCAGCAAGCTGTTTCAGTACATCTTAGGACCTGGTTTATGAACAGAGATTTGTGATTCCAAGCTAAACTCACATGTTTCTTGCAGATGTGCAGACAGGTAGTTAGATTCTTCTCCAGAAGTCACACACACACACGTTTGGGTTAAGCAATTTTTTACCCACATTCTAAGTCAATATTTGCACATCTGACCCATGCTGTCTGTTTATAAATCAAATTAAAAAATCACAGGGCAAGAGTTCTGCCCATGTGGTTGTGCAGTGGTCACTCACTCAGGCTCAGATAAGGCTTTCCAGCTGCAATATCCTTCCTTACAGAATAACCACAGAGTCCAGATGTTGACAGCTATTGCATTGCTGGAGCTCTGTCCTTTTATGATGCTCTCTCCTTCTAATCTGCAATTCTGATTGATCTGTAGGTGCTGACCCTTCTATAGGGGTTCCCCTATAGCCTGACCAGTCAACAGCTCACACGTAGTTTTGGTTTGAGTTATGCAATGAGTAAAAGGAAAACTGAAGAACCAGAAGTTTCACATATGCTGAGATGAGCCAGCAAAGCGGGGATCAGCAGCCAGCCACCTACCCAGCTCTGTCATGCCCCAGTCCTGGCTGCAGTCTGTGGGGACTGGAGCTCCTGCAAAGATCAGGTCCCCAAGGGAAACCATCCCTCGCCGTGTTTGTGGTCCTGGATGTGCCCTGTTCTGTTCCAGGTCCCGTAAACGCTACCTATGCTTTCCTGTCAGGCCTGCGAGGTGTAACGTATGTTGAATCCAGGCCACTTCAGATGAGAGTCAACTTTAGCCTGAAGACTACGGCTCCTGCTTAGGTTTCTCCTGCTCTAGCTTTCCATAATAAATGCCCTAGAATAAATCCTTGGCTGACCAAAGAAGTTTGGCTAATCCTAGCTTCTGGATGCTTATCAAAACCAAAACTTGAATTTCATCCACCATGAACCCTAGTCTATTTTTAATGCTGCCGTTTGGAAGCTTGGCTCCATGTGCTCGTAATAAAATAGTGGAAACAACATGCGGCAACTTTGTAAACAAACTTGAAAATTGTTATTTTTCAAAGAGCCAACTTATTTGTAAATAATCTGCAACAGATGGTAGCTGTGAAATAAGTTTTTACTATTAATATCGTCTTCTGTGACCTTGGACAAATTGCAAATTGCATTTGTGCCTGTTTTTCACCCCGAAAAAAGGTGTGGTAGCTTGTGAGGACACTAATACTAAGAAAAGACTTTTTAAATAACTAAGAAACAAAATTTGTGCCTAGGCCACAGTAATGAGTCCTGAAAACTTAGAAGCGCATTTCTAATACAAAATTGTCACGATTTTAGACCTTGAAGTAAAGGCATCACACAGTATGTGATTGTGATGTGATTTATGTATGATGTGATGTATTTATGTATATTTATGTACACATATATGTATTTTGTGTGTATTTTGCATACAGCTACTACTGTTGTAGTTGCATTGAAGTCACCGGAGTAAAACTGAGGTGAAGCTGGTGTCTTTATGCTTGCAAGTTAGCTTTTCTAGAAGGGATCTTTAGGTAGAGCTACTTGGAATAGTCCCAGGGTGCAATTTTGGTTTAAGGGCAAGGTGTTCCGGAGGTGGGGCCTGAAGTCAAGTTTCTGGTGTAAGATTTTCCAAGTTATATGCAGTTTCAGATCACCAAAAGATACTGAGCTATATCTGGATTGGAATTACATGCTTTTTAAAGTACTAGGTTTCATTGCTCAGATGGTTAAAGACAACATCATAGAATGGTTAAGGTTGGAAGGGACCTCTAGAGGTCATCTAGTCCAACCTCCCTGCACATGCAGGGTCACCTAGAGCACGTGGCACAGGACTGCATCCAAGTAGGTTTTGAAGATGTCCAGACAAGGAGACTCCACAACCTCTCTGGGCAGCCTGTTCCAGTGCTCTGTCACCCTCACTGTTAAGAAATTTTTCCTTAAGTTCCTGTGGAACTTTTGGTGCTTCAGTTTCTGGCCGCTTCCTCTAGCTCTATCAGCGGCCACCAGTGAAGAGAAGCCAGCACCATCCTCCTCACTGCCTCCCTTGAGGTACTTATAGTCACCAATTAGATCCCCTCTCAGCCTTTTCTTCTCCAGGCTTCAACACTTCTCCATAGTGTTGGTCCATGAGTTGAGCAACCATGAATATGTAGCTGCTGGTCATGCTGAGCAGTGAGTGCAGCACCCTTAGCAGAGTTTCTGCTATGGCATTGGCAGACCCAACCTGGTGACACAGGCACTACCACTATGGTTGTATCCTCCGTTGTTCTGCATCTGTGTTTCAAGCTTTTATGGCATGCACAGAGACAGCTGGATTTTCCAGCTCGTGGGGTTCTTGTTGGGGCACATAAATGAAATAGCCTGAGTTCTCAGAGCTGTTCGTTCTCGTTCATGGGCTTGGGACCATGGTGGAAGAGCACTCATTCTTTCAGTGAGAGCTAGAGCGTGGTGCTTGTTGTGTGGTCAATTGCTTAGGTACTGAAATGGGAACTGATGGGAGCCCAGTTGTGTCAAAAGCCTTTGTGTAGTGATGTTGTTGAGGGGAAACAGCAAAAAGTAAATATGTACTGAATCACGTGAGACCACGAGGCTTTCTTAGCACAAGGATTCCTTGCCAGTGCTGTCCGACCACACGGGCAGTATGACCCTTCCCCACCTTCTCTGCGCTCTAGGTCCTTCCTGCACAAAGTAACAAGCATCTCCTGAACGCTGAGGGCTAATTCTGCTCCACTCAGGAATGGAGTCTCTAAGGCACAAAGTGAGCTGTGAGCTTAAAGGAATGGTATAAAACAGGGTAGATTCTGGATCGGTGACGACTCCTGTGAAAGGGTCCGGACCCCTGCGCACACCTCACAGCACTTGTGCTGTTGGATCGCAGAGCGCGCCCCTCTCTTGCCTGAATTCTTGCAGTAATGAAAATACCAAAACCTCATTCTAGTCACGTTTTAGTGCTGAGTCGACTTTGATTTCAGATCAGTTTGTACTCATGTACTTTTCCAACACCATCTGTAAAGATGCACGCAAACTGAAAGAGCAAACACTAGACTTTGCGCTCAGCTGTAATATAAAGCTTCCTGGCCATGAAGCCAGCAGGACCAAATGTATGCAACAGAGCAACAGCTGAGCAGCTCCCCGCCAGCATCCCTCAAGGAGAGATAAAAGAGCCTCTAGCCTGTTAGGCAGAGTTAGGCACTCATGTTTTCATTCATCTCCACACAAAGGAGCAGAGTGGATTGTAGCTGCACACCTGCAGCTGTGTTCCAGTTTGGCCTTTCTCGTTATCCCTGCCAAAAAGTAGATCTTGACAATAAATCCACAAGAAGCTGGTATAGTTTAGGAAACAATAGCAGTGTCTCATTTCTCCTTTATTATTTCCATATCTGAAGGGCGGGTGTGATGGAGGAAGCAAGTCCTGTGCGGAGGATGCAGGTGGACGGCGAATGGGGCAGGTTCTGGTGGTTTGCACAGTGCAGCAGGTCGGTGTAGCAGGTCTGGGGAACCCCGACCCCACTTAGTTTCCTTCATGATGTAGTCTGCAGCCAATTTTTCCCTTTTAAGATTAGGTGCATTTTATTGAAAAACTTCCAAAACCCTCAAGTTTTTTCAATGTTAACATGAACTATTTTTCTTTTGTCAAAATGAAAAATACTGATGATGACTATGTCTGTACATGCATTTTATGGGCGGTAGAGAGAAGAATGTTTCCTAAGCATCTCTAGCCTGGGTGTTTGAAGCTGGTTTTTAAAGTTTCTTTCCAATTGAGTTTTTCTCTTTTTTTTTTTTCCCCATGAGGAATAAACATTGCTATCGGTGTTTGTTTCAGGATGGCTTTTCTAGAACTGATATTTGGAAAGGCCAGCAGGGGAACACGATTTCATTATATTTACCCATAGATAAAAGGCTAAAAAGAGGCCAGTCTCTTCCTACCTTGGACTGGAGTTGGGGTGAAGTTGATCTCTGTGCCCCCAGCACTGCCGAGCATGCAGTAGTCAGAGAGTTTGCAGAGCATCCTGAAGGACAGCTTGGCCTCCACCAGCAGCGTCCCTGGCAGATTGCTCTAGCATGGGGCTTAGCTACCAAGGGAAACCTCTTCCATCCCATTTTGATGGGTACTGATTCCCCCTTGTTCAGCCAATGCTGTTTTTCTTCTTTCCATCATCGCTGCATTCCTTGAACCTCTTTCAAGGGCTGTTCAATATACATTCAGTTGCTCCTACTCATTTTTCCTGTGTCCGCTTTCCTTTTAACATAAAGACAAAAGAAAAGGAGCGGTCCTGCCCCTTTATCTTGTATTATGGCTACACTTGGCACAAGTTTTTTTTTCTTAAGTCTCCTGAATTCAATGAGTCTTTGGCTTGGATGCTAGATTGCTTGAATTCCCTTTCTTCCCATCTCCTAGCCACTGCCTGTCTTTTACCTCTTATGGTTCATTATGTCCTAACTATATTTGCAGTCTCCTTCCAAAAGCACGTTCATTAGTTGCAAAGGAAAGTATGCAGAAAATCTTCAGGAGCCACGAAGGTAAAATAGTAATAAAAAAAACTTAGTTATGGAATTTTATGTTAAGCGCAAATATGATTAATCTGTGAACAGGCTCAACTTCTGCCCACCAGGGTGACACCAGGGAACATCAGATGAGCCAGTGCTGCCCAGATGTACCGTGAGAGCTGAGAACTGCCCTCAGCCTGCGCAGCTGCCCCAGGCCTGGGGAAACACGTCCCAGTGCTACCTGCTTCCTGCCTTCAGGTACAAGTAGCTTCAGGCCCTTGATATTTTCTAGCCTTAAGTAAAAGTTAGTTTCAGAGTAGGTCTGTTGACTACGTGGTCCAGACTGAACCTTTTTTTTCTCTCTCATATGTGCATGCCTGGCGCCAGAAAAGCGCTGGAGGGAAGTAGTTTTGCTCTTACTGAAGTCGGTGGGATGGTTACTATTCACTGCAGGGAGCTGAGGACTGCTCAGTGACTGCTGAGTTGGTCTTTTTGCTTCTGGGTTGAAAGCAATTTTTTGTTTGTTTGTTTTTGTTTGTGGAATGGAGAGCTGGCTTGTGATTCAGGCTCTCTTCAGGTAGGGTTGGAGGAATAAAGTAGTGAATGTCTCCATTAGATTTCATCTAATCATTCAGTGAGGATGCAGTTATAAGCTGTCTGGAAAAATGCATTTGACTTCAGCAGGAAAAGAATGGGAGCAACCATGCACCCAGGGCAATTCCTAATTTAGAAATTCTGAGTAGGGAAATAACAGAGATTTCTTCAAAAATATTTTTGCTAATGAAAGTCACGGATTAGTTTTAATTGCTCAACATCTTCCAAGTGAAGAATACCACACTGTATCAAAAACTCCAGCTTTTAGTCCAGGACTGAGAACTTCGTGTAAGCCAGCCATCTGTAGTAGGACCAGCTTGTCCCATGGACTGACCACTGGGTCACGTCTGATCCCAAGTTCTCAGCAGGCAGTGGAGGAAAAGCCCTCTCCCTTCCTCAAGAAGAGAGGCATTCATCAACCTGTGTAGCTGTTACGTTTTCATTGTAATTTGCAGTGTTTATCACACTCTTCATCTCAACATTTCCAATCCTTTACTCTAAAATATTCATCTGCAGGACTTCTCCCTTGCCTTCTCTTGTCTTTTTTTTTTTTTTTTTTTTTTTCCCCACTCAGTTTGGGCAAACAGAATCATTCAGGTAAAAATTTCCCAAATTAGCTTTGTGAGTAGGGGGAAAGAAGTAATCACTGTGTCCAAGGAAAACAGGCATTTTCCTCTAAGTCCAGTTTTGCACAGGAGGGAAAGAAAGTCAAGTTCAAAATCTCTATTCACAGTAGGTGCTTGAAGTGCCTGGAGAAGAATGCACAGATGGCAGCTCTGGGAATGAGGAAGCAGAGACGGGCAGAGAGGTCAAACTGTTTGCAAGCTGCCTGTGCATAGGCTGTTTATTGACATCCTTTGGAGATCTTCTTTTTTGTCTTTTTCTCATTTTATTGTGAATTTGTACATCCTTTTTTCTTTAGCTTCCCTTTAGACAATTTAGATAAAAAATGTGGAAAAGCAGAAAGGGGAAGTACTGAAAAAAATGCATTATTTTCAACTGCATGTGTCTTGAAACAGCTCCTTGTTTTATCTTAGAGCTATTAGAAGGAAAGAGCTCTGCTCTTTCGCCACACTCTGCAGCTGGGATGTGCGTTGGCCACGGCAGCGGTGCCCGTTTGGCATGTCCAGGCCGTAGCAGGTTTCCTGACGGGGGATAAAGCTCTGCCTGCCTTGAAGGAGCAACTTTGGTTCTTCAGCTTCAGCGTACAGGTAGAGAGGTGGGCCAGCAAGCAAAGGGATCAGAGGAGCCACTGCTTCTCCTGAGCAGCCCAGCTCCTTCCACCCTGTTGCGTGTGCTCCCGGCCGAGGCCGCCCTTCGGAGGGCAGAGCAGAGAGGAGCTTTGGCTGCTTGCGCACAAAGGCCGGTCTGTGGCTTTCACAGTGGTTGTCCCCTCTGAGGGTGTTTTCCGCCTCTCCGAGGGCGTATTTCATGGAACACTTCACAGAATCAATGCAGCTCATCAGCAGACGGGTGCGATGTGCAGCGGGACGGGCGGAGGGGCGGCATTTGTTTTCACGGCCCGTCAAGGGCCTTTCCTCCTCGCTGAGCCTCGTCCCGCAGGTGCAGAGGGGCCTTTGCACAATCCGCGGTTTGTGCAGCAAGTCCAAAGGAATCCAATTCATTGAATTGGTGCTTGTCTCTGATTAAGATCCTGCCCAAGCAGTTTTTGATGCTGACAATGTGATAGGCTACTACAATTACAGGCATCAGGTGCTAAGAGCAGAGATCGTGCTCCCTTGATGACAAGTTTTAAATCATCCTGTGTCGTATTTATTTTTTTCCTACAAATCTGAATGTAAATGAGCCCATTATAAAAGCCCCTGTAAATGCACCATTTCAGAGTTTGTAGATAATGTTTATTTAAAGTACTTAAACTACCAGCTCCACGGGGTAGGTTTTCCTTTATAAAATAAACAGCCACCCATTTGATAACCATTAACGTGTAAACCTTAGAGATGAAAAGCTTGCAAAACCAGGCCAGCCCACAGGCTCAGGATGGTGCACGTGGATCTGAGCCCTTTGTATTGGCAAGGAGCTTTATGGAGTCTGCCTCAGGCTTTCCAGTGTCATGGATCAGGCCCCAGCAACCCTGAGAGCCTGGCCGACAAATCCTGAGGTGGTTTTAGAAGTAATTATTTGGAGAAGGTTCTCTTTTTCCCCGTTTCCCTCCGCCTTCTGAGCTTTGTGGTGAGGTCTTGCTCCTCGCAATAGTCAGGAATGCTTTTTGCTCCTTACTGTAATTCTAACAGAGTCACTGGACACTACAAATAACATTCATTTAAAAAAAAAAAAAAAAGGTCAAATGTCATAATTTGGAAGGGACAAGAGTCCTGACTAGAGTGAGTGTGTCCAGCGGGAGGAACATTATGAGAATTGTGCTCTGGAGGATGATGCCCCTATCTTGCCATTGCACAGCTCTGCCCAAATCCTGTAAAGAAATCCCAGAAGCTGACAAGGCAGCACCATACTCTCTATGCTTCCTCCTTTCTTTTTTTTCTCCCCCTCTCCCCCCTAAGTTCTCTTGCTCTGTTGTTATACAGGCAAAGAGAGGAAGTGTTAACTATGAGAGCTAGTGTGATTTCAGATATTTTGTTGGTGGTGTTCATTGGACTTCCCTAGCTTTTGTTCTCACCCTGGTGACTTGAATGTGGTCTTTTGTCTTGGAATGTGTGTGGGGCTCGTGCTGGAGTCCCGCTAGAGACCTGATCTGGTAACTCCATGCAAGTTAAGCACAAAGACAGAGAGAGGCCTCTGCTGAAAGCTGAAAGTGGGTCCAGAATGAGTGTCTGCTGCTCCTGGAACGTTTCTCTGCATACAGAAAGTAGCAGAGTTGGCTGCGAGGTCCTTCTGCGCTTGACGTGGTTCAAATCCCCATTTTCCCTCTGTAACCTGGAGATCCTCAGGTTAGCTCCCCAAGGGATAGCAGCACTTCTGTTTTCCCCTGTGCCCGCAACTCCAGGTACTTAGTTTTACAGGTAAATGCCATTTAAAACCTACTGACTTCCACTGTATGTATTTTGTAGATCACTCAGTTGGACTTTTTTACCTAAACTTTTACTTATTTATTTATTGGGCCCAGCTATATTTGTGTGCCTCCTTTCAGGGAGGCACTGACCAGCATATGTGCTGTGTTAAGCAGGGCTAAATTTGTTAATGCTCCTGCAGCAAAATGAGTACGCTATACTTTTTTTGTTTTTTTTTTTTTTTCCCCTCCCTGTCTTCTCTCCTTCAATTGCCAGCTCTCTGCAGACTCTCTCAATATGTTTTATTTTATTGTATTCGCTTTTTTCATGGTGCCTATTAGGTACCATGATAGGAGCATGCTATCACTTAGGGCCTCTGTGAACTATTGTGATATAAGTATCAATACATGGAAACGTGGAAAAACAAGAAAACTGACCTGTAAATGGGGTCAAGCTGGAGCTTTAAACGTGCATAGTTCACACGGTTTCCTGTGATCTAGGGAAATGACTGTGCTTTTCTGTTGACCTAGCTCCTGAGCCACATCTGCTTAAGATGTGTCTCTATGTCATATACCTGTATACAACAGATAATGACAATTTCTCCTTTAATTTTTTTTTTTTCCGGTGTGCTGGAGCTTGCACAGGCAGGGACACCAGCTGAATCACCCTCTCACTGGCAGGGTTGTTTTGCTTAGGGAACTGATAGACAATTTTGCTGTTTTTTAAGTTGTTTGCTGTCTGGGAGTGTTTACTCATGTCATATTATTGGCACAACTTTTTATTGCTGATTTCTCCCACATGTAGACAGAGTTAAAGAAAGCTGGGCCCCAGCTGGTTGCAGGTAAATACACAGTTCAGGCTGCATGTTCTTTAAACAGTGAACACATGCGTTCGCACTAATTGATGATCCGGTCTCAGCCAGGTTTAAATACTTTGTTCTAAGTGGTATCTAGAAGATTTAATAACTAGATAGTAACCGTCTAAGGTTATAGTCTGAGTATCCTTCATCTTTAGTCATCTGCTTCCATCACTCAGCAAGACAATCTTTTTAACAAGTGATAAGATTGTTCCATCATTCCAGCTACTACAGACAGGGCTTTTGCCCAGCATCTCCTGGAGTATCTGTGTGTGGAAAGCTGGCGGGGAAGTTCTGCCTGCATTGACACATATGCAACCCAAGTTTGCAGCTAACGGAGTGCAAAATGCTGTCCTGCATACATAAATATATTAGAAAACACGTGTGTTTTATAAGGGTAGTTCTACTGGTTTTCAGCGTGGTTTTATGTAATGAAAGTGAATGTGATATATGGTAATTGTTTATGCAGTTATGAGCCTTTGTTGACGTACGCATGCAGTTGTGAACTCGCTTGTCGCACATGGTTTTGATTTTTTCTTCGTTGCTTTCACGATTTGACACACTTAGCCAAATAAAATATTTTTTAAGAATTGATTAATGAACATTCCTTGATTTATAACAGGACTGATTTATAGAGCATTAATAAAGAATAACAAAGTTTACCTGAAGATGACTTAGTCTTTCATTTCTGGTAGCTTACTAATGTGACAGGTGGTAGAAGATAGTGAAAACATTGTAATGAAAAAGGCAGGGCAAATTTCCAGATTTGTTCCACAGGAATCCAGGAATGGGGAAACTCTTACTATGTATTCTAATATTTATGCAGCCCCGACTTTCAGATGACTGCAGCAGCTCTGAGTAATCTGCTTTGGAAATACTTATTCTCATACTTTTAATACTATTTTTCTGGTGGTGCCTAATAACGTAGGTGAATTGCATCTTGCTTGTAATGGAAGTGACCTAAACGTGGTGATCTTACGAAGTGACACCTTTGGAAATTGGCAGTGTTGAGATCTACACGTGTGCCTTCACTGAGGCTGGGAGAATTGGGCAAAATGAGACACCTCATGATCTTCAGAAAATCAAGGCATACAGTATCTGGCACGGCAGCAAGACAAGTACTATTCTAATAGCCTTCTGGCACGCTCCTTCTGTAGACATGACGTTTGTGGAAATGTAATTACCTTTCATAAAAGAAAAAATTACTACAGAATGGAAAAAAAAATAGTCCGGCTCAATTGACATGAATAAGGAAAATATCAAACCAGGCTGGATAATAACCATGTTACTATCAATTATATGTTAAGTTTTCCTGCAATTTTGCTTTTGAGAGGCTCATCACTTTAGCCAGGTTAAAAATGCATTGTTTTGATCCTTTTTCTTGCAGTGATAAAAATTTTTGGTTTTGAGTCTTTTATATGTGGATCCAGTATGTGGAGCCTGTGCCAAATGAGAAGCTGACCAGCTTTATTCGTTTGTATTGCAGCTTAGCAGACTGAAGTGGTGCAGGCTTCTTCAGATGCCTTTTTCTTGGTGCAGCTGGATCCTGCAGCATCTCAAAAACATTTCAATCCAAGTGCCCAACCAAGATGAAAGTAGGGTAGTTGGCTGTCGTTTCGGGGATGTTCATACCTGTCCACTAAGACCCAGGCTGGCAATGATAGCTGGTTTCCCATGAGCCCTGCAGCAGCTGCCAGATGGCAGTGGTCATTACCACTAGGGTTGGATTCAAACCAGTGACCTAGAGTTGAAAAGCACTGCAGGCTGCTGCCAGCTCCTTAGTTATACAGACTTTTTATATTGTGAGGAATGAGTTTGCAGATTCGTATTTAAGCCTCCCCTTTCCCCCTTCAGCAGTCACACTTTTTTGGTTCAGGCTTTGGGCAAAATTCTCAAGCAGCTTCTACTTTGCCTCATATCACCGGAGCAAAAGTATCGTTAGCGATTTCGGCCAGGGTGGCGGTTTTCTAGCTCGTTCTTTTCATTCCTCTCCTTTTTCAGCCTTTACAGAATCAGAGTATGGCTTCATTTATTTATTTAAAAAATCAGGGATTTCATGTCTAGCTCAGGTTTCCCCCGGCTTTCTTGTGGCCAATGTGAATATCAAGGCGTAAGCTTCCTCTTCAGAGTAGTATATATAGTTCCTCCAAGCCAACCCTGAGCATTTCAAGCTACAGGGGTTCTTTAAGTTGGTCAGTAGATGAGTGTCAGCCCCATTTAGCAGACTATGCAATTCCATAGGGAAGAACAGACCTTCACACAGGTTTCCAAGGTTCCTCCTGTTCGTAAGGAGGGATTGCTTCACCAAGGCTGCTGGCACAGCCTGGCCTCTGTGCATTACCTGGCTCTGGGTGTTCGCATCGCTCTGTGCCTTTAGGCTGTGCATCAAGCACGAGTTACAGAAACACATTTTCATCTTGGACTATTGTGACTTTTGGCTCTTTGTTAACATAAACTGTCAGACATGGAGGAAAGGAAGAAAGCCAGGGGAAAGCGGAGAGGTGGAAGATGATGTATGTTTATGTCTTTACTGGATGGCTTATATCTAAGCGCAGGTGCATATCCAAGCTGGAGGGCTCATATATTGGTTTTGAATGCACAGAATGGTTAATAGCCCTGCACTGGGGTCTGCTGTCAGAGCTTGGATCTTGAGCTGGCTGTGGATTGGTAATTTCCAGACAGCTACGCTCCCTTTCCCCTTTCCAGATTACCCAGCCGTGCTTGTTCTGCAAATTAACTTAGGTCACCTGTTGAGCTGCGGCGGACTTGGGCTGAGAAAAATGGCTCTGTCAGCCAGATCCTGCCTTCCAAACCCCCAAATTACCCAATGGAAAGAGCAGCCTTTCCTCACACAAGGAAACGCCACCTAAGCAAAGTGATGCTACCAAAAAATAAAATAGCCTGCTGCACTGGGGCTGCCCGCAGCCCCCTCTGTGCCCACATGCTTATTGCCGGCGCCTGTTTGCTATCTGCCATGCACTTCAGAGTGGGAAGGCGAGCGCTGCTCTGCCTCGAGCCGGTGCTCCCGAGGAAGCCCTGCCTCGCTGGAGGCCGGAGCACCGAGGCAGGACGCAGGGCACGGTGCTGCACAGAGCGGTTTGCAGCTGAGGATTTGCTCGTGTTAATGAGTTTGCCGATCGTGCACAAACCAAAAGCAAGCGCTGAACTGCGCGCCATGGTGAGCTGGGGCACAGCTCCTGTGCCCATGTGGAGAAGGGACCCGGGACACTGCCTATTTTAACAGGGATTACAACCGTGGGCCTCGCAAAACACCTCCTTGTCACCTTCGACTGCAAAGCGTGGCTATAAGGGGCTGTTGTTTGCTTACATGCATTGCATTTATTTCTCTGGCATTAAATTCCCCTAGCAGCAGCAGCAGAATAATAGACTCTTGTGTATGTATTCTGCATTAGTCCTATTCAATGCTTAAGATGTAGTCTGGAAAGAAGCCAGAAAGAAATATGAAGTTGTGAGTCTGGGTGTTATTTATTTATTTATTTTTAAATAAATGCCCCAAAGAGCTACTTGCTCGAATTCGGGATTCATCTCTGATGTGTGAGCTAGTCGGTCTGTTTGGCATAATTGGCATGTGAATGCATGCTTAGAAAGCTTGTAAACACAGCAGTGCTAAGAGAAGAATAGGGATACAAGGTGCTAACACTTTTCAAGAATAATGCCTGGGAAAACAGGGTTCAGCTTGACCTACTTTTCATTAGCTTTATTCTTTAGAAACAAGATAAAACAAAAGATTCAACTATTATTTACTTATGCTGAAAATAAAAATATGCCAAAGTCTGATCTGAATTGTAATCCAAAGAGAGAGAAAATCCGTGAAAGCCTGACAGTGAAATACTGTAAGCAAGTACAAGAGGGTCATTAGCCAGTTCTAGTGAAATAATTGGAAAAATATATTGAAAATAAAATGAGGAGTTACTGTACTATCTGTTCTACCGATAGAATTATTTCCAGGGGGTGGCAGGCAGAATTGCACTGAAGTTGTTATTTTTGCTCGAGCTGGTTTAGAAATGGACATGGTTCCTGTGCTAGGCAGTGGCTCGTGACCTTGCCACAAAACTTGATGACAGCACTCGCTGTGGAAAAGTATCTGAGTTGATTAATTAATTCCTTGCACTAGGGAAATGATCATGGAAACTTGCACAGCATGATATGGAAAATACTAGAAATGTGATTGGGATTTTACCTTTGTTGTTTTTACCTTTTTTTGCATGAATGAAATGGAGATAACAAAAGAGTTAGTAACAGTGTAACTGACCTAAAATAAGTTCTGGTTTTTAATGGTGTGAGAGCTAAAGTCTCCCACAATGTGGAGTTCATCCAACGGCTGGTGAATTCACCAAGAAACTTTCCACCGACTTGGCCGGGCCTTGCATCACTACTATTTCATACGCAGACCAAAGGATATGAAAGCACTTAAACAGGTATGTGATTATTGCCATATGAAGAGCTTTTGATGAGGAAAGACAAAATTGCTTAAAATGCCCAGCCGTGGCAATGGTGCCGGGACACGTGGGCCATCTCAAAGGCAGGTGTCCATGAGCGTGAGTGTCCAGCTGAAAGAAGCTTCCTGCTGTGTCACACAGCGCTCAGGATTCCTGAAGGAATTTCTGGGAGCTCTGAACCTACCACTGATCCCATCCTGGGAAGAGGAGAGAGTATGAAGAGAGTGATCTAGAACTGCAAATCCTGAGAAGAGGAAAAAGAAACGGGGTAAACAAGGAAAAACACAGAAGGAAGGATTATTAGTAGAGAAAAAGCATAGAAGAAATTGAGGGAAATCAAGTGGCAGATGCTCCGAGGAAAGAGCAGGTACATTTTCTTCACCCTGCATTTTCAGTGCTGCTGCCCAGGTTGGTGCTGGCCAGTGCCTACTGCTGTGTTACCACTACTCCTATTAGTGACTCTCTTTGTGTATGTGTGTGGATACATACATGAATATGGAATTCACTTTGATTCACTTATTTTCTTCTCAGATGTAAACATCAAGAGCTGAGAGTGAGAACCCCTTCTCAAGGGTGTTCAGAGCTTCTCCTTCATAGTGCTTGTGGTGCTGCAGTGTTACCATCCAGGAAAAGGCAGGGAAAGACACAAACCAGGGAACTGTGCCGTAGTGGTTACTGCCTTGCAGTTCTGGAGGAGGCACCTTAGCATTTCAAAGTTCTTTCTTCACGCTGTGTCACAAACATTGTACGTGTTTGGCATCCCAGTTTCCTAACAAGAAGCTGAGGCGTGGACAGCCAACCGATCTCACCAATGAAGGCTTCCTGGGCAGCTGGTGCTGTGCTGAAGAGCCCTCTTGCAGCCAGTGCCCATAACACTGCACGTTGATGCCTCCCAAGCGCAGCTGCGCTGCTGAAGGAGCCGAGCTCTTGCCTTCCAGGTGCCGTTTTGTGCATCGCCACCCTTTAGACACGCGATTTTCCACTCCCAGGGAAAGGCTTTTACAGGAGTATTGGCATGGAGCAATGAAGACATCCGGTGGCTGGCTCTGTGCATGGCAGGGGAGTACGTGCTCCTTGCAGGCAGCCCGGCTGATACGCGACACAGCCCATGGTGCTGCACGACATCGACGTCGCGCTGAGGTGTCGTGTTGCTGCCACCCGCTAAGGCTGGAAACACATTTCTCTTGTACAATTCTGCATCCTGCCCAAGGGGTTAGAGTTGCCAAGCTGGCTCCTTCTCCGTCTTTCCTCTCCTCTTGAATCCAGGAATACGCAACGGAGATAGGGGAAGAGCTTTCAAGGCCGTTTCTTCCCCCGCCCCCACAACTCTTGAGCAACAGCTAGCGATGATTTCCCCTTGAAAGCTGCTAACCAGTGGACCAGATGCTTTGGTCTTTCCCTCTGGAGACGCACAGTTACAAGTGCTACCAGTGACCTTTGAGGACTCCATAGAAAAACGCAAACAGCACACTGTTTTCCCAGAGACTGTCACTGTGGAAACTGCAGCCTGTCTTTGTGCTTCATTCATTTCCAATTTGGCTGGCCCTGCCACTGATATACGGGCAAATGAGAAAGCGTCGGAAGAGAAAAGAATACCGGAGAGAGGAGCCCGGCAAATCAGAGCTGTTTTGCTCGGCTGTCAAGCTCCAGTGTGACTAGCAGTGCACCTGGAGAGCGCGCACAAAGAGGCGGCGTTCGTGCCCGCTGCCCCGCGTGTGGGAAGGCCGCTAACGTGAAGGAGCTGCCGTGCCGAGAGCTTGGTTCAGGAGACCTTCCTTGTTTGGGATTAATCATATGGGAGGGAGGCGGGAGTGAAAATATCCTGTTCACAGGAATATCCGTCCATTGGATGCGTGTATTGATATTAGCTGAGCTGCTGAGAGGTCGGAGACATCTGGGAGATGAATCATCCCCATGGAGAACTAGAGCAATTAGCTACGTTTAGACCAGCAAAAGCCCTTGAAAGGTGTCTAATTGAGTGGCTTGCAACTGCGCCAGGAAACAATGCAAATTTGACAAGAATCCCACAATTAATTTCTGTATTGACCTAGTGGGACACCATTTGCTAATGTGTACAGATTATCCTAGATAACCAATTCAATTCTTACAGCATCTAGTGCAGACGTAAGTGTTTTGTTAACTAGAGGGAAAGCAAAGGATGTAGTTCAAGGCAAGTCTTTTTTTGCAGCCCATTATTAAATCTGTGACCATTTAAACATAAAACAGAATTTTTGGCAAGGTCAAGGCCACACATTTCTCGGGAATGTAAAGTTCAAAATTCTGCCCTGGCAGCCTCAATGGTTTGGAACCACCATGTTAAATTATTTTAAACAAGCACACATTTTCTTGAGGACAAATTTAGAAACATAATAAAGGAAGACATGTCAAATCCAATTTATAGGTATTGAAAAAATAGAAGCAAATTATGTTGTAGGTAGGTGTACAAACCTAATTTCCCAAGAAAAACTAGAAATCATTTCCTTTATAAATACTAAAAATAAAAGCTTTTGAGCTGACTTTAAAAAATATTGTCACTGTTGAAAAAAATGTTTTGAGTTCAACCTTTATTATATGAAATTGCAGTGTAAGTTAAAATTCTTGCTTTCAGTTGGACCAAAAATATGACAGCAAGGCCCCAAACCATGTTGGCAGCTTATAATAGGTAGGATCACAGCAGCATTAATTTGTGAAAATCAGAGTGTCATAATACATTATTAATTATCTGTGTGTATATGCGGTGTCCTCCAAGGGGAATAGCTTTCAAAGAACAAATTAAGGAAATAAACGGTAGTGTTCTGAGAAGTAAGGCTAACTCAGTGAGTGCAGAGGCAGATGCAGCTGCCTTTAATGGTTGTGACTTTTGCCTTTTTCTGGGTGGTCATGTTAGACCCTCTAGGTTGACTAATGCCATTGGACCCATGGCCTTGCTATCAAAAGCTTTTTCTAAACAAAAAAAGCTTGTATAAAAATAAAATTGGCATTGGTGGAGCAAAGCTGCTATGGCTCCTGCTCGCAGTGGCTGCAGATGGAGCCAGGCTGCAGAGCAGTGCCAGGTACCTTTGGGTAAGTAGGTGCAGACAGGCCAGCAGGCGAGTGGCAGAGATCTACCCCAACATAACTTCTGCATGTAGCTGAAGGGGGCTGCCTGCTAATGTGAGGGCTAGTTGCTTTTATTGTTTTAGTGCAAATCAGGAAGCTCTAGGAGATCTCCTGGTTCCTGTTCCCCATAGGCACGAATGTAAGTTCTCCTGAATCCTTCAGACACAATCCTCAATTTGGCTCTGTTTCTGCCAGCCATGTAAACTGGATTCATGGGGTTTGTGACAGTAGTAAGAGTTCAGAATTGCTCTGTGTTTTACTTGAGGGAGTAAGATTAGGGAGGGAGGTTTGTCTAAAGGCAGAGGAAGGATTAATAGGTTTATTAATCCACAGATAATAGGCGATGACTGATGAATATACGCGCCTCAAGGTATAAAGCTCTGCTTCACACCTTGTAAATGACTCGGAGGCAGCCCCGAGGAGTGCCAAAGCAGAGCGCACTGTGACACTTAAAGGCGGGGAGCTGGGTCACCCCTTTCTCCTGTCTCCACGGTCAGCCGTGTGTAAATGCAACTGCCAAGGCGCATGTTGAGCCCTGAGGAACTCGCTGGCTTTGTAGCCGGTGCAGTAGCAAGGGAAGGGAAAGGGACAAACCAGCGACCAGAGCAGTGCCCGGGTGCAGAGCTCGTGTCTGCCCCTGCCCTGGGCTCCTCCACAGGGCCCCCCTGGGCCCTGGCTGGATCTTCAGTTAGGTCTAAAGAAGGCAATAAGGAAGGAAATGTAGACTCGAGAAACATTTTTTTTTTTCCCAAGGAAAAGTCCAGGCCTGATTTTGACACAAGTTAACACCTCTAAGGAAGAAATCAAACCTTAGAGCAACTTGTATGCAGTAGATCACTAGAAGGGGGAGCATAAATTGGAGGGCTGCACAGAAATTTCTGCATGAAAAGGCAAGGGCAGGGTACTAGCCACAGGAGGAAGGGCTGGTCCTCTCTGCTGCCTTTCCACCATGTACAGGAGCACAAGTGCTACTGCTGCCCTGGGAAGCTAGACAAGAAAAGCCCTTTGAAGCCCCTGAGCTGACTGTTTTGCTCTGGAGTGGCCACACTGCTTGCCCTGGGGCTGAGGAGCCAACCTGGAGACCGTCAGCTTTTCAGAGCATCCTCTGCTTTGTTCAAGGGCAACTACGGGAGATTCGGAGGGTGACAGCAGCAATAAGCAAGTGACTATTGTCTAGACTTCAGATAAAATCTACTCGAGAGTCAACAAATGTTGAATTTTGGTGCTGAGAGCTGTGTAAGTAGATGCTGTCTATCATTTTTCCTCTCTTTTCTCTTAAAGCAATATAGCTTTCTGACAAAGGCAATGTTTCTGTGAGAGTGCTTTTGGCTGGCTAACAGAAAGTGTTCATTCCCTTCTTCCCCAACGTCTCCGCTCATCCTTCTCTCCTCCCAAAAGGGAAGGCCTTCAATACCCAGAAAGAAACAGAAGTGAATTTGGGGGGGGGGGGTTGTGATAGTTTTCATGTATTTATTTGTTTTTTAAATGAAAGCCAAACAATATCATCCACCAAGGTCAAAGCAACAGAGCTTGCTGTAGAGGAGCTCTCTTCTTCTGACCTTAGTGACTCCAGTAAAAGGTTAACCAGTGGAACAGGACAAAGCTCCCTTGAGTTTCCAGATTGCTTTTAGGAGGTCCCTAATATATAAGCTTAAAAGGGGACATCAGACTGGTTCTGGTGTCAGTTAGTTGGGCCCCTAGAAAGAGCTCTTTCCGGCAAAAGAATGGCTGATAGGAGAGCATTTTGGGGTCAGTAGTGTTATTTTAATATTATTAATATTTTAGGAGATTGGAATATTTGCTATTGTCTGTTAGTGGCAGCAAGAGATGAAATTGAGTGAAATAACCATAACTGATTTGAGTACACTGGGGAACTGAGGCACTTGGCCCCAATGCCAAATTAGTCTTAGCATGAGTGTGTTTCTGTAACATACAAGGTTAACATGATGTCAGAAAAATGCTGTGGGTTTTTTTTTGTTTTGTTTTTTTGTTTTGTTTTCAAATACATCTTTTAATTACTAAAATTGGAGTTTCAAGTTTTTGGCTTCCTTGTTTTTTAAGCAAGCACTTGTAAGTGTAAGTTTAGTCATGGTAAGTGAGGGCAGCCAATAGAACAGATGTTATTGCCATAAACAGCAGGAAAAGTTCATTTCAGCAGAGCCTGGTAATGCACAGGAGCATTGACAGAAATACCCAGAATTTCTCTTGTGCCCAAATGAGTTCTAAATTTCTTGGATCCTTTGAGGAAAAAAAAAAAAAGAATTACGAACTGATGCATGCAGTTGGTGAGAATTTTGAATTGTGTGTTCTGATAGATGTAGCATGAAGGGCCTGCTTGTTTTTGCTCCATTACATTTGAGAAGGATCTTCCCCTTGACTTCTGTGGACTCTGGACATGGTCCCCACATCTGTGGTTAGCTGTGCTGGGGACAGCAAGTGAAAAAGAAGAGATTGTGCAAGATCTTCTCCATGTTTCTGGCCATGAGGATAGGAGGGATGTGGATTTGTTTGACTTGGTAGTCAAGTAGCCCGCTTATTTTGCTGTGGGGACATAGGCTGAACTTCCCTTAGGCCCAGAAATGATGCAACAGTTCTCCTAAAAATCCTGATGAAAGAATTAATTCACAGGCTCCCAGTTCATAAAGACAGCTATATTGAGCTGCTCTACAGGCTGTTTTATAATGGATCCAGGAAAACTTTGTTGTCCTTTCTGCTTCCCAGCAGGAGTTATGGGAAAACACTGGAGAATTAGTGGTACTCATCTAGTCACTACTGAAATGTCTGTCTCTACGCCTTGTTGGGCTGTCCAAGACAAGCTTACAAGCCCACCCATTTAAGCTAAGAATTCCACTTTTGTGTGAGGTGTGACTCAAGTTACAGCATGAGCTAACTGTGCAGTGGAGAAAAGTCTCTAAAAGGAATTTTCCTAAGGCCTTTCAGATCTGGGAGGAAATATTAGAAATAGGTCACTTCTTCCTTTCACAATGTAATGATGCTATTCAATTGAATTACTAGCCAAAGTTAGTTAGATGAAAAAGAAAATACAGCATAAAACAGTAATGTTTTGATAATTAATTCAATTTCACAACTGGAAAAATGATTGTAAAGCCATGAGTTTAGTTCATTGTTGTGCAAATAGACTTTGTGACAACTTCTGTTCATCCTTCACATATAGGAGTATCTGGAGTGTGTTCTGTAGAACTCCTGAACTTTTAGCAACATGAGATCTCCTTAAAGCAATCCATTAAATCTCAGCAGAGGAGCGAGAAGAGCCACTGTTTTCTGTGTGTATGAATTATGAGGTGTGTGGATTAGCACGGGGAATATTAACGAGGCTCTACTGTACTGCTTCACACAGTGTGTTAGTTATTCTGTCAATCTCGCTGCTGCAGGAGGTCACCAAGTCAAATGCTGTGAGCAGACTTAGAAATGGGATGGGTGACAACTTCTAGAATAAGAGCAGAAGTTTTCTTCACTTCTGAAGCGAATTGAATTGATTGATCCAGGGCATCAATGAACTGAATTGATTCTGGAAATGTATATATATATATACTTTTTTTTCCAAGGCAAGCACTTGCATCAGGGTGCTTCAGCACAGTCGCATTTCTCTGAGTATTGTTGCCAATGTGACAACCAGTTTCCAAATAGTTGGAGCAATTCTGAAGTCCCATGTGATGTCACCTGTAAAGATAGCCTGATATTCCCAAAGGCAGAGCTCCTGGTAGTTGCCACTGAATTAAAAGTGACAGAGGTGAAACACTACACTTTGAGGATTAAGGACACAACTTCAAGCTCCCTGACTCTGAAACATTTTCATGGAAGTCACTTAGTCTGAATGTTTGAGAATACTCCTGTAGACGGAGGCAAGCTTGTGAAGCAAATGAGATGAATGCCTAGCCATGTCAACAGGAGATATTCTTGAGAGCTGGGCTTCAGAGGCTGAGCCATTCTTTGCAAGAGCTTGCATGCATCTCTAGCAGCACAGTTCTTGCTCAATACACTTCCCTGACCTACTGTGAGCCGGCTTAATTGGGATCTGTATCAAATAACGAGTAACTGGCTGGGGGGGTGAGAGGGGAGAATAGTAAATGATTTGCCTTACAATTGAGTCATCTTTGTTTCATCTTCCCACAATTATTAGTTTGCTTACATTCCCCACATCCTTTGCATCACAGTTGTCCTCCTGCCTCCACTACTCATTCCCATATGTTTTACCTCTGGACTGGAAGTCCACTTTGTGTACAATTGGATTTCTTTTCCTTTTTTCCTTGCTCCCGGGAAAATGTTGTTCCTCTAATGAATTTGTTGATCCTTTTTCACTGCATGATATCATCTATTTCCAGATGTCTTTTTATGCGGATGTTGGTGATTCAGGCCTATTCTAACTGGCATCTCAGTTTTCCACACACAGAAAGGAGTGCGTGTTGGAAGGCATCATCCTCTGTTCAGAAGATTCAAATACTCTTTTGTGCTCTTGCCATTTGTTCTCCTATTGTTTAAGAAAGGAGTCTGACTCCTTTCTTAAAGATAACACCATAGCTATAGGCTTTACTTCATCAGTTCAGTGGAATATGGTGGTGAATCATGGGTGAAAGGCACAGAGGAAAATTCTGCAAACATGCAAAGCTTGGGGTATGACAGTCAGATATCACTGACTTACCTCTTCTCCTTCATGGTACTGCTATCAGTGCTGTTTGTGTCCTTGGAAAGAGATTAGCATGATGTTCCTCAAAGATAAAAATGGATTTAATGCATAGCTTCCCTTCACTGTTCATGCAGATTGCAGTTTGTAATTCTAGTATTATCTGTAACATACACCTAAAAAAACCCAAAACTCTCTGTGAAGAACTTTTCAATATACAAAGCAAATACAAGTCACTGATTTAAGTTTGAGATTTTTTTCCAATGTTTCTAAATTGCCATTCTATTTTGTTGTTGAGTATACTTCAGTTATTTCTCTGACTTCAGCTGAAGAACAGCTATTGTAGCAGTGCTGACAGAATGCTAGATCCAACTGTTAAACGCATAGCACTTTCCCTGAAAGAATGACTCTGCTAATTTTCATGTATCTCTTGTTAACGTGAAGAGTGAACTGCATATTTTGCAGTAGGAGTTGCAACTGAGATGAGGACCCAGTAAGCACTAAGTACTGGACATAAATAATGTAGGATAGGATGTGTTTCACCAGCATCTCAGTGGTGCCATTTGCAGTCAATGGAGAAGTGTGTTTGAGGTGGAACATTTTAGGCTTGTGTTCTGGGCTATGATAAATCATGGCCTTTTCTCTCCATTGACTGCAAAAGGAGTCTAGATGCCTTGCCCAGAGAGGAGTGGAGGAGATGGTCACAATGTAGACATTTACATTTGGACAAATCTGTCCCACCCTAAAGACAAAGCATGGGAAGAGAAATGGAGGAACAGAAAGAAAAGAGATTTTCTCAGGATTCACCCAGAACTAATCTTCTCCTGTTTTCAGGAGCTTATTCCTCCTGGAATTACACAAATACAAATCCTGGTCTTTAGGAGGAGGACTGGTGCAACTGTGTATATTTAGCTGGTAGGATTTAGGCTTCAAAGGCAAAATACTGATGGAAGGCATCACATAATATATGCAAAGATATGATATGTGGATGGGGTGATATGTGGGACTTCAGGTGCTAAACTTCAATCACTGATTCAAAAAACAGGCATTTCTAGACCTGTGCACCTGCTGGGCACTTCATTTTATTCTGTGTCTGTATTTTGGATCATATATTTCCCTGGGTATGTAATATTCCTTTCAAAACAGGAACAGCTATGCTGCTTTCTGATCAGTTGGGTACCCAGCTTTTATCTTGTTGCTGCTGCTGTGCTCCCTGCCCAAGCCTCACTTTTGTGCTCAGGGCTTCTTTTTGGCTAGTAGTAGCCTAACTTTGCTGTGGATTGTGTGGCCTCTTGAGGCACCCAGTTTTCACCTGTGTAAGTCTCCTTTCAGAGGCTTCCTCCTCTGACTGCAAAAGTAACTTGGAGGCCTGATTTTCTCTCATTTAAGTGTCCTGCTAGATCTGGGCATCTCTTATTTAGGCCATACCAAGTTTGAAAGCATCTAAGATGTTTCACAGGCCTTGAATGAGAGGTGTTGGCAATTTCTAACCACCCTGCTTGAAAACATCCAAAGTTACGCAGTTATTGTGCCTAGGACACACTGCAGGCATGACTGCATTTTTCAGAAGGTGTGTATCATACATGTGCTATCTCATGCAGCGTTTGCTGAAGAGGGTAAGGCATTTGTTTTCTGTTAATGCATTCCTAAATGGGCTAGATGTTCACCTGATATAAATTAAATTAGCTCTGTGAAAATCAATGGAGAGGTGCCAATTGACACTGGAAATATCTGTGCATTATTAATCAGGGATTAGATGTTCATAGAAACTTGATTCCTGAGCCAACTAATTGAGATATAAACCAGTACTGAGTGCAGTAGACCAGAAACATACACTGATGTGGAAAAGTCGTGTGAGTGTTGGCTATGATGGTCTCATTTCCAATGGCCAGGTGATACCTCCAGGCACAGAAGACTTTGGGTCAATGACCCACTGCAGGCAGCATCATGAGGTTAAACATTAAGGTTTGTCTATGCCTGGAAAATGACCCAAATAACTATTCCAGACTCTCTGTAATAGCTATTTCAGTGTGTTTCCAAGAGCAGGCTGCTTTGAAATGCTGATATTTGAAGCTGTTTATTTACAGTAAGAAAGAAAGATAGCAGCTTACTAGAAACTTGAAGGAATGGGGGGATGTTTGGTATTAAATAAAAGGCGTGAGGTGGCTTTCATTTTGTTATAGTGGCGGAGCATCACATTCACACAAAGGGCTAAGATGACACTGTGGCAGTGAGTTTCTGACTGACTGAAAGTTGGTGTCAGGGAACAAGGGTCTTCTAATACATAGAAGGCTGCTTCAAAAGAAGGGGGAAATTTCTGTCTCTTCTGTCCCTAGTGGGGTAGGACAATTAGTGATGAGATTAAATTGTCCCTTGAGAGGAATGCAAATCTAGAGCCTAGTCTCCGTATTTCCATTTCACCTGCCTAGTGGGGTATACTCTGCATCCTCAGGTGCTGCGCATCCAGGCTATGGAGGTGTCCTCCAAAGCACAGTATCAGATGTCCTGTATCAGTTCCCTTATTCCTTGCGATGTGTGTCCCACTGCTCATCTCTGTTTGTGGAAGGAGGTCCTGCTGCTGCCAGCTGGAGAGGCCTCTGCAGCTGCAGGAGCGCTGGCTGGCTGAGGGGACGGTGGGAGCACACAGCAGAGACGCTTTCGAGTGCGACATGGCTGCGAGCTGAGATGTGACACAGAGAACTTGGGTGGCCGTAGGGATGCCTGGGCGGCTGCTGTGATAAAGCTTCTAGGAATGACTGAATTGCTCCCCAGGGGCCCCGTGGGAAGGCAGCATGGATCCCAGCTGCTTGTGTGCTGCTCACAAGCAGACAAGGCCCATAGCCCTCGTACAGTTCTGCATTAAGAGCAGTCTGCGCGTGGTATGACCATCCAGGACATCGCACGGGCCAGTCTGCGGAAACTGAGGCCTATTTAACTTTTGGAGACCTGGGATGTATCATTTCAAAAAGACGTATCTTCTGGATGTATTCCCGGCAGTTTGAAACACTAATACTGACGGGCATCAGAGACCTGAATTTCCAGCAACACCCTCATTTCTGTCTCAAGGAGGGCTCCTAAAAGCTCAGTCTGGGTCTCCTTCCTAGCACAGGTGTGTTTACTGTGGTGTGTATGTGCACTTGCAGTTCTGCGATAAACACATGGTGAAACGGGCACCGTCGTTCCTTCAGCTCACTGGAGAGTGGGCCTGGGGCTGATATTCTCTGCATCCCCCACCAAATGCTTCACATGGTACCTAGAATCACAGGTTGGTTGGGGATAGTTTCCTGCTCTACAAGAAGCACGCTCCAAAAGAGTGTGTTTGCTGACATGAATCATTACAGGATGCCCTGTGGCTTCGTCATTGCCCATGAAGACTTTTGTGGTGACCTGGGAGGCCTGGGAAGGAAGGAGGAAGGAAGGATGGCCAGCCTAGTGCTTGAGGCCTCGTGTCAATACCTGCTGCGTGTCGCTGCGCTTGCCCCGTCCTCCCTCCATGGAGATCTGCCCTTTGGGGAGAAGGAGAGCGAGTGTTTGAGGGGCTCGAGCTAAGGTGAGTGCCCATGGTCGCAGGTACCGTAAGGAAGAGGGGCGCGAACGGACGATCACGGCTGTTGCTGCAAATCAGGCCTGTCACTTGGAATCCAGCACCAGCGAGGGCAAGCAGCTCTCGCTGCAGGCTGCCAGTGCCAAATGAGCTCCATAAAGCACCTGCAGATCCAAGCGTCAAGCAATTCTTCCACTATCTTGCCTAAAAACAAAAAGGGCCCTGCCCTTTGGCGGCCTGCGACCTTTTCCAGCTAACATAAACTAATTATATTTGCGGCGGGAGCGGCAGAAACCCTCTCGGCGGGGGCCGTCACCGGTGCTTGGTGCAGCGCGGTGGCTCCTCCATCAGCTCATAGCTCCGCAAAGGCCCCGCGCGCAAGTGCTTAAAGAGATACAAGAGGGGGCCGAGGCCCCGCGCAGCGCCCGCGGCCACAAGAGCCCCTTTGTTGGGCAGCACTTAGCAGCAATTACAGCCCGTCAAAACAGTTTTTGTTTTACGACAACGTGTTAATGGGCCCACGGTTGGGTGTGAGAAGTAACCCAAGCCACCGGCACTGAAGCGAGGTCAGAGGTTAATTGAGACTTTCTAACACAGCGCATGAGATTTTTGCAACCTTTTGCAGAGAGGGAAGTGGGGAACAAAAAGGAGATAATGTGATACAATTAGTTGGAAAGCAGGAGGGTCAAAATTCCCAGATGGAAAGGAAAACTGGCCAAGTGAATCAGGCCAGATGGGCCACCTGGACCATAACGAATGCCAGAAATAGCTTCAGTCCTTCGTCTGGTGGATGAGGCAGTAGGTGGTATGCCCGTCCTTCATAGTGGATTTTCAAAAAAGAAAAGAAAAAAGAAAAAAAAAAAAGGTCAACACTTTAAACGGCAGTAGCCTGTTGTAATTCCTGTTCAAAGTCTGTGATCATTAGTGCATCTTGTATTTTATTCTTTATTTTCCTTTTCCAAAATTGCCTCACATTAACGCCTCACAGCAGCTCCCTTTCAGGCGTGCTGGTGGCCATGGTTGCTGTTATGCTGCGTGTGCAGAATTCCCCGGCGAGTCGCTGTTCCTCTGTGCGCACTCTCCCCAGGTGCGCCCCTTTCCCCTGCGGGATCCCCCGGCGCGGCGGTGGGTATTAACCAGTGTGTTAACGCCTGGAGACCAGTGCCGCTCCGGGGGCCGTGAGGGCGTTGCAGTGTGCACGAGTTGGACCCTGGCTCGCCTCTAGCTGCGCTCCGTTGCCATGAGGCTCCCGCAGCTGGTGAACGCTGGCCGCAGCCAGCGACATATTTGGGCAGCGCTGGTGGCTCCATCCCGCGTGCACCGGCCTGCTCTGCGCTGAGTCTGCAGTGCCCTTTCTCACCTGTGCTTGGGCCTTTGCCACATCCTCTTTAGGGGGGAGACAGGTAAAACACAAAACGAAACCAAAGGAAAACCCTTGAATTTGCCTCCCAGCTTGCCCTGGAAATCAATTGCAGGGTGACTGGAAGTGCCAAGTTGTTTTTGGCACCTGCTCAGCTTATTTGTTTTCCTCGTGCCGGTGTGATTGGTTTCCTTCGCTTCCTCGAGACCCTACAAGCTTCCTGGATTGACGCTGACTCATCTGATACAGGTGCCTCTGGGCCGCAGCCGCGTGTTTGGGGAGAACGCACACAATTAGTGTGCTGTGTGGGAAATGGTGCCGCCTGTGCCTGTGACGCGTAGGTTCCTTCTCCTTGCTCGCTCGGCGGCCTGACCGTGTGGGACTCGGCAGCCCTCGGCTGCTGCGCTCACCTGCCAGCAGGCCGAGCCGGGCGGCTGACTAGAGCGAAGCCGCTGCTGGCCCTGTGGTACCTGGCCTGAGGTTAGCGGAGCCCAGCTGGGCCTCACTAACGAGCACCAGCCCAAGGGGAAGAGCTTTGGCAGGGAGACAGCGGCTCTCCGCACCCTGCAGAGCCTGGACTGCCAGCTCTGCCACAAACTAACGGGGCAGTGAGGTACCAAACCCGAGCCCAGCTTGGCTGATCTTGCCCCACACTCTTTCCATCTATCCTTCTCCCTCAAAAAAGGCCAAAGTCAGCGGAGGAAAAGAGTATAGGAGAAATGGGAATGGTAAAAAATCAATCAAAAGGACAAGTGAAAGGAACAGCTGAAGTGGGACAAAACCAGTTGCATTTCCTATCTGTGTGTTAGCTGTGTGCTGTTTTTACTTCCGTGCTCAGGCTGGCCTGGCAGGTGCTCTGAGAGGAAAAGGAAAAATGAGGAGATTTAAAGCAAAAAGTCCAGACGTTCTTCTGCAGGTGTGAATCAGAGAGGTGGTGGTGATGTGAACAAGCTTGGGTGTCCTCCAATGGAATCTCTGTGGGTAACCAGAACATTGCATTGGTTGTTTAAAATTACATGCAATGACCAGATGTCCCTAGGAAAGGGAGTCATACATAGGAAACATGGTGAAACCCTAAGATGTCACACAGGGCCACAAGCAGCCCTTTTAGCCTTGTGTTCACCTAGGATCCTTTCCTGTGCTGTTTGTATGTCCAGCATGTGCGAAAGTTAAAGATGCCACTTCCACAGTGGTGGTTTGTTGGTCGATTTCTGCTTTTTTTTCCCCTTCGCTTTGAAGAATCAGAGATTGGCTGCAGCTGGAGGTAGGATATTGGGTGACTGATGTGTACTAGTGTTCCTACTGCTTCTGAACAATCTTTCCCATGCCTACTTGGTGTGTCACTTCCATGCATCTGTGTGTGGTTGAAGAGGAACATCCTAGGTTAGGTTGCTAGGAACTTTTCTACTGTGCTTTTCCACAAATCTCTTAGATGTTCCTGTGGACTCAACTCCAGATTTGGTTGGTGTGGTGGGAAGTCTGCAGATGATTGAATTAACCCAACATTGTGAAACAGTGGCTGTATCTTCACCAGAAGCTAGGTCTGGCTTCTAGCTAACAGGTAGCTTGGTTTAAGCCACTTCTTCATGTGATTTCTGGCTGGTATGAATTGGTCAACTTAGTAAAATAATATAGAAAAAAGGAAACATCTTTGAGATATATTTCAATCATAGTTGGCACTGTAAATGGCACCAGTTTAAGGTACAGCTTCTGCAAGATATGCTAGAGCTTTGGCTGGCCACTGGAGTTAGGAGAAGCTGTGTTTGAACATGCTGGTGTGAAGAGATTTCAGATACTTTAAACAAGATTACAGAAACTATAATGTGGATTTCATGAGGGTCTGCCAAAAAGAATATCCACTCTTTGTGAGGGTCATACCTATTCACGTTCATTGTAATGGACTGCTTCAGCTGAAGACCATAAATAGCCTAGTCCCTGTATGTGTGAGTAAAAAGAGAAATATACTTCTGTCCTTTACTCAGCAAAGGAGAAGACATAAGCAGGTCCTGTTAACTGGTAACTTAAAGCCATAACTGGTATTAACTGGTATTTAACTGGTATTTAACTGGTATTAAAGCCATAGGATTTAGCTCACTTGTTGTCAGGAAGAGTTGAGAGTGTTGCTTGAGCAATAAACCACTTAAGGTAATAACTTCGGTTTGGAACAGAGCAATGAAATGGGACTCATGTTGGGTGTTAAATAGTAGCTCAGGATCTCCAACTATAAATTTCTGTTTCTAAAGTTTGGGAAACACACTATGGAATAAAAATAACATTACTTAGCTATAGAAATGCAGATTAATCAGAAGAAAATACTGTGTTTAAAGACAAGTATTTAGAAATTTTTCTACCTTCCTTGAATTGCCTGATTCTGGAATGAAGCTTTAAAGCAACTTGACTAGAGTTATTCGTATCTAGTGCTTAAGCTATTTTTTATCTAAATAGCTTTTTGAACCATTACTTCATTGACAACTTAAAAAATAAGATGAAATTTCAAAATTTAGAAAGGTTTTGATCAGCTGTAACAGGCCAAATGTAAGAAGGGGAGCAGATTCCAAAAGATAACTGTTATTGGTTTTTTCCTTTAATCTTTTTTTAAGTTGTTGCTTTTAGTTCATGTGGGAAATCCATGACTTTGTTCCCCCAAACCAGAGAGGTGATGGGTGCTTTTCTTGGTATAGCACAAGCTCATAGAGCCTTGTATGAAAGACAGCGTTGATATAGTTCTATACATGATACTGAGAGGTAA
The DNA here is from genome assembly GCF_059628265.1 of Tinamus guttatus. Lineage (NCBI taxonomy): Eukaryota > Metazoa > Chordata > Aves > Tinamiformes > Tinamidae > Tinamus > Tinamus guttatus. The sequence continues at coordinate 1,658,635 of NW_028288937.1, read as the reverse complement.
TATGACAGTAGTAACTAGTAAAATTAATTCCACCTTGTCATCTTTCCATGCCCTAGAAATAAAAGTTATATTTAAGGTATTCAGAAGCACTACAACATCCTGTAGTGTGATGACTAAATTTTAATTTTAAGAGAGATTATCCCAATGATGTCTCAGGCTTTGAATTCAAGAAGCAAAGATATGCCTGGAAAACAACACAGGAAATGTAATTTTAGTGGTTGTTGGGTAGTGAGGACAGAAACATTTTTTCTTTGATTGAATTACACCTTTCATTCAGAACAGCTGATCTGAATTTAGGTGCTTTGAAGAACTACACAGTATATCATCAGCAAACATTTGCATGAATTTCCACACTGATTATAGTGGGACAGATCACCAAAGGCTATGGTGAGCCTTAAAAGGAGAAGATAAAATGAGTCAACTTCACTTCCAAACTGAAAGGCCTGTGAGTGTGCATGTTAGTAACTTACCATGCTTACAGAGTGTTTTTGTATCCTTCTGAGTCTTCTGATACAAAAAAGTGAATAATTTTTATTGATGAAGCCTACAGACAATGAGGGATGGTATTAAAGATTCAGCATCTTTACAAGGCATAATAAAAAGTCTGGTAGTTTACTCCTAGCCACAGTGTGGCATGCCATGTCGGTGTGGAATTGTTGAGTTTATGTGACTTCTTCATGAGGTGAGCCAGAAGCTTGAGCTGTAGCTTGTGGGAACTTGAAGTAGACTCTGCTACCCTGCCCTGACAGCCTATATACTGCCCTTCGGCCAGCTCTACCCCATGGAAGGGCCTTTTCACATCTCGTATCTACAGTGTTGCTCACGTAGGGCCCCACTCTGCAAATACAGATCCAGCATAGCGATCGTCTGTGGAAAACTCTTACTTGAACCCTTGACAGCTGGGTGAAGTCTAAAGAGCAAGACAAGTCTGTTCTTTGAGAGGCAGGGGGGTTAAGTTTGCCACCCCAGTAAAGTCAGACAGCTGCACTGTTAAAAACTTGGGCAGACCTGACAGTCCGGCGCTTAGTTTGAGATGTTTCCAAACACACCATTCCCTGCCTGTTGCCTCAGAGGGAACAGATGGAAAGTGTTACCAGTAAAGCACGTTTTCATAGGCTTTCTGGTTCTCTTTAGCAAAAGCCGTACAAAAGTCTTCAGACAAATTAGTGCCTGAAGGTAGAGGAAGTCTTTAGTAGTCTTGGAGAACTGCTGACTCAGACCATTCTCAGAGCTGCATCCATGGGGACCTACTTTTCTGCCTTTGGCATTTCCAGCGCGGATGGTGATTCCTTCAGAATCAATTACATTATTCTCAAATGTCTTCTTAAGTTTAATGAGTCCAGTTAAATCCTAAGAGTTACCCATAAGCCATAGTTCAATGAATGGCAGGCGCAGGCAATGGAAATCAATGTAAGACCTAAGGAAAGATCATATCAAATAAGTCTAATCTCAGCTGGGACATGCACATATTTGCCCACATTAAAGCAACAAGTAAACCAAGACCCAATCTCAAATGAACCTAGAATCTGGCTATTTTCCTTTGCCTGTGGGAGGATGCTTTTGTGTGCATATTTGCGTGATTTGCAGGCTAATTTCTTTTTTTCTAGTGATTTAATTATTCAATATAGAGTAAATGGTAATTAAATCTACACCTGTTTTTAGAAGTATATCAGCTTCCTAGAAAACTCCTTAATCCTGCCTATGCCAATTTTCTCTGAGTAGGAATCAAGTCTAGTAAATTAAAAATATTTTTATGTCTGTAGGATTAGTTCATACAATTTTTCACTGATATTTTTCATTTGCTTGGGATATGAATTAATTGAGTGTAGCTGCTCAGATGAATGAATTCTTAGAGGATTTATCTTTACCGGTGTTGTTGGCAGAATAAGAAGGTCCCTTTTACTTTACCAAACATCATCTTTCCTGTTCCCTGGGGGAACTGGTCTTCTCAAGGTTGATCATGTCTATTCAGAGTGGCTTACTGGTGCTCTGGGCTGCAGGTTTGTCATGGCAAATAGAAATGGATATGGAAACAAGGCCAGGTTGATAACATCTCTGTCACAACCTGCTTTTTGTTTTTGAGGTAGTTTAAAGCCCATGGATGTTGTGAGAATGATCTCAGTGGGATTGTTGAGGCTTTGGAACAAACTAAAGGGCACAGCAGGAAGAACAAACAGAATATTCTTACCTGTTTCAAAAGGAAAACCATTGTCTCAGGTTTTGAGGGGTCAAATTCTGCTTGACATTTGGGCAGGTGGGCCCGCATTGCCCCTTGGCTCCTGCTGTCCTCCATCACCTGCATTGATCTGCCACATGTGTCCGGGAGGAGGGAAAAGGCGTGCTCCGTGCGGGTCTGAGGCAGCAATCTGCCGTGGATTTGTGAAGTCCTAGCCTGGGCCATCTGGGACACAAATATTCTACCTCAGGGCTGAAAGGAATTCAGATCTTGATTTGTTCCTACGTGCAAAATCCAGCTTGCAGCTGCAATACTCTGCATCCAGAAGATTCAAAACCAGGCTTTGCATGCTCAGAACATCATTTTAAAACAACAATAATAATTATTTTAAAATGAGATTTTTTTTTCAAACTGGGAAAATACTTAGTTTTCCATTAATCGCTTGGCCAGTGTGGTTTTCAAGAAAGAAAGCTGTTTTTAAGTCACATGAGAAGGAAAAGAAGAAAATGTCTGGAAACTCATAATTGATTCTTTGTATGTTCTATAAAAGTCAAATATAGCTGAACTAAATTTCTGAAAAACTGTTAAAAAATTTGTTTCCAGGTTTAAATTGTCTCTGCCAAATTTCAGCTCAGAATGAACTTTTATCCTGACATTGATTTAGAAAAACACTTAAGCAGATGTATTAATTTAAGTTTTGATGTCATGGGGACTGTGCGTATGCTGAAAATCAAGTAAATTTTTAAGTCTTTTGCTATGATAAGAAAAGGGAAGTGTTTCATGCTGAAAAGGAGATTCTTTTGGCTATCCTGATTTTCCGTTCCTTCTGTACAGCTGTTGCCAGCAGGGTAGTAGGCAGGCAGACCAGTATCATTGACCGTGATGGAGGAAAATCATCTGGTCACCTGTCTCCCCAGAGAAACTGCTCCTTACTTCTGCACTGAAAAGGCAGGGGCTGCTCACAGATAGCCCTCAATGCAAAAAGCCAATTTGCTTCTGTGCCGGTGTGTTACTTTCGTATGTATTGCCTTTTTAATTAGAAAGTAATACACAGCGTTAATTATTTTTGTGTTCACACATGCCATGACATCATCACTTTATGGAGCAATATGCATGTTTCTGGTGCTTTTGTCTTCCAAGAGGAGACTCCTCCAGCGCACCGATCCTTCTTGGCTCTGAGCTAAGCGTTTGACCTGGTGCATAACTGACGCAGTTCCTCGTGCCCATGGCTGCACAAAGGCTTCCCGTCATAGGATGCCACCTTCTGCCTCCACATTGCCACTCCTGACATGAACTCGAAATTCAGAGCTGCTGGTGCGAGAGCTGGGTCAGACTTGGTGTATTTACTCAGACTGACAAAACCCAGCATCTCACGAATAGTTTTTCTGTTGGTCTTTTCTTTTTCCCTTGGTCAGCTCGGTGACTTCGGTTGAATTTTAGCTCTGCTGGCCCCTGAAACATCTCCAGATAATGTTGACTTTCAGCAATACCATCTGGACTTCATTTGAATCTAAAGTCAGGATGGAAAATTCTGAGTGACTCTCAGACCCAAATGCCAAGGCTGGAAAAGCAGAACCCACCGCGCTTAGGGTGCTTGTGAGCACTTCAGTTGCTCTCTCACTGGTGAGAAACCACCCACAGATCCCTAAGTGTTTTTTGTTTCTTTTTTCCCCAGGATAACCAGAAAGGCATGTGTGGACTATCCTTATAACAGACCAGCTGGCAGAAATAAATTGTATGTGTTTAGCAAACTGTATTTTGAAATCAGGCGTAATGTATTTTTAAAACTCCCGCTTGAATTTCTCGCTAAAATCAGCAATAAGAGCACGCACTTATTTTTTGATGCTCTTCTATTTGCAGCTACAGGTAGACAGTGTTTGTATTTTAGTTCTGGTAATTTAAAAACAAACAAAAGGGTGAGCAACGGTGTTGCAAAACGCCGTGAACAACTTCTTCCGAGGAGGAGGAGGAGGGCCCTTTCCGGAGGGGCTGCCGCTTTCCCGGCTGGCTTGGAAAGGAAGCGTGACCCGATGCTTGCGGCGAGGCAGGTCCTACGTGATTGCTGCCAGCGCTGGCAGCTTTCTGCACACTCCTTACGTGTGGTTGTGTGTGGAGGCGGGGGAGCCTCCAGAGGTTGGGGAGGCTCCGTTCGGTAATTGCAAAGGTGTCTGAAAGGCGCGTGCTTATCTGAGGCTCGGCAAGATCTCAAGCTGTCCGGGAGGCTCTTGGGCAGAGGCTCTTCCTCCCCCTATGTCCCTTAGCTGTGCCCGAAGCTCTCGAGAGCGCCTAGGGACAGCGGGATGGCTTTGGGGAGGGTTTGCAGCACATGGCAGGAGCAGGAGATCTCTGAGGTGGCTCCTTCCTGGCGTGGTTGTTGCAGACCACTAAACCAGGTCTCAGCTGCCTTGGCGCAGGTGGCAGCTCGGAAAGGACAGAAGTAGGTCTCCTTACCTATATGTTTACAGGGAAGGGAGGCAGTTAGGATGAGGAGCCCCCCCTGGTTGGGGCTCCGCACACAGGCACCTGCAGGAGGGTCTCCCCGTGCTCCTGCGGGAGCCACGCCGGGGCTGCGCTGAAGAGCACGGCAGGGCCGCGTTCGTGCACCGCATTGTCCTCACCGGCAGGGACATGCAGGCTGTGTCCGGGTGGCTGCTTGCATACAGGCACCTAAACCCTGCCCGTGTGCCACCGCTCTTGTCTTTCCTGGGTAGGTGCCCAAGAGGCACCCTGGCCACCCCTGCAGGCCACAGGAGCTTGTGGCAGTGTCAGGGCACTGAAGGCTCTTGTCAATCTGCCCGTAGTCACTGCTTCAGCCAGGGGCGGGAACAGCCCGAGGGGAATTTTCAGTGAGCGAGTGAAATGAAGGGGGTAGTTAAAGCCTGGCTGACCTGCACATAAGTTTCTTTTGGTGAAAAATTAATTATGTTTCTGTTCATTAGTATTAGCAGAGCATTTTGGAGAGATATCTATTCCCATGAGTTCTTTTCAGTGATACAAATTTGGCTATATTGTGCATGTTACTGCTTTCAAACACAGATCACGTTGGTGTCCTGGTTTCTGTAAGTTCAGCCTGACATGCCTTGCCCGGTGCTTGGTTATTCGGGAAGGCTCCAACGTTTTACTTTGATATTTGCTGTTTATGATTATTATTATAAACATACTCATGTTCCAGCAGGAGTCGGAGGGCACAGCTAAAACCGAGGATCCCGTTGTGTACACTTAGTGACATCCAGACCTGCTTCACAAACGTGCAATCAGATATATCAGAGAGAGACAAGAGGGGCGTCAGTCAGAGCCTTGGGCCGGGAGCCATGCAGTGAGTGCGGTGGGGATGGTGCTTGTTTGGCTCAGGACCCTGCTGCAGAGCTCTGCAGTAAAGTCACATTTCACAGGACCATCCTTTTTTGTAGACGTGCCAAGTATTAAGGAAGAACATCAGGGTAGTAAGTGTCAGTGCTGGCACCTGTTTGTCCACCACACAAATAATCCTGGTGTTTCCTAAGGAAAATGCAGAAGTAGCCAGAAATGGGTGTTTCCCTCTCTTTCGCTTTTATATCGGAGCAGAATAACTCTTCAGTATCTTTTATCTACATGGTACAGGTTAAAATAACACCACTGCAGCCAGAAAGTTTTCTGTTAGTTTGTGAGGAATATTTCAGGAACAACATAACAAAAATTTATCTGTTTATTTTGAACTGATCCCATTGTTTCTGTGTACTGCTGTGCAGAGTAAATATTACCCAAGAATGTGAATATTAGTTATTTCCCTGGAGAAGAAACTTTCCAACTGTTAGAAAACTTTCCTGGTTGATTCATACAGTTTATCATCTTACTCTTTCCCCACCAACCTTCACGTAATAACTACCTATAGTAACTTTAGCTGTGTCTAGCGTTTTGATGTATTTTCTAGTGTCACACTGACTGTTGATCTGTGGTATGGCCAAGGACTGTTTCCCCTTCGCTTCTACTTGAGTGAGGGAGGTCAAAACAAAGTCTAATCCCAATTGTAGCCACAAAATCTGAAGTCATCTCATACGCTTGGTGGAATTATGCCAGCAGCACATTGTGTAACAGCTGACCAGATCCTGACCAGGAGTCTGTCTACGGATGAATTGTTGTTTCAGAGTTCCTGGAGATTCATCTGTAATGCCTCTGGGCTTCATGATGTTGGCAGAATCGCATGAAATCTACTCAACTAATACCTCTTTTCTCCTTGACCGATGTGTGATTTTGCAGCAGGATTTGTGGGGAGCATGTTTTCCTGTGCTCATTTAGTGCATTGTAGGAAGATGAAGGAGTTGAGGACTAAGGTGCGCATTCTTGGTTGCTTAGGGCACTGGGTGACATCGGACACGTACCAACAGAGTCTGCTCTTAAAGTAAAAAAAAAAAAAATCTGACATTTGCATGACCCAACACAATAGCATGCAGGACGGCAGTGGCAAAGGAAGTGAGTCAGCGTCTCAGGGAACAACGAACCAGACAGTGGTTCGGCACCATGGGAACGGTACACTCGAGGATGTCATCTGCAGAAACACCTCATTAAGTAGACCACCAGAGAACGATGACGGCAAAGGTAGTATTTTCAATTGTCTAGAGGATCTGGGAACACAGTTCTCACAACAAACCTTCTAACGCTTAGTTATGGGAAAGGAGTATCTTGATCAACATTTTGCCTTAGAACAGGATTTTCAATCAGTTCTCTTCTTGATCAGATTGCTTGCTTTCCGGCTCCAAAAGGCCTTCTTGATCTGGTGTCTCAAAGAGTCTCTGCCACTGGAATAAATGCCGTCTAGGAAGACTCTGCCTCCTGCTTGGGATTTGCCATGGCACCACTGTGAATTCAGATCACAAGCCCTAGTGAAGGCGCAAGAGTAGCTGTTGCTCAACGCTGCTGCACAGGACAAGACATTGGTCTCAGTCCAGGCCTGATGTAAGCAAGTCTTGCACGGCTCGCAGTATTGTTGAATTTGGCCCATTCTTCTTATTCAGGAGTGGATTGTGCTGCCTACTTGGCTGTCCCAGGCCTTCGTGCTGAGCCAAAGGAGTCTAAGACTATTTGTGGAATCTCACAGTGAAATCCTGGCCCTCTTCAACTCAGTGGGCATTTTGGTGTTGACTTCAGCAAGGCGAGAATTTCACCCTGAGTATCCCAGATGTCATGAATACTTTTTTTTTTTTTTTTAATTCTCTGTGGAAGATGTTAGATGCTGTTTTCCTTAGCTCTGCTTCTCTGCTAGGATGTAAGGACTTGCTTGGATTATTTTAATTGGCAAATACATTTTCCAGTGTCTGTAGCAGAAATAGTTCTGTCCATGAAGTGCCAGCCTAAGTAGCTCCTGTTAAGTAGCCCCTCTGCAATCCTGCAGTTAACACCAGTTGCTACTGCCAGACCCCTCTGCATGGGTTGTACAAAGGCCAAGGTTTTGGTGGCTGCTGTTGTTCTACTGGAGTTTGTATTCCTGGAGGTGAAGTCTGTGTCTTGGGTGAAAAGCAGCAGAAGTGAAATCCTGTCCCCAGGGCAGGTGAATGCAAAACTTCCATGGGTTGTGGCAGGATAAGAATTTCACTTGAGAAGTCTGAAGAGAGCAAACAGATGATACTACAGGCCCAGCACTTGCTAAGCCTTGACACTGCCTCCTGTGGTGTTGAGTCATTGGGATGAGTGTGTGGTTTCCAGCAGACAGTGCTGAGAGCTCCATGAAGCATTTCCATGCCGAAGACAGGGTGGGAAGGATGACACAGTCTCAGGAGCAGGTGAACTGGGTGCAGTTGTGCTTGGTTTTAGGAGAGTTGCATTCAATCCTTGCTATCACTGGACCTAGGGCAGCCACTCCAGATCAGTTTTAAAGGTAAATGTGTCTCCAGGGACACTTCAGAAGTGCATTAGAGTACCAGCGCTTGTTAAAATGCAAATTAGAACTCGACACTCTTGAAAATTCTTCAAGAAGTCTATTTGCTTCCTAAAGTATTTAAATACCTTTGTAAATGCCTTAATAAATACTTTTATGTTACATACCTTAATATCTCCATAGACCTAGTTTCTTAACCTCTAGTTCCATGTCTCTGGCCTGGAGAGGATCATTCCCTTCTCTCATCCCATGTTGGCCTCTCTGTGCTGCACAATAACATGGCCCAAAGACCCTCCTGTGGCTCTGAAGGCCGGACGCTTTCCCACAGTGGCTCGTGTCCATGGAGCTGCCTTCCCATATCAGAAACCCCGTGCTGGCTCAGGTCTATGGTGCTGAGAGTAGTCACTAGCCTGTGGTGTTGTCGTTGTCAGGAAGACCACGAGGTGGCATGACCAGGACTGTGACCCCAAGCGTAATAGCACATGGATGTGTGTCTGCCACAGCCCTTTGGTCCTCTTGGCCTCCGAGTGCTGTGTGAACCCCGTGTAGAAGGACTGTGTGTATGTGCAGAGGAGAAGGGAGAGCCACTCTCTCAGGAGAAAGGGGTCGTCAGCTGCTGTGCTAGACCATGATTCATATTCTTACATGTATGCGAATGCAGGTGCAGTATGGAAAAAAATACTTGGATGTGAGAGTTTCCCATTTTTTTTTTCCTCTTTGGAGCACAAATCTCCTTGCTCCTTAAAGCTCACAGATTATACTGTATAAAAAGTGATGCTGGCAACACTGACTTTCTGATGGGTGAGGTTTAATTGTAAAGTCCTTTTCCTAAAGTCCCTTTCTTCACCTGAATATGCAATCCATTTAGCAGCCTTTTGGAATTTCTAGCTGGACATCAGGGTGGTCTTTTAAACAGTTTTAAGAGTCTGTGTGGTAGTTACTGCATCCTATTCTATAAATGTTCACCTGGTATCATACTGCTATTATTATGATTTTAATCGTTAGCTAACGGTGCTCATTCCACAAGGTTTTGTGTGCCCAGTTTCCAGATGAACTACAGGTTCCTTTCCTATTTGGTAATGTTTTGTAACAGTTAATCTTATTTTTTTAAACATCAGCACCTGTTCCGTGACAGCTTCCCTTATCCCTCCCCCCAGTTTCTGACACAAGTAATTTATTTATCAAGGTTTTATTGTGTTTTGTAGCTGTACTTACCTTTGAAAATTTGTTGGAGAGGATCTAAATAAATCAATAGTTCACTCAGCAACACCATTAATGTGGTTAATAAAACAAACTTTATGAATTTGTCACAAACCTTGAAAGTGCTGCCAAAGCCTTTTAAATCCAAAGTACTACTTTTCTTGCACACTCCCCTCGCACCATGCTGGTCACGTTTTCTGTTTCTGCACCAGGGTGGCTACAACACCAAACCAGGTTTTAATTCTTCAAAATATGGTAAATATACAATGTTTTCAAAAGTAAGCCCCAGGTCTGCTGCCCAGATGGCAACGTCCTGTAAAACCTGCCAAGCTCAGGTTCTGTAAAACAATTTATAGTCTTTAATTGAACTGGTGTGGAGTTAAGGACTGGAATTAAGTCAGTAAGCTTAAAAAAATAGCCCATTTTATTGCTTTTAACAAAAAGGAAAGTAAAATTTTAGGTGTACAAACATTGTACTCTTTTTATGCTGCAAGTAATAACAGGGAGCCCAAACCGGTCCAGGTTTGGTTCCTGCCCAAGGAAGTGCCTTTATGGAAGTATGAGGGAAGGGAGATCCTTTGCCAAGTGAGTTGTGTCTGTGCTGCAGAGGACACTGGGTTGAGTCAGCTTGGTTAAAACCTAAAGGTCACAAGGCTAAATAAATCAGAGATACGTTACCATTACAGAAAGTGAGTGTGCTGAAGGCTCCTTGTAATAATGAGTTGATTAGGAAATCACATTTGCAATCACAATTAAAAATGCAAATCAGAGGCTGGAGCTGGGCAAGTCAACTTGTTTTTCACCTTAAATGTTGAGTTGGAAACAACTTATTTGGTTGGTCATCTTTGGTTGTCTGCAGGATCTTGCAGACACCAAGGCCTCCATAAATGTGTGTGTGCCCTTCAACTGGAGCAGACAGAGGTTTTCATGAGCAATTCCTATCTTCTGTGCTCAACCCAAGCAGTCGGGTTTAGAGTAGAGCCCTAATTGGCAATGGAAGGTCTTGGCGATGAAATTCTGTATTTCAGGGCAATAAAGCAACCTCTGTGTGGCTGTTCCTGCTTGCCCTTGCCTGAGGGGTGTCCTCTGCCAGTCCAAGCTTTCTGCACGGCTAACTTCCAGCTTCTCCTCCCAGCCATGGGGACTGCCCTGTAGTTGGCAGAGCCTCATGTGCAGAGAGGAGTGTGAAGCTCTACCTGGCTCCTCCAGTCCTGGGGCCCATTCTGGAAGTGCCTCCAGCGCTGCGTGCTGCTGTAGAGCACTTTAATAACAGTCTTTCCACTGGTTTCAGCAGGAGCTGCACCGCGCTCACAGGCTGCGGAAGCAGCCCCATAAAGCCCATGGCAAAATCTCAGGTGCAGACAGTCAAAACCATTAATAAGAAGCAACTTACATTGCAGCTATGGAGGGGAATGGGGGCAGTCTGCAGAACTCCCTTCAAGGCTGTTAATATCTGAATAGCTCCAGTGTTATCTCTTTCCAGTGCTCCATGCCTGATCCATTAGACTTTTATGTCTTTCCACTGAACAGCCAGCTGATCATAACCAATAGGATTTTGTTTTAATTTCCCAATGGGGTTTTTGTTTTTCTTGAAAAATAACTGAGACCAGAAGTATTTTCCAGCTGGAAAATGAAGCCTGTCAGTTGGAAATTCTGACTAGATCTAGTTAGACACCTGTATAATACTTTGGATGTATTATGTGGCTGGAAAGGAGCGTAAGGGTGCAAGGAAAATGGAAGGGGCAGGAGAAGAGCTTAAGGAGACCATTAGGCTTATAACTGTTTTATATTTTTCCCTGGTCTAAGCAAAACTTAGCGTTCAGCCAAAAAAAAGGTCAGGAGAAAATAATATTGAACCAAATACCTTGGAATATTGGGTGACAGGGTTGTTGCTGCTGAATCATAGAGTGTGCTGATGCTGTGCTGCAACCGGTGGCATCTGCGTGGAGCCAGGGCTGTCAGCACAGGACAGGATGGCTTCAGTACAAGCCAGGTGGATTTACATGTTGTAGGGTGTTTCAGCTAACTGACAGCCTGTATTAGCTGAGTTACTTGGGCTAGTTATTTGGGATAGCAGAAGGGACAAGGGCATATGGCAGAAAGTCTTGGTTATTTTGCCTCTTAGTCCACCGCCTCTTTCTCACTTCTCTCTAGTGGGCCATATCCAAGCGTATTGCTGTCTCCCCTGGCTCGCAGTCGCTGTACATGGAGGCTGAATGTAGCCAGTCTAAATTCATTTTGATACTCGTGCTCTTTTTTTGTTAATTGGGTAAGAAATAGTAAGATAGCTTAAAAGGCTCGGAGTGTCTCAGTATAACTGTTTCAGTATTCAGTTTCTAGAAGTTGGGAAAGATGGAAGAGGGCAAACAAAAAATAGACCTCAGACTCCCTCCAAGTTCCATGAGAAAATAAAGCAAGAACTTTGTAAAAATGGTCATAGTGAAATACAAACTATATAAAACCTATTCAAGCACTCATGTTGGTCATAAATGTTAAACTGTGACTAAATGTGTTACCCGCTCTGTTAAGTTTCCCAAAGATATTTAGGAAACCTGGAGCTTTCCTGCAGTGGTGGTGCAGGGAAATGCAAAATTCAGCTTTGCCAGTTTTACTTCTCTGTGACTTTTATTAGTTTCAGTATTTGTTTGAATCTGAAATGTGAAGAGAATTGGGGGATTCAAAAGCACTGTGGATTGAAACTGAAGAAAATATTTGTACAGCCTGCTGTGACCTGAAATCCCTAAGCTTTGCACAGCTGTAGAAAGAAATCCGTTTTGGAGTCTATTATGTTCAGACATGAATATAAAACACGACCTCTCAGTGCATGTCCCAAGAATGAGGAATTAGGCATTTAGGGAATGCGTTCCCAGCAAATATTATTTATACCTTAATTCATCAAGCGAGTGAAAGTAAATTAAAATCTGGGCAGGGATTTTTGTCAATTTGTACTCAGCTAATATGGTTGTGATGTATTAGAGGCACAGTATGGAAGGCGGAAAGAGGATTTCTGCAGGCCTGGCTCTGCTGCTCGGAGCAGGACTGGGTCTTCCAGCCCGTGCCTAGTGCTCTGAGCCTCCAGCTGCAGCTGGGGCCTCGCACGGAAAGTTGTCTTTGTCCACATCCAAGATAAAGCTAAAAATAATTGTACCTCCATGATGAACTATGAAATAGTTATAAAACATTCTAAATTATAGCAAAAACAGCATGAGTCTAGAGATTAACTGCAATGCCAAGACCTAAAACCATTGGAATCATCTAGAAAGAAAATCCTGCTTTAACTTGTTATTTCCATGGCTTAAAAATATGCCTTCTCACCGCTGAGCCTTTGGTGTTGGTGGTCGCATTGCGTCCTGTTGTTAGCACCTGGAACCCAGCTGAGAAAATCCCCTTCTTGGCCTGTAGCAGCTAACGCTTTGCATCAGCGGGTCGCTGCCAAATTACATGGAAAGCGTTCGCTTGCCAGGTCACTAGAAATTAGATTAATTGTAGCACAGAAACCACAGGGAGGGGAAGCAAGCAGTGCCATGCCGCTAAATATCGCTGTACACCTGGACTGTACAACAGGAAAGTGCACCTGAAATAGAAACGCCGCACACACAAGTATTTCCACCGTGTCCGTGGCTCCTTGGTGCTGGCAGTATGGGATTAATCAGCACGCTGGGAGAGCAGCCACAGTGGCCGCGGGGCAACCGTGGCCAAAAGCGGGTGTGATTGATAGAAGCAGATACTAATCAGGGTCCTGTGGGAATGGCCTTGCACCTCACTTGCTCCGTGTTGCCGTCTCGCACAGCTCGGCAGGAGACAGACGGGATTTTCCAGCAGGGACATCTGAAAGCAGGAGAGGAGAGAGTGGCCCACCTGGGCACACGGTCTCAGCTGCGCTTTGTCAAGGTAAATTGACCCTGCCAGCAGCAGCAGCAGGTTTTGCTCTCCAGGCACATTGCTTCCATACCTTTTTCCCAGGAGCAAGGTTTTTGGTGCAGGAAAGAACAATAATTGGAGATTCCCACAGCAGAAGTTCTTTGGAGCAGGGTGAGGGTACTTTTTTTCAGGTTCAGATCTGCTTCCTACCAGGAGAGCAATGCAGATGTGCCTGAGAGCCCCCACCTGCTGTGGTTTAGTTATAATGCAAACTTTGGAAGCTTTGGAGGCCAAAGTTGGGCCACAAATTAGAGAGTCGAGGATAGGGGAGTGAGAACTACGTGCTAGCAGACTTTTCTTTGAGTCCACTGGCTTTCAGCTTGCATGCCTCAGCAGACCTTCACTAGTGAGGTACAGAAAACAAGATTCAGAACAGTTTCCTTTTTTTTTAAACTCTCTTCTACTTTCACTTCATATGTGATAATGCAAAATTTTCTTGGGGCTTCAGTGTTTATACAATTCTTAGTAGGGATAGTTAATACAATGGAGTAGACTTACAGAAAAAAGTGCTCCATTGCAGCACATTTTCTCATGTGGAGGATGAGCCATGTGTGGATTTTTCAATGACTTTGGTCATTTCCTGTGTGCTAGGAATGTTTGTTTGGTTCTCCGGAGTACTCAGTCTACCGCTCTAAGCTTTTGCATTGATTTTACCAGGAGTAAGTCTGCTGAAGCCCACATGGTGCCTTGTGGGCTCTCCCTGTGAAAGGCCAGAGAGGTGAGGCCAGATACTCTGCTGAGTGCACTTGATCGGAGGCAGGAGACTCTTCTCCACTGTGTCATTCACTGCTAGACAGCATGGGCAAGTCACTACCTTCTAATGCATTTTGATGACTAAAATGATGCCAAGATGACTTACTTTCTCATCAGATAGTCTTCTGAGATCTGCAAATAGAAAATGTAACACACAGCATGAGGCTAGTTTTCATTTTTTGTAACATGGCGGTATTTCCACCAAGGGGACACTAATTTAAACATCTGACATAGGGAGATAAAGAACAGTGAACAATATTGGCAAGTAATGAGTATTTCATGTACAGATACCTTATCTGTAATCACATATGGACATTTGTCTGAAAAGGGGTGTTTAATATGTATTCCAACAAACAAAACATCGTAACTAATAATGCCAGCATGTAGTGAATAAAAAAAAAAAAAGGAGAGAAAGTGCTTGGAACACAGATAAATATTAAATTATTTGTAAACAATTACATCACTCCTGTGTGATGTCTAGCCAAATTCTCATGTGTTGTCCTTCTCCACATTGGGAATTCAGCTTGAGCAAGAACTTGAATATTTAGCTTACACAAGTCTTCCCTCAGATAGTGCAAATGAAAATCTTCAGACTTAGCAAAGAACAATTTTGGAAAAGTCTTCATTGATCATGACAGACTTACTTAATATAATTGTTTCACAAGCCACAAAGGATAAAGTTTTGGATAGAAGTTTTGGTCCCAGGCCCAGAACAGCAAGTCAGTCATTACCCTGGGCTTTATCTGAGGAAGATAATCAAAGTAGTTCAGTGACAGGATTTATTTATTTATTTAATTTTATCTGCTTACAGTATGGTTTGCTTGAGAACACAGACTTCATTTAACCTATGTGTATCTCTAAAGAAGCCAACCTGCTTTCTGTTGACTTTGGCCATGAGCAGTATCTGTGTAGCAATCTCTCTAAGTCCTGTCTTGCGCAGCTGTGGAAAATCCCTCAAGGTTAGCAGCTTTCACATGCAGAGTTGCTTAGAGGGTATAGGATGCCTTTGCAAAAACAAATGGTTGTCCAAGAGCAGACAGCATATGAGTATCATGTTAGAGCTGAGATGGGAGGAGATGGGAAGAGAGGAGGCTTCTTCAAATGGAACCATTATATTCTTCCCTATTTTCCCCAGAAAGTATTTCCTGTGCTATAAAAAGCAAGGATGACCAAAACCTGTAACAGAACAGGTCCTGCTAGGAAATTCGTGCTACCCCATCAACACTGTTCAGCAGTTTAATTCAGCACATGCTTATCCTTTTTTGACATCAGTTTCTGATTCAGAAAGCGTTTGAATCACATGCCTGATTTCCAGCATGTGAGAAGTCCCATTGACTTCAGTTTGCAATACAGGAGCAGTAACTGTCGTAGTGATGATGATGATGACACATTCTGACTCCTAGACCTTCCTTGATAGTCTAATGTCCCCAAATATATTTTAGCACATAAACAGCTTCCTTCTTCCAAAAAAAAAAAAAAAAGCTGATTTGTTGCTTCTAATTATAACCATAGTTTGTTATTCAAAACTTTTCTTAGTCTAATAATTTAAAGATCTATCCAGTCACCTCTTGCTTCCTATTAAAAGCAGTCTCCAAATGCCAGCTGTGTGTGCACCTCTTCCACTTCCTGTAGGTATCCTCCAAATCTTCAGTGCAAGTGAACACAGGCTGTTTCACTAAGCCCAGGCTTAAGTTTGGTCCTTTAGGTTTTTATTTTTATTTTTTCCTGAGGATGAATGTGTCCTCATGGCTCCTGTGTAACAGATGATGCTTCTGTATTATTGGAGGACATGAAAAATTAAAGCATGCATCAAGTCTAACTATTATAGGTTTAGAAAAGGAGCATTTTGTGACTGAGTATTTTTTTGAAGTGAAACACAGAAAATGCATGTGCAATAGACTCTGGCAAATAAGTTCAAAACTTCATAATTAACTGTCTGTCAAAATTTTGGAAGCAAAACACAGGAGGTGGTTAGGAAATCAAAGTATGATGTGTTTTTAATCACAAAACACAAGGAAATTTTTTAAAAAATTATGAGTAATAAATCTATATTGTTGGTACCAAATGGCTCCCTTTGCAGTCCTTTAATGTAACACCTGCGCTTCCTCCCTGTGAATAACGACCCCTTTTTTGACTGCCCGAGGAGCAGCTCGGAGTAGGTTTGCAGGCTCAGGAGAACAAAGCCAGGTTCCCAGCCTGGGCTCCGCCTGCGCTTCGGGATTCCATTTACAGTCTGTTTGGTTTGTAATTCAAATCGCTCCAGACCTGAGTTAATGTTTAGACCACAGCCACCTGAAATTTGCTTCGGGGCTGAAGCCCAGCCAGATTGCAAATGGAGGAAACACTTGAGGTTTGCTAAATGCAGTTAATAGGGGATTAGAGGCTGTGTTTTTTATGGTAGCACAGGGAGGTCTGTAATAGAGAAATATGAAAATGCAAATACGCATTTTCAGCCATGCTGAGGAGGAGGCAACTGATTACATTCCAGCCATTTAATAGCCATTTTTCCGTTTGTCAAACAACAGAAAAACTGAGAAAGGAGTTAACAAGGTTCTGGTTTAGTGTCTGATGAGGGATGTCCCACTACATCTGTGCTGGGGATGGCAAGTGGCCCAATGGCTGGGGCTGGACTGTGAGCTAAGATGTGACTGTAAGCTGAAAGATCTAGGAGACAGTTCTCTGTCTGCTGCCCTTCTGATGTATGCACAAAGACTTCAAGAAGTCCTCAGTTCACTTTTCTGTTTGCTCTTTTCCAGCCATGCCCACTTAGCTCCTTGAGGATATGACTACCTTTCACTGTGTCTGTGTTCAGTGCCTCACACAGTGACATGTGCTGCCACTTTCATCTATTTACCACCGCACTATAAATCAGAGAAATACAGACCTAGAGAGCTAAAAGGAACATTGGAGGTCATTTAGCTGGATGAAACAAGATCAAGTGTAGCTAAGCTGTACCCACCAGACGTTTGTCTTAACGTTTTCTTTAAAACTCCAGTGGAGGAAATTCCACATTGCTGCGTTACCTGTTCAAGTGGTGTTTGTCTTAACTTTCTGTGAATAGCTTCAGTGAAGGAGATTCTGCATTGCTAGGTTGCCTGTTCCAATTTCACCACTGGAACTGAAATGTTTTTCTAATATCTGGCCTAGGTTGTCTTTCCTTGAGATTATGCTGATTCCTTCCCTTGCCTCTCCTGCCATGAAGAGCAATCAATCATTATTCCCTTCTCAAAAGTCCCAATATACTGGAAGACTCTTGTCACATTCATTCCTCAGTTTCCTCTCTCCCAGACTAAACAACACCCAATTCTCTATTCTTCCCACAAATAGCAAAATCGGGACTGCAGCTGGCCATTAGACTGACTTCTATATTACTGGAAATGTATGTTGCCTCTGAGGTCTTTAGACCTTCAGCTTTCAGTGGTATCTGCAGAGCTAAAAGGATTTATCTGTCTGAAACTCTTTGTGAATTTAATCCAGGGATTAAGAGGTTCAAAAGCTGGTGTGCATGCAAGAGAGACCTTGTAGTGGAAAGAGTTAGAAAATTAACTCCTGCCGATTCCATTGGTTTTATAGCCTTGTGTGTGTGCAATATTTTTAATTTAATAGAACTATATTTTAGAGGATGAGTTTTAGAAGTTCCTTTCTGAAAGAAGAAATGTGAATGGGAGAAAGCATGAAATTTGATATGGAATTTTTTTCAGTTCTTACTTCTCTCATGGAAGTTTCATATTTCTGCAGAAAAGTTAATTGTATCAAGAACAAGACTTTGGCTTAAAAGAGAGATTTCTCCTGCGAAGTACAGCAGCTCTAATGCCTGGCAAATTTTATGGGGCAAGAACTTGGCCAGGACCTTGCACTTTCTTTAAACCCAAGACAGGAATATGCAAAACAAGACACAGATATGCATCTTGTTTGATATCCACGGGGAACGCTCTTGCCTGCTGCCCGGCATGAGAAAGAAGCTGGTGTTGCTGAACTCCTCAGCTGTCACCTCAATCAGCTTTTGAAGAAATCTGGAGGATGGGTGTGATTGCGTGCGCTCTTTTGACATGATGCTAGGTATTCGTATTACCAAGAGAGTCTACCCGCTCTTTTTGCCTGACTCCAGCACCTCTCCCACCTCAAAGCTGGGTGATGTGCTGGCTTACCTGTTGCCAGACTAAAAGGCTTTGCGACTGACACATCTTATCCTTGAAACAACAGTAAGAATAAAATCCATCTGAGGCAAATGATAAGGTTCAGCACCTACCACCCAACTACTTTACCCACTTCTTGAACATCTTCATCCTTTCTAGAGGAGGATAGCGATAAATCACTGCCAACACCTAATTCATCTTAGCACCAAACTACAGCTTCTTCAGTGGTTAGTTAAAGCAAACCTGTAAGTGTAGTTATTCCTAAAATAATGCCACTTTTGGTGAGTCATCCTCCTGGACACTGCTGTGAGCTGTGTTTGTGCAGTGCTGAGCACAGGTCTAGAGCTTTCTCTTCAGCAGGGTTATCAAGTCAGCTTGCAGGACCACCCTGACAGAGTTGAGGTATCCAGCTATCCTGTATTGTTGGGTATCTCCCCCCTGAGGCACCAATGTTGCAGTGAGTTGCTCTGTGCTATCAGAAAGGGTCAGAGCCAGGAGAATTCCTAAAACTTGGTTCATGGTTTTAAAATTCAAACAACTCTTTTCTCTGCTCATATTCGCATTTCCCTTTCCTGCTTGCAAACAAATTTAATCAGAAGAAAAATAATAAAGAGGGAACACAGTACACATTAATTAACCATCCCTGATGATGTTTTTGATGACAGGAGTGAATTCAGAATTCCGTGGGGACCAATATGGTAGTTGCCATTGACTGTGGTGTAAAAAAAGCCAAATAATTTGACCTTTGATCTTTTTTTTTTTTTTTTTTAGTAGAGAACTATTGCCTACAAAGTACATGAGCTATCAGTGACATTAATCTGTGGCTGAGCCATGAGCACATCTTTTAGAAAGGGATCCAATCTTGATTTCAGGATTCCAAGTGATGATAGAATTACAACATCCCCGGAGAACTTGCTTGCATTTGTTTTAAAAAAATATTTCCTACTTGAATTACTTGAGCCTTATTTTCAGGAGCTTTGCATGCTCTGTCTGCTAGACTACACATCCCGCCAATTTCATTTATCTTCTCTGATCTAGATTCTATAGATTGTGAAAGAAAATGGTTTGCATTTTTCATAGGAAAAAAATTGTAATGATCACTAAATGCACTAGAAAAATCACTGCTATTACTAGATTTTTTTTAAACTGCCTTTTACTTTTAATAAAAATGATAAAATGTACGTATCCTCAATTTTTTGGGGGGTAGAATATGCTAAAAATCAAAAAAATGCAAAGAAAATTGTGCCAATTTAAAACACTTTGAAACAAAAAAAAACCTTTGAAATCTTTTAACTGTGTTCAAATCCTGCTCACTTTAGTCATATTCAAATTGCCTGATCACTTGCCACAACTTCAGAATTTGAAGTCCTTGCAGAAGGATTGCCATTATTAAGCTGATGCTTATAGATACATTTTCCTCTGTATAAAAAGATCAGTTGCTAATTTCTTTCCATAATACAGACACAGATGCAATATCCTTTGCACTGATGTAAGTAATGTATAAAAATCTCAAGAGTTCCAAAAATGCTAGAACTAAAGAACAAATTGTTGGTTCCCTCAGTTGTGACTTTATTTGGTGCTTCTCTCCTAAATTACAGAATCCTTGTCATACTTCTCTACCTGTAAACAACCTGCAGCTTTTTCCTTCTGAAGCAAGTCACTGAAACCCAAAAGGTGCCATCAGTGAAAAGCCCTAAAACAGTGTTTAATTCATGTGGCAGGGAAGCAGACAGCTGACAAGGAAATGTATGTTTGTAACATACAGATGTGAAAGTCAGACATTTTCCTGTTTTGTCCTGCTGTTGGATTTTCAGGAACTACTTTTTCTAGCCATTTTTTTGCCCATTATTCTTATAAAAGGTTTTACTGGGTTAAGAACTATTTTCTTTGGGCTAAGTGAAAGGTGCTAAGATGTTTCCTCTGGAATTTAAAGATTCTTTTTTCTTCATGAGAGTAGGTATGATAGTCTGCAGGGACTGCCAAGTATGATGAGGGAAAGCTTACAAATAATCAATTTTAGGAAAGGTAAAATATTATTTACTCTTTGATCGACTCTTGGGAGAAGGGAGGCAAAAATAAATGAAGACATTCCATTCTGCAAGTTCCAGCTTTTATGGATTTCCCATTGGTAGTGTTTCAATTGCTCTGCTTAAGGACTTTGTGTAATGAAGTAGCTTAATATATATAGGAAAGCGTCTACGCCGACAAGATTTGCTTGATCCTGGACCAGTAAACACAAGGTTTTCTGCTTAAGTCATTTGTGCCAGCCAACCCTTTCAGACTGTCTATTTCACTTCCACAGCCATAGCCTCATTTAAGCTGTACCTGCCAACTTGGGTCAAAAAAAGGGTGTATTTTTAATTTGCCTGAGATCACATACTTTAACATAAAACCACGAAAAGGAGCAGCTTCATGGCTGCTGCCTCCCTCTTTGCCTCTGCCATGTTGCAGGAAAGGCAGGAATGGAAAGGGGAATCAAAGAGAGGTCCCTGGTGTGGGTGATGCAGGGATGGTTGTACAGCGAGGCTGTCCTCCTCCCCCGGGCTGGGACTACGTCACCTGTTGGATATTTCACTATTGCTTTCCTCTGTGCTGTTGTTGCAGAGTACTTGTTCCCCCACTTAAATATTGCTGTTTGCTCTGGCCACCAGGTCTGAGGGACTGCATTTCTTTCAGAGGAGGAGGTAAAACCACAGACGTAGCCTTCCTAAACTGCTAGCTTTTCCTGGCAGAGAACAGCACTCCGTTCAGAGGCCCTTTAGCACTGGTGTCAGCTGAATTCCTAATAGACTTGTTCGTATTCCAGAAAAAATCACAGCAGTTGTCTTCAGCTGTTGCCTCTGTTGGAGGTCTTCATAGAGAAGCCAAGGGCTGAGGTGGGTAAGGTCTTGTAGTTGAGAAATAGGTTGGGATTTCTGGATTCCTTTATCTGTGCCTTTAAATCCCTGCATACATTATATACATAAAATATATATATGAATGCATATATATATATATATATATACACATTTGTATAAATAAAACCATATGTAAATAATGCAAAGATTATTTAAAAAACAGTGTAGAATGAACACTAGGCCCCTTCCTCCTCACCTATTGGTGAGACGTACACATTTCACCTGTGCTCGGTGACTGGAGGAAGGCACAGGAAAGTCTGGAAATTGTTATGAAATCTGAAAGATGCCCTGGTTATGATCTCTAAAGAGGAAGATAGCTGACAGTCTGTGGTTCTGAACCCAAGCCCTGCATGTTGTTTGCAGTTACTAATGTTTTACTCGTGATCGAGGCACTTAAGGACGTGGTTTAACGGGCCTGGTGTTGAAGGGCTTGCGGTTGGACTCAATGATCTTGATGTTCTTTTTCAACCATAATAATTCTACGATTCTGGGATCGCTCAGTGCAACCATAAGGGTTGAAAATGAAGCGATCTCTCTTCTTGTCAAGTCCGTATCCCTTTGGTCTCTCCTTTTCTCTCCACCTCAGCTGTATTTACGCAGTGAAAACATCTTTCTGGGAGCAATGGCAGACACCCTTCCTCGTGGTCTTCTGAGGGATGCTCAGCTGTGTACAGGACAAGGGTGAGTTGTCCTTAGCTGGCTGGTGTCAGTGTTCCCCAAGAAGCTGTCACAGCCAACAGGGAAGTGCTCTTCCTTCACCTCTTCTTCTGAGTCCCTTCTTAAGGCAAAATTGCTTTCAGAATTGGCCTCAGTATTTCCTTTGAATTTAGCTAGCTTTGCCAATATGCTCTATAGGGTTACCTGCCTTGGAGGGCTGATGGCTGTTGGTTGCTGGCATCTCCTTCAGTGTGGTAAAACACGTTGCAAGTCAGCAGCACCGCAGCAGGACTGTGAGGCTTCTCGCATAGGCCAGACACTTCTATTTTGTATTTCCTCAGTGCCTAACACAGGGGGGATATGGTGGATATGGTCTGTGAAAAGGGCTCTAGGGCCTCAACATATATCATACTAAAAATGTAAGAACATGTGCTTAACCTGAAACTTTCTGGAGATAACATTTCCTTCAAAAGTAACAATAGAATCCAGATTTTTTTCTTAAATTACACATTTTCCAGTGCTTTTTGTCTACACTATAGTGAGGTCAGATCACTTTGTATATTTTGTAGGAGGCTTTTAGTCCATTCCCAGCACCAAAAGCCACATCATACTGTTTTGTACTCTTCCTTTGAGTGTGTAAATATGCACACGAACCACCCAAAAGTCCTAATAAGATTATGCGAATGCCTGCAACCACGCCATAGAAACAAAAGGGTTGCACAATTCCCCTGCTGCGGCGCTGCTCGGCGTTGGTGAGGGGATAGTCAGCACATGCTGCTGCTCCTAGAACTACCCTGGAGCCAGAGCAGTGATTGCAGATGCCAGCGACACGTGGTGTAGGTGAGTCTTGGCTGCAGCCTGCCCTGGAGAGCAGAGCATGATAGAGCAGACTGGGAGAGTGCTGTGGGAATAAGATGATTATATGAGAGTGAGAAATGGGGATGGCAGGAGAAGGGAGTGCTAAAAAGCGCCAGTCAGCCCCACTGCTGTCAAGCTCCTGCTGGAGAGAACATGACACTGCTGATAGGAATAATAGGAATAACCCAAATAAAGAACATATGCTGTTGTGAATAGAAAGCCTCACGCTTCAGGCTTCAAACCGATCTTTTAAATCTCGGAGATTAGGAGGGGTTAGTGAAACACTGTCACCCCTCATGTGTTGTAGTTCCTTTTCACCTTTTCCTGAGGCACCTAGTGCTGCTCCTAGCCCAGGACTATCCGGGAGCCACTTGGGCATGTGTTAGGAATAAGTGTCTCTGTCAAATAGGTGCTTTTCAGATGTAAAGGTTTTCCTCTGGTTTGTAGCTAATCTAAGATTATGTGTTGCTCAGGGCTAGTATTTATTTTTTATTCTTTTATTCTTTTTTAAGTGAACTGGCTGTGCTCATTTTGCTTAGCATGGGGTGCACCTTCAGGGCCCCTTTAGACTCCTCTACGTATTTATCAGAGTGTGGGTGCGTTTTTCCATTTGAAACATTTAATCTATGGTGAAAGACGTGCTGGGGTCTGCGAGAGTGTGTTGTCCGTGGAAAACTCGTGGCTGTCCTCAAATTGCACAACACCCGTGAGCTGGCACTGATAGGACGTCTCCTCTGCTGTCTGCTGTCTCTGCTTGGCAGTCCTGCCCACAAGCCCGTGCCTGGCGTTCTCCAGACACGGCAGCGATGCTGCCTACAGTGCATGTTCAGCAAGCAGCGGCCTAGCAGGGAAGTTGTATCTGAGCACAAACTCTCCAACGCAGATTTTTTTTCAGGTCTTTCCCCTATTTTTCTGCGTACCTGTGGAGGATGTTATACACTTGTTCAGCAACTGCAGATGCTTGCACTGCTAGCAGAAGGCAGAAAGAAGACGTGTGTTACACAAATGAACATTTCAGTGTGCTTCTCTTCCTCTTACGACTTCAGAGTGTACCCCAAAGGACAGGCAAGAGCTTTGGTAAGGGGAACACTTTTTCACTCGGTTCAGGTTTGGGGCAGGGTTCACTTCATCTCAACATTATAATCCTGGCAGAAACTTCCAGGAAAAAAAAATCTTTTGGCTCATCTTACTCTAGTAGTGAGTGATAGAGTTAATTATGTGTTGTAATTTTGCTTATTATTGAAAACTGTCTTATTGTGAATTTGTGTTCAGGCTTATGGCCTTTCTTGCTGTGCAGAAAAAGAAAAACCTTTTCACCAATAGCAAAATCCTTTCTTCTTCCATTGCACCAAGCTGCTTGGGCACTCACCCTAGGCAGAGGCTTGGCCACAAAGATGCTCCTGTGGTTCTCTCCATTACAGGAAAGTCTCTCCTAGAACTATAGTTTTTATGTCATGTTTTGCTTCAAATAACAGCTCTCTGTTTTACTAAGAGTTTATTTTCCTGTTGATACAAAGTTATGGCATCTCAGTGAAGCCATATATGCTCTTCCTTGATTGTGGTCTTTCGAGAGGATAAAAATTTTAACTCTTTGTTAAAAGAAAAGTTTTAACTTTCTGTTAAAGGTGTAGATTGCAGACAGGTATTAATTGCAGGGGACACAGTGTGCTGCCTGAGGCTGGAGCCATTGGAGGTGGAGGAGCGTGTGGATGCTGCTGTACAGAAGGTTCCTCAACTCACCTAGCCCAAATTTGCTATTCTTTTGTATCCTTGTCCTGAAACCAGGAAACTATAGATATCCGAGACACTTTATCTTCACATCTACATCACAGTTGGCTTAAAGATATAAAATTAATAAATCCTAAAGCCTGTTAGCTTATTTCATGAGCCTTTGTGACAGTGATTTCTTTCAACTAACTTTGAAAAACTAAATAGTTTATGGACTTGGTATTTTGTGCATAGAAGCAAAAAACTAAAAGTTCAGCTAGGCACAGCAAGTACATATGGCCTGGAAGGTGTGTTTCTGAATCTCATCTCCCTGTTGAAAAAGAGAAGAAAAATCCTGGTGTAAGTACAGCCACACCTCTGGATTGATTAGTCTTGCAGGACTTGCTCATCCTATTTTGGCTGTCTTATAAAACATAATGGGAGCAACGCCAGCGCCGGTGCATCACTCCCGCGTCAAGCAGGCTGTGATGTCACGAGGAATTCCGTGTCGTAAGGGACATCTCCCGAGAAGGGCAGAGCGCTTGCGCTGCTGGAAAGTGGCCATCCGCCCACATGCTTCTCCACCCAGCTGCTCCATCCAAATAACCAAACTGAAGGGAGTGCTTTAACTAATACGAGTGAGTAGGAGTGATGCCATGACAATATAATAGTGTCTGCTGTAGATGGTTCCTGATTTGCATTTGATTCTTTGCAGTCCTACCCATCTGTAGCCAAAGGCAAAAAGTGATAACCTGTCATGTTATATAAAATGCGTTTGGAGAAAAGTGAAGTGATACAAGCTAAATAGTTTATGCTCTTCGGCTCTGTTCTTCCCATGCAGTACCAAACTCATTCGACAAGTTGATGATCTTTTTCTTTCTAAATGACATTTTCCTTCTAGAGAGTTTCCATCTGAAAAAAAAAAAAGGCATTTTGAGTGAATTAACATACACCCTATTGCAATTTGAAAGGAAGTGCTAACAACAGGGGCAGTGAAGCAGTGTCAGGCAGAGGGATAGGGAAGGGAAAGGGTAAGTGGCCTCAGACACACAGCGGTTGGACTGAATGGCCTCTACCCAACTGACGGGCTATTTCAGCTGGTGTCACACAGGCCTGCTCCATCTTCTTCTGTGTTTCTAGGTATGTTGTTCTGTTGTTCTGGCATTGAAAGATTGAGCTGGAAATGCCAGGGAATCATATCATAGGACTGAATAAGTTCTCTGTTTTTCAGTGCATCTTTGTTTTTTTATAGCTGGTTGTCAATCATTTGACTTACGCAATGCAATTAGTCCATAGGTTAAGGCCTATAGTGAAATCTTGTTGGCTCTGTTGATGCTTGTTTTGTGAGGATGTTCAGATTTTCCCACCATGTGTATACCATAGCCTCAGAGGCAGAGGGATATGCCTCCTATAGACAGGGAGATAGGGAAGTGCAAACTGGAGAAAGATTAGCAAATGGAGGATTAAATATTCCCACCCCTTAAAATTACCTTCAGAAGCTTAGGTGAGGCAAATAGTAACAGAGTGTCAGTCAAAATGAAAAGCATGAATAGTCTTGACTTCAATCAGATGCAAGGGAGCCAAGCGTCATGGCTCCAACTGCAGATGTGTCCCTCTGTCTGCTAACAAGCCAAAGAAAAAAGTGTTTTTTACTTCTCTTTGAGTATGGAGTGTGTTGTAGTGAGGAACACAGCATGAGGAGCTGTGCTCCTTTAGGATACACTGCATGTTTGTCTTCACAACATTTAATCATTGAAAGTCATTAGGCACTGCTGTCACAACCTCACAGTGATGAAGAACTACAAGTCTGTTCTGCTACCAGGCCCAGTTCCCCATACTCAGGTGTATCTTCCCTAGGTTATCCCAAGCTGGTTGACTGTATTGTAAAGTCAGCCCTGTAAAATGCTAACCAGTTGTGATGAGAAGCCATGGTTATGTGGACTGATGCAAGCAAATGCAAACCAGCTCTGGTCATGATTTGGGCTTGTTTCAGTCCTACTTGGAAACTACATCACCCTGTTGGTGTTGCCTGGAGTCCAAGCGAATCCAAATATTTTAGTCTAAGCATAGCACTGTGGGCACTTGCTGGCTCCCGGATTAGAGCTCTCTTGCTCTAGCCCATGAGTACAAAGCCAACAAGGATGGGATGCCTCTCTACTTTGTTTGAAGATTGTGTGGTAGAAATTTGGGCCATTATAGCACTCAGCCAAAAATGAGTATCAGTTCATATTTTGCCTGGATCCAGGATTATTTGTCTAAGTACAGCAATGCCTGCTGTGATGATCACTATCAATCCACTATCAAGACAGAAAAGGTAGAAGAGCAATCCCTGGCCGATAGCATTAAACAGCACACACAAAACCCAACATTCATACATCATTAGGAACACCAGGTCCCATGCTTAACTATTATATATTTTCCTTCCTCAAAGGCCATTCATAACCTAACAGGAGATGTGTATTCAGTTTTGTGTTCTTGGATGAAAGGGGGTATGTGAGCTCATTTACACGTGCATGACATGTTAAGGTGTATGATCTACTGGACCATGGCTCAGGTGTCAGCTCATGCAACCCTGTGAGACATCAGCTTGTTCAATTGCTCTTGGTTTTTAAATATCAAGTTCCTGGTTCCTAGTGGTTCCTGAGAAGGAAAGCATGAACTTTTATTTTTATTTTGTTTAACTGCTGCAGAGATGTCCTTGTGTGGAGGTGGTTTTCGCGCTGTGTAGTTAACTGTGCAGTTGCAGCATCAGAACTCTCAGTGTTTCAGGGACTCATATAGGGACTTTTGCTTTAGCTCAAGCCTTCTATGAAGCAGCTAAGCCAAAACAAAGCAAAGTAACAAGCAAACAAAAGAATATTCTTCTTTTTTATGATGCAATAAGAATTTCACTACATTTCCATTGAGATATTTGTAACAGTCTAAAATTTACACTTCAAGTTGTTCTGATGGAGCCGAGTGCTCTGAATGCACCCTGCATATTAAGATAGTTTGAAATCATAGCCATAGGTGTGGGATTGTCCCGTGCAAGCACAATGGGTGTTGCCTGCAGAATCCCCTGTTCTTGGAGCCAGGCCAAGTCCATCCCAACGGAGTTCCAGGTGTCCGGGTGTGTGTAGCAGCGAGCGCCTGTGCGTGCGGGTGCGTGTGTAGAGACTTAAGGATGGAAATAGGGATGGGCAAAGAATGCAAGTAACCTTTGCAAAAGAATTCTTGTTCTGTTCAGCGTGAAATCCCACAAACTGCTGAATTTGCACCAAATAAATATCTGAGAATGAAAGCATGCTCTACCATAAATTTTATTTGGAGTTTTCTTTTTTTAAAAGTGCTACTATCTTTTATACTATAGCTTATAATAATAATAAAAAATGTTTAAGGAAAACTCCAAAAATATAAAAATGAAATATTTCATAGGTATCCCCTCACCCTGTTTCTTATACCTCCTACATGGAATGTACGTGAAATCAAAGCTTGCTTTTTGGAAGGAGGGTTCCTGCTTTTCTGCTGGGGGAGACGAAGTCCTGATGTCAAGGAATGGGGTTGGAATTAGGTTGGCTCCCGTTGAGGCTACAGAGGTTTCTCACTTTTACCTTTTCCTGGGCATCCAGCTGCTTCTGCTGCTGGAAGGCTGGGATCTCTCCCAGCCCTGCTTCCAGGATGGCCAGGGAGGGATCTGCCCAGCCGCTCTTGCGGGAAAGGGAGGGAAGCAGGAGGCAGCAGCGCTGCCGGCACCCAGGTGTCTGCACGGGGCCCTGCTCCTCCTGCCTGTGAGGAGCCCTCTTCCCAACAGAGAGAGGCAGAAGATAGGAGCTACGGCGTCAGCAGCAAAGCAGGAGGCTCCCGCTGCTCCTGTGCGTGGGTGTATGATGAGGGGACTTCACAAATAATTCCAAGGTGATTAGTCATTTCAAGGGACCTCAAATTTCCCTAAAGATATTGTATGGAGTACTTCTCTGCTGCTGAAGTTCCGGGCGTACAGGATTTAGATTTCGGTCTCTTTTTTTCATTTGCTGCCCTACGGCAGAAATCATTTTCATAATCTGCCGTGTGGATTGCGCTGCCTTGTGCACTGGCTGTGTTTTGAAATGCAGCTTTTTGTTCTGGAATTGAAACTGTTCCAAGCAATAATACCTCCCCTTCAGATTTTCATTTTTGAGAAGTGACCCACCCAGTGTTGAATAATCCAGCCTGATAACCGTAGTTTCTCAGATAATGGGGAGAAGCTGCCAGTGCTGCTCTGGGACTCGATCAAGGAATCGCTGGGCTGTGCTACAGAGGAGTCTGATACCCAAAGGGAGTCATCTCCCTTGCAGTGTTTGAAACAGGAGGGTAGATTGGAGCTCGCTTTTTTGAAGCTGTCCTGCATGAATAACAAAATGAGCCTATGGAACAGAACAAAACCGCATCTATTTCCAGGTTAAGAAAGACGATGCTCTAGTCCAGAGTGAATTAAAATCACACACTTGTATAAAATCCACGATGAGGAAGGTTTATAGTGGAAACATTGACTGACCTTTAGCAATGGCTGCAAGGCCAGCTCTTCTGTAACAGCAGTTGGAAATAGCAGGCAGTAGCATTACAATATAGGTTAGGGCAAGATCTTTTCCTTAACATTCAAAGAGAAAATCCCAGAGCAGTTGACTGAATCTCATCTTTTTCCCATTAATTGGCCCCAACTTAGTATTCTGAAGTTGACAGAAATAACTGCTGTGATATTAGCCCAAGTGTCAGCATTGCCAAGAGACATTTTATTTTAAACCTCTCTGAATTACATTATAATTTCCGATATTGCTTACCTAAGAGATGAGGAAGTTGGCTGCCCTGCTTAGTGAAAAGCTCCTGGCTTTTTTTGTAATAAAATACTATTTCTGCTATCTGTGGGAAAACAAATCAGGGCACTTCCAGCATGAGGATGTGGGACGGTAGATGTAGAAAAGATTTCCGTGATCTAGTTTTCAGATTCTGGACTCTGACTGACTCTGGAAATTTCCCCTGGAGACTTTATAACTTGGAAACAAGGATCCAGCTCTAGCTCTGGTTTGCTCTTGCCCTACCCCAACTCTTTCCACTATTGTGCAGCTCATGTGAGGAGGTAATGACATACAGGTCTCACATAGAAGGATAGTTTGGACGTTGTACTGCAGTTCAGGACATCTTTGCTGTGTGCCTGGCTCTGTGGTGCTGACACTGCAGAAGATGCATCAACAGCCCCAATCCTCTCTTTTCCATGTACAATCCCAGGCTCTTGAAGACTGAGTTGTCTAATCTAAGAGAGCCCACAGATAAGTAGTTGTAGCACTACTGATGCTCACTGCTGATGGTGGTAGGAGCTTCAGTGCAGCTCTTCAGGATGATCTCAATGAGCCTTCCTTACGATAATTTAAAGGCAGTGTGCATGTTGTCATAGCAGACCTTGCTCGTTTTTTCTGCGAGCCTGTTAGGCTGTTCTACGCATCCAGATATTTCATGTTGTTAATGACCTGCAGCTAAGTCTCTTAGACAGTTCTAGTAGAGCTTGTTCATCTTGTTTACCCCAGATTATGAAACACTGTGTAGTAGGTACCATCTTTAAGGTCAAATTCAGAGGTGAATGTGAGTGAGTTTAAGCAAGTTGATACTCAGAGGGACTCTAGATTCGTGCAATCTACTGCATTACTTTTAGACCTTTCAAGTTGTGTATGTACTCCCTGAAGAACTAAACTTACTGATTTAGACTCTTTGGGATTCACTGCACCAAATTAAAATGTGTTATGTGTGTTATAGTCATCCATTACCTTCACTTCCACTTCCTGCAGCTGCTTTTACATCATCCAAAGATATGAGATATAGGGTCATCTCCCCTAATTTAATTTACTCTTCATTTTATTTTTATGGAACAATTTAAATTCCCTTAGATCTTGGCATAGTGCTTAGCTGTAAAAGAGCTCAACGTTAGCAGTGTCTGAAAGTTTTATGCTATTGCAATGTGAAGAATATTAGTGTATCCATACAAAGTCAATTTTATTATCAGTTTAAAAGGGAATTTCTGGATTAGGAGGGACTATTTGATAGAATGTATCTCTTAAATATTATATCTAAACCATCTGTCCTCCCACACTCTCCTTCCATCAAGGAAAGGTCAAGCTCCTGCAACTGAAATTACTTTAGGAGCAGCACACTAAGGTGGTTTTATGCAAGGCAAGATTTGTTGAAGTCTGAATTATCTGCATTGAAAAATACTTGACTACTACATCAAATACTTGGATCTATGTCTTGATATGGTGGAATAAGCATTGAAAATCTAATGACACGTGATATGAAATTTATGTTGAAACAGAAAAAAATCTTAAATTTTCAAAATTGCATCCTGATTTTGCATTTCTTTATTTTTGCATGGCTGTCCTGAGAGATGCCAACATATGATGCTCAGTAGCAGCTGGTCTCTGAAATTCAAAACTAAAGTGCATTACAAAAATTGTGGCCAGGAATGCTCTCTGTATCTTTAAAAAGTGCATAAAGAGATGAAATTTTAAACGTTTCTTACAAAAAGCGATAGTCTTTTGTTGTTGAGAGAAATTGAGAAGACCATACAAATTTATCTCAAATTTGACAGTTGGCACAATATTATTGTTTCCTATCTCATTTAATAATGTTAAATATCTCTATATACTTACATATAATACTTAACAAAGATAGCTGTTTTATTTTCAGTGGGAATATTCCCACTTACACACATTAAATTTAATCTGTGTTAAATTTAACCTACGTATCTATTTTTTGTATATGTCAAGAATAAAAAATATGTATGTTAAATTGCATGTTCTCCAAGCTAGCTGTGACTTCTAGGCCTGAAATGAAAGCTGAAATTTAAGGTTCTCAAAATCAAATTAGTCTGAGAATGAGTCCGACTATGTGGTGTCTGATATACATTATGTCTGACAAAGTCAACCCACCTTCAAAAAGAAATTAGGAACCTCAGCAAATAAATGAAGTATTTTACAGATGCCTATAGTGAATGGGAGATTATGTCAAGAGGGTAGTTCTTGGAGAAATTTGAATTATTTTCTTAATAAATTCTTAGATATTACCACTTAGTTATCATAAATGGTATTAAAACCAAACACCAATAATGAATTTATAGTATTTTTGAAAAAAAGTAATTTTCATCAAATTAGATGTAAATTTCAGACTGAGCAAGGCGTTTAAATCAAGCAATAATAAAATAAACTGAAAATAGACTTTAAAATACGAAACAGCATTGAGAATCTCAATATATAGTAAATATAAATAAATGTATCCTTGTATAATCACACATATTGTGTCAAAAAAGTATTTTGTAACTTTAATACTATATTTATTGCAATATATTTTTCTGGTCTTTTCTCCTAGTAACTCAGATGAAGTCACTATTTATTTCCTTTGCTTCTTGTGGGTGCTCCTTCAGCATAAGAAGCTGTTTTCAAAGGGCCAATGAATTACATAAATTTCATACATTACTGTTGAACACACAGTAGAGGAACATGCACAGCTGTGGAAAAATCATAGAGGTCCCCTCCAACCTCAACCATTCTGTGATTCTGTGATGATATGTACATATATATAAATATATATACCTATATATGAATATTCTCTGGGTAAAGGCTACCAAATTCACAAAGTAAATGCCGTAGTTTTCAGATGAACAGCTGTTGCCTAAGTGTTGGCAATTAGTGTAACTTTCAAAGATTTCCACTGTTAAGATATGGAAGTAGAAGTTTTAAATGATTTCATTCTCTTTTTTTTTTTTTTCAGCTACCTTTGTTGAAAACAAGCCAGAAATATTGAGACAAGAGAATATTTCTGGGCATTTCAACTTATTGCTAGATTAAGGAAGGCGAACAGATACATGAATCTTTAACAAGAGAACATTTAAGCCTTCTGACCGTGCAGTTCTGTTTCAAGTTTAAGACACTAGGTTATAATATACTATGGACTGAGCATTTATTCCTCAGTCCCTTTAATAGAGCTGCTCTTTACAGTACAGTTAAAAAGATAAAAAATAAGTGACTGGAAGTAGTTTATTCAATCAGCAACTTTGCTTTTTTCTATCCTAGTGACTCTGGTGGTAGAATTGTCACTGAGGTGCTGTGAGAGCTGATTCTTTCTATATGCAAGAAAAGTAATAGCTAGAAGGAATTCTCACTACTCGAAAATGTGTTTGATACTGCAATCTGTCAGATACATCCAGCTGGGCTAAATGCAATATAAAACTGGGCTGAATCTGAAGTGGGATCCGGTACTCACTCTTAAAAGGTGCAAAGTAAAACTTCTGATCCAAGAAAATGCGCATTAAAGTAGTATGGTATTCTGGGTTTTCCTGCTCTTCTAATTTTGGATCATGCAGAAAACTCACCGCTGGTCCAGATCTTTGTTTCTGACTGTGCAGTTGGCAAAGTAGGTGAATTAGCATGAATAAAATAAGAGCTAACCAAACTGAAATCAAAACTGAGCTGAGATTAAAACAGAGTGGGCAATTCATTGTTAGTGTTTTTGAGCACCTCTTAACTTTTTGACCTGGAAATGATTGCAATATTTTTTCAAAAAGCAGGAAGTACAAGATAAACCTCACATGAAAACCTCTTCCTCTGAGATTTCTAACCCAATCTTGTTGACAAACTGTATGTATACATTTTGACTTGGAAATGTCAAAATGTTTATTTTCAGTGAAAATATTTCAACATTTCAGAATAAAAAAAAGTTGTTCTGAGCTTTTGATTCTGTGGGAAAAAAGAGTTTGGACATCTAAACTTGGTCTGAAATGTGGAACTAAATGGAATTTAGTTTGAGTTGGAAATCTTGGTTTTTGATCATCGCTACGTGTTATCGTGGATGCTTTGTTGCATTACTGGTCCTCCAACATACAGTGTCAAGTTTCCACCAACCTTTAAACTTGCACAGCTGCTTAGGATTGTGCAAATGCAGGTTGTACATGTCCTGTTTGGTGACTACTTGGGTTTGTGAATATGGTCACATAAATAATAGATGGCTTAAAGGCTGGTTTGGGCTGACTGAGTATGTAACCAGCAACTGATGTTTAGAAGATGCTAAATTGTCCTTAAAGAAAAAAAAATGTGTTTGAACTGATTCTGATCTAACTTATACCTGTTTATAAAAGGTTTAACTCTGGGAATATTTATTTGGTTATTTTAGATTTATACTAGCATAAATGAGACAAGGATCTGATTTGTTCTTTTTTTTCCCCCTAGTTTAAACAGAAACTACTCTTCCTTCCTCCCGTATGCGACAGGCCTCATTCTGACTTGATTCAACTGGCTCTGTTGGGGTTGAGGGGAAGTCCACGTTTCCATGACGGGGTGTGTGGGGTGTTTGTAGGAGAGGTTCAGTGCGTGCTGAGCACCCTGTCTCTGGGAGCCCAAAGCCAGCGTGGGCCGTCAGCACTAGCCTGTGGTAACAGCAGGGGGGACATGCTGCTAATCATGGCCTTCAGATCTAGTCTTTCTGGGAGGACATCCTTTTCTTCCTAAAAAAAATCCTATTTTAAATGACCTGGCTTTTCCATCTTGAATTCATCATTTGAGGCTGGCTGCAAAGGGGAAGAGATGACACTGTGCTTTTAATAATATCATCTCCAGGCCATGGTCTGAATCGGGAACATGTGTGGCCATGCAGATGGCAGCAGAGCAGAGGGCTTTGACATGGTGCGTTTGCAGCACGGAGGGTCTTCTGCAAACCAGCTCTGTTGCAGACATTTAGGAAGGAATGGGCCACGTGCCAGCAGGGTTTGTGAGTGATATACAAGGTGCACTCTCAGCTTTTGGCTTTGATTAATCTGTACACGAGATACACCCAACCATTGCTGTCCTGCTGATATTAATTAATGACCAGCAATGCCTAGCTCGCAGAGCTCGATAGTAGAGCCCTGTTAATTCACTTACTCCCAAGGTTTGCTTTAGCAGATGGAAAAGGATTGTTTTACCACATTTTCGATGGCATTTCAAATCTATTTTTATCTCTTTCTTGGCTTGCCTGAAAGGAGACTGCCACCTGTTTTTTGCAGGTTGTTTTCAGCACTGCAAGCCAGTTTAAAAGTTGGCCTAGTTAGTGCTTATGGAAAACAAATTTGTTGCTCTAGCGCAGAGTGATGAGAGTCTCCAGGACAGGGGCTGACATCCGTCTCTCTGTGGCTGTCTGGACTCTGGCTCCAGCAGCCTCTTCTGGGTCAGCAGGATCCCTGCTGCTGGGGAGCAACGTCTGCTCCGTCCGTCGGCTGCGCGCGGCTCCTGTTTTTGACATGAAGTGCAAGGGAATAGTTTGGGGGGAGCCGAAGGGAGGGTTGGTGCCTGCACGGCTCCAGCCAGCACACTTGAATGTCTAGGACAGCATTGCAGAAGGTCCGGAGAGCCCTAATGACTTTTGGGGAACATTAAACTTTTCCTGAGGACAGCCAGAAAACGGGAATTACTCACTTTCCATCTCACTGAAGTTCAGCAGTCACTGGTTTTGGAGTTTACTGCTATCCAGTCTTGGGATTAGATTGGACTGTATCTCTCTGATGCGAGCAGCCCTCTCTGAAGCCTGCTGGTAAGAGCAGTCATCAGGGAAACCCAAGTGAAGGGTTGCGTTTCCCTTCAGCTTGTGCAAGCAATAGTAACAATAAATGCAAAGATGTGTGGCCAGTGGCTTTGTGCACTGGTTTTACGTGGAAGGCCTCAGATCTCCTTGCCTGCTCTGTATTCCCCACCTTTGAAATGAGGTCACGATGAGTTGATTGAAAAGTTGTTTTTGACAAGGATAAACTTCTAATGAAAAAATACTTTATTTGCACCAGATGAGGCACTTACTTAGGGACGTGGTTTGATGGGTATGGTGTTGAAGTACTTAGAGTGGGACTCGATGATCTTGAAGGTCTTTTCTAACTAACTGGAATGATTCTATGATTCTATGAAAAGCAAATTCAAAAGTGCCGTTTTGGCAAGCATGTACTTTGGAGAATTGTGGATGGTACCCAGGCCATCCAAAACTGCTATGAGCTGGTAGATAAAGTAAGCAGATGTTTAGGCAGACACTGTCAGACAGGTCCAAGTTCATATCCCCCCTCACAGTCTGAGGTAGGTGGCCAGCTTCCTTCAGCTAGTTCTGTAGTCCCTGAAAATGACACTTGAAAAATGAATGGCCTTCAAAGAGGCTTGTGATGATTTCTCATCATCTTGTCTGGATCAATCTGTTAGAGTGAGTTGGGAGGTTCACAGACTCTCTAAAATGCATTTAAATGCTTTCCTCTCTCTCAAGTTTCTTTCTTATTGATTTGGTTGGTAGCTGTTAAGTCACACACGCCTGTATTTACAGGCACCTGACTCAGATCCTTTTATGCATCACCAGGAACTCCACCAAAAGAGCTACATCAGAGCTAGGCAATGGTGTTATTTGCTCCACTTTCTGTCATGGGGACTTGGTGTTACTGTTCTGCTGCCAGACTCTTGTCTTTTCACTAATTAACTCATAACCTCACCTTTAATTTTTCTAAGTTTGGTACTTATTTTTACTGTAAACACCCATTTGTTCCACTGGGTAGCACAGCTTTCTGAACATCTGGGATTCATCATGTGTCATAAATGACATGATGTATCCTCACTGTTAGACCAGCACAATGCTAGATCTGATGGATGGAAGAAATGTGTCAGGGTGAAGATGAATATACTTTGGTTTGTGACTTGTGACTCACAGGCTAAACTTCCTTTTCTCTTTGATGGTGCAGATCCAAAATCTGTGTTTTTTCACTCCCATTCTAATCCTGGTTTATAGCACAGAAGCTTGTACTAAAGACTCCA
This sequence comes from Tinamus guttatus, assembly GCF_059628265.1. Taxonomy (NCBI): domain Eukaryota; kingdom Metazoa; phylum Chordata; class Aves; order Tinamiformes; family Tinamidae; genus Tinamus; species Tinamus guttatus. The sequence continues at coordinate 1,622,672 of NW_028288937.1, read as the reverse complement.
GAGTGTTTGCTAGTTGGGCCAGCACCCTTCACTTTAGCCTGGTCCAATGTGTCTAAATAAACTGTGTTTTGTGTATGCCAGAGCTGTGCAAGAGGCTGTCCTCTGGAGATGGTTTGCTACCTGAGGCCAGATAACCTGTGAGAACTTGATAATATTTGCTCCTTGCTATGCCTTTGTATAGTATCCTCTTGGAGTGCGCTCTGGCTGAAGGATTAAACAACAAGGAGACGAAACGAAATGTTAATGTTATATCCTCCTTACAGTTTCATACTTAATACCTCTTTAAATACCTCCTTACTCCTATTTCCTGCAGCTTGTGCTTCATCAGGCCCCTTGGGAGGCAGCAGGATGGCATCTCAAAGGAAGGGCTGCAGCCTAGCTCTCTGTCACATGTAGATGATACAGGTGATGCTGTAAGAAGGATATTTTTGCAAGCGTAACTATAGGAAAGAAAATATACACGCTTGTAGGTGCGGAAACGTTTCTTCAGACACTCTAGATCTAGGCGGGCTTTTTGCTGGGATCACTGTTTTTTTTTTCATCATTCTTATGGTTAAGCGGATTCATGGTACCTCCTTTGAGGGCTAAAAGTACTCGTACATATTGCCTTAGGAGAAGAGCAACTTGGAATATGGCCTGGAGAGCAGTGGCCGTGCATGTGCTTGCACACAGGCACACATGCACATGGGTACTGCTCTCCACCCAGCGCTGTGGGTTTAAGTAGAAACAGGAGTCTTTTCTGATTAGTGAAGAGGCATGAATCTCCAAGTACACCTCCTGCATGCAGAACGATCAAGTGAGGCTTTTGTTTTTGCCTTTCTGTTCCAGAGTTGTTTTCATGGTTATCTTTCACTTTTAAATAAAAACCTGATTATATAAGGAAAAGTCTTGTTGACTGGGTCATATTTCATTTGCCTGGATTGTGCCTAAGACAGTGAGGTCCTGTTCATGGCCACCATTAGGACCTACATGTCCTTTTTAACTAAGACCATGTTGTTTTTCCAGTATTCCCTTTGGAGCACCTCACAGCTCCTTGTTTCACGTAGAGCTAAAAGTGTCGCAATGCAACCGGTCTCTCCTCTTCTTAGGAAGGAGTTCCTTGCTTCCCTCATGGCCACATGAATGTGTCTACGGATGAAATCATGTACAAAGACAATCAAAGATACTGTTACTTATATACAGCGCTCTTCTGTTTCCGTTGTGGTTTTCACACAGCCTCTGGATTTCTCCCCTCCCTTGGCCGGGTGTCCCGTGTTGGCCCTGCTGTGCTCCGCTTTCCCGGAAGGCCAGGACAAGGAGAGGGCGGCCAGGGAGAGGCAGGCAGGCAGGGCTGGAGCTCCACAAGAGCCTGGAGTTTCTACATTTGTCACCAACCTGGCTCTGGTGGGAGCTCCGGCCTGGCTTCTGGCAGGACTGGCAGCAGTGAGGAAAGTCAACAGGAGGCCTCTTCAAATGTCTGGTTTGCACAGAGCAGAAATTAAGGGGCTGAAGCCCAATATCTGGGCTGCACAAAGCTGCGAGCTGAAGCAGAGCCCTTCCCAGGTGCAGAAATATTCATTAAGTTTTAGAGAGGGAACGTGAAATGATTCACTCCGGGAATGTGAAAAGGTCGTTGTGTTCATCTGTACTCTTGGTTATTTTCCTTCTCTCTCTTTTTTAAATCCCTTTTTTATCTTTTCCCTAGCATCCTGGATTTTGCTGATTTGACTGATTTTTTTTAAGCAGATTGCTCTTTCTCATAACTGCATTAACTCTAATTACAGTCTGCAGTATCGCTCACTATTCATTATTATATACTCAGTGAGCAGAGAGCAGGAAAAACCTGGAGAAATTACTAGCGGCCCTTCAGAGCGGGAACTGTTGTGATGATCATTTGAAGGGAAGTGTGGCATTTTGTCTGTGAAGTTTTTCACAACGAGGCCAGAGATCTATGAGCAATAATGGGGCTCTTGAAGCCAGTCTGCAGGTGCGTAGTGGTAAAAATAATAGGCAGGTGCAGAGAGCTAGTCTTTAATCAGAATCTTGGCAGAAATTTTGTTCAAGCCAGCCCCTGCTTGGCTTCTGTGCAAGGGAGGAAGTTCAGCAGCAGCAGAGGACTGAAGCACAAACTGGAACTTACATTTTTGCACTATATAAGGCTCAATCTTCCTCCTGTTTTATTTCTAATCTCCTACCATCTTGGAAAGTGAAGGTTTGCTTCTGGTAGTAAGAATAAGTGAAGAAGCTTCCTGCCCTTCTAAGGATGGCTGGCTTCAATCTAAAGATGAATGCATAGATCAATTATTTTTCCTAACTACCTACTGCACTTAAAAAAAAGGAATTTATTTTAGATGTGATTTACTTTGTGATAAATAAAAGTTGTGATTTATTTTGAATTCCTTACTAACAAGTGTTCTAGCAAGTGAAGTAACCTTCCTGTCCTGTGCAAGGACAGTGTAATGATTGGGAAAAAGGTGCTTCTAATATTGTGAAATTTGCAGGTTTTGTTTAATTACTGTATACCAAATTAAGAAAAAAGAGTTAAAATGTCAACATCTTCTGTGCAGGACAGGCAGGAAAGACTGTGTTGTGTCACGATACATACAGAGGGAAACAAAGGATATGAGTGATCCATAACTGCCGTTTCTGCAGAGCATCTTTGTGCATGGGAAGGATGGGAAGGTGCATCGATGGCCTGGGAGCTGAAGCTGTGCCCCAGTGTGGCCTCGCCAACAGAGATGTCCCATCAATTCCAGCCTTTCTTGAAAAAGAAATTAATATTCTTCCTCCTCTCAACCAGCTCCTTTCACCGTGAATAAAACTCGGAATTCAAACAGGGAAAGCTTTGGTTTGAAACCAGGGAAGTAAGGAAATGAAGATTAGCTCAGAACATAAGCTTCTGGGCCAGAAATTCAGCACATAATAAAAACCCTGTATCTGTGACTTGTATGTCCAGCCAAAACTAACCTCCCTGGCTCTAACGCTGAATTTCACCGACCATAGTCTGATGTACTGTCTGTGGTGAACTCTCAGGCAATAATTACTTTTAGTGACTTTAAAACAGGTCACTACTTATTTTAAGACAAGTGGAAGTCACCTGTTGAAAATTTGTGAAGAAAAGAATATTGAGTTGGCCTAATGATATATTGAGTCCTAATTTCTGCAAGATGTCACACTGTACTGCCTGCAAGAATCAGTTCTGGAGCCTCTGCAGCAGCAGCACGTTGCACTTTTTTTGGACCAGAATGTTCAGTGGCAAGACCACAAGGTTTCATCAGTGAAGCCCCATAGCTCAAATGTCACAGCTCCCTAGATCTTGGCTCCACCAAGCTACTTGATGACCTGATACCACGAAGACTTTTAGATTAGGCATTTTGCATTCCTCATTCATCTGTGAAGGTTTTTATAGTAATTTAAAATTGAGTCTCATGACGGTTTGTGCATCCTGTTATATTCAGTCATCTAAGGGGCAATGCATTTTTTTTTTTTTTTTTTGGTAATGTGGAGGGACTAAACTTGAATTCCCCCAAATTCGCTGTGAAGCAGCACCCGTGGCCCAACTCTTCCACAGTGGCTAAGAGACTGCCTTAACTGGCAGGCTGTCAGGTACTGGGGTGTGAACCTCTCTGCTACGTTTAGCTTCGAGGAGGGCATGTTACAAGCTGGGGCAAAACTAACGTGACTATCTGATCAACAGAGGAGATCTACGGCTCTACACCCATCCGCATGGGCACGAGACTCACCGCATGCCTCGCACGGGGGATTCTTGGAGCTCCTGTGAATTGGTGTAAGCAGCAAGTAGTTCAGACCCCCTACATCTTTAAGCCCGAAGGGTAGTTTGGAAGTCTGTGTGGTCTAGTCTCTGTGACATTGTTAGTAGGGGTTATTCTTGTCCTGCTAGCTTGTTTGCAGTGAGAGCTGTGTGGTCTTCAAAGCGCTCTTTGAAGTTCAGGGAAAGTCATGAGGAACACAATTAAGATGAGCTCAGAAGGGCTGATTTCAGGTGAACCTAGAACATTCAGGAAAATATATAACTGGTCATAGTGCTCCATGTATGCCTCATGGATAGAAGACAGAAAATACATGATAAATTATACCCAGCCCTGAGCAATGAAGGGTAAAAATAGTTCAGCTGATGCTAATTTTCTGTTAACCTACGTCTTTCAGAGTTAGAGAAGCAAAAGCTTGAAATATTTACATCTGAACTGTATCTGGCTAGCGTGTGCTTACTTTGATTGCTTCAGGTTCAGTGTATATTTTCAGATCTCTACTCTCCTCCAGAACTTCTGAGAGCTCCTGGCAAAGTCATTCCTTTCTGTGTCTCAGCTTTTTGTATCAGTCGAGGAATGTCGGTGCCACAGCAGGCCAAAAACTGAGTTGCTAACACTTTGAGGTCATAGAAATGACAGAAATATATCTAAATACTTTGGTTTGTATTATTTTTCTGTTGCTAAGGTGAATGCAGCCATCAGTCATATCAGTATCTAATTTTATTTTATACAGTAAAGGACAATCATGCTTCCAAAGAAAACTTTCAACAGAGCTAACTCATGGTGTACTCTAAATCACTGTTCTTCCCTGGTGCTACATCATTTTTAACAGACCCAGTTGGACCAAAGTGGTTCCTTTGCAAGCTTAGGGCAAGGGAAGGGAAATTGTGTGATGCCCGGAAAAAAAAAAAAAGAAAAAAAAAAAAGGCTGGGGAGAGGGAAGAAGGAGAAGCTATTTGATTTGATTTGAAGGGTTTGTTTACGACGGCAGAAAGGAAGCCACTTCGTTCCAAGACTATAATTGTAAAGATGCTGGTCCTGCAGTTTCAGACAGAGAAACATTTGAAGGGATTAAGATAAGATGGGACTGTTTGGCACACTTTCTCTAGACAAACAGAACGAAAGAGAAAAGTTAGCAGATTCCTTAGCTTTGCTTAGCCTTCCCATTTGCTAGAGTGTGCAATTTAGTTACTCACAAGGGGAAAAAACACTTCCATGCCTACCCCTTCAGATTTAGGAGGACTGACCACTGGTCATACCTTGGGGTTTATGAAATTTCTCATCAGCATTTATCAAGGTAACTGCAAAGTCTACAGAACAGAGCTTTTCCTATGAAAGTAAACATACATTTTTTCTGCTATTTCTACTTGTCTATGTCTCATTTGTCTGATAAATTTCTCTCTAAAGGCTGTCTCTCCTAGCATGCTATGTGGAACTTGTTTCATATGAGCATGAAAAATATTTTTTTCTTCTTTAATTGAAAAGTGAAAGCTTATTTTGGATTTTATTATGGATCCATATTATTATGGATTGCTTTGTAAGACTATCTCAAGAAACAGTAGCAAGTATTAATAAAACCTACTTAATTGGTATTAGCATAAATGCAAAGCCAAGTAATATTATCAGTATCGATGTTGGAACAGTTCCATCACATACTCTTCACATCTCTACTTATCTCTTTCAGGTGATCTCAAAGAAGAATGTGCAGGGGAATTCAGGGACCAAAGATATAATGATTGCACTTTTATAGTCTTCATCAGCCATTCAAGGCTGTACTCCAAAGATAGGAGTTATCACCTCCATGAGTTTTGTCATCATCAACCTTCAAGGGCAAATCATTGCAAGAAAGCCTCAGGTAAGACTATGAATTATTCCAGGTTTGGACAACGTTATGCAACTTGCATTATGTTAACAGCTGCAAGCTCTAGCTATGGATCAGAAGTTTGCTCTGATAAACACTCTACGAAAGTGAAACTAAAAGCAAGTCTTTTTCCCCAGAAAACCCTATGATTGATGTGTTATCTGGGCTTTTTCATGTTTGTGTTGTTGCAGAGCACAACCATGTTAACCTTACCCATGTGGAGAATCAAACATGTCTTTGCACAGAGCTAGAAACGTTGGAAATTTGGACTATCCTATACCTTTCCTAGGGCATAGGAAACATGGAGAATGTCAACATGTATCTATATGATTTGATTAAAAAGAGTAGCTGTTAGGACTAGGAGTGATCAGTCATTTGGAACATCTTTCTTTAGCCTCCCTCTTTACTGATTACCACATTTGGTAAATATTCATTGTGGACCATAGTACAACAATCATTAATCTGTATATTTAATTATCTCGCAATTCTTTATCTGTGTAAGTGGGAAGAGGTTTCAACAATTTCAGGGAGAGCAGCATGGCTGGCGCTCTGAAATCCTGGCCATTAATGTTGCACTAGGACACTTTTGGTAATCCAGCCCTCACTTAGCTGTAGAGTTCAGAGCTGCGTTTTTGAGACTGTCCCTGGCTGTCTAAAATAGAACATGAGCTCACTCAAGCTATGGCCAGCAATACCAGAGGGAAAAAACAGTTCAAAGAATCAGGCCTGTTCGAGTGTTATCTGTGATTATGTACTACATCCCTTGCATTAGCCATCAGTAACAGATGTCGGCGGGTATGGGAGCTGTCCACGTCGATAGCGCGCTGCCTGTGGAAGCAGGCTTACTGCACTCTTGGCTCTGTATTTCACATCTGGACAAGGTCTTGAGCTTTATTTCTCTTTTGCCTGAGCTGGGACTTCAGAAGCATATACCCAATATTAAGCCAGGGCTTGCTTTATTCCAGAAGGCTGCCACAGCTGGAACCTGTTGCTGGTTGATACAGTCAAATCATCTGTTGAGACCATTATTCTCTTTGGTGTATTACACTGTGTTTACATCTTTTAATTCACCTCAGATGGGCTGTTTTAAGAACCGTGTAAAAGCTTTCATTAACCCATTAAGAACCATGTGTAAAAGCTTTCATTAAAACCATTGCAGAACACCAGAAGGGGATGCCAAATAGGTGGCATAAGGCCTATTTGCTACCGGGTTGGACTTCTTGCACCATATTCAGCGGTGCACCTCTGGTTGCAGACAGCTTATATTGCCATTTCCAAATACCCAGAACTGGTTGACATTCCTGCATCGTGCTAACTCAAACGTTCCTTTTTAAATGTGACCCATACATTTCTGTGGTGTGGTTGCCATTTTTGCAAAGCAGGATGAAGTGTGTCTGGAGTTCTTCATTTGAGTTTTCCAGATCACATCATTTGTGAGCTATATTCTCTATGGCAAATATGATTTTGGTAAGGGTGTTTTATGAGAAAGAAATGTCAAATGAAATGGAAGTGGAAGGATTTTTTTTTTCCAGCAGAGTTACTCTTGAGTTTTGCTTTTAAATAAATGAACAAGAAAGGAATTACCTGAACATTTTCAGTGCCAGAGTAACCAGCAGAGAGGAAGCTCTTCAAAGAGACTGAGTCATGGAGGTGTTCTCAAATACTCCAGCATCTTAAGTATACTAACATCTAGAAAGCATGCCAATGGTCATGAAAGGAAAATGAGAGGAATATGTTTTAGTATGGAAGTAGATTAGTGACCACAGTAAATCTTTACCTATTTGGCTCAGATGTTTGAATGAAACTGATTCAGGCATCTCTGATCTATAGAATGTGTAGTGGAATTCTTGTGCAAGAGATTATCCTATTAAAAAGTTCTCTTGCTATAGTAGTTCCTGGGTTAGTGCAAAAATTTAACAGATTTTTTTACTTATGAATCCAACATCTACCAAAGTGATTTCAGTCATTAATATTATTCTTATCATAGCATTTGTGATGAATAACAGAATTAGTACAAAATGGAATTTCAGGGCCACAGGGGCTCTCTCTTCAATTTAAGCCTCATTTGGCAAATAGTATTAGCTAGAATTTTCAAGGCACAGTTCAAAATAGAGAACAATTCATTTTGCCAGCTTTTTGTTTTTCCTTTAGGTAAAAACACAATGTTTTGTTTCAATATTGTCAAAAGATAGCGTGTAATGTTTTGTTTTGAAATTTTGTTTTTGAAAACTAGCCTAAATTTTAAGAAGGATTCAAAAGGATGACATAAGCTGAAAGGGAACTGAATAAAACAGTTGAGGCTATGAAAACGTATTTGTTTAAATTTTTTTTCTGAAAGGAAAAAATACTGTATTTTGGTTCAACAACTGAATCAAAATCTGATTTAGCCCAAGTATAACATCGCTATATTTGTCTCTATTTACAAATATTTGCTTCAAATTCTTTGAAAATTTCTTAATGAAAGGCTTCATTGTATCTGATTTAATCGAGGGATAAGGCAGCCACTTCTTTATGTTAAATTTGCAGATTCTATAAATTAAATCTATTCTGTCTGAGAAAAAAATAGAGAATTGCTATTTAGCATACCTGTCACACACAAAATTCCATCAGTTCGGCATTCAGTGGAACTGGAATTAAGTTATATATTTTAGCTGACAATTCTTTTGTTGGAATAGGGATAAAATATAGACATCCTTGAAATAAAAATATCCTGGGTTTGCTTGTTAATAGGGCTGAACTGTTATATTTTGCATCCTGTAAGCATTAAACTGTATGTATTGATACATATTTAGGGTGGTGCCATGTGTCTTATGGCAGTTTGAGAGTCCAACAATTCATTCTTGTTTGTAAGTATGGTTCCTTGGCGGGTCTTTCTCTTGTGTACCTTCCCTCAGCTGGTTGATGTGGCACCGGATGTCTGACTAAACTCCTCTTTGAAGCTTCATAGAAGACAAAGTGCTCCATGGATTCCAGTCGGGGAGGAAGTGAAAAATTTAAACACTTGTTGGTTCTAGTTCCACAGTTAAATAGCTGAATGGACCTTTAGGCTTCAGCTTTATGTGAAAATCTGTAGTGAGTTTCATCAGCTAACAGTACTTAACTATGCAACTTTCTCTAAAACTTTGGCCACAGTGGTCCCCTTTCGGCATGTTTTGTGACTGTGTGCTGCCTCCTTGTTACATTATCTAAGTTCCTGTCTCCTGACGAGCTTGGTGAGGGCAGTGTGAGCGCGAGCGTGCCAGCTGCTTGCTCAACAAGAGCACGTCAGTGCAGATCTGCCTATGCATGAGCAAGCGTGTAAATGCATAGGCTAACATGCAAAACCTACCTCATGGTGAACTTTGCATTTTGCTAATTTATCCCTTTCTGTGTTTTCTCTTGTGTTTGCCTTTTTCCATGGTTTCTTCTTCTAATGCTTGTGTGGCCAGACTCCTAGTTCGCATTTGGTGGGATCTTTTAGTACAGCAGTTTCCCCTCCAACTTTGAGCATAAATCAGTAGAAAGGTCCCACAGGTTCCTTATGTTCTGTTACAGGAAGGAAGAGGAAATACTGCAGATACTGAGCTAATGTTATCAAGCTGCCTAAAGCAAGAGAAGAGATTGATAAGAGAAAGCATTGTATTCATGGTTTCTGGCGTATAGCATAGCACAAGCCCTATTTGAATTCTTCAGAAATTAGTATCAGATGACTTAGGAACTTCTGACTTATTTGAATCTTAAGTGGTTACAGATAATTTTGCTCCAGACTTTCCTTCTGTAGTTATATTTGTAACTTTGTTCTGTTCACTCAAAGGCAAACTGGGAGAGCTTACAAATTCTCAGAGTGGTGGGGAAAATATCGTACTCTCATTGAGGCTAAACAACAACAGGGAAAGCAGCTCATACCTGAAATTGGTGGTAGCATCTTTTCTGTGTATATGCATGTCTATATGCTCGTGGAGAAAGCTTAATTTGACTATTTGACTATAATGCTATTACTGTCCAAATATGTGAGCCTGACCCTGCTACCACCATGTATAATCCGTATGGTGGACATCTGCTGAGTTAAAGGTTCAGCTTTGAATTAGCATTGTTTTCCTCTTTAGCAGGTTATTGGATGAAGCACTTGGGTGAAAACTGTACAAACAACTGAAGAAGTGTAAAAATGTAAAATAAAAAATAACCTTTAGTGATTTTAAGGCATTGTGGTCATCAGAGCACCATGAAAAGCATGGTGCAAAGGTGTCCCATCACGATTGTTGCAGGGTTCACCATTGCCTATGGACAAAGAGCAGTGGGTGTCTGTACATTTCCTATTAGAATGATATATTTTTTCCCCTTAAACCTCCTGCCAACTGCTGTTGTTGTGACCTCGTGGTCTGGCCTGCTCCTTCACCCACAAGAACAGCTCAGAGAATGTGCTTCCTTCTGTAGTTTTTTGGTTGAATTTAGTCAGCTTCTGAGTTCCTCACGCACAGGGCCAGGGATTTGATAGAGTCTTGAGCAGAGTCCGGTTTGGCTGGTGTTTTGGACACTAAACCTTGAGCTCAGCTACAGCAGCGATGCCCAAAGCGTGAGAATTTCTTCCACCGGCTGCTGGGAACCGCGCACAGTTGGGATCCGCAGCTGGCGAAAGCCATGAGGCAGCCCCAGGTGCGGAGGCCGGGCCTGGCGCCGCTTCGCCGCCCGCTGTCGCGCCTCTTGCCACGCGGAGCTGGCGGCCTCCCGGCAGCTCTCAGAGATGGCAAGCACTGCGGCCCAGGCTGCTGCCCTGCCCGTGCTACAGGCCCTACTGGGCAGCAGCTTGGCCAAGGTTTTCCTTCTCCCGGCGTCCACGTGCACGTGCAGGAGCAGCCTGTGGAGACTGACATTTTGCCGGGCTTTCTGGCAAATCTCCACAGGGCGCTGCTGGTGTCCCCAAAGACACGGGCTGTGGTGGCACGTGGAGATGCGGCTGCTGCGCAGGGCCTGCCCGTCCCCGGCTCGCCGTGCGCCCCCATGCTCGCCCCGCGGCCTGGCCCTGCCAGGCTCCCACCGTTTGCAGCTCCACTGTTGGCAGAGGAGGTTCCTCTGCTGGCTGGTTGTGGTTATGGGCTGGGTGAGCTGTAGGAGCAGCAGCACTTCGCATATCTCCCTAAGGTCTCTTGTGTCCTTGGGGAATAATAACTCACAGGAATGGTTGGAGCTTGACAGGGACCAGGAGGTTTATTACTGTAATTCCCTGGCAGTATCTTTCAACCTGGAGGCAGGACAAGTAGGAGTTTCTCTCACAAGAGGAGTCAGAAATCTTCTCCTGCAGGAAACACCCAGGCCAAGAGACCTCTGTGCAAGCTGCTCCTGTCAGAGTAACTTGCTTCAAAGTTTTTGGAGGGAATCTTTAAGCGGGGAGAGAAGGAGATTTGTCTGCTAAATGGATTTCTCACTTACGGGCTCTCCTGGCTGTCTCATTAGCATTATCACTGATCAGCAGGCCAGATGCAAAGGCAAGTGAAAGTAAACAAGCGAATAAATCTTTGCATTTAGAAATAATGATGACTGGGGAAATTCCCCTCTCTTCTTAATCACCAGGCTAAAAGATTTTGAGTCTGATTCCCCTTGACATTAAGTCAGTGAAGAAGTTGCTTGTGAGACTATTTTGTATCCATATGGGGTTTTTTACAAATGTTAGGTAACCAGACAGTCAGGGCATCTTATTCTATTTTATAGAAATAGTGATCTCCTTGTCATAGAATTATTTGTTAATGTATCTATGAATTGACTCCTTTTATTACAAGTACAGTTCAAACGAAGCTCCTTTCTCCTGTTAGAAACTGGCTCTGTGCTCTGCGTCTCTGAGATGCACAATTTCTCTTTCAGCATAATCTCACATACAGGCATTTTCTTATGTGACAAATAAGTTTTTCTTGAAAAGACTGTGGGAAAAGGGGAATGCTTTTCTCCATAGCTTAAGGATGGAGCCTTACAGGATACTACAGAGGTGTAATGAAGATCACAGAAATTGTAGGATGGAGTTTTGTGTATCATAATAAATGCTGTAGTTCAGATTACCAGTGTATTCTGGAATATCTTGATTCCTGGTTGTTTACTTTTGTGCATTCAGGTAGTGTTTTAATGTCATTTGCTGATGGGACATATGCTAGAGATAATGCTGTCAAGGCAGCTAAGCCATGCAGGGACCAGAAGCTACTTAGGCATCTGGAAGGCTAAATCGCATTTCTTTTCTGTGAGATTTAAACTGTGACAACCTATAATCTTAATACTCTTGTGCGTTTGTATTTTATTTATATATAATATATATACACACACATATATATAGTGAGTGTGTGTGTATGCGTGCACATATGTGTGAGTGAGTTTTTACTAGGAACTTATCCTTTAATGTTTCTGTGAGTTCAGTGGGTTGAATGAAACACCCATGGAAGCTGGCCAGCTCTGCTGACGCAAGCTCTAGGCTCATCCTATAAACATTTACACTTCTGAGTAACTTCAGTCATGTACAAACATTGGGCTGGAAGGGACCTTATGGGTCACTGCTTCCAGTCCTGTGGTAAGACAGGCAAGTCATATAATTCTTCTCATAAAATGGCCAAGCTTTATCCTAAAGCTTTCTAAGTTTTCTCTTGCCATCCCTCCAGCTGGAAAGCTATTCCATTACCTTATTCATCTGATAGTTAAAAACTCTTCTCTCAATTTGAACCTCAGGTTAGTCATGGCCGGTTTCTACCAATTTGTTCTTGTGTCAATATTTTAAGTACCTCTTCTTCCTCCCTGATGTTTACCCAATGAGACTAATTGCTCAGCTAACGTTATTTATGTGCATTTGCAGCCTTGGGTCCTTGGAAGTGGATGTTCACATGTATTTTACTTACATACAGATAAACAAACAGAATGACTTTACAAGCCAACCTGTCAGAGTGATTAAAATGAAGCAGAGTCCTGTAGTAAATGAATCTCAGGTTGGTAAGAGCTGTCTTTGAAACAAGTGTCCTTCAGCGCGTAGCTGTTTCTGGACAACTGCTTTGTTGCTTTTTGATTTATATCAGGACAAGTCTCTTGCTCACATAAAACATTGGGGGGCCACAGTCCAGTGCAGATTGTTCATCATGAAAGAGGATATCTGTATCTGTCCCTTATTTTGCTTACAATCAATCATACTTAAGCTGGCCAAACCATCCTTTTCCACCTTCTCCCAACCTGGTCACTCACTGGCATCACAAGGCAGACTTGGGCTTGTTGCAGGGCTGGCTAAATCCAAGCAGAGGAGGAAGCAGACACATCATTTTGTATGATCTGTCCCCTCTTGGCTTCTCTAGTTCTGTGGAGGTTACAGTGATGTTTCAGACATGAGGGATAACAGCAGGTAAAATAAGGAGTGACATAAGAGGGAAGAAGATGTCAGAAGTCTTACACTGATGGCAAGGTATTAAGAGCTGCCACGGCAAGCCATGTACAGTGCAAAAGAAGGATGAGGTGACTCAGACATCACCACATCAGCTAACAGTCTCAGCCAGTAAACCAAAGACTGAATGAGATACATCTTTATGGGGATAAAGCAGGCTTGAATTGCCATCCTCTGCCTTGTGCCTAATACCTGGGTATACTAGGTGGTCTTGCAAAGACTACCAAATGAGCACATTTCATGGGCATCGAATTGATTAAATGTTTAAAAATAAATAAAGAAATGGAAAAAACCCTAATAATCTGAAATGACGGGAGATCAAGTTAGAAAATAATATGGATGGAAAGCCATTTTTCTATAAATAAAAGTTGAGGAGAATGGCTTCCTGATACTCAGCTGTACTTTCTGCTGGCTATCCAGACTGAGCTGTGGTAAGAACTGAGAAGCAGAAAGTCGCTGCTGGTATAGGAGTCCTAAAGCTAGCGTTCTGGATGGCTCTGCAATATACTTGGAGTAGCCCATTAATAAATTAAATAAGATTTTCTCTGCGCTTGCAATAATATTGGCATAACGACCTGCTTTCTGTAGCTCTAGTAAAAAAGCTGTTGGCAGCCTCCTCGTGCAGTGCCAGGTGATTTGTGCAGCAACTCGTAACACAGTTAAGCAATGAGATCAGGTGTCCTTCCCCTAGGCTACAGATGAATCACCACATTACAGGTAGGGAAATGAGATTGAGAGTAGAATGGAAACACGCAAGTGAAGAACGGAGGCAGGAGAAGTTGCGATTAACTGTTTTCTTAGAGCCCTGAGTATGTCTCGTATGTGTTTCTGTTTTGAACAAAAGTAATAAATGGAGGATAAAGATCGGGACCCCAATTCAGGAATTGGTTACACGAGTGTTGATTGAGAGTAACTTAGTAGATGCTGATGGAGTTGCACAGATACAAAAATTTGGTGGGATGAGAAGTTGGCCTTGAGTTTGTTATATTCCCAGGTACCCGATCCCTGAATAGATCTGCTTTGTCAGTGATCCATAGCTTAATGATCATATTTTTAAATCATCTGGATAAAATTTAACCACATCTCCAGAATTACTGGTAGCATACACAATGGTTAATCACAATCTGCTTTTACACACAGCTAAATAACATGGAAAACATTGCTTATATTTTTCCTCCTCATAATATACATACCCTGGGTTTTCCTGGCAGATTGTGCAGTGGTTTTCACATGAAATGTGACCTGTGTTGAGGCTTCACAGCATAAGATTCACAGGATGGGGTATTTTAAACCTATTTTGCAGTTGTACTGCATTGTCCAATAGCTGTTTATGACATACTTCATAAATCCAGCCACACTGACAGCTGGACAGTGATTCTTTATGTGATAAAACAACCAATGCAACCTCGGGCAATGAAGAAGGAGAACAAAGGTTGGATGGCCCCACACTTTCTAACTGGATGCCTAAAGTTGAGCGATCTGGGATTATTTAGTCTGGAGAGGAGGAAGCTCAGGGGAGACCTTATCACTGTCTACAACTACCTAAAAGGAGGCTGTAGTGAGGCGAGGCTCGATCTCTTCCCCAGAATAACTACCGATAGGACAAGAGGAAATGTTGCACATGGGGAGGTTCAGGTTAGACATTAGGAGGAATTTCTACATGGAAAGAGTGGTAAAGTGTTAGAACAGGCTGCCCAGGGAAGTGCTGGAATCACTGTCCCTGGCAGTGTTCAAGAAACAGGTAGAGGCACTTGGGGACATGGTTTAGCAGGCATGATGGTGATGGGTTTATGGTTGGACTTGATGATCTTGAAGGTCTTTTCCAACCATAATGATTCTATGATTCTATGATTCCAGCTTCATCTTTGCACACCTCCATTTAGCTTAGGCTGCAGAGAGCAAAGGGTCTGTATTTCCTTTGCTTGCAGAGTATTTGTGCATTCACCTCAAAGAGTTCGCTTTCAACTGAAATGTACCCACATACATAATAGAAGCTCTAAATAGAAGTATAAAATGTGGGGTGATTGCCTAACCAGGGTCTTCCTCTGGAAGATGGCTAACCAGTTCATCTTGTGCAACCCAGCACTGCTGCGCCTTTCCCACCACGAGCAGGCAGGTGATTTTTTTTGCCTTTCAGCTAACAGAGTACAAATCCAGCGCACAGCGCTACAAATATTTTGCCCAGGCATCCCCTCAGTTTTGACTTGCCAGGAAGAGCAGTGTCTGCTGCTCTGCATGCTTCCTCCCTGCTCTCTGCCAGGCAGCTGTCTGTCCATTCCTGCCCTGTCCTTGCTGCATTAGGAAGGTCTGGCTAAATCCAAGGTGGAGGTATTCCTGGACAGTCTATTTATAGTGAGGACATGTGCAATATTTAAGGTGTAAAGTGTGCTTTTTTATACCAACGGTGCTTTTTACCTGGATGGACTGGTTTCTTAATTCCCACTAATTTCTTGTGGAAACCCAGGTGATTTTTTTCTTGCTTTTGGTAGTGCTGTGTAATTTGCCCATCTCATCCAGGACTAAACTGCAGGCGTTTGTTAGACTCGATGGTCATGTAGCATCATGGGCCTCAGGCAACTTCAATCCAGAAATTTCACTTGAGGTCAGAGCTGGTATCTAAACCTCACTTTCTCATATGCAGAGATGAGGGTTGTATCCCCACTGATAGGCAGATGTATTGAAAACTAGTAATTGGTGGAGTTTTTTTTGCTATCAGTAAAAATAGTGTGAACAGTTTCGTTTTTAATCAAAATGTATATATTAGCTCTGTAAGTCAAATAAAAAATATTGTAGCCTGCAGGTCCTGGCAATATATTATTCTTTTGGCTCTGCAAAACATACATTTATTATAAACAAATAACCTGGTGACTTCATTCTAATCTTAGTATTTGCCATAACTGAAAGTCAAGTATCTTACACAGCAGTTACAGTAGCCTCTTTTTTTTTTTTCTGAAGCATTTTGAACTATAAGTATTATGTAGGTATGTTCCACATACGAGCTGAAATATTATTAAAAGCCTACAGACTGTCATTCAAATTAGCTAACATCAGTTCAGTGCTCCTCAGAATAGAGGAACTTGGCAGCTCTCGTAAAAATCCTCCCTCTGCAAGTTTCCTATCCCAAATAAGATACCATACTTTATTTTTTCCTTGATAACCTAAGTTTGAGAAAGGCTTTATGTCCTAAAAAAAAAAAAGACTGCTGATGTTTCTCACTGACAATAGGGCTTACATAACTGGGCACTCAGTGGGTTTAAGATCGGTCAATGTATCTTCATGAAAAATGAAACTACAAATGATCATAAGAAATATGACCTTGGCAAGACTTTTTCATTCAAAAAACTTCAGTTTACCAGAACCCATAATGAGAAATGTTGATCTAACTTCAGTCAGCAAAACAGCAGGAATTTATTTCTGAATATTTTCCAAAATATGTCTAAGAGTTGGGGTGTGATGCTCTGAGGATAAAGCTAAACAAAAGGGATGCTTCTCTCTACCTTGCAGTGTATAAAATAAGTCACTACCATGGAGAGGTCACTCTGGTTCTCTCAAAGTGTATTGGGACTTAACATCAGTTACCAGATGTATCTGTAATATTCAATACATCATTCATGTTTTTGTGAAACAAAATAAGCACAGTGAAGTAGACAAGATGTAAAATTAGAGCTGTTGGGAGACTCCTCCTAAGAACAATAGAAGTTTTGCTTTTATTTCAACAGAACTGAAATATATCCCCTTTCTCGTAAGAAAGAACAGCAAATAATATTTATTATCTTTTTGATATGCAGCCATTACTGGAAGCCATTATCATCACATTTCAGGTTACTTAATCAGCCCTGTGAACTGATAACCTACATAAATAATTGCCTCGCTGATGCCAATAGTGCTCTTGGCACACTACGGAAATAACATTATTACTTAAGAATTAAACCACAATGAGATTTTAACTGACAGATTAAAGGGTTTCTTTAGGTACCTAGAATACTTCCAAACTGAGCAAATGAGGCAGACCTACCATTTTGCTCCTATTTGATAGAGGTAGACTGCAGCGGAGCACTCTCATGGCACAGAAACGAGGTGCATGTGTCCGAATGTGCCAAGCAAATGCAGATCATGAAAAAGAAAGACAAGGTGCCCAAGAGCCACCTGCTTGGCCGAGCGCTGCAGCTCTGTGGCACACATTGGCATGTGCAGCCAGGCTCACCAGTGCATCAGCGGGACGGTGAGCAGGGCCACCATGCCTGCCTGGCTCCTCTGCTTCCATGTGCCGAGCGGCTTGCAGCTGTGGCCTTGTATAAATCATTTTTTCATTAATATCCTTCACTTCTGCATGTTTGCTTTGAATTGAGCCTTTTCTACCTTCTTGTTGTTGGTGGAAAGATGTATATCTATAATAGCCACAGCTCAAGCAAAATGAGTGGTCTCAGTATTTTGGTGATACCAAAGGTATCCTCGTGTGGATATGCGCTTGTAGCGTCACGGTGAGAGGAGACAGGAAACATCTGCCGTGAGAGAAGTTCTGGTACTGCAGTATTTGTCCTCATCTCGGGTTGTGGTGGGAAGCTGGGGGGAACCAGCCTTCCTGATACTGCCAAGAACACGGCATGGGCAGAAGCTGCAGGACATTTAGTGTATGCCTCGAGCAGCCAGGGGAAGGTGAATTTCAGGTTGAGATTTCCAGACAGGAGGGGACAAGGTCTTCACAGGAGATTCAGCCGTGCTGTTCCCAAGGGATATGGCTTGAACATCGCTGGATCACGGGGTGACTCCGCAGTGTCACTTGGAAAAGAGACAGATTTTTTCTTCTAGCTGGAGAAGAAACATTTGGCAGTTTTGGAAATGGATCTCAGAGCCATGGACAGGAATGAGGATGGAGACAGCTGAAGAGCAGTACCCAAAGTACTCTGCAAGGAAAAGCAATTTCATAATTGATTTAAACGGAAAGATTTCATTTAAAGTTTTCCACATTTTGTTTGCAAAACTTCTTTTTTTTTTTCTACAGAAAAAAAGATTTTTTTTCTGAAGAAATTCTGTCCCGATCTACTTGTTAAGGGGTGTGCTGCTGCATTCAGTGCAATTCTTTCCATGTGTGTAAGCACTAACAACACTGTTAAATGAGAAGTCAGCTGTTAGGGCAGGTACCTGATCCACAGTAGGTGGTTACCCCAGTAATCTTAAGGAATTACCTCTAGATGTCACTCATGAACCCTTCTCTTATTTAAAGATTTAAATGAGTAGTTAGGTTATGTCTAACCAAAAAAAAAAAAAACTATCATTTTGGTTGACTATCTAAGGATTTGCAATCACTTCTTTCCTATACCGCTAGACACATAGTAGTCGGCAAAGAAGGTACTTCTGAGGCAGAGGGACACTCTTAGCTCCTATTGTAAGTGAATTTAAAGTATTGATTAAAATGGAGAAAAATGTAATGTTGGTCAAAATCAATACAACTTTGATTGCCTTTGATGCTGATAGAACACCCTGGGAGAGCTCAGTGTGAAGGGATACTCTGTTGATTTATTTAGATAAGTATGTCCTGTTAGGGCTTGCTTAGCATAGGTACAAAATGTTTAGTATACATTTTCGTAGCCCCTGACTAAAACAACTGGATAGCTATTTCCATACTTGGTAATGCTTAGTAGAAGTAGACCTCCAAAAATTGAGTTATTTTTATATTTTTTAATGGATTTTTCTTTTTTTTTCTGAAAAAAAGAGGAATGCTGTTGATTTCTTTGTTTTTTTTTTTAGTAAGTTAAAGCTAAAAGAGCTATGCTGTGCCTTCAGTGGTGCTTAGATGGAAAAATCATTTCTTTATAAAGACAGAAAGAAAAGTTTCAATGAGAAAATATGGGCACCTCTAGCAGAAAGTATGGTTTCTGAGGTTTCACACTCTTAGCCATATTAAGTATTACTATATTCTTTAAATAGTTGAGCTGAAACCAGAGAGACTCCTAATGGAGACTAGCAAGCATAAGAAAATAGGAAATCTGGTATGAGCTGTGGCAGATAACTGTTCCAATTTATGTCATATTTGGAAAAAGTTTGGCCTTGCATTCTTCTAGTTTGCTGAATGATGTGATTTCCCACAGAACTTTCATTGAAGCTTTTTTGGGTTCACTTAGTCCTGCATTGCTTTAAAAGTTCTTTTTTTTTTTTTTTTTTTCCCAGTATTATCACTAATATCCACCTTCCATCGAAGTGAGAATTACATGTGTTATGTCTGCATTTCAGGCAGGACTTTCAGAGGGGTGGTGCTCATAATGGACAAGATACTAAAAAGATTCCTATCACATGGTAAACAAAGCTTTTAAAAATTAATAGAGGGTAATGAATGTCTGGCAGCATAAAGCAAGCACATTTCAAGATCACACATCAATTAAGCCAATTGGAGTTGATCACATAATTTAAAGTTCTTTGTGTGTATACATTTATATACATATATATAATGTAAATAAATGAATTGATTGTAGCTTCAGCTTTCATTTTGCTTAGAAAGGGAAGGTGCTATCTAAAGAGTTCAACAGTGCAAGAATTTGGTTAAAATCTACTTTTGTTATTAGAAGTCCAAGGGACAATAAACCACTTGCAACCATATTTGTGTTGCTCATGGTCATCAGGTTTTACAAGTGCAATTTAAAAGTAATGGAAGCTGCCCTTTGATGTCATCAAAACTTTGGAGTCATTTATCTGTATTGTGGAAAAAAATTACATTGGGCTGAGGGCACCTATAAAAATCTTTGTAATATTCCTAATGAGTTAGTCTTACTGTGTTTATATTTATATATAATTGCATATATATAATTGCAATCTGATTCATCTAACAGTAGTTCTAGAGAAGAACACGAGAATTTCCTAGGTGTTAAAATGTGATTAATATGTTTGGATGGGAGTGAAATGTCCTTCTTCTGGCTGTGACCCTGACAGAGACAACCAAGCCACTCATGTATTTAGTGTTAATTCACATTAAAATCAGTTTGTTGTTCTGCCCTGTGGCACTGAAAACATGTTGTTAATGGCTGCACAAAGATTTTCAGAGACCTAACAGGCAGGTGAAGGCCTCTTTGGAGGGCTGCTGATGACAGCCTTGCTCCTTGATGGAAGCTCACCAAGATCTTTCTGCTTTCTTTGGGTCCAAAATGAGATGGTTGGAGTTTCTGCAGTTGCTAGGTAGGACAGAGTGATACGAGCTCCTGTAGCTGCATGCTCAGGAAAACTAGCTCCTCCTGACTGTATCTCAAACAAATGTTGTCCCACCTGTCAAGAAATAAACTCTACAACCCTACCAAGACCTCCTCCTGCTCTGCCATTCGATCCCCCTCAATGCGTTGATCTTAGCTTTTACAGACCACCCTCCCTACAAGTTACTGTGGTTTTCCTGTCTCCAGCTTTCTCTTTCCGGGGTGTTTGTAGGGGGCTGGAGATAGGGGGGGAAATATCATTTACTATGGACAGGCTCACAGCTTTTCTTGCTGTGACTGCCTCTCCCATGTCTGTTTTTTTTGCTCTTTCCTTCTGTTTTATTATAAGCAGTAGCTCTGATTCCCAGAGGTACTTGGGTGCTTTACTCCCAGCGGTCTGAGGTAGGCATCTGGAACACCTCTGGATCTAAACCATTGAGGCCTGAACTCAGTGACCTCCTCCATGATGCTGATACTTCTCTACCTCAGAAGGCATCCTCAAAGAGCAATTAGACAGAGGTTAAAAGCTGGCTTGTTAAATAGTTGTTGCATTAGCTAAAACAACAGGAAGAAAGTAAGTACACGAAGGGGAAGATCTTGGTGATACAGGCTTGCTTGAGACTCCAAAAAAATAGCACTTCCATTTGTGTCTTCCCTAAAGGATCCTGGAGTGGTGTGAGGGAGACCATCTGTTTTAGCAGGGGATATGTTTGCTACTAAAATGGTTCCTTTTACTTGCTTCTACAAATCGTGTTGTTTAGTCTGGATTTTATGAAGGATTGAAAATTCGTAGTAGAATCATAAGATCTGAGGGATGAGGCAAGGAGAGCAAGTTCATTTTACTTTTAAAAATATGAAAGATTAAATGTACAGACAGCATGCTAGAAAAGTATTGCATCTGCAAAGTTAAATGCTCCAAAGTGAGGACATTTCTGAACTCCACAGGATTCATCTATCCCTACTCCCATCCATCCATCCATCCCAGGCCTGATAAATGGCAGAAGGGCATGTGAAGAATGCATGAAGGAGGATGAAACCAACCAATGTGAAAAAGAAAAACCCTGACAACAAAACTATCTGCTCATTCCTGTAGCATGTAAACGATTAGAAACTATTTCCAGCTTCTTGGCATGATTTCTTTTTGCAAGAAAAAAATGGAAGTAGTACAAATCTGGTTCATTATCTTATCATAATTATGTAGTTAGGCAAATGATGAAAACCATTTCTGCACTGGTTTCTTGACAGAGCAATCCTGGAAGTTTGTTCTGCTGTGCAGGGAGGCTGGGTTGGTTTTAGCACAGCAGGCTGAAGGTGGCAATCAGATACCTGAGGAAAAACCTACTTCAAGAAAAGAAAGGAATGATGTATTTAAAGTCTATATTGTAAGGCCTGAGCACAGAGGGGGCAAACTGACCTTTGAAATGGTGCATGGGCTTGAGCCACTTGCCTGTCTGAAGGGCAGTAGCAGGAGATCACCGAGGGGATGAGCCGCAGGGAGCCTCAAACCGCTCTGCAGGCGAGGGGGAATCCGCAGGTCTTTGCCGAGAGCCAAGGGGCTGTGAAGTCGAAGGTCTCAAGCGGCTGGCAAGGGGCAGGAGGGGACACTTTCACCTATCATCGAGCTTGACTCTTGTGTGCTTCTCCCTTGAGCGCGTTTCTCCCCTGTGTGTTCTGCCGCTGGCCTCCTTTTGCATCTTCCTCCTCTTGTCCAGGCCCCATTCCCCAGCCTGCCCGTATTATGCTGACATTTAACAGCGCTCGGTCGTTATCACGAATGTGACAGAAGTGCTTAGGCAATACATAGCCAGGTCATACAGGAGATGGAATTTCGTATTCCGGAGTGAGCAGGGAGAGCTGTTGCTCCCGTGCAAGTGCTCGGTAGGAGCAGGGAGGGCCCAGTGACGGAGATGGTGTATGTCCTATCGCCGAGGCGGTGCTGGCAGTGGCTGTGATGGGTGAAATGTTGCAAAGCTCCAGTAAAAATGCTGACTGGGCCTTGCTGGGCGTGCAGGCCTAAGCACTGGGGTGCCAGCTTCCTCTCCTGCAGCACGTCAGGGAAGGCCAAAAGCAGGAAGCACTTAGCTCCGCGCCCCAGGCGTGTGCTGGAGGTGCCACTTTAACCCATGTTTCTTCAGACGTTCCGTCTGCCACCCACACCACATCCCCTCTTTGCCCTGTGATCTTAGGAATGAGGGGGTGGATATGCGACACAGAGGGCATGGGCCTTCTGCTCAGCATGTGGGACTACACCCGGCGCTGCAGCTTCCCGAAACACGCACCAGCAGCATGCAGTATGCAATGCCACTTCAAAGCAGGATCTGGTAGTGAAGCAGGGAATGGTCTGACAGGATTAAACCACATTGGAACCATTTTGGAAAGGGTTTGAGTCTTTGATTCTTTCGTATACAAATCTGACATCAAAGCAAAGTCCTGGTGTCTGTCAGATATGTCCTTCATCTCCAGACAGAGATAAAACAGCCTCTTGTCAGTCAGATAACATGATAATTAGACAGCGTGATAATGCATTTATCCTGGTGCTTACAATCCTTGATCATATATTGCAATTATGTATACAGGCCACAGCACCCAGTGTCTTTAATTATAACCTTGATGGCAAAATGATAGGAAGAAGGAATCTTCCTAAGGGTAGAAAAATGAGTCTTTTAATTCATTTTTATAGATCCTCGCTGAGTATAATAGAAGGAATTAATATGAAAGTCTTTGCCAGAGTGTTTGTGTTAACTGACAAATGTGTGTATAAAGAAACAACATTACTCAGATATTACATTAATATAGGCCAGATATTAGAGCAATATGAGATAGGTACTAAGTTAGATAGTAATAACAGATAGCCCATCATTTAATTTTTATGTTAATCCCTTGACCAGCAAATTCATTTGTAAGAGCATATAATAATATTATTATTGAGATTTGTTCAGGTAGGTTTTCAAAGACAAATGGGAGACATGTACACATATCTCTCATTCATTTAATTGGTAAATTTGCAAATTGTAGATAGAGAAAACCAAGCAGTTGGTACTGTTGCCACTGTAGAAACTTCCTCCTACCTAAGCAGACAAGGTTCCTGGATTAGGCTGTAAACATAATCTAAGAGTGTGGTTTGTCTTAAATACCTTTTAACATAATTGAACTGCAAAAATCTTAGAACTGTTTCTGTGTTATGAATTCCCTGATTGAAATAGATGAAGCAAGGGAAGGAAGTGGATGTTTGGAAGGAGAACTTGTAAAAGGTATCATTCTTAATGCCATAGTCCTGGGGTCATACTTCTAGTGCATGAGGTTTATCAAATTAGAATTAGGAGTCAGGAAAGAGACCTGAGTGGTACATGTGTAGCTGCTGATCCAACCCTCATTGTCCTCAAAATCCATTTTGTTCCTCCCCCCGAAAAATCAACTAGTAATCATTCAGTCACCCATGTCCCTCACTAAAGTCCTTGGAAGGGTAAATCCACCACGAGGGAGGACCCCAGGACTAGAGCTGCTGTAGCCTGGATGTCTGCTCTGAGGAATGGGCATGAATGCAGAAGAAAAGGAGAAATGTACGGTACAGGTTTTCACATTGAACCAGTGAACAATTGTTCATCATTTTGGGTACTGAGAAACCAGGACATCCTATCTGTCAGAAAGTCCAGAACACTTACTCAGTGAAACTCTAGTTTCCTCAAAGTACTTCAAAACCAAAACACCAGAAAAAGATGGTTGCTTTCATAAAGCTTGAGTTAAGTACAGATACAATCAGCTGGTGAGAGAAGGCAGCTAAGTCACATCTAGGATGTGTCAGAACATGGACTTACATGTGTCAGGGCATAGGCTCCTTTTGAAGCCATAGGCCCTGGCTTGCACCTCCACTCTCATAACTCTCCTAGGGCAATTCCTATGCTCAGCCATAGATAAACGAAGTGCTCAGCCATAGATAAACGAAGTGCTAGGACAGTATTTAGTAAGTAGGATGAGAATAAACCTGCTTGGCTGTGATTATGTATTTGCTTAGTAATGATCAGCACTATGAGTTTTATTAGCATTTGTTTTGTGTTGTTGCATACAGAGCTTTGTGTTTATTAGACCAAAATGTCCTCTCATGCCCCCCGGTCAGGGTTCAGGGGTTCTTCTCTGTATCTCTTCTTCTTGTAGGGCTTCTCTTCTCCTTTCTTATGTCACTGCAGGAATTTCTTCTCTGTTTCCCCTTAGGCTTTTCCCAGCAAAAGTGTCCTCCAACTTATTCTGTATGCTTACTCAGTATCTAAATAATGTGATTCCTCACTGTAATCCACGATGCGTGTCCTCTCTGGGAAATCAGGATTAGTGGACAGCGGAGTCTCCAGTGCCCATGCACCATGTCCAAACTCCCAGTATATGACTGCACACCTGCTTTGCTCCTGTTTGGAGGTGAGCACCAGGTCTGAGGAGCTTGGTTTGCTGGGCATGTGCAGTCAGAAACAACATGTGAACCACACTGCATATTTGCCCAACAACTGTGACAACAAGGTAGTAAGGCCTATGCAGAGGAAAATCTCTTCCAGACTGAAGGGCTAGTGTTTGGATCCCAGTACAGAGGCATGAGACGACGCTTTGTGCTCTTGCAGCTCTTTCTGCAACTTTCCTTTCCTACTTCTCTCGTTCCACCCTGGAGCACCAGCCAACATGTCTGCAGAATCCCAGAGATGATAAAGATTCCCAGGGCATATCTCCATGGAAATAACCCCTCCAAAATTAGAGGATTAGTCTCTGTACTGGAGGGCCACATAGATGCCTGGGAAGAAGCTATAAGGCATTTCTTACAGTCTTTCTCATTTAGTGCTCTGTGTGAAACGTTTGCTCCTAGAGCTTAATTTTACTGCTCTAATGTGCTACGTAAGACATAATGGTTGTATTATTTACTCTTAGAACATTTCCATTCTTAGTAGACACAAATATCTTACATAAAGAGAAAAGAAAAGCTTTTCAACATCAGCTATTCTTTTCTTGAAAAGTTTCTATCACAAAACCGCCAACATATTTTTATGCTATTGGCAGCCTAGATTAAAATTAAAATATCAGCTAAAATGTATCCGTTTTCAGCTGCCAAAAACCCTAATGAAAACACTCAGAAATCAGAAAATCCTTGGGGCAAGGGAGGTTTATTTGATGGGTGCAAACCCAAAGCACATCTTACAAATTTATATGCTGTAAAAAATAGTGATGGGAATTGTTCAACTAGCTTCATGTTTTGATACAGTATTGTTGACTCTTATTGCAATATTAAAGTGTCAAGTGAGTTCAGCCAATGAATGTAACTTTGTATGCCATATATATGTGTATATGTATGTATGTAAACATATATATGTAAACATATACACATATACATAAAAGTAACTGGTTAATGCAGTATTTCATGTTATAAATCATTCTTTCAACCATCTATTCCAATAATACCCAATGCCGCACATCTGATAGAATATTCTTACTTGGCTTTGGGTGTTGTCTTGTGGTCAGGACCCTGTGGGGATGGATTAGCGTTCAAATACCTGGGCTTAGGAGCTGCAGGGAGTAGAACACTGCATTTTCAGTTCTCGCAGTGAGGCAAGAGAAGATTCATCAGTAACTTCCATGAGGTTAGGAATTGCCTCATGAATATTTACATGTGAAAACAGATAAACTGTGCAAATGTATCCAGGAGAGCAATTCGCCACCCCAGCATCTCTGTTGGTTTGAAATAAACAGGAAGCTCCCAGAAAGGCAAGCGCTGTTCCTGGGTGGTGACAAGCAAGCGAAAAAGCTAGCACGTGGAAACACTGGCAGGAGACTGGGGTAGGTGTTACGCAAGGGGCGCATTTCCGTTGGAAAGCACCTGGAAGATCATGAAGAGCAAAGGTGGCAGCCATTGCAAAGCCAGCAGCACATGTAGTAATAGCTCCACACAGCTGGAGGGTGGTACAGGGCGTAGCTCCAAATTGTTGGTCTGTAGGTAATATAAAAGTAACGATAGTAATAACAGTGTAAAACTCGGGAAATGTTAAATTATGGGGCCATAATACCAACCAAAGCTTCTGGTAACTTCATAGACTGTACAAGCTCCTAAACTGTCAGTGGCATTGGGAGCCTGTGCTTCGGTTTTCAGTTTTTGATATGCATCCCTCCTTTTTCTCTTGTTAGTCCTCAGCAGAGACAACCTGCTGTTGTATAAATAATCATAGGTTTCACTACCACCACTTTAAAAGGATTCCTTTATTTTATTTGCATATAAAACTGGCAAGGGTAAAGTGTCAGAGCTCCTTTTCGCTGAGTTGGTATCAATAGATGTTTTGCTATAGATGGCTGCAGTGGCAATATTTATACCTGGAACCATGTGAGGCCATGCAGGACTTTCTGTGTGAGAGCTACAGCACATATCTCATGTGCTTCTGGTTTTGCCCTGATGCTCCATGGTTTCCCATTTAGCATTGTGGACTCCTCCTTGTGCAGCTGGGTATTTTCTCATCAAGGCCTTGGTGCATTTCTTTGAATGTCTGGAACGAAAGTGTGCAACATTCTGGGTTTTCAGTTGCAGCTTCCCCATCTCCTGCCCACGGCCTGAGAAGTTGGAAGGACCAATTCCACATCAGAGCCATCTGGTGAATCCCGATAAGCAATCAGACTTTTTACCTTCACTCTTATCCCAAGCTGGGTCGCCTATGTTCTTGGAAGTTGCCATACTTTTATTTTATTGGAGATGAGGAGGAGTAAACAGGTTGTGGTGACTGAATTTTAGCCCTGGTCAGAAGTTCTCCAAGGCTAGAAGGTTTGCTCCATCTTAGGTCATGCAGCTTTCTCAGTTAGGGTTATATCTTGAATAACAGCTGTAAATCATTACAAAATGGAACCTGACCCTTGGTTTTCTCCTGCTTTCAATTACTTCGGTTTTAGCAGAGTTCGCCCTATCTTTTATGTCAACTGAACAAGCCACAGTTGTCCTGAATAGCCCCAGGTTTTGATCAGCACACTGTAAGTGTGCTCCTACAGCTCTGGGAACCCTGGAAGTGGAGAACTTCTAGTTCCAGCAGCTGCTTTCCCATAACTACTTTAGATATTTCCTTTTCTCTGAGTAGTCTTAGTTCCAGATCCTTCCCTTTTTTAGCTGAAATACTTTAGAGCATCTCTACTCCACTCGCTTTCCATGTTCCAGTTGTTGTTCAGCCTCTTTTAAGCCTGCTGTATTTAACTAGGCGTTTTTTGCTTAAAGCCGCTCTTTAGCAGCTGTTCTAACACCACTTTAAGCAAAAGAGATGGACATGAAGTAGATCAAGTCCATCCCCATTGTCAGAGAAATCATAGGATTGCTAGCCCTGAGTGCCACGTGGTTAGGCGAGTTGTGGATCATCAGAGGAAGCTCTGCTGGTGTCGCGCAGCCCTGCGAGTGTCGGGGGAGAAGCGTGTGGCTTCACCTGCCACCGCTCTGAGAGTCAACAGCTCCGAAGGGGCATTTAGAGAGGGCAGGAGAGGAGACAGGTCAGCTCCGTGGTGTATGTTAGAATCTTAGTGGGGAGTAAGAGCAGCAAATGGGGAGTCATTCTACAAATCTAGAAAGTCAGTAATTTTTACCAGTTTCCCAGGAAGATTTATAGTGCTTTGAATTAATCCTCAGAAGTATGACATCAAAATGGAAAATGGGGTGTTTTACTCAGTATAGTGATTTGTTAGGTTTAGGACTTTGGTTCCGGATTCTCCCATCTCTCAGAAAGATCTTTTCTTTTTCCTCTTGCACTTATGCAAAAAGCATTTTTCATCTGTTATTTTTCTCAAAAAAAAAGTTAAGATTACTAAAAATTCAAAATATGTTTCAAGAAATATTACTAACTTACTACTTATTTAGATTTCATTCTTGATCTGAGCCTTCCTGGATCCGATGGGATCTCGTCCTTCACATTTCACAGCAGAGGAACAGCAACTTTAGTAAGGATTATTCTGTTAGGCATGCTATAGTTTGATGAAGAAAAGGTCTGTCTAGGCAAGGAAAAGTGTTTTTTGAAGTCCGCTAACTTGCATTTCTTGAACATCATTTGACAGATCTCTAAACAAATAGAATACCTTTTCTTTGAACCTCGCATTCACATTAACTGGTTGTGTTGCTCAGTGCTGTTCTTTAATTTTGATGCAGTTCTGAGAATAACAGCTTATAACAACAATCAATATGAGAAAATGGGACCTTCAGCATTTATGTAACTGCCTTTTTCCTTCCCTTTCTTTTTTAAACTAAATTTATATTTGTAGCCCAAGCAAAACATGACAGCATCACTTAATCACCTTTCCAATCATCCCTTTAAAAAAATGATTTCTTTCGTTTAGTCCTCTGGCCAGGAGAATTGAATTACGGAACAGCTTAGTGCTAATTCTTCTTACTTTGACAAGAGCTAATTAAATTCATACCTTTTTAGGCAAACGGTTAAAAGTCACAGTTAATCTATGTTTTGGC
The DNA here is from genome assembly GCF_059628265.1 of Tinamus guttatus. NCBI lineage: Eukaryota > Metazoa > Chordata > Aves > Tinamiformes > Tinamidae > Tinamus > Tinamus guttatus. The sequence continues at coordinate 1,594,057 of NW_028288937.1, read as the reverse complement.
TGTTGTGCCCTCATTAAGAAATATAATTTGTACCAAAAATAAGGCACATTGCTCAAAAACAAGCACACAAAGCCAGCACACACTGATCTGCCTTTGCCATCTTCACTGGGGCCAGGGTACTTACACAGCACATAGTTCACTTGGAGTTGTGTGAAGTGGTTTATTCTGCTGAAAACGTACTTTGACTATGACTCTTTTAAAAAGAGGATTATTGCCCACGGGGCATTGTATTAGCGGGGCTGAGACATCCTGATTCCAAACAGTCATTAAGCAAATCGGAGGTAATTTATACTGTGGTGAAGAAACTAATGCAAACCCTGCCAGCTGTCTGGCCCTTCCAGTATGCCTTCAGACAAAACTTTGAAGGTCGCTGTATAGGAGCAGTTTTTCTTATATTGCCTTGTTGTTGTGACTAGAGGAGGGCAGTCAGGTTCGGATGTAGGCCCTGATCCAGCAGAAGTTTAAACATCTGCATAGCTTTTTAGCATGTAAGCAGTCCCATAGGAGTCAAGGAGGCTACTTTAAATGCTTAGAATTAGGCATGTGCTTAAGAGCTTTGCTGGACTGGAGCCACAGTAGGAACCAGCCCCGACTGTGACCTAAAATTAAAACTGGAACACTTTAAAGATTAATTAAGGCCTTGTCTACATGGGAAAAATTGTTCATCGTGGCATGAGAAACTTTCTTCTCATGGTGTTTGTGGCCCAACTGGATTCAGACCATTTACGGTGGAGTCGGCTCTTATGAGATTTCCTGACCGCATTCAGGAGGTGTGGAGAGTTTGGGAACGCACCCAACGTTTGGAAGTGAATCTTTCATTCACTAGTGCATTTGAAATTTGTATGCCTTCGCAGTCACCTTTATGATAGTATCGGCCTTTCAACTCTTGGGAAAATGGCAGAATCACTTAAATAGCCAAAAAGCAAACAAACAGACATTACACACCCCCCTTCTTTACCACAACTATCGAAAAACCAAAGTACCTCAGGCTGGAACTATTCTCCTTTTAAAGCTTAAGGATTTGAGGACATGGGTATCTGTGGATCTTGCCCTCTGTCCCAGAAGACATCTTTTGGCACTCCAAAGGGACCGTAAAGTAGGCAGAAATTACATTTGTGCCATTTTGACTGCCCACAAAGAGGGAAGGGGAATTGGGGTGTATGACCCAGGCGTTAGGCGTTAAATCAGCAGCGTGTCCCAGCAGATAGGCCGGTCACGTAAGGCCTGTAGCGCAGTTCAGAGCCCGCAACCCCATGCAGCAGGGGAGCAGTGAGGAAAGAGGGAGGCCAGTGCCCGCAAGGCACCATGAAGGAGCACAAAGAGCTTGTTCTTTTGGCCTTGGGTAGACGTAGCTTGAAAACTCTGAATGGGAATCCAGCGTTTCGTAACTGCTATTTTTAGCCCTGCTGCTGTTTTTTCCGTAGGACTGGGCCTGCTTTTGAGTGACTTTGCTGCAGAAAGCGAAGGCGGCCACTTGGTTGTGGCTGAGGCATGGAGCCCTCTTCCTTCCCCTGCGCTGAGGGAGAGCCGTCTCAGAGCTCTCTGTGGGGAGCAACACACATATATGACACTGACCACGGAAAGGAAGGAAGCTTTCAGTGGCTTGGTCATGCCTCTGCTTCAATTACACTGAGGCTGTGTTTCTTGGAGGCAGAGCTCCTTCACCTATATCTTCACCTGTATGCTTCAGCTGAATGAAATGATGCTCCCAAATTAACATTTCATCTCTGCCTTGACCCAGGAGAGATTATAGTAGAATAGGGAGTCTCTATGTTGTTTCAGCTATGTGCATTCCTATTTGCAGTATTTCTGTATTCATTTTTTTTACCACAGGTCGGCTCTTAACTGGTACGCAAAAGCCAGCTAATAGACAAATACAATGAAATAAAGATACGTGGTGCTCCTGTGGCGCTTTGTGTTTGGGAAGGGCTTTGCAGACCTAAGGAGTAATTTTTCTGTGCTGGCTTCCACGCATTTGTAAGTCTCCAGTCACTTTGTACAGCTCATGTACAATTTTATCCGCTAAATAAATGGGTTTCAGTTGTGCTATATGGGCCGGGCTTCCTGGAGGGGGGCAGAGGTGGCAAATGGAGCAGTTGGCTTTGAAGTTGCAGAGCGAGCAGGTTTATTTTGTTGCTCTGTATCCTGATACACTGGGGGATCAGAGTCTCTGCCTTTACTGTGAGCCCCATGGGACTTCTATCTGTCCCTAAAATCACTGGCGTAAAGGCTGGTTCAGAGTCACTGTGAGCTACTAAATGCTCTCCTAAGAGGTGGAAGGATTGGTGCAGTTTCCTATTCCCTGTGCATACCCACAGTTCAACTACCTGTTACGAGAGCAAGCTGTTTCACCACTTCCTACACGTCCCGTCTCACCACCGGGCAGTTAGAAATGGAGAACACCTGAAACCACTGGAGAAAAGGGCTGCAAAATTTTCCTGGCTTTCATCTGTGAAAGAAAAGGAAACCCTTTATCCCTCACTATTCATACAGGTTGCTTGCAAAGAGTCTGGGGAGAATCCGAACCTGGGAGACTTAATTTATGGGAATTAAAAAGCAAAAATAACTGGCCTCATTTGAAATGTTTTTCAGTCTTAAGAAATGTGTTCCTTAATGTAATCAGGGATACGTAGTGCATTTAAGAGGAACGCTGGACCATATTCCCAGGGCAGGGCAATGGAGCTATTCCAAGAGACAGCCAGCTAGTAAATTTTCCCTTTGTATTTCTAGCCAAAGTTTGATGGGCTATAAAGCTGTGTACTAAATACAGCAGGTTGCAAAATGGGACCTTCGTCGTCGTTGTTGTTACGATTTTCCTGTAGAAAATAGCACTGTTTCACTGAAAAAATGAAAAGGTAAAAATTGGTGAAAAACTGACAAAATTCAAGTACATGTGGCTGATAAAGCCAGGTTAAATTGTCCATTGGTGCTGAAAAAATTTTAGTCTTCTCATGCAATAAAAAATAAGGGGGCAGCTTGGTAAGAGAGTCACATTTTGTAAGCATTTTTACTACTTAATAAAAAGGGGGGTTGATCTGAATATTGTCAGACATTTCAGTAGTTTTAACACAATGTGACCCACTTGTTCTTCAGCACTTTTTTCCCATGGGCTCTGATAAACTAATCAGTTAGTGTTGAGGTCAGTGACAGCTACTCTAGAATGGGGTTAGCAGGACAGTTAGCAAACTCTCCTGCCACACAAGGGGCTAAAAGTGAACAGATTCAACATCAAAAGACAACAGAAAAGCCTGAATTAGGCAGATTTGTTTATATACATGGTTACACCCAGCATTTTAAAAAATAAATATCCTGCTCAGACCCAAAAATGAATTAAAAGTTAATTGGAAACAAACAAACAAACAAACTAGCATAAATAACTTCAGAGGTATTGAGGATTAAATCTAAGCCTGTCTGAAAAGGAGAGGCGGATAAACTGGCTTGGATGAAATAAAAACCCATGTGAACCTTTGTCTAAAATTCAAATTGAGCCAAACTCAAATCTTTTAAGGTTCAAAAAGATCCTTTTGCTTTAATTATCACATACGTCGCCATTCCCTGGCTTAAGGTATGACTAAAAGCCATGAGAAGGCTCGTCATGAAAGTCTTCGTCTTTGTTTAGTGTTGCTGCAGCCCCGTCTCAGCGACGGCTCCATTTGCGCAGCCCTGCCGTGGGCCAGGCAGATTTCCCTAAAGAGGGGGAAGATCTTCTCCGTGTCTCCCTACATTACCCCTCCGGTGGGATTCAACCCAGAGCCATCTCTGGAGAGACCATCTCTGGATGTAGAAGAGCCTTTGGCGATGCAGAAATGGGAATTTGCTGTCCTGTGGGATGACGAAGCGGCTTAGGTGTTGCACGGTGTCTCTGCAGCCAGACCCACGCTTGAGTGTGTTGGAGCTGGCCATATATTTTAGCACTTGTTGATTCACTGCATTTTGTAGACCAGATGTAGGCACTGCCAAGCTCACCAGAACCAGATGGAAATAATTTGCAGACCAGAGGAAGCCCTGGCATTTCTGGTGCTGTCCTGCTTACGAAAAAAATGAAAATAAGGTGAGCATTAAGTGGGAATAAAATGAACATACTTTGACTGCAAATGTTAGATTTAACTACCTGCATGCGATCTCAGGTTCTTTTATGGGAATCAAATATTTTCAGTGAGCTGCTGGAGCACAAAAGAGTCCTCATGTTTGACTGTGGACAGGCACCTGTTGAGCAGAAGAAGAGTTTCAGGAGGGTATGGCATGTGTTTACCTGTGTTCACATGTGTTATACCACCACCAAACAAGGCATAATAGACCAGGGTGTATATTGGCTAGCACGTGTCCAGTCATTAGCCTTCCTAAAAAAAATCCAAGTAAGCCTTGTGTATTGCCAAAGCATATCTATAAATGTAGGGTCTTTGCGGCTAGTGCTCTGTATTCATTAAAGGGAATCAATTAGATTTTCTGCAGATATTAAAACCACTAGGTTAATTTACATCAACTGAGGATCCGCCTGCACATAACCTTATAGATGATTTTCAAGAGCAGCATTTCTAGAGATGCAGAGGCAAATGTGCTGAAGCCAGAATAGTCTTAAAAATATCTCTGCTTATCAAAAGGCTTTGAGCATGGAGGCTCTGCCACAAACTTTTCAAGATGTTATAATTCTGGAAAAAATTGAACCTTTCACCTTTTTCATAAAAGGCTCCATTCAGTTTACATTCCTGTTTGGTTACCTTATTGGTTCACTTTTTTCCTTGACCTATTTGCACATCCCTGGAATAGTCTCCTATTGCTAATGCTATACATCAGTTTTGCAAAAATGACTACATTTGAGGCACTTAGTAAATCTTCCAAGCAGCTCAAAGGTCAAATAGAAAGAAAGCATCTGAAAAAGCTTTCCAGAAAAAGGAGAACTGCAAACGTGAGAGACATAACATTTATTTCTGGCAACCCAAGCTGTTTTGTTACTTTGCACAAGGTGTGTCAAAATAGACCATATGAGTATCTTTGAAATGAAGATGTAAATTACCATCCTGCTGCTTTCCCCCTGCCCTCCAGTCTTTTTTTGCTTTGTTCTTCTTTTTTCTTCTTCTTCTTTTTAATTTCCTTCCCCCTCCTTCTCCTTTAACTCTCCCTGCCAAGGAGAAGACTGCTAAAATAGCCAATCCATACTGTATATGCAGCTTTTCCTATTGCATTCCCCGTGCCTCTGCACAAAACCCTGGTCTGAAGCCCATCACAACTCAAGGGGATTCTTTCCATGTGCTTCCATGGGCTTGAGATCAAGCTGAGTAAGGAGGATTTTTTCCAGCGTGCATCTTTCAGATTTCAGCCCCACCTGTTTCCCACCAGACCCAGTCACGGGTATTAAGTGTAATTCATATCTAATTATGGGTATTTACACCTCGACCTCAAAGCTCCCCACTTCCACCTGCGCGCTGGCTGCCGCGCGCTGCCGGGGCCGGGGCGGGCAGGCAGCCCCGCTGCAGCGGGGACGCAGAGCAGCTGTGTTTGTTTGATCTCCTCGCTGCCAGCGCTCGGCGCTTGGGGCTGGAAGAGCCTACGGAAGCTGCTAATAGAGGCAGAACTAAAGAAACATACAGAGCAGTTCCAGTGTTACCAAATACACATCTACATTTTGAAAGGAGAGAAGGAGAGAGAGGGAACAAGACGAGAGCATGGAGAAGAAGTCCAAGGAGGTTCTGGTAACTATAGTGTAAATACAAACAGACCTGGTGTTGCTATGTGTTTCCTTTGGTTTCCAAAATGTTGGCAGTGCCCTGGCTATAGGCTTCTCCTTCCTCCGTAGGGAGGGGAAAGGGACCGCGAGAGGGCAAAGGTGTCTCTGCAAAGACCAGGGCCTTCTGCGTGAGGAAGGGAAAACCACGTGGACCTCCCTCTGCATTGGTTAAGATGGTTCAAAACAGCAAACAAGTGCAAAATAAACACAAATAGTTTACGTGAGGGGTGTCTGGTGGGTCTGGATTCAAGAGAATCCTTTCAGGTGCAAAGAAGGTGGCTTTTGGGATTGCTTTGAGCAGCTCCAAGGGGCTAGAGGATGAAACATGGAAATGGTTAGCTCGCATGGAAGCAGCAGCAGGGCTTGATGTACCCTGGGAGAGAGGTTTAAGGACACAGTGCTAAATAACGGTTACAATATCAGAGCACACTACACAGCTGTGGCTGTGACTTTCCTTCTACTACCTGTAGGCACTTAGGGCTGCTCAAACCTGACTGCAGTGAAAGCCACAGATGATGGATAGATAAATGCTTTGGGATTTAGAGCCTATATTTCCAAACCTGACTCCCATAAACAGGGTTCCCAACTTTTGTATTTATAAACTTAACTTTTAAAAGTCTTCTGTGCAGGCATCAAACTGTTGGAAGTGCTCTGTTGTCCAGGCATTCAGGCAGGGTGCAAGCTGATAAAAGAACGTAACAGTGGCCATACTGGGCCACACCAAACATCCGGTATCTTGTCTCCAGCAGGAGCTTTTAGTGGATGGTAGGAGATCAGGCAGGGAACTGAGAGGAAGAAAAGAGTATTTTCTCCAATTTTTATACTGAAGCATCTGACACAAGGACAGAAGTTGACCCCAGGTACTCAAGCTAAGACTCTTTAAATTAGGTATTTGGTTTATAAAATGAGGTTCCTTGGGTTTCTTCTTTCACTGATGGAGAAAGAAAGGAATGTCTAAAGAGTGGGTCTGATTGTAAAGGGACTGCACTGGTCGTTGTTCTCAGAAGAATTGGGTACCTTGAAAGGGTGCCCAGGGCAACCTCAATGTGTCAGAGTTGAGTGCCTAAAATTGGATGAGGAATCTGCCTGTAAATGACACATCCAAGATCGATCATGAAGTCCATGAATTTTCTAGCTCCTAAATTGCAGTCCAGTGCACTAATCCCATGATCAGCCTTGCTTCTCAAGTGAATGTTCTCCTCGTTTTTCTTCTTTTGTGGAACCAGACTTGCCTGGCTGGAAGAGCCCTTGTTTGGTCTTTAGTTCTACCTCCTGCTCCAAGCAGGGTCACTCCAAATGCACGCCAAGTAGCTCTGGGCTTTTGTCTGGTCAGATCTTGAAAACCTGTAAAGATGGAGATGCCATCATCTCTGTGGGCAGGCTGCTCCAGTGCTTAAATATCCTCTTCATGGAACATGTTTTTCCTTTTGCTTTCCTTTTTCCTTTTGTTTCAGGTTAGGCCCATTGTCTGCTGTCCTCCTGCCATGCACCACTGTGATCAGCCTGGCTCCATCTACTTGTTAACCTCCTCATAGGTACTGGAGGGCAGCAGAAGTGAGTTCTTCCAAAGTAATTTTGCAATGAAATCTTTCTTCTGTCATTCACCATGTTACCAACATGCCGCAGGGTAGGATTTACCCCTACATTTGTTGTTACTGTCTATTCATTCAGTTTTCAGTAAGGAGTTCATTTGCTACTTCACATTTAAGTGTTCCTAGAATGCTAGAGAAAAGAGCTGGTAATTAAAAAACAAAATAAATTTAGGAAACCCATTTTTGGTTATGCAGAATGTTTTATGAGAGTATTTCCATTTATGTAAGCATTTTGGATGATGTAGAAGTTTGGATTTTTTTCTGGTTTCCAATTTTCAAAACCCTCAAAAATGTCCTGAGAAAAGCAGTATTTGCTTACATACTGGGGGTTAGGAAGGAGAAATGTATCTATTTAAAGTGTATACAAAGCCACCTAACTATAGGAACTGAGTATCTCATAGGACTTTCAACTGCAGTGTCATTATGCCGATATTTTGCAGAAAAGGAGTGAAGCATGAAGAGCTCTCTGCCCTGCAAAACTGGAGCTCGTAAATATCCCTGCCCTATCCCGTTGCTTATCCATCCAGGCTGAACGATGCCCCTTACGTCTGGAAATGAGAGGTACTTTCTGGACTTCTCTTCTGGTGAACCCCAACAACACAAGAGGGAGGCAGGTGTCTCCCAGCCTTTGTTCCTCAGAGAATGAGGGGCTTTAACGAAAAGTTAATTTGCTGGAAGCCCGGCTGCTGTTCCTACAGGAGCCAAAACTAACCAGCTTTCTTAAAAAGCTTTCAGTGAACTGGAGAACACATCCAAAGGTTCTTGTTGCTCTTTGTAGAAGTAGATGGGATGAGAGCTGAAAAATACTCAGTTTATCCTTTCATAAATCTCTGATCACATTATATAACACTCTACCTCCTTGTCTGGAAGGGGAAAAAGAGAAATATGATGAGTCAAAAGGCGCTGAAATCCAGCTGCAAACCTTTGTGGCCACTGCTGCTTTTTTCATCGCTCTTTCTAGAGCTATATGAAACTCAGCATTTGACTGGTGTCTTTTTCTCTCTCTTGCTGAGGGGAAGAAGGGGAAGAACAGCAACAAGCACATGAGCAACATGTTCCTTACAGGGATTACAGGTGCTGCTAGCTTGACCTGAGATAGACTCCAGCAAGCTCTGAGTGTGAAAACCAGATCAAAGTAAAAATGCTGGGAAATGCACATGTACAGCCTGGGTTTCTGGCAACCTCACACTGCACCAAGTAGCACCTCTGTAGCTGATATTACCAACAAGGGCTGGAGACACCTCCCACCCAGACAAGTAAGATCGAAAAGAGCAAACTATTAATATGAATGGTTTTTAATAGGAGAGAAAAGTTAGGGTAACAAGTTTTCAAGTGATTTTAAATGATCCCAGTGAGCTTTCCAGAATCTAAATTAACTTGCTGCCCTTTTCTTCTTCTGTTTTTTTAATAGTGTTTTCTCATTGACTGATTAGGATCTTTCCAAATCTAAAAAAGGGGCCCTGCAGCATGCTTGGTCTGAAGGGCTTGAGTGAGGAGTTATCAAGCATCTCTCTGTAGGCAATGAGGGAATTTCAGCAGCAGAACAAGAGAGCTTCTGTTAGTACCGGGAGCTGAACTCCTGCTGCTCTTTCCATGACAGGTGTGGGCCCAATACCTGTTTATCGAGAGTCCTACTTATATAAAAGTAAAAAGCTCAGGAAACTAAAAAATCTGAGTCACTGTCTGCTAAACTACCAAATAAAATAGTTTTATTTTCCAACCAGCCCAGTTTTCCTTATTTAAGCCCAAGGAAAAGAAAGGAAGAAAGAAAAAAAACTTACTTGAACCCTGACCTTTGGAGGTGTATTCTCCCCGAGTGATTCATCTGTTTACCTTAGGACAATTAAATGTGAGTCAGTTTAAATAAACTTTAAAACCCAAGGAAAAATATGCTAAAAACAGACCTGACTCCACCCCTTCTCCTAGTAGGGACTATCAGGCAGGAGTATTAAAAACTGTAACGCAGATCACATTTTCAGGAATAGTCTCCGGGAATCCAGAGTGAGAGGGCAGGTCTTTCCCTGTTCCGGAGCCAGAAGGTGGAGCTGCTCGGGAAGGGACCCTGGAAAGGCTCTGTCCCCACACCCAGCGCAGCAGCAACTGGCCTCCACTAATAAGCTAATGTAAGGGCCATCAGAGTAGTTAACCCCAATGCAATATAGTTAAATGCTTCACCTTTAGGCTAACAGTGGCTTCAAGGAGTTTCTGTTCAGTGATGTCCTGACAGCTTGAAATATTTGGCATTGATAACAGCGCTGCTGGCTGGAGAAATTCAGCAAGCACCCAGAGGTTTGCAGCAGATAAAACGGAGATAAAATCACCAGAGAATTATTAACTGAGGCCAGTGGGGAAGAACAAACCCTTCTTAAAAAAGGCAGGGCTAATGTCAGGGTTTATGCCTTCCAAGAAATGTGGCAGCTGCAGGGTGTACGTCTTAAGAGGCCATTAATGGGAAGAATCAAAGCTGTTTTCGCATACTCCGAGCTCCATTGCCAATGTTGTTAACAGGCATGTGTCAGCTCCTGCAACTGGCTTAAAAGTGGTGGGATTAAACCAAAATAACCCTATGTTTGTGGACATTTTTCACTGACTTTTGGTTACTGAACTGTTAAAGTACCCTTAAATCACCTGAACTACACAGGCCAAAAACTTGCGTAAGTGAAAGGAGAGTGAGAGAAATAATGGCAATATTCTGTGAGAGCTGATCATGTGAGTCCAGCCGTTGGTCTTTAGGGAAACACCAACTGCTGTGAAGTTCATGGTACAGTCTGGCAAATGGACAATAATCCTGAAAAGATAATTGGATTCAGGGAGGAGAGACATTCAAAGAATGTTCTCACCTTGATCAGAAATGCTCATTTTTTTGAAAAGTGATCAGGCTGTTGTCTGCCAGGCTGTTATAAAGCAATCCAAGGCTTCCCCCCTGTCATTAACAGAGTGGTCCGCGATGAATCAGTTGACTTAGGGACTAGCTATGCAGGAAGGCCTGTTGAGTCTTGACATCGCTTCTAACATCGTGGCAAGTGCTGAGCTTCCCATTGACCTCAGGGTGAATGGGCTCTTCCAGCTGTGGCCACCAGAAGCTGCTGTGAAAGGTCTGAAGAAGAGTTTTAGTGGGAGTCTGCCAGGTGTTTAAAGGAGGTTGACCGAACCAGTCTGCCTGGACCTGGTGCATGAGGTGGAGAAGCAACAAGGACCCATCAGCATAGGCTAGGGTGGTTCCAAAATGGTTTTTCCTCACCTCCGCACCATAACTGTATGCTTAAGAGCTTGGAGTTGTGGAAAAAGAAGGGAGAGGGAGGTGCTGGTAAAGAAGCTACTTGAAAAATGGGGATGGTGTCTCCTTTTATCAGTACTCAGGAAAATGACTGTTAGTGACTCTAGGTGCTCCTTCCGCTGCCGGGTGTGAGTGACCATTCACCATCTGTTTTGGCACCTGCATACAAAGAGCACAACCTTAGTCAACATTTTCTTAAATTGGGCCCTGGCTAAGGGTCTTCATCCTCGTCTTGGAACGTTTCTTTTCAAAGAGGCACTGCTCTCAGGGAGCAGGTACGCTCCCAATGTCCCGGAAACAAGGAAATGCTGTAAATACAAACTTCACAGGGAGGAGGCTGTGCAAAGGCAAGTCTTGTTCCTAAACAAGGGACTATAGGTACAGATGTATGACTGGGGCTTTGTTAATGCCAGTTCTCAGCACAAAGCTGGCAGGCTGTATTCTGATCCTTCTTTGGGTGTGTGCATGTACTGCTGCTGGTTTCCTCTTAAAACAGAAGTCCTCTTAAGAGGACTTCTGCTTGGTTCTTTTGCAGGCAAAGAATATTTTTTAGGTTATATTTTAGAGTGGAAACAAGACCGTCTCATGGCAACTCGTGAAAACTGTATTAAAAAAGTATCTCAATATATAACTCAATAGAACTGCCTGTAGGTTGGTTAAAAGAATTTTTTTTTTTTTTTGCATGAATCTCCTCAGCGGGAGACCTATGTATTATTTACTTAAAATGAGCAACCCATCTAAGCCCTAGTAGAGGGAAATACTGTTCTGGGCTTCTCCTGATGGGTACTTCTGCATGCGGCTGTGCACGCTGGACTTCCTATACGTGACCTTTTCTGCAGGTGATCCTGTCTTGCAAAAACTGCTCTGACTGTAGGTGTATCTGACAAAACTGTGGAACGTATCTATTTTCTTGGAGCTACTCTCACTTAATCCAGACCTGAAAGCTGCATCACAGTTATAACAAAGCAAAATCTGCCAAGAGCAACGTTATTTCTATCCAAACTAACAGAAATGACATGGCAGACTGAAGGGTAGATAACAATAAGTCTTTCTTTATTGAATGCCTTTAGGAACAGTGAGCAAAATCACCTGTATGTCCAGAAAAATGGCTTACATATAGAATACTGCTCATGAGCAACACACAAGTGACCTGTGGACTGGGCAGCCTGCACAGACTATGGAGTCTTCGGGAACCAGAGGACCCTCATTTGAGTTTGAGGTTGTTAAAGATTATAACTTGCCAGTGCACAAAGAGTGTGGAAGTATTTCCAAATTGCAGATAAACCCAAGAAAAAAGATCACAGTCTGGTGGTGGGATCTTGCAGGAGTAATGCGTGTCGTTCGGAGTAAAGCCCGGGTGTAAAGAGCACGGAGGCCCCTCGGTCCCAGGGCTTGCAGCCGCAGGTGGCAGTGATGGCGCTTGGCGCGTCACAGCGATGGCGCTTGATGTGTCGCAGCGATGGCGCTTGGCTCATCATAGCAATGGCGCTTGGCGTGTCGCAGTGATGGCACTTGGCGCGTTGCAGCGATGACGCTTGGCACATTGCAGAGATGGTGCTTGGTGCGTCGCAGCGATGGCACTTGGCATGTCGTAGCAATGGTGTTGGTGCGTCACAGCAACGACACTTGGCGTGTTGCAGTGATAGTGCTTGGTGCGTTGCAGAGATGGCACTTGGCATGTCGCGGTGATGGCGCCGCGCATGTTGCAGTGATGGCGCTTGGCATGTCATAGCAATAGTGCTGGTGTGTCGCAGCAATGGTGCTTGGCGTGTCACAGAGATGGCACTTGGTGTGTCATAGAGATGGCACTTGGCGTGTCATAGCTATAGCACTGGCGTGTCGCAGTGATGGCGCTTGGTGCGTCGCAGCGATGGCGCTTGACACATCGCAGAGATGACGCTGTGCGTGTGGCAGCGATGGCGCTTGGCCTGTCACAGAGATGGCACTTGGCGTGTCACAAAGATGGTTGCTGTGTGTGTCGCAGCGAGGGTGCTGTGCGTGTCTCAGCGATGACACTTAGCGCGTCGCAGCGATGACACTTAGCGTGTCACAGAGATGCCGCTTGGCACATCACAGTGATGGTGCTTGGCGTGTCACAGAGGTGGCGCTTGGCACGTTGCAGCGATGGCGCTTGGCGTGTCACAGAGATGGCGCTTGGCGTGTCGCAGCGATGGCACTTGGCGTGTCACAGAGATGGCACTCAGCGCATCGCAGAGATGGCACTGTGTGTGTGGCAGCGATGGTGCTTGGCGTGTCACAGGGATGGCACTTTGCGTGTCACAGAGATGGTGCTTGGCGTGTCATAGCTATAGCACTGGTGTGTCGCAGTGATGGCGCTTGGCACATCACAGGCCTGGCGCTGCACATGTGGCAGCAATGGCGCTTGGCGTGGCACAGCGATGGTGCGTGCCGTGTCGCAGTGATGGCACTGCGTGTGTCGCAGCGATGGCGCTTGGTGTGTCACAGTGATGGCGCTTGGCGTGGCATAGCAATAGCACTGTGTGTGTGGCAGCGATGGTGCTTGGCGTGTCACAGAGATGGCGCTTGGCGCATCACAGAGATGGCGCTGTGTGTGTGGCAGCGATGGTGCTTGGTGTGTCACAGTGATGGTGCTGCGCATGTCACAGTGACGGCGCTTGGTGCATCACAGTGATGTGCTTGGCGTGTCACAGCAATGGTGCTGCGCATGTCGCAGCAATGGCACTTGGCTCGTCACAGCGATGGCTCTTTGCATCGCAGCTATGGCACTTGACGTGTCGCAGCCCTGGCTCTCTGCCGGCCGCCTGTGCCATCTGGGCAGTAGGTGGCACTATTTCTTTTGCCTGCAGGTGAGTGCGGCCCCGTTCCGGGAGCCCTTGTCAGGCTGAGCTGAGGGGGGGACCGAGGCTCCCCCGGGCGCTGTGGGGAGCTCTGCTGCAGTCACAAGTCTGCAGGGACCAAGTGCAAAGGGAACTCCCTGTGCCCGGAGAGCAGCACTCCCGTTTCAGCTCCGCGCTATAGCCAGCAGCCTGTGAGATGAGCAGGCAAGTTGCCTCCTTCAGAGCAGCACCCGCACTCCTGGGGTCCATCCTCCTCCGCCTGGAGTCTGGTCTTGCCTCCAGAGCAGTCAGAAGCCTCCTGTGGTTTCCATCTCGAGGGAAGCAGGACCTCAGGAGCTTAAGCAGAGGCACGGAGGCTTCCTTGAGGCGAGCAAAAGCTGCCAGCTCTGTGCTGTGCCTGTGCAGCTGCACTGTGCTGGGCAGCCCTGTTGCTTTGACTTCCCAAAGGAAAGCTTTGCTTTCCCGAAGGAAAGAACACCAGGAAACCTATCAGTCCCCAGAGGGTTCAGCTGGGTCAAGAGCAAGCTGCTTGTGCCCAGGGCCTGCCTGCAGGAGGGTCTTCTTGCTTTTCCAGCAAGGACTCCCTCCTCCCTATGCCAACCCAAGGATGTGAACGGAGGCGGCCTCTGCCCTCTCTTGTGTCTCATACACACCCATGCTGCAGACATGGAAGTCACTGCACGGGTCGTGTATCAGGACAGTGTCAGAGTGCCAAGTGTCACCGCTGAGCCTGTAAAATAAGACTCTTGCTCTACTTTGTACAAATGAACTCAGAATTCATCCTGAGCATTTTCTCCTGAGACCTCCTCCAAGCTATTCTAAAACTATGTAATTTAATGTCAGCAGCTCCCCGATTTCTTTAGCTTCCACACCAGCATTATGTTTGAAAATTATTTTGGGCTTTTTGGTCATCATCACTTACACAACATAGATCCCAGCTCTTCACCTAGAGGACTTTCAGTTATGACGGCTGTGCAGCTTGTTGCTTCTGAGCGTGCATCCAGTTTGCGTAGAGACAAGGCCTCATGTGCACAAGTGGATAAAATAGAGCCCTGCTTCTTGGATTGCTTCCATACCCTGTGGATTTATGATGCGCGTCTAGCAGAGCGACTCCCAGATGGGTCTGTGGACTGCATTGTAACATGTTCCCTTAGCGCTGAGCTTTACTGCTCTGCATTAAAGTAGGCAGTTTCTTAATTGGAGATAGCATCCTGGGATTAAAGCCCAAAACAATTATCGGACTGTTATAAAACTCCTTTAAATAGTCCTGCCCAGCCATTTCTTCGTTAGGTAATGACTAGCTAGAATGTTCCTGCCTTCATTTTCAGACCTCATCATTAATGACCTTAAAACAGGTGAGGCTGCAGCTTCATGAGATGTGGGAGCTTTAGTGTAATCGCTTTGCACTCAGCAGCCATTAGGTCAACAGAACTTTACTAACACGCTGTGTGTTTACACAGCTTCCAACAGTTCAAAAAGCCAAAGGAGGATCACAAGTCTATCTTCAAGCCAAAGGGGAAAAAGATTGACACAGGGTTGTAATCATCAGTGTCTGAAAAAAAGCCTTCTCATCTGTTTTTAAGCATGTTCAAACAAGATGTGACTCTTTGTACAACAGGGGCGCAGGGAAGGTGGGCAAATGCCATTCTTGTGGTTTAATTAAGGACCTCAATGAGGATCTAACAAATGTAATGCGAGTTGTGCCTAGTGGGTCTTGCATGTGTGTAAAGAGGGGAGGGTGGAAAGGAGGGGGGTTGCAGGGGAGGGTGGAAAGGGTGTGGGATGTGAAGGACGGTGTGTGGCAGCTGTTCACAGCAAATACTATTCTAGCTCATGGCTATGTGTTCCAACCCTGTTGGAAAATTACATCTAAATAACAGATCACGAAAGAGCAACCCTGACAAGGCCTGTAATTTAGTCCCAAGAGGAAATTCTTCATTCATCAACTGTACAAGAGACTAAATTAGTTCTCTGCTGGACAAGGCTTTGCTGGCAGTTTGCTCCGAGGGTCAGCCCTACCTTCAGAGCAGGTCCTGCTGAGGAGCGAATCCTGCCAGGCACAAAGCCTGTTCCCAGCCCATCCTGCCGAGAGGAACACCCCCGTCCAAGCCTAGGGCAAGGGCTCCTTTCGCTCCTTTCTCATGTGCATTTTTGGGGTTGCGGGGAACGACTGCACGGCCTGAGGTTGTTGGCTGCGAGCCCTGCAGGGAGGGCGAGAATGCCTTGCCCAAGCACCAGGTGGAATGTCGTCCAGCAGCAGCTCTCTATTCCCATCTGAAGGTCCATGTGGTTGGCTCCTTTGCTCGGTTTAGGCAGCCAAGGGAAGGTGCTTGCTTGCTGCAGTGAGGTGTGTACTGGAAAGCACCTCTGCTTCTCCCTGCACCTGGCAGCATCAAGATCTCTGCTTTCTCCTGCTCTCTGGCTACGGAGGAGGCACCAAAAGGACTTGCTGGCTGGAGTAGCTGGTACAAAGCAGAACTCCTTTACCTGTAGGACTCTTTTTCTCTGTGCGTGTATGTGCACACAGACATGGGTTTGTTTGTTTTTATTATTATTTATTGCATTGATTTGAGCAAGTTTTTTAAAATGGTAACTCAGTAGATTTCCTGTTAATGCTCCCATTGCACAAAAAGCGAGTTTCATTAAGTTTAGCCTTTTCCTTAATGGCAGCCACTATTTTTCAGGTGCAGTTAGCAAATTTGACATTTTCAGGAGCTTGGTGTGTGGGTGTGGGAGGATAAATCAAACCCCTTCAGATCTTTAACTGGGCAGTTAAAAATACATCAAGTAGCAACCCCTTCCTACTCGGTCTTTTCCTTTCTTTGTGCTTTGAATCTGGTTTTACCACTTTTGGTAATGCTAAGTAGTATCTTTCTTCAAAAGACATCCTATTTATATTTGGAAAATCCTGCAGGCACCACAGAAAGACAGGAAGTTTTCAGGATCAATTCCAAACAGTAAGCATAACACATGAGGGCAGAGCACATAAGTGAAACAGGACTACCTGTATATATTCAGTTACCTGTAAAATGCTGTCCTTATGCCTAAATTTTCTTATGCTAAGAGATACGCTGCTGTTCCAATGAAAGCCATGGCCTAGTTTGCATTCCCAAAAGTATATTCTTGATAATACTTTATTCCTCGTAATTTATAATGTTATGTACTTTTTTGACCTTTGATCAGTTCTATGTGCAAATAGAACTGATAGGATAGTAAGGAAAAAGGCTTGTAGGTAATCATGGACAACTTCTGCAAGATTATGTTTTGTTTAGTCCGGAAAATGAGATCTCCTGTCCCCTTCAAAACAAGCTGGTCCTTATAGGACATAGGTATGTCCTTATGCTTATAGATACTGAATTCTGTTTTGATTATCTCTCAGCATTTGGTCACAGTGATTTTCTGCAGCACTGCTTTTTTCCAGGTCAGTTACATATGATTAAGGTATTTCCTTTTATTGGTTTTCATTGGTTTTCATTTCATTTTTCCCTTCTTTAAAGTTTCACCAAATGTTATCCTTGTGTTAAGGATGTCAAATATATATGATCCCCTTCCATCCCCTTCCACTCCTTGCTGGAAATGCTTCTGCCACACATTCCGACTTTTTTTTTTGGTCATTTTGTAAATGAAACACACCTGAACTTTTCAGAGTCTAGCTGGCAGTTTCTCAGTTGCTTATCATTTCATTTCTCCTCTCTGAACCCCACACCCTCTTCCATCTCTATTCTTCACGTTTCTTTTGCAGAGACGGAGGTATGTTGGCATATTTTCCCATTTGGCCTAAGCAATAAATCAACATTTAAGGCCTTGCAGGATTTTTTTTTTCCTTTAGGAGAAGACATGGATGACACAAGCCAGGTATACATCTTGACACGGACTATTTACTCACAAAGAATGTTCATTACTCCTTAAGCCCCTGAACACAATAGGAACTAGCAGTGGAAAGTCCTGTTGCTCTCAACATTCAGCTCTGCTCTGCCAATCATTTCTGAGCCGCGGGGAGCTCGGGTGCTCTGTAGTCTGTCATCTGCTGGTTTTCCTCCCTTTTCTGTCACACGCACACATAGATCTTGCCAAGCAGTACTCCAGCCCATTCATTTGCAGTCGGGGTAGCCACCTCTGCCCAAAGATTTCTCTTCAAATCAGACCTCGGCATGGATGGTAGCTCCTATTGTCTCCAGCTACCTCTCTACATAAATGACTTTCTCCTTTCACATAGCCTGAAAAAGAGACATCTGACACCCGCTGGCTTTGTGCAAAGCTGTTATTTTCTATAGACCAATGACCCAGTTGAAGGCATCCATTAAATCCTTTCGCATTAAAGAAACCCCATTACTAGAATATGTTCAGTCTGGTTTCCTGACCCATTCTACATACCGCTTAATACTTTGTTTACTTATTTGGCTCACTGTGCTAGGTACAGAGATTTTTCTTTGAGCTATTTAATCTTAGTTCTCCCTGGCCACAGGCAATGACAGGTAATGTATACTCCAAATGCAAGTATGAGTAATTTTCTGTTGTGCTTTACAGCAGACGTTGCCTACGTTTGTCATCAGTGAATTTTGTGTTCCCGTTCATCTGCTTCTTCCAGGTCGCTCTGGATTTCCCTATAGTCTTTAGTGGTGTTAATGATACTAAGTCACTAGTCCCCATCTGCAAATTTTGCCCTCTCAGCATTGACCTATTTTCCAGAAAAGGTATCTCTGTATGGAAATGCACTAGCTTTGCCTGGAACTCCCATCTGTGGACAAGAGCCGTTTGTAGCAGAGCCTTCCCGTGACCGGCGCTAGGCTCAGGGCCCTTCTGGTGTGTAACGAGCTGCCTAATGGGACCATCTCCCTGCTCAGGTAGCAGGGGAGAGCTGCTTTGCTTGGTATAGTCTTAAGCAATCCAAGGGAAGTCCTGAAAAGCGGGAGGTGCAGCTCAAGGCCACTGCCGGCCGGGTTGCCCTGCAGAGCGTGCAAAGCCCTGCCTCGGTTTCCCGGCCTTTTCTCATGTCCCCCGAGTCTCGTAGGGTTGGTGTGAGGCTTGGCCACTGGAGACACGAAATTTTTATTTTATACCAAGTCTCTTCATTAGGAATGTGGAAGTCCTAAATGGAACAAGAGTGACTTGCATAGAGCTGCATGATAGTGTTGCAGCTGTGAGGATAAGTTACAAAGTCAACTCCAAGCCTGACAGATATAATGCTTGTTAAGTGCAAAGTGTTATTCTCACTAGCAAAGGAGATGGCAACAACCCTACCGTATCCTCAAAATCACATTGTTTTCATATTGTCTCATACCTGGCAGATCTAATTGTGGTACCTTATGCTTCTTTCTTTTTTTTTCCAAAAGTATTCGTTGGACTATGAAAAATGTAGTGGTTTCAGCTGAAGGTCAGGCAGCCCACAAAGCACTGAGAGAGTGCTTCTCAAATTCATTTCTTCACCACATTTATTGCACTGAACTCACTTTCACTTTTGCATTAGCCGTTCAGGACAGAATGAATATCCCTTTTCATAAAATGGCAATCAAGAGCACAATTTTCACCTCCCTCTTAGAATTACTCTATAGAGGAGAAGTGTAAAGCAGCATCTTCTATGGGTGTTAAAGTGAAATCTTCAAGGCATATTTTACTTCATAGAGAGGGGGGCACTGTGTACTGGGGTGCTGAGGCTCATGCTGAAGGTCACATACCTTCTTGTCAAGGAGTCGAGAGCGGATCTCCTAAGTACTGACCTCTGCTCCAGCCAGAAGAGCGCTCTTCCTTTTGAGACAGGAGCTGATGAAAGCTCACAAGTCCAGGTGAAATGACTATCTGGTGGCTCCTTGAAAGGCGAGTCATCTCTCTTGCTAGGGAAGGACTAGGTTAAAGCCTGGATTTTATTGTGTTCTTTGGTATTAAAGTAAAAAGCCTGAGAATCGGTTTAAGTTGCTGACTCATAAGCAAGCCCTTTCTATGGCCAACAGCTTCCACCTCAAACTGCTGTGCAGAATGGACCGCGGATTGTCCTCAAACTGAGGCCTGAAAAATCAGTACCACTTCTTAATGGACCAATAATATTAATATTACTTAAGAATATGTTTTACTTGTGCATGTGTTGTCAGTGACAGTAGAAGTAGCACCCAGGCATCCTGCCCTCCAAAGCTGTGATTTGAGTGCTTCGGTGTTGCCTCAGAAGCTCTGCACTGGCACGTTATTTTGTGGTATGGCTTCATCTCAGGTTTTCTTCATTTGTGCAAAGAGTGACAACCTCCTGGAGTGTAATTTACTTTACAAAGGCTGAAAAGTGCCCAGCTGGTGTCGGCTCTGGGCTCGGGCCAAGAGGGAGTTCATGAACTGCTGAGCTCTAAACTGGCCCCAGTGCCTCTAAAAAGGCTGTGCAAAAGCCTTGGCCATGATCGCCTAGCGGTTAAGTCACATCTTACAGTTAGATGACTAGGACTCCTTTCCCTTTCTTCCTCTTTGCATACCCTTTTTAGCTGACTTCTGTAAAAAGGTTTAAAGTTAACTCCCTGAGCTGGCCTTTCTGGCTCTGAGCTGAAAGGCCATCAGCTGGGGAAATGCGCAGCCCCTTAGGGTCCTCATAGATACCTTCATACCCGGCTATTCGCATCTGGAGGACTGGGCTGTCTTGTAAGGATTTCTACAAAGAGATGCAGAAGACTGTGTGCTCCTGAGGAGTTTGAAGTCCCTTCAGAGCAAGTGACAGTGACACAGTCATATGTTGCTTAAAATGTCGTGGAACAGGCAGTGGTGAAAGTCTGTGACAGTGATAGCTTGCTGAAGGATTTTCTGTATGTGTGACCCGTCTTTTCTTTTGGTACTCTCTAAACATGCAGTCCTTGCCAAGGAGAGGAGGAGTGCCTGATTCCTGCTGTCTTGCTGGTAGAGTGGGAACGGTGGTAGCAGTTTTCCTGCGTCTCTCCCAGAATGAGCGTTGCTGGAGTGTCTGTTCCTACCCGCTTGGACTGAACATTTCTGTAGGCAGCACTTCACCTGAATCTGTGTGTGCTTCCTTGAGCCTCTGGATGGTTAAACAGCCCATCAAAGACTTCCTGAGGGGCCCACGTGGCCCCAGGGGGAACTGCGTGTGGTGGAACCTGAGAGACTCCAGCATCTTGCTGAGAGGTGGCTCCCGTTCTCTCCCCGAAGCCCTTCTCCCTCCCCTTTGGCCCCACCACTGCAAATGTACGTGGTAAAAATACTAGCAATGACCGAGGTTGTGTTGAGAATAGAAACTCCACACAAAGTGAGCTATAATGGTAAAACACTCCTTGCCCGAGCGCAGCTATACTGGGAAAGCTGTAGTTTGGCGCCGCACGCAGCGAAACCACCGTGCCAGCCCGCCGTGAGCGCAGCCAGCTGTGCAGGCGTCTGCATGGGGCACAGAGGCAAGAAAAATCTCAAGTAAGTCATTCATTCATGTTTTTCAAGAGTTGCCATGACACTGATGCTGCCTTTAGCTGTCAGGAGTGAAGGAGGTAACCGTATCTGCTGGCATTCGAGAGACGCAGACACCACGGGCTTGTAAGTGCAGGCACTCGTGTTCAGCATCATTATCTTCCTCCCGTTTTAACTTTTTTTTTCCATGAAAACTAGTCCCACCAGACCTTTCCTATTCCAAATTTGTAACATCTACAGGCGTAGAGTGCTTGGACAAGGCAGCCACGTGTGTCACGATCTGCAGCGTGGATCAGCATGATGGGAGCCACGTGCATCACACTTTCCTATCTCCTTTTTTTTTTTTTTTTTTGGGTTCTGCATGGAAAAGAGCTTTATATGCACAATGTATGCGCATATAAAAAAAGCCAACAAAGTTCCCAGGATCTAGTTAAGCTGTGCTAAGCCTCAGAGCCACGGTCCGAATGAAAAGCTGGCTCCTGGCCGCTGTTCTGCTCGCCTGGCGCAGAGAGGCCCTAGGCCTCTGGGTTTAACTCAACGTAGTTTGAGGGCTGCTCTGATGCCAGAGCTGGCCAGAGACGGCGGCAGCGCCATGGCCACCTCTGCCCACCCTGGTGTCCTTGCAGAGGCCGCACTGGGGCCGTCCTGCGCTGCGCAGCGTGGATCACCCGCACGTGGCACGGCCAGCCCTCGGCTCCCTCGTGCCCAAGAGGTCCCTGGGCCGCGGTGTCCGTGTGCTCTGTGACTCAGCGCTTAGATCATCCCGGGTGTTCAGACGCCCGTCCTGCTTTGGCTTTAGGGAAGTAGGAGCCTACATGTTCTGGCTGGGTGTGCGCCGGGCCTCTTTTACGAGCGTGCTTTGTAAAGTTTATGGTCCCCCGAGTGCAAGCGCAGGAGCGTGTGGAGTGGCAGATACTTCTCACAGCGCAGAGATAAGTCAGCTTTATCGCTTATTACTTCAGATTCGCTTTTCGGATGGAGGGATTACAGCCATAAGATAGGGCAGTGTTGTTGCTGGTTGCATAAAAACAAAAAATTTTAAAAAGGACTGTGTCTCTCTCTGTGTACAAGAGAAACTTCTTCTAGGGATGGCAGTGATTCAAGCAGTCTTTCCTATAGGCGTTCCTCTCATACGCATTGCCGTGACCCTAAAGCAAAAATGCTTTTTACATACAAAGAGGCAAAGGGCAAGGTAAAAGTTTTGCCAACTGTAGTTTTTAACTTGATTCCCCTATTTACAAGCCCATTGCATAAAACCTGGCTTGATAAGTTTGTAATAAACATGCCTGTGTTTGCATATGTTTGTGCACATATGCATAATTCATATATTGATCCCCAGAGGCTTTGCTAAAATACTTAAGTTTTACCACCAGATTGATTGCTTTTAGGAGAATGAGCTGGCACATAAACTGGAGTTTTCTCTCCATCCCAAAGGCATCATCCACTGTGTAATTTGGTGTAGGGGATGGGAGGAGATGGTGCTTGGATCCCATTGCAAAATGGCTTCATAATTTGGGGATCTTGAACAGGATAGCCAGCAAATATATCTTTTGTCCCTAGGCAGGGTAAAAATCAACGAATTTGACAGTAAAGTTTGGTCCCACTACAAGAAAGTTCTTTATGTACCTTAATGGCGCAAGTTCATGTCCTTAAAAGTGAAAATCTGAGTATTTTTTGACATTCAGTCTCTTCCTCATCACCACCAAGGAGCCGCTCAGCCCAGCCTGTGGGAGCAGCCTGCTCTCTGTGCAGTTGGAACTCACATTGGTCTCTTTGTGCTGCCCATGGAGAATGGGCCATAGTGACCTGAGCTCTGCCTGTCTGCCCATGGCCTCCCACTGACAGTAGCCAGTTTTGTTAGGTGGAAAAGTCTTCCTTTCATGCTGAATGTTCATTGGTCTCATTGTATGGAAAGGGTTGATGGGCGTTCCAGAATGTTATACCGATATAAAGCAATTAAATATTTTTAGGAGAAAAGCTTTAAAGTGTGAATCTCTTTTAAGAGAAATAATGTCTTTTTTTTTTTTTTTAGGCTTTCTTGATGGTGCCTTATTAAGCTATGGAAGTAGGAAACCTCCTTTTAACCGGCAGAAATAGGAACATCTATTTCTTCTATTGGAGCATTAGAAAAATAATGCAGTTTGGGCTGCAAAAAATTTGAAAACATTTGAAACTCAAGCTCAGCTTGTGAAAATATAAATGGCATAAATTAATTTGGGTGAATTTTAGGCTTTAGTAATGGCTGATTTTTAGTAAAACTTTTGTTTGCACTTGAAGTAGTGCTCCGCTAGTTTTAATTGCAGTCATAAACAACGTATGTATGCTTATATGTATGTATGTGTGCTGCAAACATACGTGCGCCTCAGAAGCACTCCTATTTTCTATCTTTTTAAAAGACTGTCCATACAAAAAAAAAAAAAAAAAAGGCATGAGGATAAATCTGAGGTGCTGCACAAAAGCCGCTGCCGTAACAAGCGCTATCGCCCTGCTTCTTCACGAGCCCTGCAGTGTCCGCAGCAGAGCAGTTGCTAATGAACCTTATCTCTGCAGCACTGAGATAATGGTGAGGACCAAACAGGGTGGCGGAGGGGAATTTGACCACCCACAGAACAAATACCATTATCAAAGTGCAACTTATGCCCCAAAGCGAGCTCACTTGCGGGAGTGACATTTCTTCTTGGCATTTCATCTGCTTCGCTAGGTGAGGATCGAGGAGGAGGAGGGGGAAGGAGGGAGGGAAGGACTATCCCTGCTGACATGTCAAGTAAGTAAATAACCACGTTTGGGCCGCTCAGCCTCTGCGGGAAGCCGAGTTGCGTTGCGTTTCCACTCAGGACATGTCATCCAAGTGCCGCTTGTGTCCTGCGCGGCTCGCGAGCGAGAGTCATGACCCGGGAGGAGCTCCCGTCTGCCGTGCGGCATGCGCGGGGCCGAGCAGGCAGGGCCGGCCTCGGAGCAGGCACGGGGCAGGGACAGGCCGGCCGCGGGCCGCGCAGGGCACTCGGTGGTGGCGGAAGTCAGCGATCGGCCTTGTCACTTCGTGTCTTGTCAGAAGGGAGGAGCGGTGGCAACCCGGGTTTTGTTCCCGCTCACAGTGCCGGTGGTTCACGTGCCCCTCAGAGCAGAAAGTAAGCTAAATTGAGTGAAAAAAGCAACACATCCGTGCATAGCAAAAGCCCGGGGTTTAATCACCCATGACTACTTCTTGCATAACAAGAGAAGCCAGCGCTCAGAAGTGCTAGCTGCTTCAGGGGGAAAAAAAATGAACGCTTCAATCTCTCTTGGAGGTCCTGCAGGATTATGAGAGCATTCGGTTTCCCTGTGCGTGTTCAAAAGGAACGCTTGCTTGTTTGTACCAGCCTAGGAATCCACCTCTATCTTGTCGTATCTCTCAAGAGGATACGTGCTCTTATGAAGCAAAACATTTAAGGTTGCGATTGCTCACCAGAACAATGCAAAAGATGGAGATAAAAATAGGTACAGTTCCTCAAGGCACTGAATCCTGCGTCTTGTGTCTGCTGCTGAAATGGGTGTTTAGGCATAACGTCGGCTGCCTTTCCATGAGACCTAGTCCTCTCCTGGCTCTCCAGGGTTTTCCTCTCCTCACTCCCCTAATACCACAAAATGAATGAGAACAAATATATCCTAGTAGGAAGCATGGCATCATATTTCTGTGCTAACGGCTAAGAAGGAAAAAGAGACTTTAGCTCTTGAAACACCATCAAAACAAATGTGAAATTAGGATTACAAACAGAAATACTTGGAAGAACCTTTTGTCTTAGCCATACGAGTATCAAGCAGCAAGTAGGTGAATCTGAGTATATTTTGCAACAAATGTGCATCGCACTGCAGTACTACTGCCACTCACTCAATTTCTGATAAAACAGTGTCCTGTCATTTCATAGGAAAGTTAATAGTGAAACAGCACTGAAGAAAGGAAAAGCAGTAATACCTTGGTCTGAAAAAGTGCATGGACCAGGAATAGTGGCCCTATGCATGTGTTTGGTGTCACATCTAGATCATCCACAGATTTCTGCCTCCCATTCCTGCTGGATGCCTGTGGACACTTGAGCACTTCATCAGGGATTTCAATAATAATATATATGTCAAATCAGGCTGAAATTTCTTACACATCTCACTGACTTATCACTTTAAATCTCTTCTGTAATCATTGTAATGTTGTGTAAATCCTTCTCCAGACAGTGCTCGGTAAAGGGCAGCAAGGTTATGTATGTGGGATGTAATTTTGTTTTTTTACCTTTGTGAGTTTATTTGGGCCCCACTGGGGATGCTGCCATGGCATTCAGCTCGTGGTTTGGGTCCTGGTGATTCCTTCAAATGCCATGGCCCACATCCGAGAGACCCTCCCCTGGGCCTGCCCTCCCCAGCACCCTGTGAAATGTTGTGGCACAGGGTGTGTTATCTTAGGAAGTCGCCCACCAGTGGAGCTCGCTGAAATATTTGGCGTGAAAGTCACTGCAAAATAAGGCCCTTTTCTAGATTCATGCAATCTTTGTGAAGCATTCTTTACTGAATTTGCAACTCAGAGATCAGGAATCTTTTCGGTCTTCTTGGTCTTGTTCAAACTCTTATTCTGTGGCAGTTTTAGAGATGGTAAAAATGACTTTTCGTAGTGGAGTTTTTAAAAATAGATTTCAACATTGGCTTTCTCTTTATATGAAGCGAAGATGGGTTTATGAAATACTTTTGGTCTTGGCTAAACGTTCTCCTACAAATCTAGGAATCCTTTTTTTCATTCGGTCTTTTACAAATTATGTTTGTTGACTGTGCTGGTTTGTTTTCCACCTGGAAAATACTGATCTATATGGCTTCAAAGGAGCTTTAGAAGATGACTCTCTTCATTTCAGTGCAAAAATCTTACTTCTATTAAATAAAAGAGCAAACACTAGCATTTTTGCAGAGCTATCACTTGGAAATACCCAGTAAATGATCTTACCAATTAATACATAAAATATTTTTGACCAAGGACTAACAACAATCCTCAGGGAATGTACTGATGTAGATAGTACCAAAGAAGAGTATATCCTGCTGCTAACATTTCTGAAAACTTTGTTGAGTGGGTGCTGGCTTGGGAGAAAGAAACTTCATTTGTTACAGTTTTTACACAGATCTTTCACAACTCCTACTATCCCAAGAGCTGCAAGTGTATTACAGTTTGAGAAAAAAATCTTACTTTCACTGGTCTGCTTGCAAATTAATCTTGACTGCGAGGAAATTGGTCTTGTTGCATTTCTGCAATTCTTTGCCCTTGAAAGGCAGCAATGGAAGTATAATGAAACTCTGCTTCATCTCTCTAATTAAACGTCTTGTGACCAAACAAGAGAGGGGTAGGAGTGGAAATACCCAACCCACTTAGGTAATTGCTGATAATCACAAACCTGCTCTCGGTGCTTGAAAAACTGCAGGCTGAGGGCTTAATACCTGCGCGCGGCTGCCTGGGGCGGCCCGGGACCAGTTATCTCATCCGCATTCTGCAGCGTTGCGCGAGGGTGAAGGGGAACCACCACCCTGCGTGCAGAAACAGGGCCCCGAGGGAGATAGAGAGGCATCCGTGAGATGAAGCTGAGGCTTTGTAAATGAGCCGGGCGAGCGCAGGAAGGTTGGGAAGCGCTTGCTTTGCTTCCCGCTCCATTGTTGACCCTGTCCCAAGAAAAATTGGCGTGGCAAAGCCTCAGGCAGCGAGGAGCCCTCGTGCTGCACTGCCTGTTAGGGTCTGCACTGTGACAGTCTCTGTCTTTTGCCTCCAGAGGTTTCTGCAGGCAAGCTGGAAAGGGCTATAGCTACACACAGTCACATCTAGAGGAATTTGGACTGCTGGGGGTCTTGGACCCACGGTTGTGGTTTCCCAAGAAAGGTGAATGTGTTTGGGAATGTGTTTGTAGCCTGTGATGTTGCAATGGGCCATTTGGACCTCCAAAATGACCTGACAACAAAGCGGGTTACAGATGTTACTGCCTTCCCGCCAGGAGGGCTGGCCCACCAGGTACAAGATAAAGAGAGAGACAGTAGTGTCCAATATACGGCATGAGAGTGAAGAAGCAGATAAGTGGAGAATATCTTAGAGAATATCTCCATTAGGAAAGTGCCTCACTGGAGAAATGACTGAGGATATTTGGTTGATCAAAGTAATTTGTAGAGTTCTGCTCAAGCAGTTCAGATCTTCAGTGGAGGAACAGTATGCTCACCTAAGGCAAGGGAAAGGTGGGGATAACTCAGTAGGAGTTACTTACAGACTGTAAATAAATACAGTAAATTACTCTAGATTCGTATCTTCCATATATTCCATACGTATCTTCCATCTTTTCATAAGCATCTTTCCATTTTTTCAGAATTTTGTAGCAGTCACAGTAGAAGAACCTGAGGTTGTCCAAGATACTTGTGCAGCATCCTTAAATGCCCTCGTGAATCCTAAAGTAGAGCTGCTAAGCTATGCAGCGTGGTCTGCCCGCACAATACTCCTGTTTTGCACGTGTGATCCAGAAGCCAGGAGAACAAACCCTCTATATGTCCCAGTTGTGCTAATTTTCCTGCACAGGAGGGGTATGGAGGGCACTTCACTGCCCCTTTTGTTCCCAATCCATTCACCCAAGTGAAGCATATCATCATTTTGGGGAGATGAATAACCACCTCTCTAGAGCTCGGTCCTGCTCAGTCACTGTTTTCCCTTCATGCTCCTGCCCCTCTCTTGTATTAAACATGGACTCTAGGCTCACTGAGGCAGCATTTTTGAATTGTCCACAGAGTTATTGAAAGAGGAATCGTGAAAAAAATAGACATAATTCTCATCATTATTGCCCTTTCTGTCTATTCCTGGCAAAAATGAGGTACCGGTGATTCTAATGATGGAAGAAGGGGAAAACTTTTCCCTCTCTGAAGGGTTATGATATCTGTGATAGGTAGACAAGGCTCTGCTTTTGTCTAAATTGATGCGGCTGTTAAGCATATTCTTCTCATTTTTTCAGTCTGTTAAATATCCCCTAGTAGTTGAGCATTCAAGCAGTAGTATTTCTTATTACAGAAGGCAAGAAAGCACCAAAAGCAATAGTCAGATTTTTTTTTGCTTCCCTGCATACACCTTTTTCACCGCACAATTGGCGATGAATGCTCTGTGTGTCTCGGGATCATTTTGTTGATTCATTTATCTGCTGAATTCCTTTAAAGTTTAACAATGCAGAACTAATTTTGATGACTCAGTAGCATGAAAAATGTTATTTTAAGTGCCAAAAAGGTATTTTCCCTGTGGATTTTCTAGCACTGAGACAACATTCAGAGTGTTTTGACTGCTACTTTGTCTGAAAATGTAAACAGACAGGAATAACTTAATGATTAACTTGTTATCCTTGATGCATGCCTTGATGTCTCATCTTGTTATTAACACTCTGACCGTGTTTTGAAATATATATAATATGAAGCAGAGCTAATTTTGCTCAGGAATGCTCTTTAACGCCATTCCACAGTTTTTTCCACCCACCAGCTGAACCATTCACTTAGCTTGGTCAGCTAAGACGCTCTCTATTAACATCCCAGCAACTTGTTCCGGCACTTCAGCTGTGCAAAATGAAACCCACTAATAAGGAACTGTTCTTGAAAGAACTGGAGTATGTGCATAAGTCCATCCTTATTCAGCCTCCTACTTAAGCATATGCTTACCTTCAGTGCACGCTTGCAGATTTCGCTTAAAGGAATCAGACTGTGTTTTACTGGTTGGGTCTTTGAAATTCTTCCTGGCACCATATCCTGTTCCTGTCATCTTTAATCATTACCTGCCTATCATTTCCACTTCCACACATTCCTCCACGGAAAAGCGTTCTGCAGAAGACTGCAGCCTGATAGGTGATCTCGGTAAAATCACGTTTGTCTTTGAGCACAGTGCCTTCTTGCTCTTGGTACCAAACTGGAATGTCAAAGAATAACATAGTGCTATTCCCATCAGGGGGAATTTTTAATATATTTCCACCCAAACTTCCAGCATGATAATATCATTATGTGCTGTTACTTTTTTCACATGTGACACATTTATGAAGTGATGTGTGTCCTGCCTGGTAAAGCACACCTTTAAATAATATTAATTCACCACGTTAGCATCCAAAGAGCTAAATGGATAGTATTAACAGAGCCTACACTGTGCGTGACCCCAGAGAGCATGAGCACCCTCAGTATATCTCTTCCTGATCCTTGGGAAAATATGGGAAAAGTTCATTTTCTGCTACTATTTTATAAATTGACATACCTGAAAAATGTAAACTCCAGCATTAAAATGAACAGTAAAATAATAATAAAAATCCATAATGGACAAACCCATAACATGCATATCCATTTCCAGCAGATGGTGGCATTAGCAATTTCTACATTAACTGCATTTTCCCCTAGCTCGGAATTGCTCTGTTTCTGACATCATCTGTATCACTATATATGATCTTAAACTAGTGAAACAAATAATAGTAGCACAGAGCTTAGCACGTTTCCTCCAGAAGATGCTAGTAAAATAGTGCTGCCCCTCACATTTTCAATCTACGCTAACATTTTCTACGTTACTACAGCAAAAGACATGAAAGTAAAAAGAAAAAGATATATGCTGAGTTTGTTTAATTTCTATCTGACAACTCCTAGCGAATGGAAAAAAAAAAAAAAAAAAAAGATAACACGAACCCCACAGGGCAGCATCTTCCCTCAAAACAGTCTGTGATTTCAGGAGCACCTGTCCAAGCCAGCCTGTTCTCGCTTTGCAGTGCTTCAGCTCCATCCACCTCTTGCACTGTTGGGATTTCTCCTGTCCTTTAGCTCACGTTGCTAAGTATGTCCTTGCAGACCATTACACCTGAGGACAGCTGGTCTGCTGAAGACTTTCTTGTGGGTGGACGAGTTGCTGCAGCTTGGGGGGCAGGCAGAGCGGAAAGCACGCTGTGTAGAGAGCATGTAGAAGTCAAGCTTTTTATTTTGCTTTGTCTGTACTACGCTAAAACAAAACAGAAAACACGGCAGCCAGTGCATGCCAGGCCCTCTATCCGCAAGTATCGTTATCTGTAATTGAAATAAGTGCCTGCCTATGAATATGCATGTATTTATATGTGCAAAGTTTACCCCAAAACCTTTACTGTAAAGCCGGCCCTCTGCAAGAGCTATTGCAAAAAAGGGAGCTTTGGCCACAGTCGGCACAAATCCCCTCTCCACGGCTGGGGGGAGGACCGAAGGTGCTAAACATGACCCGCTGCCAGGCTGACCTAGCTGAGCGGCTCTGCTCCGTACGGGTGGGAGGCGGGTGTGTGGCCGATGGGACTGATGAGAACGTACCGCAGGGAGCGGAGCGTGGGTATCGCGCTCGCCCCCGGCGCGGCCTCCGCCACGTTCATCCTGCCGCCCACCTGCTTTGTGCCGTCACCGACCTTATCGCCCCCGGCTTTGATCCCGCTGCCGTGCTCGGGCCCTGAGGAATTCCCCGTGTTTGATAACTCCTGATAGTTACCTTTAAGAAAATACCAGCTGAAGGATGGGGAGGGATTCTTTAAATACCAGAAAGTGAATGAGTGGTGGAATTCATCAGGCATCCGAGCCAGGTTTCCTCGGAAAGAACACATTTTTTTGGAAGTGTCACACTCGCATTGTGTTCGACAAGCAGTATCGCCTCAGGCCGGAGAAACGCCGTTGAACAGGACATTACTGGCATTTTTAATAGGCACAGGAGTCAGCCCGGATAAAAACATTATGTGATGTATCTAAACCGCAGCTAAAGACCAGGGTGATCCTGAGAGGTAATCCATTACCCCGTTATGTTTAGCTTTGGAAACACCACCTCAAGAGAAACTTGACCCCAGGGAAATCTATGTCAGGAATGCGGCCCCCTCCACAGCACAACAGGACGGTCCCACCGTCCTCGCTTGTGTTTCCCTCGCGCTCGAGTGAGAGGAGCTTCTCCGGGGGCTGTGAGGCGCGCGCAGCCTCGCCTGTGGGTTCAGGCCTGCCTGCGCCGCGGGCAGCGCGGCCTGTGTGGGCGGCTGCCATCCCGCCGCTGCCCAGGGCTCTGCCGAGCCCTTTGCTGTGGGCTGCCCTGCGGCCGTGTCCGTCTGGGCCCGCCGCAGGTCCGGACTTGCTGGCTCCAAGCACCTTCCCGAGGCTTCGGCTGCGGGGAAGAGCTGCCAGCGTCACGCGCGGGTCCTGCAACAGCCGTGTGAGAGACCGAGGGCCAGTGTGAGTCTGTAACATGTGCTGCGGCTCGCTGTAGTTTTGCTGGATACTAGCGTAGACACCAGCTTACGCCCCAAGTGAACTAATTCAAGAGATTTAGGAGCTGAGAGGGTCATTGTGAAACCTTTCCTGACCTCCCAAGAAACACAAGCTAGACCCTCTGCCCCAAGATTCCCCCGTCAAGAGTCTGGTGACAACAGGGGCCGTGTCTTCTCATATTCCTGCATGCTGCCATGCTCCTGGCGGCAATGTGGGCTTCCCAGGGCCCTGGAATGCGGGAGCTGGGCATGCAGACAGGAAAACTTGGTTTATTCTGATAAAGAGTGTGCGCTATGGGAAAATAACATAATGGGAAGAGTTGATTAAATACCACACACAAGGGAAAAAAAAAAGGAAAAAATATTGTGCGTTTTATAGAGCTCTTGGTCATGTCACACCTTTGTTACTGTAGGGCAGCACAGTCAGACGTGTTTAGTGCCTGTCTAACAGCCCCTCTGGGATTCACAATGTTTTTTTCTTTTAGGATTGATAGAGCTTGAGGATCACAGAAGGAGACCCTGTCAGAGTCAAAAGGCTCATCAGCTTGGGTGCTATTGCAAAAAACATATGCTCCCTCTCACAGGGCAAATAAAATTGGAGCAAGAAAGCCATCATCTAGGGGAACAGCAAGTGGTGGTGAAGTGGAATGGGAGGATAGGTTTGTACACGAGTAGTTTGGTCGTCACAACCTCAACCATGCCAGATTGCAATGACTTGAATATTTTATTTTTGTATTTTGATTATATTCCCCAGCAGCTTCTGCCTCACCTAGGAAGTATGTCTGAGAAACTCCTTCTTCCCACCAAGGAGCAAACAGCCATAGTCCTGCTCATTAGCAAAAAGAAAACAGAACTCTTTCACTTTATGTACACATATTCCCACGCAATTTAAGCATTACCTGTTTATAATTGCTTGAGAAATGTTTTACAAGCATCTGCATCGGGCAAAACATCTTTCTTGTGGGAGACTTTTGCAAGACTTCATATATCACAGATCATAGGCCCTGCTTTAAAGCCCACTGAAGTCCACGGGAAGGGATGCATCTTTCCCGTGACTCCAGCAGCCTTTTGATCACTCTGTGAAAATGTTGCCTGAAACCCCGAAGTGTGTTCCTGCAAGGTGTGTTTTCTGTGCACACTGAGACGGACACTCCCAGCTCAACGGTTGCGTGTGGTGAACGTGCTGCAAGTCCCGGGCTTGGGACCAGCCACAGGTGGGCACAGCAGAGTGCATCTGCATGCTCTGTAGGACGCCTATTTCCTTCCAAACGTGTGAGGATCATGCAAGGCACGTGAGGTGTTTTAATGTCCCTGTCTCCTTGGGGGCACCGTGTCCATGCAGGGCAGCCCCAGGAGCGTGCGGGTTTGCACATGTGCGTGCAAGTTGGTTGTACAAGTACCACCCTTCCTCCCCGTCGGCAGCCTGTGGCTCAGGTGCCCGGGTTTTCTGAGTCTTTCAGCCTCACCTGAGCCTCTTCTGCTCCAAATCACTTGGCAAATGCATTTGTTTTCCCTGGTGTTTCCCTTTGGGAAGGTGTGAAGTTGTGGAAGTCTGTGAAGCTGTTAGCTGTGTAGCTCTTCTCCCAGTCAGGCTCTGGTGCAACAGGCGGGAGGTTTTTCCTGCTGGCAGGTTTCACTGCAGGGCCTTGGTCCTGCTGTGGCTGCAATCAGGTAGGGACAAGGGAGTATCTTCTCTCTGGGAGCAAGGCCTGTGTGTCAGGAAAGAGTATGAATCATTACATCATTTTGCACTCTCTTGGAGACAAGGAGCATCTTTGAGAGTATCCCTGGAAGGCTCTCAAGGCAAGTTAAGGTAAGGAAGATCCGCATCCGTATCAAACCTTTTTTTTTTTTTTTTTTTTTCAAATAGCACAAAACTCATTTCCTCAGCTAGAATTACTCATGCTAAGAAAATGTGTGATGTCCAAAGGACTGACTAATTTGGCATCCAGAGCTTCTAATCCAGTATCTGTCCTGCCAGGACTTTTATATTATCAGTTCCATTCATTCCTACGGCAGGCTGATGGGGTGCGATAAAGCAGATGGCCAAAGTCCCAGACAAAGGCCAGGCAGAACAATTAATGACAAGACGACAGCCCCACAAAGGGCATGGGCCCTGGATAATGCTCCCTCTGGAAGTTTGCTGACAATAACATAAAACCCCTCCTCTCTCAGTGCGGAGATAAGATACAGTACTGTAATAGGAAAGCAATCATCGCAAAATGGCATCAATTATATAAAAGCTGCAACAGTGGGGGACTGATTAAATATGGCCCTGTTGATGCTTTGACATAGCTTTGCTGTGCTTTTTGCATGGCTTCTAATGACAAGTCTCATTGGGCACTGAAGTGGCTGAGGTTCCCTTACCCCGGTTCTTTCATCAGTTTTTGGCTCATGAAATTACACCGAATAATATGCTTATTCAGGTTTTTATATCTGTGCACCTATTTTATTACCTTTTATAATGCATACAGGGTCGGATCAGCTTGCAGCAGAACAAAGCTAATTACACCTTTCATTACCTAAATATAGCATAATGACAGAGTGTCATTCAAGTGTGGCATTGAGCTGAGAAACCTCATGGCAGGCCAGGACAATGACAGAGGTTATTCAGCTCAACCTGAATCGCTGCTGCTGCGGTGAGAGTGATGCAGGGTTAATAGACAGGTCACTACGTAAATTACAGTATCATATTGGAGCGGTGGACTGCTAACAGGGCTCTCCTCAGCAACTGTATCTTCAGAGCGAGCAATCCTCCAGATTAACTCCTCCAGTATTAACCTGTTGCGTTCCCCTGGTTCAAAACAAGCCTACATAAAGCTGATGTCATCAATCAGAAGATGTGAGAACCCAGTGCCTTGCTTATATACTCTCTAAAAAGCTCAGTGGTGCCAAATTGTTTGCAGTTTGGTTGCCTTATGAGCATCAGGTTTTATTTGTTAAGAAGAATCGTTGAGAGCCATTTTTAGCATCAGCTCCCAGGTTATTTTGGTAGTTTTGAAATATAGTTAAGGGCTTTTACCTCAGCAGCTACCGTTGCAGTAAATTTTTTCACTCTTCGTCATGAACTAATGAGTGGACAAGACTTAGGGGCCAGGCATGTAAGCAAAAGGCAACGTGGTTCTGTGGCGTGAGGTGACAATGGAGCAGCAAAATTGCTGCTCCTGGCTCCAATAGCCCAACCGTCCGAGAAGGCTGCTTGCTCGCTGAGCTTCTCCATGCTCTCTTGGGTGCTTGGTCTGCCCTTTCTTTCTGGGGGTGTCTGCTTCACTCTGTGCCTGCCACAGAGCTTTGCCCTCTCTCAAAGTCCTAAAGTTTCACCAACCATCCTGCATCTGTCTGTGAAATCTCTGCCTCTCACATGCAATTGGAGAGCAGTGGCCAAGCTCCGCTGCAGACTTGGGGCCACGTGAGAGAAGCCAAATGCTGACGGCGGACGTGGAGGCAGGCAGGGCTGCGAGGCCAGGCAGAGATCCCTCGTCAGGCTTCATCTGTGCCCAGCCAGCCACCACGCAGCCACCACCCTGCCTGTCCCCAGGGGCAGGGGAGGACGGGACGCAGGAGGCCGTTCACAAGTCACGCTGTGTGTTATGGTGGTGGCAGTGGCTGGAGAGGAGATTGCTGTTCATGGAGTATCAGATCCAGTTGCTTTCCGAGCACGCAGCGTACTCAGACGTGGAGTTTGGCGATGCGTTTGGTGTGTTTGACTCTAGGGCTTGGCTTCAACTTTGCAGCCCATAGTCAGACCCCTTACTTGCTGCCTCACGCCGTGGGGGGCAGTCCTCGCAGAGACACCAGGGACCATCAGGGCGCACATTCATTAGCAGAACAGCAGAGGAACGGTGCTGGTGGCCTGGCTGCCACTTGCCACTACTGTCTACGTCTACTGGCAGACGAGTGAACCCCTGCAGCAAGGATGGCGGCCTCCCCAGTGAGACTCATTCGCTGTTAGTATATGAACTGCTGGGTGAATTGTGTCTCCAGAGATGAGGAAGAGAATTTTCCTCTGGCTTCAGGTTGAACCCACTGGCTGTGTGTCTCCTCTGCCCCTTAATATCAAATGAAAACAAGGAAGGTGATTCACTTTGGACTTACTTCTTTACACATCTTTTAATAAGAGGCTTCCCTTGTTTTTAATAAAGGGCTGGTAAGAGCAAAGACTCAGTAAAAACAGTGTTCATAAATTTTTTTATCAAATGCTATCTCATTTCTGCCAAAGCAAGCAAATCACAGAAAGTGTCTACTTTCCATGAAGGGTTTCTGTTTTTCATCAACACCAGAAAAGGCGACATTTTAATTTGCAGTTTTTTCCTGGAGCTAACAGAATTCGTTCCAGTTTTCCAAAGTTCTTAGTGAGAATTTGTTTTGGGATTAATGGTTTTTCCCTTATCTTTTTGGCCAAAGAAAAAATATTTCCATGGCAAGTCACCCGTCTCCTCCTTAGTTTTCTCCTGAAGGTGGAAGGCATCGGGGAGCTGTAATTCCACTGTAGCTGCACTGCCTACATGAAAAGTCATTTGGGCTGCAAGCCTACGATGAGAGACTAATGAGATTGCTTTACGCTTTGGGTGATTTTCCAGCTACCATGGAAAGAGGCATGTTCTCCAGGACTGCAGGAACTCAGGCTGATACTGATTTCCTTTCTGTGAGAGCAGTAAGAACAAAGTACATTCTCTTTTTTTATATAGCCTTTTCGTCAATTTGGGTGTTTTCTAGTCGTCTTTACACAGATGTTGTCATTAGTGTTGAAGTCATGAGGGCAAGACATTGCCGGATCTTGCATCTCTGAAATAACTGAACATTTCTGTTCATGTTAGCGGGAATTCTGGGGTGTGCAGGGGTTACTAGAGTCCTGTTGCCCAAAGATGCTGCTGCCACCTCCTTCCACTGCAAAGGTGCTGGCCAGGTTATAAAGAAAGTCCCCTCTAAGATTGTATTCTCTTGAAATGTCACCGTTTCTTTGGCAATAGAGGGACAAGGATTTCCTTCAGAAGCTGACGGATACTGTTTTCAGTGGCTGCTGATATGCTGCAATGGTTCATGAAGCAATATGAGGTCCACTCTTAATATTTGTCGAAATAGTCCTCCTGTAACCACAGCTTAAATCCTGTTTCTGCTTCCTGTTAAGGCTAAATCTTCCTAGCTCTCCTTGTCATTGCTCTGTTCTTCCTTCTCTCGGGATTCCTCTGTATTATTCAAAATGAATGAAATTCCTTTTTTATTTTAGCTCAGTCTCCCTCCAGTTAGCCTTTGCCAACTCCCTTCCATGGGGCTGACACAAAGCAGCTCTGAAGTCAGTGTAAAGATCCTTGAATTCTTGGTTTTTGCTGCAGATCATGGCTTAAAATAAATGAAATATATTTATGAAAAGCTGATGTAAGAGGCAAAGTAAGTTTTCAGAGTGTAATCCAAGCTCCAGCAGCCACAGTAGGAACAGGCCCTTTTACCTGTGCGAGTGTGTATGAGGGAATTGTAAGGATAGCACGGGAAGCGACAACAGCAGGGTGTCTTGCTTGGTTGTGGGGTTTTTTTGAGCACATTGCATGAGAATTTCCTCCTGGGCCTTGAGTTAGGTGTTTTTCATCCCAGCAACTGTTACCCAGGCTCGGAGGGTTCGAGTGCTTTGAGCTGCAGGATGTGTGTGAGAGGACAAAACCCTGATCCCAGCTCTCCAGAGCCACCGAGAGCATCCTGATGGACGTGCCCGTGTGCGGGCGATGCTGAGGCTGTGTCTCTGACCCGCTCCAGCTCAATTTGAGGCATTGCACAAGGCTGTTCCTCTCCTGGCGAAGCTCGAGGCTCGGGAGGATCTCCAGTCCCGCTGGCTCTGGCGCCCGCCTGCTCCGAGGGCCTTTTGTTCCCCCGTTGGTGCTTCGGGCTGCGACCGTCTCTGCCCTCGCTCACCTGAGAACCTGGCTGGGCCAGGTGATGCTGGTCGGTTTGGCAGGTTTTCACACTCACTTTCCGAGCTCTAAATCAGCAAGGGAAATCCCAGCAGTCCTGAAAACACACATGCGCCTTTTTTTCAGCTCTCCTTTCCTCTACCCTCCCTTTTTTTTTTTTGGTCTATCAAAAACTCCCAGCCTCCTTTTTTTTTTTTTTTTTTTTTTTTTTTTTTTCGTTTTTCTTCTGCTTTCGTCTTTATCTCCCCCAACTGCTGTAGCTACATTCTCTGAAGATAGCAGGAATGACCCCACGGGGTGACCCGCAGAGATTATTATATTAGCTGCAAATTTTGAACCTGGGCCAGCCAACACTGTAGGGATCACAACTCCCATCCTTTAAGTGCACGAGGATTAACGCTTGGAAACACAAGTAGGTTAAACCACTCTGCAGACACCAGTGACCATTCCTTTCTCTGCATATCTTTGTTTTTGCCTTTAAGACCAGTTGGGGAATAGAGCTTTGCTATTTATGTTGAGGTGGTGAAGGGGAAGAAAAAGACAGCATTCATGACAGTCAGGGCAGAACTGCATTAAATAAAGCCTCCATCTTTCATTCTTAAGCTCAGCTCCGGGTCCTTGATGAAGACAGATTTTTCAATTAGACAGGCCATGTTTGTTCTAATATTTTATATATGAACCGCTCAGCTGACATCTTACCCAGATTTATGAAGGAAATCGAATACAAATGGGAGTTTTAATATAAATTTATTTTTCAAATTTATCACATATTTCCGCAAATAAAAATTATGGCTGCCTCAAAGAACACATTTTCAAAAAAGAGAGAGAAAGGAGTTGATAAAGTTTCTTTCCAGCGGGTGAATAACAATATTGTAAGCTAAGAAAGATCTGTCATAATATAAATTATAACACACATGGAATACATTTCCCATTGAAGACAATATTTCTTTCTTATACAAATGTTGCACTCCTTCATTGAACTGAAAGGAAGTTCAGGAAGGTTGGCAAAACAAAGTAGCCCATTTTTAACACTATACAGAACAAAGTGTATTCTGCTGCCAATTACCCTTAACTGAAAATGACTACAGCTTCTGGGAGACGCAGCCAGGGGTCATGGGTGGTGTAAATGCTCCCCAAAGAAAAAGAAATGTCAAGTGACATTCACACTTCAGCTATTTAAAGAAAAGGATGAAGAGAATTTAGGGGTGTAAAAAACCCCGGAACACCCATTTTTAGGTATGGCAAAATTACTGCAATTAACGCTAGGCCATTTATAGCACACATTTCCATACATTTTTTCCTTTGCGAGTGACATACTTAATCTAGGAAGATATTAATACTGCAGTAGTTTTCATCTCCAGTCGGACTAAGAAGGAAATGTAGAAAACTTTTCAAACTTTTTTTTTTATTATTTTTTCTTATTTTTTTTCACAAAGTGAAATGGTAAAATGAAAGATTTATATATTTTGGTTTCTATAAAATCATTTTAGTTCCCTTACTCAGTTCCAGTATTGCCATGGTTTAGCTGCATTTCCAGATTCCTATATTTCATTCAAAATTTTCCTGTTTTACAGGGTTTTTTTTTTTTTTACTGGAAAACAGCACAAGACTTGAAAGGTGATCGCAACACTTTAGAATACTTTCAACTTCTCTGCACACTTCTATTGGAAAAAAGAAGAGGGAGGAAAGCCTGAAAAATTCCAGTAATATTGTCAGAAACCCTTGTGTATTCAGTATCCAAAAACTGAAAGAAAGTACAACATTTTGAAAAAAAAAGCCTTTTGATAGCCTTGACACATTTCATTGGATTTCTATTTTTCATTGAGTTTGTTGCCAAGTGTACATACATATGTTACAGGCCACTGTGTGTAATCTACAGATATTTGCATTAAAAATTTCAGCTGGCTTTAGGAGCCCCAATACACCACACACCCCGCAGATGTATTTGAAGACAAATATTCATATATTAGTAGCCATTTACATGTGTAAAAATCAGTGGCAGAGATTGGTAGATATTCAAAGTGTCTGGGTGGCTAAATCTGCTTGATTCAAGTAGGATGTGGCATCTGTGCATGAGGTAGAGAACTTATGTCCCTTAAATCTATTCACCTACAGAGTATGGTTGTCTGAACCGTATCTGAACTAGCCCCTCGGGACCTCTTTAGAGCCACTGGAGAGAAGCAGGGAGCAGCTCAGCTCATCCTAAGGGGGGTCCAGTGACCCAGGCCCTGAAGAGCCTTGCCTTGTTGGCTGTGAAGGCAGTGTGCAAGGTGGGCCCACAGCTGGCACTGGGTGAGGTGGCTCCCGCCTGACTTGCCTCTCTCCAGTGGCAGTAGGCGTTTAAATGCCTGCACAGACCTAAAACTTCCATGCCAAAGAACACGGAGGCTAGGCCAAGACCAGCCTCTTCTTTTTGCTCCTTGAGGTGCTTGCACTTCAGTGTCACAACAGGGGAGAAAACTGCCCAGAGTGCCCGAGCTGCTGCCTGGCTACGTGGGTGTTCCCCTGCCCAGAGCTAGTAAGCCTGAAGGCAGCTTTCTTGGGTGGTTTATAGTGAGATTTTCCAAAAACGCATAGGTCTGGAGCCTTGAAGAGCATGAATCTTTGAGCTTGTTATGCCCAGGGCCAGTTCATGTCAGAATTTAAATCACCTGATTCAACAGGAGGGAGGCACCCGAACCTCTGACCATCTGGGTACCAACTCCCACTGCGAGCAAGGCAAGTTTTGTTTTAGAAGCTTTTGAAATCTGTATTTACTTTCAATCTACAACTGTAGTTGGTCAAACACCTTTATAAACACCGCTGGAAAATCTGGGCAACATAGTGCTGAGCTGTGCTTAAATACTGTAAAACCCTGGACCTTGGAGCATGTGCTTGACTTTGAAGCACAAGAATATTCCTGGCGGGTTTCAGTGGCTTTAAATTAATTTCTACTGACTGCGCTATATTTTATCAGGGTTTTTTTGAGCAGTAACCACTTCATATGCCAGTTGCACCAGTAAATCAGAGGAGGGTGCTGCTAAATCATTATGCTGAGGTGTGACATGCAGAGTGGTGCTGCAAAGCCAGACCTTCTGCCCTGAAATAGCCAAGCAGGAACAGCAGCAAGAGGATTAGAGATTGCTGAGCTGTTTGCTTTGCCTCTGAAATGTGGTATAAGTCAAGGCAGTGCAATACAAGGAAAAAGAAAGCCCAGCAAATGTCGCATATTGGTGAGGCTTACGGAATCCAGTAGTTGTGACTTAGTGTGTGAACCTGCAAGCCCTCTTCCCAGCTCGGGATGCTGTGATTTGCTCCATCCAGGCTGCTTCCGAGGGCCGCTTCCTACTTGCCTTTCCCTGGCTGTTCCCTACCGCACGCCTCTGTTCACCCCTCCCCTGTCAACTGGCACACAGCTTTCCATGGGCTGGAGTATCATGATCAGCAACACTGTCACCAAACTGATTTGTGAAAGGCAGTTCATCTTTGCCTAAGTATTCCAGGACCTAAAAAGAGGCTTAATGTGAGGACTCCTTTTGTGATCTTTTTACCCATTGGTATTTCTTTCAAAACACTTTAAGAACAGCAGACAGAAAGAGGCATCAGTCCAGTCCCAGTGACTGGGCAAGAAAGCCCAATTCAAAAGAGATCCCTTACTTTGTTATTGCCACCATTATCATCCACAGCAGATATAAGCTGTGACCTTGCATGCGTTTATCTACCTTAGCAGTAACATGGCCCTTGTAATACTCTGCTGCCCTTGTGAATATCTCAGCAGAATCATGCTGAGCTCACCTGAGATTGGGATGTTTTGCACTGTTTTACAC
This sequence comes from Tinamus guttatus, assembly GCF_059628265.1. Classification (NCBI taxonomy): domain Eukaryota; kingdom Metazoa; phylum Chordata; class Aves; order Tinamiformes; family Tinamidae; genus Tinamus; species Tinamus guttatus. The sequence continues at coordinate 1,553,311 of NW_028288937.1, read as the reverse complement.
TATTTAAGTCTTAGTTCTGGGCCAAGATTTAGCAATTTAACATCATTTAGGGACCTGATGCAGCAGAGGCTTTCAAGGTGCAATTAGCAGCCTGGGTTCAGTGAAGATCATGGCCGTTATCTTCCAGAGCAGTTGCTCCCAATTAGTAGCCCCAAAGACCAAGGAAGGGCCTCCCTTCAGCCTCTGCTACAGCTAGAGGGGATCCAGGCAGCTCCCTTGGAGCTAAGGAGCATATCTTGGGAAACACAAGGGGAAACAAGGTGATGGTTTCTCTGTCCTCTTGCACTCCCAGCCCCTTTGAGCTGCAGTGCAAGTGTAGTGCAGTGGTGCAACAGTACACACAATTTCAGGTGCCAGGCAGTGAAGGAAGGTGTCGTTGCATGGTGTCCAGGGCACTCGGACAGAGGTAAGATCCCTAGGTTCTGACCCCAGCTCCCAACATTATTGTTTTGTTTTGTTTTGTTCTGTTTTGTTTTCTCCCTATATTGTTTATTGTAAAACACATAAACAGTCCTCGAACAGCTCCCCACACACAGCTGGTAGCCCTGACCACCGGCTTATTATGCCAAGGGTCGGCGCTCCCATCACTGCTTGTCTGTGCTTGGGAGAAAACAAGCCGTAAACGCTGACCCTCCTGCGAGCGCTCTGGGCTTGGAGTCTGAAGTAGATGGAGGCGCCTGCCCGGCTGCTCTGACTCAGGCGCCCTCGGAGGCGGTAGCAGTTCACACGCGCCTCCTCACCCATCACCCAGCACCACAGAACCAGAGTCTCTGAGTTTGACAGGGACCTCTGCAGATGATCTGGCCTAGCCTGCTCAAGAGCAGGTTGCCCAGGGCAGTGTCCTGTCACGGTTTTGAGGGGATGGAGACCGCACAACCTCTCCGGCATCCTGTTCAGCCAGCCTCCCCGTAAAAGAACTTTTTCTTATGTTTGAGAGCAATTGTCTGTATTTTTGTTTGTACTCATTGTCTCTTGTGCTTTCACTGGTCACTGAGAAGAGTCTGGCTCTGTCTTCTTTCCGTCCCCCGTAAGGTATTTGTATACATTGATAAGATCCCCCCTGAGCCCTCTCTTCTCCAGGTTAAATAGCCCCAGCTCCCTTCAGCCTCTCCTCCTTCACCATCTTTGTCTCCCTTTACTGGATGTGCTCCAGTGTGCCCATGTCTTCCTTTTACTGGGGATCCCAGAAGTGGATGTTCCAGGTTTATCTCATCAGTGCTGCGCAGAAGGGAAAAATCATCTCTCTCAGTCTGCTAGTGATGCTTTTACTAATGCAGCCAGGATATTGTTGGCCGCCTTTGCTGCAGAGCTACATTCTGGCATGGGTAGGTGGGCCAGTTGCCCCAGCTGGTTTTCTAAATTGTCCTCCCTAAGCACCTTGTTCTTCCCTTGAGTACTGAATCTTTGGTTCTACATGCCATCTGGCTGTCCAGGCAGCTGGGAAGCAATGTGGAAGATATTAGTATATAAACGCCTCATTCCTTCATCAGATATGGCCATAAGTAACTTGTAGGTGATCATGGGATTGTGGGACTTGTAGGAAGTCCATGGCAGGGAAAGGACCTACTTCAAAGTCCCAGGCATAGTCAGACCCTGCCCACTGAAAGACTTTTCCTTCTGTTTCACCACATCTTACTCTCTCTTTTTTTTTTTTTTTTTTTTTTTTTTTTGTGCTCTGCACTTTGTCTTTCTCATCTGTTGGAACTCCAAGCACTTTGTGCTGGGGCAGCCTCCAGCATAAGCTTGATTTCCTCCCCCTCTTCCTTCTCCCATTCCCAACAGCAACCATTTGCCTGCAACCCAGCAGAAGATGTTGCCTTACTCTTGAGAGCTACAAGTGGATCATGACAAGGCAATGTTTAACCAACTTTTCTCCACCAAAATTGAGGATGACAACGTTTTTTAATCTGAAGGAAGATCTAGCTTACCACTGAAATAAGTGAGATTTAGGAACCCATCTATCTGCGGGCCCAGCAGCCTTGAGTTTGCTTTGTTGGGCTGGTGCCTTTGTGCTTCAGTGGCAGTCATTTGTCATTCAGGCAAACATTGCCCTGTCTTAGATTTGCTAGGAAGGGCCAGAGGCTTCGGAGGCTGAGGTCAACTGCAGGAGCTTCCCTGTGCAGATCTCATTGCAGGATCAGGAGCGGTTTATTGTGCTCCCCTGTGCTGTTTTGACTGCCAGCAAAGCCTCGACGCAGAGGATAAGTTGATTTAATAACCTCTCAGAGCACAGTGCCCCTGCTCTGCAGCTATATTTTACCAGTACTGGGTGAGTGCTCTTCAAAGCTGTGTGACATTATGCGTTTTGCCAGGCTGCTCATCTGCATGGTTTGTTCAATGTCCATAAAACTCATTATCAGTGTAGCTCTGGCTAATTAACCCATAAGTGTTCCGGCTTAGTCAATAAATTACTCTGGCCTTAAGAGGGCTTATCATGCTCTGTGTAATAAGTAGGTCTATATACTTTATTTTGTTCTATTATAATAGTCAAGAGTATTATTTATATGCCTAGGATTGAACTATGCCTGAACTGTGAAAGAAGCGCTGCGCTATAAATAAAGAGTGTTTTACTGTCCAAAGACTTTAAACCTAGTTCAGAACATGTTAGTGTCTGCCTAAGCCATCTAATTTTGCTTACTCTATTCCAAACAAGCAGAGGGTGGATGACAAAGTGTATCCGGAAACACTAATATACAGTGATCTACTGTGCAGATAGACAGTGTTAAAGGCTCTGAGGGTATTTTATATCTTGAGAGGTCAGTGTGTGGACAATGGCCTGTTATGAGGTTTCTGGAGTTAAGAGGGAGCAGCTGAATTTTGTTATGGAGCTAGATCATATATGTGGATTTTGGTAAGTCATTTAGGCTGATCTGTAACTGGTTGGAGAGGTAAAGGGGGTTTATTTCTGCAAATGAGAATGAAAAAAATAATATTTTTAAAGCACCTAGCTCAAAAGCTGTCATGCTTTAAGTGGTAAAAAAACCCAAATCCGGTCAAAGATGGAACAAAATGGCATTTTTTTTTCCTTTCAAATTAAGTACATTCAGCCAATTCTGTTTGCTCTTTTATGTTTTAGAGTACTTTAATAGGAGGTCATTTTAAAAGGACTTTTTTTTTTGTATTCATACGAAAATAGTATTTCAAAGGGGGTTTCTCTGAGACATGCAAGGCTTGATGCGAAGCCCAAATGCAGATGCCTGCGCGGAGTGTGCAGTGAGGTTCACCGTGAAGGAGGCAAGTCTCCTGCAGTGCCCTGGCTCATTCACCGCTCTCATTAGAAACATCTGCACTGGCTGTACAAAGAGCCACCCATGCACCCACCCACGCATCGCAGGTGCAGGGCCCTCACCTTCACATTAAATAGTGCTTTAGAAAAAGCCATAGCAACCAGCTATACTGCTGTGCCTTTAGGACAAATCTATGGGAGTTAGCCCAGCAGAACAAATGCAGCTAACCAAGAAATTGCATGTTCTTTCAGCAGCTGATCTCAGAGTAGCTGAGAAATCTAGCAAAGGCACTAGCCACTGTAGTTGTCTTTTACAGGTAGCTAAGTCAAAACTAGATTTATTGTCCCATAGCCAGTGGGAACCCCTGGGGACTTGGTGCTACAGATATGACCACGTATGACAGCAGCTATATGTTTTCTTGCATTTGGAGTGGGACTGAAGACCTATCCTGCCACCAAAAGCAATATGTGGTTACTAACACTCAGAAGTGCTTCTGTACTTCTTCAGTACTTGTGGGATGCCACAAGTTTTTTAATAAGGCAGAACATTAATGCTGTGTCCTCTAATCTCATCTGAAGTATAGTGAAGCACAAGTGACTGCTACTTCTGCTGTGAATGGCATGGTAGCTAGGATGGACCTGTGCTGTGTTGCACACAGGTTCTCACACATCTGCCTGTTTTTTTTTCTCTTCCATAAATACCAGATTCTCACTGATGTTAGGGGTGGTGGGAAGGAGCATCATATCTGCCTCCCTACTCCGATGATCTTGATCAAGGTAGAAATGTGAACCAAATTAATAAAACCATAGGGAGGATAAGGGGGAATACGGCCTCCGCACATACAATCCTGTAATACTGCTGTCTTAGAAGGTAGTTCAGTGAAGAAGTCAATGGCACAAAGTGGTTTTAGTCTACCTGTGTCTTCACCAAGAGCTTAGCTCAGTTGCTGCAGAGAGCACGGCCCACAGTGATCGAGCATAGGTTTTGGATAGTGCTGAGTGACTGAGAAACTCAAATAAATAAATGAAGGATCCCTCTTAGCATCCCTAGGATGTAACAGAATTGCCCATTGTAGGAGTGTTCAAGGATATATTCAGCTACGGGCACTAAATGCAGGAATATTGTCCCATGTTGCCTGCCCAAAGAATACACTCTACTTGTGCGTGTGCAGATAGTGGAATGAGAAGGAGCCTGCAAGGACACAGATCTAAGCTCTGGTGTGTTTTCCTGTCAAGCAAAAGTTTGTCTTCAGAGCTGAAGACAATGTAATGGGACTGGGAGGGCTGGACTCTGCTCTTAATTCCACCAACATCTCCTTACTTGACCTTAAACAAATTGTTCTCTTCAGTGTGTTTTATTTCTCCATGGCTAAGATGACGACAATGACACTTTTTTTTATCTTGTCTACTTAGGTGATGAGGTCCTGAGATTACCTGTTACCTGGTGTTTGCTCAGCAGCTCCCATGCTCGTGCAAGGCTGCAGTATTTAGGTATCTGCAGTAGACACAAACAACAGCAGGCCTACCCGCAACCCTCTGGGTGTTACCACTGATCTTCTAATTTCATTGTAAAAGGCTGAAAAAAATGTCATTTGTAGGAATACTCATGTGGGGGGTTTGTTTGTTCATTTTGTAACAAAATTTGGTCTTGAAAACAGCTCAATCATTACTTTCTCGAGCACTTCCTCTCTTCCCTTCTTTCATCCTGCCCTCTTTTTGACACATTCACCTCGGGCTAAACAGGAGTGGGAAACTCCAGATTAAAGAGGAATATGTTCCACAAGAGGAAAGCTAAAGTATCACGGGAAGTTTTCTGCAGGCTTAATGCCTGCTGCACATGCGGACATATTTTGCTGCTTGAGCGTTGGTGTTTTGCAGTTGCAAGCACCACCTCTGTATCCAGAACGAGCTGCAGTTGCAAAAGACTTGTACTGTGATATGTTTCTGCCAAAGCTGCAGTGAAAACTCTGCATTCAGCCATAGGCTTTGCATTTTCTGTGTTGTTAACACTTAGCTGGGTGCCTTTATCATTGCATTAGAACAGAATTGATGCATTCAGTTGGGTGAGGTTTGTGCCGTTCCTTGCTTTCTGGATTTTTTGTTTGTTTGTTTGTTTTGCCTTGACACAAGAAGCTAAGGAGAAAGACTGACACATACACGCAGCTGCGTAAGTAACGTGCAGCACTCGGCAGAAACCACCTCTGGTTTGCTCAGACAGAGGGTGAAAGGAGCTGTGGTGTATTTTGTGCCACGACTTTTTCTCTTAAGTCCAGTCCTGGGTCACAGCATCATCAATTGGTATCAGTGCAATTTAACAGCTCTCATTTTCTGAAATACTAATTAATTATTTGTAGTTCTGCAGAGCAAGAGATTGTTCCTGGAGAGTGCACTGAACAAATAGTTCAGCACACTGGAATGTGTTTTCTGGTCATACATATTAGCATTCCAGCATCTCCTGCCTTACAAGATGAACCCCGATTCTACATGTTCTTACCTGTGCATGTGTGTGTGTTGGACTAAAGTGATTAAGCTGGTCTTAGGAGTTGTTGGTTATAAACATGCAGAACAACTTTGACTTCAGGCCTCAACACTACAAAAGAAGTCAGGTTTGGAGAAAATCATTTGAGCAATGTAAATTCACCAGGCAGATTTTACAGGTGGGGCTTTTAATTATTTGTAAACAGAAACAGGCAGTGCATCTCCGTTCAAGTATGCATCAGCAGAAAAAACTCATCTGTGGCTGCACAGTTGGTGCTATTTAAGTAGCTATGATTTTGGTAACTAGAAAGACATTTTTTTCTTCAACTGAGCAAAGTCAAGGTCTTCAGTGAGAGAGCAGCTCATGGCCCATTCAAGTTTTACTGGTGTCTTGTCTAGCAAGTGGGTAGGTGTTGCACTTAAAAAAGAAATGGCATTTAGGAAAGAGGAAAATTTACCTGCATTATGCTTAACACTCTCCATTCCTGTGATATAAACACCCTGACCTATGTTTTTCCAATTGAGTTGCTTGATTATGACTGTTTTCTGGGGATATGATTCATGTTAAAGCAACACTGGTCATTCACCTTTCCCTTCCAAAACTCATACTTGAGCACAATAATGTATTTATCCTTTTATGATACTGGTCAGATTCCGAACTGGCTTACTCGAAGGTTAGGGTAATACTCCAGCTTCACTTTTCTCCTGCATCTTGTGAACAAAACCAAACAACTCCTGTGTATTTCCCTTCGGTGCTATTCTGCAGCGGACTGTTGGCAACTTTTCCTAAAGAATGACTGTCAGTTAAAGCTCATTGTGAGTAGATGTTCCCTGATTTGTCTTAAGCAGTGGACATGGTTGTGCTTATAAAATCCTTCTTCATAGGAAGCACTTTGATTTTAAACAAACAGCAAAACAATACAGTTAAACTCTATGTGGTCTGATTGCGTCCCACGGAAATCACTCCCATTCACTTTAGCAGGAGACAGATGGGGCCCGTATTTTTTTCAGGGACTTGTAAACTGTCTTTAGCACTTTCCCAATCCTGGGCTTCGTGCAAAGGCAGTACCATGGGATTGTTCTGTAACAGTGTGGATAGATTAATTGCCTTGGTTTCATTTCTTTTTGTTAGGCCCTTCAATATCCCTTTGTTCTGAGCATCTCTTCTATCTATTCTTTTCAGATGCCATTGTGTTGTCAAAAAGGACATTTTTGCAGGACAATGAGTCACCAAGCCCTTGCAGTGATTAAGTATATTTGTTTTCAAAAGGCTTCAGCAGTTCCCCCCCCACCAAGCAGAGTAATCCATCCCTAATAACATAGGAGTTGTTCTAAATTCTCAGATTTCTGTCTTTCCGCTCAGTTTGGGTGACACATTTACGGAGAGTCCTTCAACCTGCTCACCTCCCTCATGCTCCCCTGGGATAAGCAGCGCACAGCGAGCCTGCCGAGGAGCTTATTGCAGCTCTGAGGGGTCACTGATCGCTGCCAAATGCCACAGCCCTGACAAGTGGCTCAAAGCAGACCTGGGAGGCTGGAACAGAATCCGGTCCTGGGTTACTGCCTTGACATCCGAAAATGTAATAGGTGAAATACCAGACCTGCCCGAAGGCAGTGGGAATTTTGCCATGGACTTAGACAGGGCCAGGATTTCACCCAATACATTTCTCAGCCTCCTGCCACATGAGTGCGCAAGGTCAGATTCTCGTCTTGGTTACACCACTGCACAGGCTGGAAACCATTATGGAGCCTCGTGGAATTGCTCCTGATTCTCAGTAATGAAATTCAGCGGGAAATCCCGCTTGCGTTTTCATGGGTAGGAACCAGCTCTTGGCCACTGAGAGTGGCTCCTGCTGCACATGTGGAGGTGTTTACGTCTTGTGCCTTGCTTACCTCAGTGAGGGTTCTCTCTTTATGTGTGTTATTTCCAACAGATCCTTCTGGAACCTGCTACATGCAGAGAACGAGAATTTGGCCTTCACAGCAAACCTGACCTGTTACAATATATACACACATATTACTGCCCTTTTCCTCTGTAGATAAGCTGGATCCAAAAAACTTGGATCGGGGAATTTGGATGCAACAGTCAGTGAAGGTTCTGGCTTGGGAAGGAGTGTTGATCCAGCCGGTTCTGTGAGCACCAATTCGCTGGTTCTTTCCTGGCCTCTCTCAGATACAGCCGTGGCCAATCGTAGCAGTGTTGTCCAGGTCTACCTATCGATTTCTTTCATTATCACAGTATTGCAAATTCAGTTTAAGGATTTTTTACTTTGACCAAGAAGCTAGGATCAAACTAAACCAACAAAAACAGGAAAGTTCACTCTGAATTTCTGGGATGAGAGCCAGTTCTCAGTTCAGTTATTTATGTCCTTATTTATTGACTACATTGGCACCTAGAGTTCCCCATCTGTGCCTGGGGCCCTCTTGCAGTACATGGGAGAAACATAATAAAAGCGAGTCCCTTGCCCTGAAGACCGTACAAGACAAGATGAACACAAAAAAATCCCAGTATAAACACATTTCACAGAGCAGGAACTGAGATTTGTTCTTTGCAAGGTTGCACACTGAGATGATGAGAGAGCTGAGTAAAGGCAGGGTACCATACTGCATCTCAGGTAGGGGCTCAGAAGCAGTTCCAGCTGCAGTGATAATCTCACTCCTTTCCTCGCTTTAATGAATAATTCTCAAAGGACTTTACAGGAGCAGTATTGTCTCTTCTGAAGTTAGGAAAACGGAGGCACTCAACAGTGTAGGAATTTGCCCACTGTCAGAGCTAGGGAAAGCAATGTAGGTCTTTACAGTTTGTCCCCTGCATGCTCCTCTCCCCTGATAGAAGCAGTGCCACCGCTGGCACTGCAAATGTGGCCCAGAAAAATAAGGAAAACCAGCGTACCATTCTGTGTTTCCCTCACATTAATGGTTAAGTGAAAATGTTACTGTTACATGAAAATGGTTTCTGGAGTGGAAGCTTATTTCTTTCAGTCTGACTTCAAATGCCTTGCAAAAAATGATGGACACCAACTGTTGTGTCTTGCATTTTGGAATCGTATTTCCTATCGCTCACGTACCTGTGATTTTTTTTCTTCCCTGAGGCTTACAGTTTCTTTCAGCCCAAACTAGTAAGGTACAAACCTGGGTTTTCCCTAATAGTGAAACATAATACTAAATTGGGAAGCTTCTTGAAAGCCATGTAGGGGAAGTGCACAAACATCTGGTTGACATTTAATCCTGAAATGTCAGGCTTCAGCATTTCCAACCCAGCTGACAGTTCCTTGGGTTGAACACCAAAACATACTTATTGAAAAAATATAGGGAAGAGGTAGATCAGAGACCAAATATTAAATTGAAAAAAGGTTTAAAAAGAAAGTGAGCATAAGCTCTATCTGAAGAAACCCATGTGCATTCTCAATTGCCATCAGCACAGCACTAAAGGAAGGCGCTTTGCTGTGAAGAAGGCTGAGCTAAGGCTTCTGCTGAGCGCTCTGCTAAGGTAGGGAAGAGCTTCAATAGTCCTCGTAGCTCTGGGATAGGTCCAACCTAAAAGCAGCTGCTAGGGTCAGCGCCTACAAGCAGGCAGACAGCAGGAGGTCCCCAAATCCTGTCCCCTGGATTTGCACGTGGGGTAGCGTGGCATGCTCCTTTCCCGTGTTTGCCTTGGAGTGGAGTTTTCCCTTTAGTAAAGGATTTATTGTGTGAGATGCAGTGTCTGTGTTCCACGGCTCTTCAGGATTGTCTAAACCCAGGCTGAAATCACTTCAAGTCTGCCTAAATCCCACAGCCTGGTGCTTCCTCTCGGCTGGATCTGCACTTCTGCAGGCATGTGGCCAGTACAAGACACTTTTGAGTTTTGTTGTTGTTTTGATCTGTTCTGTCTTGTTTTGTCTTGCTCTGCTTTGTGGGACATGAGATTTAGTTGCCCAAATCCTCAAGAAAACAAATCTCAAATGCATATTTAAATCCCAGGCAAATTAGTGGAAATTAAGTATATCCCTCAGAAATGCACAGCTTGCTTCTGTCACTTGTCATGGACTGAGAATGATTGTGACATTCCGTAAGAGTTCCCCATTTTAGAAGGGAAAGGAGGAGAGAAGAGAAGAGAAGAGGAGAGGAGAGGAGAGGGACAATAAATCCTTTCCCAGAAAAATACTGGAGGTTTTTTTTTTGGGGGGGGGGGGTATTTGTTTTTGGGTTTTTTTTCTGTGTTGAATAACTCAATAAAAAGGAAAATGACAATACTTTCTTGTCTGCAACATGCACTCTCAAATGCACTTTTCTAGTTTTTACTTTGTCTATGCCCCTCAGTCTCTAATTTCTTTCCAGTGTATTTCATGTTAAGGAAAAAATGAGCAGACGCTGATACGTTATTCCAGATGAGGTTCCTCCATCTGCCCAGGAAATAATAAGGTTTGTGTTACTTTGCTATCCTAACCTCTCATTCACTTGTCTTTTTTTCCTCCACTGCAGCTCCCATGCAGCGATACCTGCATGCAGTGATGCCTTGCTCTGAGTCCTGAGCTCATTTGGACTCTCCACGACATTAAGTGAAGTTGCCCCATCCCAAATGCTGTCTCTGGCAAAAGCTACAAGCAAATGTCATCTACCACTACGCTGTCATCTTCCTTTGGAAAGACTTTGTAGTTATGGCCTTGTCCTGCCTGACCCAAGTAATTGCACGCTGTAGTTTTCCTCTGCTTACAGAGATGATACATATTGCAAACACAATGCTGATGTTTCATATATCCCGCTGCAGTAAAAACAGCAGGCATACCGATTTTGGAAGTAAAGATATAGGATGTGATCTGTTTTTTATTGGAATCAGTGGTCAAGTTCCCACTTCAGCACAACTCATGACTCACACATGACTCACAGCATTGCATTTGCACTGGTGAATGCACTGGGTTAAAGCAAAGGTCATTAGAAAATGTACCCGAGAGGCCAAGACCTGTTTAAACACCCATTAAGGGATGTAGTGTTTGAGAGAAGTGTAGTTAAACGGAGCAAATCTGATAGGCGACCATGTCCCCATAGCTCTTCAAGCACGCTGTGGACATTGCGAGCCTTTGTGTGTCCGTGGCTGGTCAATAAACGGGCTTGTTTTGGCTCCAACAGCAATGGTGGGGCCGAGAGAGGCAGGGAGGGGGAATAAAAACCAGTGCACTTCAGGAAACAGCTCCGTGTAAGCCCAACTTGTAAGAATCACAAATCGCAAAGTTCACATGACTGCAAGGCACGATCTGCTGGCCGCGAGCCAGCGGGGGAAGTGAGCAGCCTCGGCTGCCGGAGCCCAGCGCGGCTGGGGGACGGCAGGAGCCGGGAGCCGCGGGAGCGCCGCCCCGGGCATCCCCGCTCGCACCGGGACCGGTGGCCATGGACGTCACAGAGAGGCACCTCCGAGTGGCAGCATCTCCGGCTCGGCAAGGAGAGAGGCCGGTCCCCAGCGCTGCCTCCCCGCCAAGGAGCCCGGAGAGCCGGGGGAACGGCGGAGCCTCCCGGGGGCTATATTGTTTAATCAGCTACCAAGGTGGTTAAAATCTGAAGATTAAGCTGGAAAGCTCCTTGATGTATGGTGGCCTCCAGCAAAGGAGAGAAAAAGAAAAAAAAATCTGAGAAACTTTTGGTTTCAGTTAATATCTTTCAGTCTTTGTGCGCAGAAAGAAAGTGGAGCTAAGTTACAGTGGAAAATGTAGTGTGTGTTTAAATTTTTCATTTTGAGGGGGTGTGTGTTTTTCTTCAGGAAATGCACCGTTTTTTGTTTTAGTCAAAGCTTCAAATGTACAAAAAATAGAAACTTTTACAGAACATGTAAGAAAACTTCTTTTCCCCTTATCTTCAGGAACTCTTTAAAAAAATAATTTCCATAGGTGTTTTTTTTTTCTTTTTTTTAATTTACCCATAAAGCAGTTCGATTTTTCAGCTAGTGGTGCTCCCTCTGTTGGAATGGGATTTTTTCCTCAGATTTCAAGTATCTGTTAGTTCAAGGCTCAAACTGGTGAATCCAAGCTATAAAACTCATCTAGATGGACGTTTATGTTTTTTCAGAGTTTGGATGTGTCTCAATGGGGAAGCGGGTAGAGGCCCATCTCCAAGCAGGGTCTGCCATATGGAAGGGCTTGCAGATGCACGTCCCGGAACACAGAGCTGATCTGCAGCTCCAAATCAAGCAGCAATGCTAAGTGCTGAGCTCTGTTGAAAACCTAGGGTTTTAAGCAGGTCTAAGTAAAGTCTAGAGCAAAAGGGCACAGCATCTAGAATCCAATTCTGATGGAGAACCTTGGAGAGCTGGTTACCTATCTACCCTTTGTGACTTTGAAATTACCTTCCTTAATGACTGGACTCAGAAGTTTGAAACTTCAGGTGCACAGGGGTTTTTTCCACAGTCTTAGCCCAGGTCACTCAGAAGAAGGGAGCCAAAGCAGGTACTGGGTCAGTGCCAGATGGTAGAGCAAGACAGGAAGATCTCAAGATTTCCCAGCAAGTTGGTGTGTCAGCGCTTAGTACAACCAGAGCAGATGTGACCCTTGGGTACATGTGTGTGATCCTCTCCAATGCTCTGTTCTCTCACTGCATGTCTCTGTGAGCTGCTTATGTCAACTACCGTTGAGCATGGGAAAAGATACCTGCAGGGAAAGTAGGGTGTTTTTTATTTTGTTTATTTGTTTGTTTGTTTTGTGAATCCTCTAGGATTCCAGAGGTAGAGATTGGTCTAGAAATGCCACCCACAGGTATTGCTGTGCTGCATGGATGGGCTTCTGGTCTGCTGTGTTTGGGGGCTCCGTAGGTGAAGCCCCTGGCTGTGTGCTGCAGGTCCAAACTGCATGTACATATATATGGCTTAGGGTGCCGTCCTGCGGGTCTGTGCACGGTGCCCACCAGGAGTGTGCCCTCTGGAGCAGGCATTGCTTCATAACCTTGTTCTGTATCTTAAAAGGGAAGTATAAAGTGGATGTTGCTAATGCCACTCCAAGAGCGTGCCCAGCCTCTCTACATCCTGACATTGGTGTCAAGCTGGAGAAGCTCCGCTTAGGTCCAAGTGTTCCCTGGCTTAACTCAGCAGAGCTGGTTTGCAGCAGCTGAGGGAGTGGGTTGGACGAGATGTAGAGGAGTGAAGAATTAGGCTTTTATAGCCAAGCTCTTGATGAGAATTTTCTGGCTAAAGCTCTTATCATGAGCCAAGCTAGGACGAGGTGTGGTGGTTAGCACGTGAGCGGTGATCTCCCCCGTGCAGGGATTAGCAGTGCTCTGCCAGAGCCCTCTGCGTTTTCTCGCTTGCGGGTGAAATTGGCACCGCGCTGGCGGGGACCTGGCTCATGCTGTCGGACCACGTGCCCCGCACCGGGTCAGCGCGGACCGCACAAAAGCTATCGCGGGATGCCGTGTGTGTCTGCTGGAACGTATTTAATCATTTTTTCCCAAAGATATCCCCGCGATATGAATGGTAACAGGATGTTTATAACAGAGATAAGGCCGGGATGAAATTCTATCCCTCTCTGGGAGCTAATAAAAGCAAAGATTTGGAATTAAGTATCACTTTCTCCGAGCTGCACACCAACGAGGAAATGGGGTCAAAAGGGCAAGCTGCAACATTGTAGGCACTTTATCTAAAACATAAACATTACTAGAGTGCTTTCTGGCCAAATTAACTCTCTCAGATCTGCGCTGTTAGCATTCCTGTAGTACTTAAGCCTGCCAGCTTTACTGCTCCTCTGACTGAGGGTTGAACTCCAAGTTGGGGTTGACACTTGCAAACAGGGCTCTTGGTGGGGCGAGCCTGTTGAGCCCTTCTGCAATTAAACATCTTCCGAATAAATGTCAATGCCACTGAAAAAAACAAAATGAAGTAAAAAGGAGGGGGGTGGGGACTGGGGCAAGAACCACTGGAGAGTCATGGGGAGGAATGTGATCCACACCGTAGTCCCCTGGGAAGCAGAGCTCTCTCTGCACGGGCAGTAAAAGTAGGATGCGTATTTGCTCTGCTACTGTTCTCTGCAAAACACTTGGATCTGAGAGGCTGGAAATCCCAGCCCTCCATGAAGTCCAAAGGGAGCCTTTGGAGGGTATAATTTTGGTCCTGCGAGATGTCAAAAGCTTCCTAGAACTGGGGTGCAACTTTAAGATGGGAGGAACGATCGGCCAAGGCTGTCAGACATCTCCACTAAGTCCATATCATTTACGTTTCTGAAGGCAGATCAAGTGCTTCGTAAAAGAGCTGCTCACAGCTTCCCCCATCCAAATCGAGATGCCAGGTACCATCCAGACATCCCATCAGGAAAGGCAGTGGGGATGGGAAGCACTGTGCAATCTAACTGCGTTCCACGAGGAATCACTGCAGCTCATACTCTCTCTGCCACGAAAAAAGAGGAGCAGAGGCCTGCAAAGAGTAGGCGGAATGTAGTATTAAAATCAGCACCTCCCAAAGTTCAGACAAGCGCATAGAAGCGGGATTGCTTCCTTGCTCTGGGCAGGCAATGCAGGAGAGCACTGTTTATTCGGAACCTTTACGGGGAGCAGATGGCTGCCCACAGCGCTCGGGGAGGTGCCAGGACGTGTGGGGAAGGGTCAGCTCCAGGGCTCCCTGCAGGCCTCAGCAGAGCTGCCTCTTGAGTTTGAGTTTGGGGTCTCTGACTTAAAGTGCTGCCTACCGCCTGCCGTCCCCCCTTCCTTTTTTTTCAGTTTTCCTTCTGATCCGAGACAAAAATGAGGATTTTCAAAATGTGCTGGGGCAAGGCATTTTCTGCATTGTTTTTACACTTGAAAAGTTAACTCATGACAACTTCTTAGAGAGAAGAGGCTGTTTAGGGGTCTTTCTTTCTTTCTTTCTTTCTTTCTTTCTTTCTTCCTTTCTTCCTTTCTTCCTTTCTTCCTTTCTTCCTTTCTTCCTTTCTTCCTTTCTTCCTTTCTTCCTTTCTTCCTTTCTTCCTTTCTTCCTTTCTTCCTTTCTTTCTTTCTTTCTTTCTTGGAACAGAACTTCAAGCTATTGGTAGTGCCTGCCTGGAACCACTTTGCTACCTCCAACTTTGCAACACCCCAAGGTTGCCCCAAATCTCAAATTTGCTGTGAGCTTCACAACAGAGAAATAGGACCTATAGTCCTCACTGTTCACATTGTAGGCAGCCTGAAAGCATGGCCGTTACCATCAATCTAGTAAAAAAAAAAACACCTGCATGAGTTGTCTAAAGTGGATTTCTCCAGAACCTGGCCTGGGTTGGGTATCAGCTTGAAATTATTCCTGTAAAATGATGCTTTAGTTTGACATAAGTATTTTCATGTTGCTATTTTTGCATTTCTGATTGCCTCACAGTTCCTTTTCAGGGTACTGAGAAGAAATGCAGTGCTCTAGGGCTGCGTGTGTTGCCCAAAGTCACACAAGCAACCTGTGATGAGACAACTCAGATCCAAAGTCCGAGTTTTTAAAACACCAAAACCACCTTTTTTTCCCAGATCTTTCCTGAGGAACCCCTTGAATTTGTAAACCTCCTGCTTTTTTTTTTTTTAACGTAGTCATTTGAATTCTTATCGCAATTCCTTATCTGTGGCAAAGAGCAGTGTAAATACCTAGAGTAAAATCTCAGCTTTTCCGGGAACAGTTAGTCCTTTCTAGTTCTTGGTGGTTTATATTTCAGATAGTGTAGCTACCAGAAGAAGCTTTGCACGTCGGTGTGTGAAAACCAGCCGTTGTGCTGATGTCCACCTAGGTCCTGAGGATCTTGCTGCGGATGGCGTCCCGCCCGGGCATGGACATGTCACTGCACAGCACGTTGGCAGAGGCAGGAGCAGCCATCACCTTGAAATCTGAACTCTGTGATGCTGCAAATTAGAGGGGAGTGTTGGCTCCAGCACAGGCTGCCAAGGGATCGTGCTGCCAACTTACCCTTTTCCTCATTTTGTTTCTCCGTGGCCTAGCTTGGAACAGCTTCCAGTTGGATCCTGGCCCTTAGGAAAGGGGAGGTTTTAGGGCTGTGATTTGCTAGAAATCATAACTAAGGATGGGAAATGAGAGTGAATACAAAAAATAAACATTTGGAAGAAGTTCTTCAGGTAATATGAAGCCACAGGGTACTATGGGAAGGGTGTGGAGCACCCCACAGGATAGGCCTAGTGTAAAATTATCCCTTTCCTTGTCTTGTTCCCTTTGGTATATTGTCAAATGCTTTGAAGCCAAGTCAGATAGGTCAGTTTACACTGGCCTTTTATTTTTCAAGAGCACATGAAGTTTCTGAGGTTTAAAATCATGCAGTGAAACTACAAAGCTTCTTGGGCTATTTGCAAGCAGAGTAACAAGGCTGTTAGTATTCAGCAGAAATCACAAACAGTGTGTTAATCCCTAACACTCACAGGGATCTTACTAGGCAAGATATGCGCTCTTTCCAACGGGCTCCTTTCAGTTTTCTTTTCAAACCACAATCAAAACTCTCCTATATTTTGTTTTAGATTTAAAACAGCTAGTGGTTCATTGGTTTCACATAAAGACCTTCTGTGTGGGGGACTGCACATCCGTGAAACTACATCAGGCCAGGTCGCCGCTTCCTGAGCGAAAGCCCCAAGGAGGAGGCCGCGGGGTTTCCCCTCCGTCCTTCCCACTGGGGGAGCAGAGCGGTGCTGGGCCTCCCCACGGCGAGTTTGGGAACCAACGAGCCCTGGTTCCCTCCGCTGAGCAGCAGGAAGGCTCCTGCGTTTGGACCACGTGGGCTTGGGGCAGCACAGCCGCACCGGCCTGGGGTCACAGGCACCTGCCCCTCTCCACCACGGGAAGAGGCCTCCCAAGTCATCTTAGACTAGACAGGGCTGTGGATAGAAAGGCAGGCTCTGCATCTGAAATAATCTGGAGGCTGTACTGATGAATACACTCGTTTGATGCTGCTTCTCTGTTTGGGTTTCTGTTTCTCATGGTTGCACAGAAAGGTTCGAAAACACGTATTGTGCACACCAACAAAACATAAAGGTCATTGCAATCACCAAGTGAATCTCATCCTTCAGTGCCTAGGATCTTTGAATGCATAATTTTGGCAAGAAGGTATACTTCGTTATAGCTTCAGTAGATTAGTTTACATCAACTTACTCACCCCAAATGGCTGAGTGCCCACACAGGCCTGTGAAAACCTTTCATCTTCCAAAAAATAAATAAGTAAATATATATATATATTACAAACACCATAGTTTTATGTAACTAGGATGTATAACAGACTCCCCATACCAAACACCTTTTCATAAGACCAGCGGGGTATTTTGGTGTATTGAGTATGTCTTGTGGGTATTTTCCCCTCTTTTTGAGTTGCGTTCATAAAGAACGTTAAAAGTGGGTGGTGGAAACAGTGCCCAGAACTCTCTCATTCTAAAGAGTATTGGAAATGACTGCATTTTTATTAACTGAAAAACATGCAGCTAGCATAGATTTAAAGGAAAATATTCAGCCCGTTGTACAGTATGAAAGCAGACAAGAGATCAGGCACTAAGACAGTCTCCAGAAACAGTGAAAGGCTCAGAAAGAAGTAACCAGTTTTATAGCAACTAGCCACCACACTTCCACCTCCGCCAGAATTAAAAGGTAACTTGTGCTGTGTGTAGTTATACTTGACCCAGAGTCTGTTGTTTTATCCCAGGCCCTTTCAGGCATTTTCTCTGGAATAATTAACTAAGTCCTCATTAGACAAGAGAATCAGGTTTGGCTACACACTATTTTTCTGCTCAAAAGTTGTTTAGTCAGACAACTCTCTCCTTAGATGTAGCATGTACCCTCAGTGCCTTATTGGTACTTGACAGCATTTGCTGGCAATAGTGAGCGTGTCCACCTAACAGTCAGATGATTTTCACCTGTGTGTATTTAACCTCCCAATTTGGCAGCAGGCCTGAGTGTTCAGCAGTGCCAGCTCTCCACGTCTTGCTGCAGTTTGCTATGATGGAGCTCCTCGGTGTGTGGGGAAAGCCCTCAGGATGTTTCCAGGTTTGGTTATTTGGGCTGAAGATGCACAGCCTTCCCAGTCTGCAGTGGGACTTGGCTGATGTAGCGCTAAGGAGAAGTTGGCCTGAAAATGCTTCATGTGCTTTGGAGGTTGTAATGGTGGGTTTCTTATTCAGCTCACTGTGTTTTCACCTATCAGGAAGGAAGGTGGTTTCTGCAGAGCACTCAGGAGCCAGGACACCTGGGCTCCCTTCCCATTCCTGCCATCGGCTTCCTGTGCAGCTTTTGTCAGTTGTTTGGGGTTGTTTTCCCTAACAAGGACGAAGGACAGCTCAAGTGCTGGACCCTCCACTGTCGACCTCCCTGACCTTGGGTTCTCCCAATACCAGCAGGGACCTCCTGCCCCCAGGTCCATTTTAGCTGTAGATACACTAAATTGCTTGAGGCAGAGACGCTCCTATTTTCTATTTTTTATACAGTGCCCAGCAGAAAAGAGGTCTAATTGTAGCAGAGGAAGCTAGATCCTGCCATTAATGGCAGCAGTAATAGTCGCATGGGACTTAAGACCCACCTTTCTAAGAAGTGAAAGTTTACCGCTCCCTTGTAGCTCTTTTTATAAACTGTTTCTGATTATCCTGACTAGAAAGAGGTCATAAATACACACACATATATATATATGTATGTATGTATGCATACATCATACTGTTTTGGACCCATCCCTTCTCCTTGCTCAAATAGACATTTGTGTAAAAGTTCAATGTGGGTAAGTTGAGCCAAAACTCTGACGTCTTTTCCTACCAAATGTGCTACAAACATTTCTCTAATGCTCTCAAAGGTACTCTTTCTGTCTGAACTTCAGAGCAGGTAAACTTCCCAGAAAATATGGTAGTCAATGAGTTTCTACATCACAGGGTCCCTCTCACACTCCCTTCCTGTGTTCTTCCTTTCCTTTGGCCTTTTGAAGTGGAAGCAGTGTTCATTTTCAAAGTAGATATGTGCAGTCAGCAATGATGAAAATGAAGGTAACTGTCAAAAATACTGCCAGAAGGGATTTCTCCACTTTAATTTCTGCTTACATTATTAAGACAAGTAAATTATCTTTTCATGGAATGCTTCCTTTTTTTTTTTTTTCTTTTTTCTTTTTTTTTCTTTCTTTCTTTCTGGAAACACTATTGATAAATGATGTAATATTCAAGGTCTTTCTCTACAGCTGTTGGTGACCCCAAATTGCTATTCCCTACACCAAAATAGAGATGCCAAGTAAAACCTTAACCTGACTTTCATGATTAAATGTGATGGTATCGCAGAGGGAAATAAAGAATCTGCAAATATTATTCCGAAAGCAATAGTTTGATCAAGCTTTTTGTTCCCCCGTTTCCTCCCCCTGTATTTTTAGGAGCCTGCCACTGTTGCTACAGGGATTTGGAAAAAGCCAAGCACGGTTCTGAAATAGCAGCTGTGAGGGGCTTTCTGCCACTGGGACTTGAAACGCTATTTAAAAACCACCTTGACAGGAACAACCTATAACTGTTGTGTCAAAGCAGAAAGGTTCTGGTTTTATGACTGGAATCTTAACATATACTGGGGAAGGGAATTCTTCCTGTGGCAAATTTCAATTGTCATTTTCAAAAATTGCAGTAGGGGAGTAAGGGGTCTCATGCAGAAGGATGCATAACCCAGGCAGAAGCTCCTACAGACTGACTGTATAGGATATACTGGCCTTTGGGGAGAGTGGATATATATCTTCTTCTTTTTTTTTTTCTTCCTTTTTTTAACTGCCTGCTGAGGCCACTTTCACTCCAAATCTTAAATAATTTCGGTCCATTGTTGACATTTTAGCACAAGTAGCTTATCTTAGAGGTTAGAGCTGCTTAACCCATTGCAAGGAGGGTTAGATACATTTTCCCCCTCCCTCCTGAACATAAACAGTCCCTAGACTTTCTAAACACTATTTGGGAAGTTCTCTTGACATCTGACATGCTGCAATTTACTACTCTTGTCAGGTGAATAGGCTTGTCCTGAGTGACCAACACCAGTCTCATTTCTTCTGGCCCAAAGTCAGAGGCCAAAATTCCTCCTTTCCATTAGCTTAAGTTTTCTAATTTGGGGTGATTTCTTCAATCTCTGGCTAATATCTACAATCTTCACCCCATTTTTGGCCAAGCTTGATTAATAAATTACTGAGTGCAAAACAAACACACAAATGAGCATAGGCAGCAACATACCATAAACAGCAAAGACCGTCTTTGAGAGACTTCACAAAAGAAGAAATGAGAGGTCTGGGTTTTGACAGTTATGCCATTTGGTACATATGCCTTCTCTAACTGGAGAGCTTTGCAAAGGGACTTTGCTTGGACTTGTGTCAGAGCAGGGTTGGTTGCTCTGCCTAGCTTGACCTTTATGTTCCTGAGCAGTAGATGCCTGTAAGGAAACCCTGCAGCTGGTCTGGGGGTGCGTTACTGTGCAGAGCCCAGCAAAGAGGAGAGGGTAGGAAAGTGAGGGACTTCCAGGGGAAACTGTAGAAACCTTGCAATAGGCAGAAGTGGTGAGCTAAAACTCTTTGCACAATGAATGTGAGTTTCACTCTGCAAATTGGTACAAATGGGGAGAAGAATTACTCATTTATTAAAAAATCATACAGCCATTTCAAAAAACATCTGAATTCTAGTTTTTAATTAAAAAAGGCATTTATGTAAGTGCAAGAGGAGGGAAGGAGAAGGGGTTTATTACTGTGATCAGCCCATCTGAAAATATCCAGATCCCACCCAGGGTGTTGAAGATTGCACTCAAAAAATGCCGCACGAGTTCAAACAAAAGCAAATCCCCGACTTCCCCAAAGCAATGAAGAATCAGCTTCTGAACGTTAACGCCTTCAGTTCCTGTGCCTTGGGAAGGACCTGGATCCAAACTCATGAAATATACTCAGGTTGAATTAAACACCAGCTTCTCCGGTAGTAGCAGCTCCAGAGGCAAAACAGGAGAAGCTAAACATGTGTATGATTCATTGCACCGAGACAGGCTGACTTAAATTGGCTTTTGGATGCAGCCCATCTAGCTTCCTAGCGCAACAGCGCTCACCAAGAAAACCTTACGCGTTCTAGGTGGAGGTGCTGATTTTAGTGCATGAAGTCAATAGACGTTCCCGTTTGAGAGCAAGATCAGCTGTGTCAGATCCTGAAGACATTACCTAACCACGCTGCTTTCTAAAGTCCTGGGAACTGCCCAGCCAAGGGCTAATGGAGCCAAGCAGACACATGCATGCACCAGAAATGAGCTTTGCTAAACACCTGGGGCCAACACCTCAGCTGATGTAAATAGGCAGCAATGACACTAAGCTAAATTTATAGCAGCTGAAGATTTGGCCTAGGAACGCTATTATTTTTCTATTTAGAGCAGTGCTAGCAATTTGCAGGAGTTTGTTATTAGGAACGAGCCAAATATTTCAGAGGAAATTATGGAGTAATAACAACCACAGAACCTAAATTAGTTGTTTTTAAGTTATAAGAGCATAAAATAATAGCATCTGACACCACTAACCACTATTCTTTTTTGCACTCCTTAAAACTTTGGATGCGCTTTGCCAAACCAATTGTTTCCAAATTCTGTCAAAAATATTGTCCTTGGGCAGAAAGCTTGGATGCTAAATTTCAACCCAGAATGATTTTTATGGCTGAGTGACAGAAACCTTGAAAAAGGGATTTATAACGAATACAACCTTAACTACTGTGGTGTGAACAGTGCTGCAATTCTCATTAGCTGAGCTTTTTTTTCCCTTTTTTCTCAGAATTTTAGCGGGTGGGGCTGCCTATAGGAAGTAGTCGATTTGTGTGTACGCTTCTGTCATGGCAGGAAAGGGCCTCAGCGGCTTCATTTCCCCTTTCATCCCTGGACATCTGTCTGGGTTCAAAGATCGCCGCGGGTCTGAGGCACTGGGATTTCAGGGTGGTTTTCCATGCCGTGAGCGCGGGCAGGCTGCGCGGCTGGGGCATGGGAGCTGCGCGGCTTTGGCACCAGGTGTTGACTTCTGTCCTCCCATTCAATTAATTTTATTTGCTGCAGGATGGCGGAGAGGCTTTGAATTTGAAACCAAGCGCTAGCAAGTGAGGAGTCAGAAGGAGCCAGGGGTCTGCCAGGCTCCCATTCTGCCCAGCTCTGCGGCTCTGCTCCGTCTCCCACGTTGTGAGAAGAGGCAGGAGGCTCCTTTGCATGTGTTGAACACCAGGTGC
Organism: Tinamus guttatus; assembly: GCF_059628265.1. Classification (NCBI taxonomy): domain Eukaryota; kingdom Metazoa; phylum Chordata; class Aves; order Tinamiformes; family Tinamidae; genus Tinamus; species Tinamus guttatus. The sequence goes on along the minus strand of NW_028288937.1, from coordinate 1,531,485 downwards.
GCAGGGCTGGGATGGGGAGCGCGGAGCTGGCCGCAGGATTTCTCCCACATACCTGGATGTTGGCTTTCCCTGAGCAGTGAGTGCAGTCCCGGAGCCTGTGCTGTTGCATGAGGCAGAGCAGGTGCTACCTGCAGCCTCCGTTTTAAGAGAAGGCATTTCCTCGGCATGGCACAGCACTGCCGTACAAAAATACCTTTAAAAAAGACACCATTTGTTCTGGAGGGAAAGCTTTATGGCTCCTCATGGCCTCAAAGCAGCAGTGTGACCCTTCCCTGAGACATTCCCAGTGTAAATACTGCCTTGAATATCCAGTTTTAAAAGCTCTCACTTGGCACCTCAGCTGTGTTGGTGAAAACGAGATGGAAACCGAAACCCCCTAAACTAAGAAAGGAGTTATACAGTCCCCTGGGTCTCCTCCTCACTGTCTCCTGGGATTTGAGGATGGCACATGTGGTGAGTAATGTCATAATCATCGCAGAGTGGAAAACAATTCCAAGTAAAAGGTCTTAGAAGTCTTTCATCTCTACTTTCCCAAGCCACAAATGGCGAAATCTCATATGGCTTGCTCAGATTGCTTTTGAAAGATGAGAACTTCCGTCCTCAATGGGAGAGGCAGAATGGGACTGAAATTGCCCTGTTAATGAAGAAACCATTAATAATAACTGACTCTGCTAGAAGCCGTTCTCATAGAACTGCTTCTTGGTGCCTTTGATAGGTAGGGAGAAGATGTGATGATCCTAGAAGGTCTGTGCCGCGTGACTCTTCCCCAGGTAAGAGTGACCCAGTTTGCAGCTTCATTACACAGGTTCATTGCAGCAGATAGTCTGACATGTTTTATCTGGCTGCTGGCACACTGCCTTACAGGAGCCATCTTTCTTTTCTGAATTGCCTTTTTTTTTGGGGGGGGAAAAGAAAACACCTTTCTGGTGACTAATTCATTGCACAATTTCTGAGGAACTTAACTCTTACGTGGATGCGGAGGGCATGAATCATGTTCAAAGCGAAGATGGTACGAGCTGAATGCAGTGAAGTGTCATCACCCAGCCTTTGATACCTAATCCATTAGAAATATCAAGGTAACAGGAGACTCGGACTGGGATGTATTTCAGCAGCTCTGTGGAGGTTGTGTATACTCTGCTGCCATCTGGCTAGCACCAAGCCCTTCCAGCCTACCTTGGCAGCGCACCAAGGAAGCTTTCCTTGGGTCTCTGCTATGGTAGCAGGGATGTCACTTTGTGCAGTTATATGCAAATGCTTGCAAATAACGCCTGACACCACGAGGCTGCCCAGTACAACACTGCGGTGCTTTCGGTTCTGCGCCTTGTCACCTGGGAATGGTTGTTCAGCACATGGCTGCAGCCCTTGGGCTTCAGCAATTTTCTGTCCTCAGCTATCAGCCTGGCACTGGGGGTTTATATGTATGATCTCCATTAATCTGCTAGTTAAATGCAGCTTATGAGAAAGCACCTGCCAGCTGAGAGGTGGCAGCTACATGTGCTTTGTCTGGTCTCATGTTTTGGACCTCCTTTTCCATCAGACCTGTATTTGTGTAATTCAAAGAGAAGGCTGCACCAAGCCAGTGCAGGGCAATGGGAAGATTATAAACACCATCGTGTTTATTTTCTATCTTCTTACTATCAGATGCAAAGGAAAAACACTTCAAAGCACTACATAGCTAAGTTAGGTGATACACCAACAATAATTAAACGCCCCTGCAGGAAGTCATGTCATTGGAAAAAACAAATGCCTCAGAAAGCAATAACATTTTTCTGCCAAAGGCATGTGAAACTACTGTATCTGGGCCCAAGCTCAAAAAAATATTTGGCACTTGCTTTAATCCATCCCTCTTCAAAACCATTGAATTTAATTCTGAGAATGTCTTGGTTACAATGGTGCAAAATGAAAGCACAGACAGGCAGCAGAGTAGCTTTGAGCAAGTTCTGAGGAGATAGGCTTGTGCAAGGAGGAAAAGCTAAGGTAAGATGGTCTCAGTTGGAGATCTGAGCGAGCAGAGCCTTTGCACCTCTACTGCATTCGGCACTTCTACCAAACCTTGTGTCACCCACTTTCTATGTCCAGCTTCTTCCTCTTTGGTAGGAGGTTGGGGCACAGCACTGCTGCACAGTAGGAGAAGTTGTAACCAGCCAAAGGGCGGTGTGGCCCCTCTCTTGCTACTCTGCCTGTGGAGGACGACAGCTATGAGGTGCCCTTGTGCCACCACTGAGCATTTGTAGCATAAATTAATTGCATCAAGTGGGGAATGTAGATAGGTGCCCATCGTGAAGGACTCTGTTGGCCATGAATCTCACAGAGAGGAAGGCAGTTCCCATCTTCTCATCACTACTGTGGCACAACACTAACATCCCAACACTGTGGCCATTTCAGCCTTGTACCGACTTGCTTGTTTTGTTTATCGAGAGCAAGACCTACAGCCCACTAAAGCCAGCAGAAAGACTCCCACAGAAGGGGTCTGGACCACATTCCTGTGAATTTGTATCAACTAGAAGAAGCCATCCTTCCACTGGCATTTTGGCATTTTGGTAGTTGGCATTTTGTTACAGCCTGCTTTAGGGATGGTGTAGATACAGTCCTCTCTATCTTAATTTTGCTTTATTTTATGATTCAGATTGGAAAAGATGATGATGCTGAAAGACTACTATACCAAGTTTGGAAGTCATTCTTTAAGAGTCAAGTTACATTCCTTTATTTAAAAATAATACTTAGAAAGTGGAAGCAAACTGTTGGAGAGATCTACCTGTAGGAAAAAAAGAAAAAGCCGTTGTTGCTGTTTTCTGATTTATGTGATTAGTTTGAAGTGTAGATGCTTTAAAAAGAACCTGAATGCCTGCCACTTTGAAGAGAGGAGCTATTCAGAGCATTAAGCCCCAACAATGAAGGCAAGTTACAGACAAAAACCGTGTTTTATCAATCAACTGCTACTTTTAAGTTTGACAGCTTTTGTAAGCAGGAAAATGTCAATTACATAAGATATTTGAACCTGTGGAAATAACCCATGGAAACACAAAATGTCTGTTCACACATCAAAATGATCCAGACTTGAATGCACTAAGGAATTATCTGACGGAAAAATGGAAACTTTGTTATGAATTTTCAAGAAATATTGGCTAATTAATTTCTTTGGTGAGTTTATAAGGTTATTTAGGATTGGAGAAAATGAGGTAACTTCCCTATTTTTCCTGATGTGTAACAGCTATGGAAACACTTTGAAATGAGTGTCCCATCATTATGAATTCATTTGGTTATCCTTTTAATAACCATGATCATACTAAGGCATTTTATATAAATGTTACATCCCATCTCTTTCAGGTGCTGCTTGGTCACTTCGCTGAGCATTTGTCAGCTGGGTCTTATTAAAAACCCATTAAGGAAGGAAGAGCTAAATACCTAGCAACAAAATTGAAAGGGGAAAAAATCTAAAAAACATGGCTTGAACCTGGAAAGCTAGTTCTTATGGAGCAGAAGATGTTCTATTTAAGCTAGCAGAAGCACTGAAATTACTGCTAGAGTGTATTGTTACATGCGAGAAGTTGACAGGATCCTGGGTTTTCAAAGTCCTATGAGATCAATTGGTTCAACATTGGTAGACTGCCTTTGTGTGACTTCAGCAAGGCAAGATCTTCAGTAATATCTTTTATTAGAGCAACTGATGTAGCTGGAAAAAGTAGAGACAAACTTCCAGGCTTATGAGCTCTTCTTCAGGTCTGAAGAAATGTGTGATTTAATATAACTCATTTTGGAAAGTGTATTCAAACAAACTACCGATGTTTTCTTGTGCCAAGTAAGAATGTTTGCACAGAGATCTAGTTGCAAGTTTGCTATGAATTCAAGTGCTACTTCACATTGCCTCTAATTTACAAGTTAAACTAAACAAATTACCACGATTCTGTATCTGCACAAATGCCCGTATAGACTTCACAGTTTTACTAGTCTGATGACCATGCGTAACCTCCTCTTAAAATTTCAGACATGTGAGTGCTAAGTTAGTGCCTGAAATTATACAGTCAAATAGATTTCCACCAGTAAGGAATATAGCTCATTGCATATCCACAGATCTGGGAAACATATCTTTTTTTCCATGGAAAATTTAAGATTGTCATTAAAGCCTATGCATTTTTAGTCAGGGGACACCTAACCTGGAATATTTTCAGTGTGAGGCTAAAATGTGAAAGTTTTCAGCCAAAATCTTTTTTGTGTCATAGATTTTTTTATGTGAATGTTTCATATAACTAAAAGCCACAACTTCTGTCTAAAAACAGATCTCCTAAAAATAGATAACAACTCTGCTTGCTTAGGTGAGAAGAGTAGTAAGCTGTACAAGCTGAGGACCCTCATCTTACATGTGGCCTGAGTGTAGGTGTTAACCAGAGGCAAGCATCCCTGCCCCTTTGGCTCGCGTTGTCGCTCCCGATGAGGGGACACCAACGCAGAGCCAAAATCTTTTGCAAGCCCAAGACATGCGTGCGGGACAGAGGGTGAAAGAGTTAAGACAGTACATTGTTAAAACCATATATCATTTCTCAGCAAAGTTGAGACATTCCTGGTAAAGTGTTGCATGGCCTGATTGCTCAAAACCTTGTTCTTGTCCTTGTCACTGCTACGTCTATGTGAATCACCCATCCCAGAGGCAGGAGCTTTGTGGCTGGTAGGGCCTTGTGAAGGAAGTCCCTGCACTCGGGTTGTGGCCACCTGTTTCTTGGGCTGCTGGAAGGCAGAGAGGCTCCGGAAGACATGTGAACCATTCGTGTCTCATATAAAGCATGGGGGATGAGGACCCTGAGGGCTCATTTCAGCCGTGGGTGCTTGCTGGCTTGGAGCAGCCTCACAGTCTGGCTCTCTACCTTGGACAGGCCTGAAAGGGGTGGCCACAGCACCACAGAGAGCCCCCAGGTGACTTGAGAAGTGACTCAGAGACATTACCCAGGGCCACTCCAGTCTGGTTCATGCTGCTGACGCATCACAGCACTGTGAGATCTTTAATTCTCTCTTAACCTAAAATACCACTTGGGCTTCTTAACCTCAAGAGCTTGGATATCCGCTACGTTGTAGAGATTTGCTCTAGCAAAACCTTGCAGCTCCCCTGGCATAGCCCTGATGTCCTGTCCCAGAGAGGGAAGTTGCCACAGTTGCATGGGATGCCCAGCTGGGTGCTCATGGTGGGCAGTGGCTGCTGGGGGTCTCGAGAGCAGAAAGGGCCCTCCCATGGAGCAGCCCCAAGGGTGCTAACTCCATTGGATTAGGAAATACCCTTGGTAACGGCCCTTGGTCAGAGTGGAGTTGACTTGCTTATGGTGTATCGTTGTGATTAATACTCCATGAGGCTATTGCACCTTTCTCCGGTTGCCACACGGCAGCGCCGACAGTCATCTCGGACCAAGTTCCCATCAGGATCATTCTGCTGCCTGACATCACTGGATGTGATTGCTGACACCTGTTTATAATAGTAAATAATATAACTACATCAGATATAACTATAATTACTATAATAGTAAATAGTAAAACTACACCAGATTTTTTTCACCACCAGGATGTTAAAAAGGAGCTCTAGCTCAGATGTAACCTCCAGTATGAATGGGAGAATTCATTAGGCATAAAGGTCTTTAAACTCATCAGGGTTAAACAGCAATTTACCTCACACTATAACTGTTAGCAAGTGATTTAGTGACAAGGAACTGATGAGGTACATTTCCCTGGAGGGCATAATAAATAATTTTTTTTCATTCTGCAGCATTTTTACAGAAATGTTTATGTATTCAAGTATTCAAAGTTAATTCATTTCCAGTAGTTTGACAGAAAGGTTTTTTTTTTTCTTTTTCAGTGACCGATGAAAATCTTATGTGAGTCCATGTCTTTTTTTTATGGTATTATTTGGTGAACTTTTCCTGCATGATCTAATCTTGCAGTGGAAAACTAAATAAAAGTTTATTGGTAAGCAGAAATGAGCTCAGTAGTCTGTTGAGCTGGCAATATACTTTAAAACAATGCTTTGACATTTTGGAAATAGTACCTGTCCTTTTACTGAAGTAGCATTTTTCAGCCTCTGCCTATCTCTACTTTTGAAGACCATCAGTATGATCAGCTGGCTTTCAGACACTGTGTTTCCATTGCAAGTTTTTTTTTGATTTTGTTTTGGTTTTTTAAAAAGAAGCTTCCAGCTGTTCTGGTTGTAAATAAACCCTGTAAACAGTAAGGGAAATACAATGACTGCCACCATTTTTCAAAGTTTGGTTTTTACATGTTTCCGTAGAGGCAGATAGCAGTGGCAGTGAGAGGTTGCCATGATGCAGGATCCATACTATTCCAAATGGCCCAAGTTTGGAGGCATTCTGTGCATCCTCATGAATAATCCAGACAGCCCAACTCACCAGCAAACGTAGAGTTTAAGTGATGTGAGCTTCGATTTCCATCAGACAATATGTCATCCTAGATAAACTTATCTGTATGTTATTTTCCATTACTCCTGCACTGAGCCAAAATGAAATATTTTACTCTAGTAAGTATTTATGTATGTGTGTCTGTGTGTGTGCGTGTGATTTTTTTTAAGATGTTATTGAAATGGAAATTTTAATGGAGAAAATTACTGAGATTTTGCCACTTCTGTTCAGCAGAACATTTCCGAAAGCTCTGTTTGTTAACATTGTCAAAACAAATGGAAAACTGAGGGGGAGGTTTCAAATATTCATGTCAGATCTTTAGTGCTTAATTAAATAGATGTCACTGTGCGCCCATTAAATCCAAATAACCCCACTCCAGCCATTGTTCCAAGGCTTTCAAATGACAAATTGTTCAGCATAAAGCTTGATATATGATTATTATTGCCCAAAGTTGCAAAATGCAGCTCAACTGTTGTAAATTTTTCAATACAGTACCTCTATCTGCCCCTGTTCCCCATTAACGCAATAGATCATGTACTGAAGAGGCCATAGATTTCTTCTCCGTTTCTGTCCTTTTTTTTTTTTTTTTTCTTTTGGCTGCTGCCAAGACATGAATCACATTGTGTCTTAGATAGGATGTTGTCTTTGCAGCTCTTCCCATTCACATCAAGTGATTTCAGTGGTTTATTTTTCTCCATTAGCGTGACAATCCATCCATCCATCCATCAATCCATCCATCCATCCATCCATCCACCATCTTGAGCTTCCAAGAGCTGCAGCTGGAGAAGGGCCACGAGCCTTCTGCCCTGCTCTGTTTCCTGGGGACACATCAAGGAGAGAGGCAGAACGGTGCTGCGGGCGCTCGGAAGTGGGTCTCCATGTGTACAGCTCAAGTCCCAGCCGTGGTGACAGCCTTTCTGAGAAGAGCTGGCTCCAAAGGGAGCCTTGGCTCCATCTTGGAAACCAAGTCCCCCTGCAGAGGACTAATGAAGCCCTGCCACAACAGAATGACTTTAATGAACACAAGAAAATTGTAATAGGATCTGGCCCGGGAGGGCTGGAGCTTCTTGGTCGCTCTGGGATCGTCCGAAGAATTGAATCAATAATATGTCCATATTACATAAATGTCCTATTTCTTTAGAGAGACTTTTGTATGCAAGCCCAGTCTTAGAAGATCTTTCATGTTTTTATGAGGAAATAAGTTTGAGTTTTAGTTGCTTTTTGCATATGTGGGAAGTTACCTACTTCCTAAAAGGATTGCTCTGTCTTGTTAGCATGCTTTCTGATATGGCTGCCAGCTTGGGGTCTCCACCTTTCCCACCTTGACTGTCGTTATCTGACACAGGATATTGCTGTTTTACCTCACTTTGTGCAGGTGGCCTGAGGGGATGTCTAGGGGTTATGATGGAGGAAATAAATTTATCAGGGGCTTTCAGTCTTCCCCAGTAATCAGGCCTAACAGGAATCTCTCCATCCAAAATTTAGAATCAACAACGCACGTCTATTGAAAGTTGCATTTTTAAAGGCCAGACGTTCAAATGGGTTGAGATACCTAAATCCCTTCACGATGTCTAAACTCCTTTGAAAACAGGATTTAGACTTTCTAAGCTGTGTAAGTGTTTCTGCAAATCACATGTTGGTTCATGAAGTAACGAGTGTTGATGCTTTCTTTGGCAATCACGCCGATGGCCATGTTCAGAAAGCTTCAGTCGTTTTCCAATCCTCACTAATAATTTGGGTCTACAGTCATGTCTGTCAAGTCTATCCTATAGCACTCGCAAGCTTGAAATATTTTGTACAATGCTAATGAGGATGGGAGAGGACTTTTCCTGCCCTGGGAACAGGCTTAACATAATACTTTTCTTGTGTCCCTATAAAACCTGTTCTGCTTATGGATTAGAAAGCAAAAGGCCCCTGTAAAAATGGTAGTTTGATTTTGTTGCTTGTTGCTTTTTGTATCCTAGCTGCAAATGACTTTTTGCCAAATCAAAGCTAAGGGTGAAGGAAAAAAAGCAACACTGTAATGTACAGATCACAAGGGAGGCATTCCTTCTTCTGCTAGGCCTGTCTAAATCACTACTGAAATATGGCATATCACATTTTAATACCCAGAGGTTTCCTTCACAGGGTTATTTACTCAGGCTATGCTTGTCCTACTCACAAGAAGAAGGAAGGAAAACACAGGCTCCTGCTCATGTGTAGATTGATGACTTTTCCCAAGAGCTGGGAGACTTTAATGGTGACAGGGTTCCCTCTTCCTCCTCTGAAGGATGCACACTTGTCTAGGTGAAGAGTTACGTGAAGTGCAGCAGCTCCCAAGGTGGGTGCTCTTGCTCCACTGTTTTCTGTGGGTTACTTATTGGCTTGTTTCCCAAGTGGATTAAGCTGAAGCAGATAAATACACTTTCAGCATGGAATCCACCTAGGGAGACATTGATAAGCATCTATTCCATAACAGTTGGCCTAATTTGTTTTCCAAACTAGACAAACCCCAGAATGAAGACATTTGAAAGCATCTAAGGAGTTTAGCAACATGTAGGCTGTTTAATTTTCAACAGGATTCATTCCTCTAAACAGCATCGCTAAAGACAGCCAAAGCTGACAAAGAGAGTGTTTGCAAATATGAATTTAAAATTTGAGTTCTGGACAGCTGCTCTGCTCAACCACATTTGTGCCTCATTTTTTGTCCATGAAGATGTTTCTGGTTTATGAATGTCTGTGGAATTCATACTAATATCCGTGCCTTCATACCAGTACCCATGGTATTAAGAGACTATTTCCGAATAATATTGTGGCCAGCCAAGAATAAGTAACTAATGATGAATAGCCAAAGCGAGCAGTTCATTAACATCCCACAGGCTTGGTAACAGATAAAATATCTGACAAACACGCATGAAAAAATCCAGATTTATTTTCTTATTTTTCTAAGGCTGGCAGAAAAAATAGGAGCAATTGAAACAAAATGGTCAAAAATCCCATCTTTTTACTCCACTTGGATTTTCTCCCTAACAACTGAACTGTATAAATACATTTTAGTTAATTAGTTGGTTTAGTTGATAGCTAATATTTTGAAAATTAATTCTCTTAATTCAGAGGAGGAAATCACATATTTTTAAAGCAGATTGTTTCCTTTATTTGAACTTCTTATGCTTAAAAATAATAAATGCATTCTCATAGATCTGAAATTTCAGAAATAATTGATTAAAAAGGGCAAATTTCACCTTTTTAAAATAGCTCTGCTAAATATATCTTTTTAGACATATAATTTGAACTGTATGTGTGCAGGGTTTTTTTTCACCTTAAAGAAATAAAATAATTAGGAATTCATATTGCAGGTCCATTCTTAGTAATGCACTTAGAGTTTGTGCTCTCACCGTGAGCATCACTTTGAAACATGCCTGCAGTGTAGTCAGGCTGTGGGTACTGCTGTTGTTTCTGACAGTGCCATAGTTTGTGGTGGTCCTGACTCAGGACCAAGCCACAATTTTTGTGCGTGAAGCTGGAGCAAGATGGTACCTCATCTGAATGCATCAGGATGTGCTGCTTGTACGGTCTTCCTGTAACTGAGAGAGTTTTCTTTACAGAACCTAATGGTAGTTTTGATGTCACATGTCATTTTCATCTTGTTTGCAAGTTGACATAACTAGTAGAATTGGTGAGGGATCACTCGGGTGCCAATGGCAGTTGCTTCTGAGATGTTTGTATGACCATAAGTGATGGGAAAAAAGTAAAAATAGTCTGTAAAGAAACACCAAACAAAGATTTTTAACATCTGCAAAGCAATATGGCACTGTAACATTGTAAATACCTGGAGCAAAATGCTCTGGAACCAGATGTGGTCTGTGTGTGGTGGGACTTAGACCACAGAAGGGCACAGGGATAAGTTTGTTGTTATGTCCTCAGTGGTCAGGCTATGGCAAAACCTGGTTCAATAGAGGGGAGCTCCATCATGCTTATTTTTATGAAGCAAAAATTCTGTCATAAACAGGTTTCCATCGCTGCTGGTTGTAGCCACAGTCAAGGGTTTGCTTAGCAGTTGGCTTTGCTGCCTCTCATTCTTTTTATATAACACTGCTGAGGTTCAGCGCTTGCATGGGTTATACCAGGTCAGTTTTTCATTTCTTTCTTTCTCTTTCTCTCCCTTGCTCTGCCTCCTTCCCGCTTTCCATTTTTTAAATCAAAAAGTTCTTTTTTTTTTTTTTTTTTATTGGCACTCTGGAAAAACAAACACAGCACGCTGCCGCGAGTTTTGTAACTGAACCAGTAAAAAATGAAATCCACTGATGGATTCTTTAATAGCGACGAGCGAGCCCCGTTCCCGAATGGGTTTGATACTGAGCTGCTGGGTATGACCTGTGCGCAATGCAATAGCCACCAAGGTGGGGACACTGGGGAGCGCTCCGTGTCCTTTCCTCCTTGTCCGAAGGGGTTCGGATGGTTCCTGGGGTAAATGTACTTTGCAGGAAGCAGCTGACTGCAGGTGGCTCAGGCCTGCGGCGACCTGGTGCACTCAGTGCTGCCCTTCGCGGGTGCTTGTTCTCTGGGCTGGGTTTTGCTTTCAGACTCTCCGCTGTTCTTTAAAAGCCATTTGAACACTGCCATAGGATGAAACGCTTCCTGAGAAAACACTCAGAGTGAGGGTTTCAAAGGCACTTAGGAGTCACGCAGCAGGAGAAGACGCCAGCTCGGATCCTTGCAAGCACTGGAGCAATTTGTGGTCCCCGTCGTTTCTCTCCACAGCCCGTTCCCAAGCCTGATGCCGAGCCCGGATGGACCCATCCGGCTGCAGAGAGAGCCCCCGGCCCCACGCGGGCTCCCTGTCGGAAAGGGCCACCTGCCTTCTGTCCTGCCCTGGGGCTCGGAGCACTACAGCAAGTTCCTGGACGTGTGTTGTCTGGATCGAAAACAGGGATTTTTGTAACCTTTAAAAGCAACGTAAAGATCTTGCTCTACGAAGTGCAGTGGAAGCTGCAGAAAGTGCTGGCCTAGTGCTGGCAGGGCTGTTTTGTAGGAAAATAACTGGGGATGAATGTGACTGTGCGTCCGTCCACGATTTCTGTGGTCCAAGGCTTGGCAGCGCTGCCTCAGGGAATGCAGCTTTAGGACTTATATCCGTTCCCTTCTTTTTGTATTTGCTATTCGCTTTCTTCCCCTCCACTTTCCCTGCAGAAAGGCAGAAACCCCTGGCTGGTGTGAGATGGAGGGGAGCTGGTTCTCTCCATCCCATCCCATCCTGTCCCATCCCATCCCATCCCATCCCTTTCCAAGTGCTCGCTCAGGTGCAGAGACGTCGGTGGCTGCACCCAGATGCCAGCTCCTTCCTCGGGGATGAGCAGCGTCGGGAGCTGCCGGACACGCGGATCCACACGGGCTGCTGCGAGAGGGGAGGCCACGCACTTGCCTGCGCGATGCTTATCTGAGTGATGCTGGGGCTATTATCTGCACCGCGCTTCGCTCGGGCTCGCTCCAAGCAAAATATGCAGAACAGCTGTGGGGCTGCGAAAATTATTTGCATGTGTTTGGCTTTTAAAAAGGAGCCTACATCAATCTTTCCATGGCTCCCTCCCACCCACACCCTCCCCTCGCATTGCAGCTATTCTTTAGGGGAGGGAGAAGCGCGGGTCCAGGGGAACATCCCTGTCCTGCTGCTTTTCTGCTGCTTTTCCGCCGTGCCAGCCCATGCCAGGCGCCATGAGGGGGCAGGTTCCCTCGGCGGGGGCACATCCCGGCTCTCCCGTGCCCTTTTGGGTCTCCCCCATGCACGAAGCAAAGCAGCCAACGCGCAAGAGGGGCCCAGAGCAGCGAGGGCTCTGCCAGCAGCGAAGTCCCTGGCAGGGAGCGCGCGCGGCCCTGGAGCTGCCGCAGCCCGTTCAGCCCTGGGCACTGCCCCGACCCGGATCCCTGCCCAGCAGCTCTTCTCTCCTCTGGCCTGGCTGGGTGACGTGGGGGCTCCGCTCCGCACTTAGTCCCTCTGGGGAGCAGCCACCGCTCAGCGCCGAGCATCTTTTAAAAAGAGGAGTCCCTGTGGCTTCCTGCTATTTCACAGGGGTTTTCTGTCTTTTTTTTTTTTTTGCTTTTTTTTCGGCAGCAAACTTTTCTTTGTGCCCTTGAGAAACCACTGAGAGGAGAATTACCCTGGCAGACTCCTGTGAAAGCGGGTTGTGTGTGCGTGCATGTTTATGTGTGTATTTCACATAAATAATCATAGCCCGTGGACGTGCTGCTGGCTGCAGCCACCTTTTTGCTTAAGGCATTATCAAAGGTCATCGCCTATGGGCTCAATTCCTCGAATCCTAAGGACAGAGGTGAAAAGAATAGTATCAGGTGGTTTTTATCTTTTCTTTTTGCTAGAAGACTGTTTAATCTTGGTTGCAGGGTGAGAAGGTAAAGCACCAGACCTGAAAGTAGGCTGCAGTAGGATCCTGGCGAGCTTCCCACATTATAAACTCTGTCCATAGGCAACGCTTGCTTTGTGCCAAGTTTGCTTAGCTAAAATTGACTGGGCCTAAGTTTAAAAAGTGGATATTTGGCAACAACTAACACTACATTATTTTTGTCTTAGCAAGGAAAAAATTGCATTGTGAATGACAAGGAAAAAAAAAACACCTTTGGACCAGCTCCTCCTGGGTAAATCCATGCAGCTTAATTTCTCTGACACTGACCTTTTTCTGTTCAAAACTGAAATCTGCAAGATAACAACCTGGGATTGCTATCATGAGGCAGGAATAGTAGCATGCTCCTATTCTTCATGTTGTGATCATCACCCTGCTCTCTAGGATCAGTTGAAGCCCATGGAGTGATGCCAATTTTCCTTGGCTTATCTGGCTTCCTATCTTGTTTCTCAATTAGAGGAAGTAAATGATCCTTTTGTTTTTGTCTCCCCTTTCTTTGGGAAATGTTAAGGATGGGTTCGAATTGCAGTGGAGCTGCACTACCAGGGAGCCAGCTGGTGGATGGGGACCTGGGGGTGACGCAGGGGCACTGAGATGGTGCCTCTCAGCAGCCCCCTTGGATATCCGTAGGGTTGCCTCACCCAGGCTACTCACTGTCCCAAGGAGCAGCAAAGTTACCTGGCTGTTACCAAAGCATCTTTGGACGACCTGGAGGAAGCTCATGAAATGACTGCTTTACTGTGGGAATGTAGCTTTAGGGGCTCGCAGTGAGCCAGAGTCCTAGAAGTGGAGGAACCAGGTTTGGCTTCCTTGCTTGTGCTGCAGTAGCAGCTGTTCGTGGTATTTGGCAGGCTCCTAGGATTGTGTTCTAATACTAATTATACGTTATCTCCAGTATGCCTTTACAGGTATATTTAATAATTTATTAAAATACTATATGAATAAGAGGGCTGAATGAGTAGGTGCTGGCCCTTACCGCGCATCACCCTCAGGTTATGCCACCTTCTGAAGCGTTTGGTATAAGCCACTGCTGGAGAAGCTTTCAACAGCAGCTTCTCGGCAGTGATACCCGAGTGGGATGGGGTAATTGAGAAGCAGAATAAATTAGCGTGCGCAGAGCTCCTGGTTGCTGTGCCCGGGTTGCTTTGGTACCTGCACTGGGTTGTCCGGAGGTGAGGGCTGCGCTCACCACCGCGCGCTCCCGCTGGCCAAGGTGCATCGGGGCACTGCAGCTGTGGTTTCTCCGTGTGTTTAATAATGCATGACATTCCCTGTGTGCCAGGAGAGTTCCCACTGCCTTCAGTGGGAGTCTGCTCTCAAAGCGCTGAAAAGGACGGGAAATTTTTCAGTGGCGGGAGATGTGGGGTACTTTAATTTTAAGGCACCTAAAATCAGTATCTTTAAAAGAGTCATAAGTGGGGGAAGGGAGGGTAATTGTTCACATCTTGCTAAAACCTCATCCTGCTGTAGGGTCTCAAATGTGGCATTCAAAATCATTAACACTCTCTAAATTTGGCCTAAAAATCCCTATGAAAAGTTATAGCACGTGCTGAGTAACAACTTTTCACAATGTAATAAGTTGGCCCTTTCAGAGAGGAGCTTTTAGAAGCACATATTACTGACTAAAGGCTTGCCAAATTTCTTTTTCCTCTCCAAATTCCAAGTTGTGATTCATGGAGAATCATCGATTTTGTCTCTAATAAGGTGCTGTTCTCCCTTTCCTGGAGATAGAGGAAAAAGGCAACATTTCGAAGAAATATGTTTTGTCTGTGAGTCTAGTCACCCAAATCAGTACATAAAAAGCATTCTGAGATGGAAAAAAATCAGCTGGCACTATGTTAAAAATTATATTTTAGTGTGAATTTGCCGAAGTGTCACATCGGCTGCGCTGAAGGAAAGAAGAAAGGAAGCAACTGAGCTATTTACTTTCTAACATATCCGTGTATGTACCTCGTGTGTGCTTCCTTGCATATGCACACGTGTCCTAGTCCTGCCTTGATTGGTACGGGCCCACCAATAGGAATGTGTGGCTTCTCGAAGCAGGAGGTCCTTCATGGTTCGTTCAGTAGCTGAGTTGCTCATTAAAAGAATCCTGGTGGCATCTGATAGACCGAGGATATGCCCACCCTAACTCAGGATGACCAACTAAGGCTCCTGGGGACCACTCATAGCAGCACCCGTGTTGTGGGATGTTTCTTAGCGCAACCTTGAAGCATTACTTCTGTATGGATCAGAACTACCTAGAATTCATCCCTGTGGGGATTTGTTCTCAAAAAGAAAAGAAAAAGAAAGACTCCAGAGAAGTCAGGAGACAAAGTCAAGGAAGACTAAATACAAGCAAGGGTCAAAAATGCTTTTAGTTCCTGTGTGAACCCAGACACAGCTGCTACAAAGACTTTTATTTATTCCAGTGCCTTTTCTAATTGCTCTGGGCTTTAAATTGGATGTAGATTGCTCTGGCAGAAAACATACATTACTTGAGATAAGAGTTCAGCTCATCATCTTTTTCTGGTTCCTTTCAAGGCTCTGTTAATGAAACCTGATCCAGACCTGTGTAGCTCCTTCCTCGCTTTGCCTCACTCTGAAAAGGGACAAGTCTACCTCTCTAGCCATCTTTTTCCTTAGTCTCAGACAGTTTACTTCAGAGCATGATCAGATTCCAAGCCACAGTGCAGAAATGTCAAAGGTGTCTGGAAAATATGTAATTACATTTCAGATTTGGAGGAAACAATTAATGAAACGGAATTTCTTGGCCCTTCACTCCATTGCATGATATGTAGTAGCTTGCCTGTGAGACGAAGCCCGAGTACACTTATGGCACAAAGGAGTTTTTATCATTTTAAAACTTAATTATATAGGCTGTAATTAAGCTATATACAAAATGTCTGGTTCTTTGAAGTATGTTAATTTTGGGGAAGTTCTCAAGCACCCAGTAGCTGCAGAACAATCATGAAAGAAGACAAGGCTTGAATAATGATGACAGTTGCAAGCCACAAATAATAGGAACAATCTTTCCAAAACAAAGGGTTTCACATTTTCCAAAAGTACGAGCATTATTATTTGTGTGTATTTGCAATTTGTACATGCCTTGGAGGGACTAACCTCAACTATAGTGCTTGGAATAATTGTGGGATGACATAAATGGGCACTTTTCTATTGAGGCAATCGCTTTTCTCACAGCATGCCAGTTTTTGTTTACTATTCAGCAAATGGAAACCAAAAGAAAAAGAAAGGAAGAAAGAAAGGAAGATCTCTGTGCCTGTCTAAGTCTAAAGTAACAGGCTACTCACAAAACTGGCAAGGACAGGCTACTCACAAAATTGAATATTTTCTTGTTTTAAAAAAAACACCTTTCACACCTTTTTGCGGGCCTTTCACACCTGTATTTCCAAATGGTCTTGTATTGAATGGCTGCCTCTGCACAGCACCTAGCTGGACCCATGATCTTGCATATGGCAGAAATATCAGTCATGCCTTCAATACTGACAACAAAAAAAGACCTTATTTGATTCAACCTTGAGTGTGTGGCCTCTATTCTAATATTATGGGCAGAACTCAGAGAGATGAAGGCACTGGAGGAACTGGGCTCGTCAAACCTCCCCTCCATCCCACCTAGGAGCAAGGTGCTGCGTGCCGGCGGCAGCGCCTGCCCAAGCTCTTCCTCCTTTCGGACTGGTTAACACCAACAGTGTTTAAGCCAGTATCCCTTCAGTTTCTCCATCAGTAATGTTCTTTCTGAAGCCATCTTTTTACCTATTTCTCTCAAAACAGGTTGGCTCGAAGTAACCTGCTTTTGACTGATTGCCTCTAAAAATACCGGATAATTTTCTTTTAGCTGTGGACTTCACACATCATTCCCCCCATAAAATCTAAAGTAGGATCCACGGTTGAATGGGAGACTCTGTAAAGTTGTAGGCAGGTGAAAATAGAGGAACTGGTGCTGGTTTGTTCCATCCGTGGGAACCAGCTCTTCTGTGCTTGCTAATGGGCTGTTCCTGGGTTTCTCAGCCACATTTCCTAAAGGCAAGTTATAGCCTGGGATATTGGCTGTCAAGCTAATAAAATCATGAGGTTGCATTAGACCTTTTTGCATTTATACAGGGCTAGAAACAAAGATAAGACGACTTAAGGGGGAAACTCTCTGTATTTAAGAAACAGCCATTTATGTTTCTCTGGTGTTTCTCCCCTTCCTTTGGGGTTCTGAGATAGTTCAGGGGTCTGCCTTGAGATGCAATGGCCAAGATACTGCCCAAAACTTTTACTTTAAACTAAAAGGTTGGGATCTTGGGGGTGCCTACGTGAACTCTGGCCATCTCCTTCAAGTGAACACTTTCAAGCTGGAAACACTTTCAAGAACATTTTCAAGCTGGTAACTTAAGTAATCTTTTTTCATCCAAAAGTACACATCAGATACGCTTCTAGGTATTTCAAAGTCCACATATATAAACTTTATTAAAACAAGAAAGTCCATAATACCATGCTGGAGGTTTATTATACATTAAGAGTCACATCAGGGCAGCTGTCTGCATGCGATCCAAGTAGGAATGCACTTTATGTTTCCAATTACAGACAATGAGCAATTAATGCAGTGAAATGGAATGGGAGGGAGTGACTATTTACAAAACCCCTGCTTCTTTCCCTCCCTGTAACCCGTAAATCACTTTAAAAAATTGACGAACAATTCAAAAATTGCTCAGAAGCTGGAGGAAATTAATAGTAATGGGTCTGTGTGCATTGCAGCAAGCCTCTCGCTTTCATGGCAGCAAACAGGAATTCTCAGACTTCGATACATGTCCACAAGCGGCGTCCCGCAGCGTGTCTTGGGGCTGCAGCAAATAATCCAGTCATTTAGATGAATGTATGGAGATCCAAACAGTTTTAGCTCTCCCTCTAATTGGATTTATGTAATTTTAGTTTCAGTGGGGGAGGATTTGAAAGGGACAAATAGAAGGAAAGTCCTTAGTTTTTGTTTTGTTTTTAGTTACCTTTGATATGTTGTTGCTTCCAAAGGTAGCAAACAAGATTTTGGTCTCGCTGTGCCAGGAATGTCTGAATATATGGTTAAAGGAGAAGAACTGTGGTAGCCTGGCTTGTCCATGGATATAAGGCAGACAAGCTTCACAGGTAAAGGTAATCTGGTTTGCTAGGTCAGCTTGTAGAGCTGGAATGGCTCTTGGGCACGCAAACCTACAGAGAAAAAGCTTGTGTGCCTGAAAATGTGATTATTTTTTCCAGCCATTCTAGCTAGTCTAATTAGGGTTTGTGGGGAGAGTTAGTTTCTTTCTCTGGCAAACAGAAATTAGGCATAAATAATACATTTTAAGACATTAGGAACCATTTAGTTGGACAATCTGGGTAAGATGGGACAATCTGGTCTTGTTTCAGGAGATGTGAATCCTCCAGCCCATGAGAGTGAACGAGGATCCAGCAGTTCAGTCTCACTGAATCTTCTTGCCTTCAACTGAATGAGTCCGGTCTCACTTCTACCTGTTGCTTCTTCTGCATCTCATTAGCAGGCATTAGTTTATGACATTTAATAAATTAGGACTGAGCTTATGAAAACTTAAAATGAAATCTGTTTTTTTTTTTTTAATTTGAAAGAAATCACTGGAGGCTTTTAATCAGTTTTCTTAGTTTTGCATTGGGTTTGTGGTCATTTTTATGGAGCAGTGATGGCTGAAGTTGTGACTTTTCAATTGTATGACCTGAACTGACTTTCATCGCAAGTTTGGTCAGTTAAGAGGAAGAAAATATTTCTAACAGCTTTGCAGCCTTGTTAAGGCCTGAACGACAGGGCTAGTTTTGTTAAGACTTGAAGGACAGGGCTTGTTTACTGATTCCACCAAATGAAAGACTGGAAGTGGGTTTTCTGCAGGACAGCAACTTGTGTGCAGGACCAAGGGTTTCCTGGCATGTGAAAACCTAATATTGGATCAGGCCCTAGTGATCTCAGAGTTGGAAGTGAGCAAGTAGAGCACAAGTTCATTGCGACTGTCCAAATTGGTTGAGTTCTCTTTCAAAGTGAATGTGTTGTGGTTGGAAAATGC
The DNA here is from genome assembly GCF_059628265.1 of Tinamus guttatus. Lineage (NCBI taxonomy): Eukaryota > Metazoa > Chordata > Aves > Tinamiformes > Tinamidae > Tinamus > Tinamus guttatus. The sequence goes on along the minus strand of NW_028288937.1, from coordinate 1,512,654 downwards.
TGATATGTCAAATATGAAATGTCTTACAAGAAAGGGTCAGTTTCAGTAAATTTTTCATCTTAAGAAAAAGCAAAGTAGAAAAGTTCAAAATTGCCAAAACAAAATTTTTTTGCATTTTTCAGTAAGAGTTATGGCTTTCCCATCTAAAACAACATGTTATATAGAAACACACTCTCATTGTAGTAAAAATATTGGAAAATCCTTATATGTCCAAATCGTAATGAAATGTTATAGAGATGGAATATTTCAGTTATTCTAAATGATTTTTTAAACTTCGACAGTGCACAAAATTGCCAGGGTTCACTTTTCATCAGAACTCACAAGGGGAAATATTTTCAACATATTAAACACTGTATTTTCAGGGAAAACCATTTTTCAGCAAGTTTAATGTGTTCTTGCAACATTGCTCATTTCCATCCAGCAGCGAGTCTCTATGTGGAGCTCGGCAGGGTCAGAAGCTCCTGGCTTTTGGGCTCTCTGTATTGATGGCGGTCTGGCAGCAGAGAATTCTGTCCTGTCCGTGTAGGATGGATCTTCTATTAACACCTGCCCTCCTCATGGGGACAAAGCCTCAGGGTTCGTCTTCCATGATGCTTAGAAAGACGTAGATCATTTCACTGCAGGCAAGGGAGCTGCACAGGGCCACAACCTCTCTCCATTTCATGATCACTGGACTTACAGCGCCCGGTTGCCAGTGAGCATCCCCAGGGTCCTACCCCAGAAGCGGATTCTTTCCTTGTGGCTAATGTCATTCATGCAAGGAAGAAATTTTAGAGAAACACACGAGCTTGAAGCACTCTGGCTGACAGCTGAAAGTTGAAGTCAGCCAGCCAGAGAAGCAGAGACCAGATGGTCTCAGGAGCTGCATCCCACTGCAGACGGGAGCTGGGAAGGGAAGGGAACTGGCCTGCCCAGCCATGGGAATGAGGGAGCCCTGTCCCTTGGAAGTGCTACAGCCTCATGCCAGGGGAGGCAGATGCAGACAACGCTCAGTGCTACACGGCAAGGGTTGCTCCAGCCCCGGGGTGAAGCAGTTCGACCTTCAATAGACAGTTTAGCAAAGTGGAAGAGAAGCAAAATATGACTGCAAAGGCAGGTACCTCTCTGCTGTGCTTTGGTACCCGGCCAGGTGAGACAGGTCACCCTTGTCCCCGGCAGGAACTGCTCAGGCAGGGCCTTTAGAGCCAAGTTTTTGCCTCCTTAGTGCACGTAAAACTCATCTTTGGGAGTTCCTCTTCGCAAGATTTTTTTTTTTTCTCTAAATCTAGGTCACCAGAAATATTTTTGTTCCATTGATTATCCAGCTCTTCACTCTGAAACCAAAAAGTAATAGTTACATAAAAGGGTTAGCAAGGGACTGTTTGGTTTTTGTTTGTTTGTTTGCTTTCATAATGCCAAATTTAGCTAGGACAGGCATTTAGTTGTCCTCTTAGGGGAAAATGGTCTGTTAAAAATAAAGTATCGGAGGAACATTGTTTCACTGTAATCAGTTACACAAGTTTAATAGCTAGAAATGGTTTCAATATTACATTTTCAATTTAAATAATAAAACCATATGTTAGTGGGATAGCGTCATAAGGAGATAATTCAGTGCAGGGAACTGTTACTTTGTTTTGGAATTAGATTAAGTCATAAATAAATACTACTTTGTCTTTAAGTTAGAAAATTGTTCCCATCCAAACAGCCTCTTAAGACATTTTCCACCTGTTAAAGGACGTGTAGTATTGGGAGTCTTTCATAACAGTGGAAACTGGCTCAAACTTTCAACGGGTTTGTAAAAAATAAACCAGCGTTGATTTATGAGTTGAACTGCGACAGGGAACATGTAAGCAAATAAAAACAATGAACTGAGAAAAAAGCAAATATACTGTTGATTTGGCACCGCATGAATCATAGAGGCAAATCTGAGAGGAACAGGAGGAACTAGCTTTAGAGTGATGGATTGGGAAAGGGGATCTGATCCCTGGGTAATGAAATGTGAGGGGGTCTTGCCTTATGCTATTGACCTAGAGGTAGCCTGGAGGAAAGTGATTCCTTCTGACTATACAGTGTTAGTTAAAACAATCCCCTGGGCTCAAATATCAGCTATTAAAATAAATTCAGGAGACAGAGGAAGCGATGTTTATACATTGGGAGTTTGAGCTGCTTTTTAAACAATTGTGGATCTACAGATTCTGAAATGGAAACGTGATACATTGGGAAGAGGGCAAAGGAAATGACAGGAGGGTAAACTGGGGGTGAGGTGTTAGAGAGCCTGGAATTGGGGAGAAAATTGGTTTTTTCCCCTCCCGCCATTTTTGGGTAGAGTGAAGAGGCATTCTGGCATTCTTTCTCCAAAGTGTCATCGCTTCATGACTACTCCACACAGACGCAAATATCCCCCAAAAGGAAATACTCAGACCTAAAGAGCTGATAATAAATGTATCTTTAAATGCAAGGACTTACAATACTCTTTAGATTGTCAACTATGATTGTAAGAAATGGTCACTATTTTTCAACTGAATATTTTTCCTCCAGAAAGGCTATTCATTGAAACCAAAATTTCCTCGGGAAAATGAGGATTTTGGTGCAGCTTTGGTTGTGGCACAAAAGAATTATTTATTTAATCAGTAATAAAAACAACAAATGTCAACATCCTAATAGAAACCTTTCAATTTAATTGCAGCAGCAGCAACAACAAAAAACAAAAGAAATCTTTTAGTTGACCACCAAGCAATTTTGGTTTTGGAACAAGAGCCCTCTTTTTTAAAATTGTGGCATTTCCTTTAAGTGATCACTGGAGTTTCTGCACTACTCCAAAGCCCTTTGGAAAACTAAAACTCTAATTTGGGTAGCAGCATGACCAAGGCATTATGGTATTGTGCTTGAAATGGCTTCTCCTGTCCTCTCTGGCATTAGCCTGTCGCATGATGTTCGAACAAGTCGCTTTTGCTGTCTTATCTATTTCTTCTGTCCTGGAAGTCGATCGGAACAGAGGATTTCTCCTAGTTTACTTCTGCTGAACAAGTAGTCGTGCAGTACCGATTTCATTTGGTTCACAACGGTACTGTATGTATAAATATATGTGTGTGTGTAAGTAGGAAAAGTTATTAGTGGTTTTGATATGTGAACAGTTACTCTAAAACTTCTCCTAGAGGTGGATCCAACTTTTATTCTAAATTATATAGTGAGCTTCTGGGTGTCTTTTTCTTCAGTTCTTCATTCTAGAGTGTACTGTGTTTTTTCCAATGAACAAGCTTTGAGAGTTTAAGATCTCATTTGCATCTGATAATGGCACACAAGGAAATCCCCATCTGTTCATAAACACATCCCTATCATATCTTGTCTTGTATTTAGTATTTCCACACAGTTGCTGCAATGGGGCAGTCTCACAGTGAAATGTGACTTGTCTGTCCCTCGGCGATTTATGAGCAGGATTGGTCCTAGGAATTTCCAAATGCACCAGATGAAAGACAGGCTCAGAGGCTCTTGTATACAACTCTTATGAAAAAAATGTGAAAGGCAATGAAATCTGAGCTTGGGCTTTCAGAGACAACTTGACAAGTCAATTGCCCTGTTAGGAGTTGACAACAGTGACCCTGATAGTAGAAATGATCCGTTTCCTCTGTTTTAATTTATCTCTGCAGCCTTTTGAGTAGCTGCTCAGTAGCAAAATCTTCAGATATGGATATCACAGCGATCCCAAATGGGACATTTTGTGAAGGAAAAGTTTATAAACCTAAAAAAAGAAGGCCCCAAGAATGTGTCACATATTTATTCTTGGGCTGAATCTAATATATTTGAAGAGTCCTGTTTTGTCACTCCTCACAAAATATTGGACAATGCAGATGTTCTTCTCCCTTTTTAGGCATTTCAAACAATGTTCTCAAATAATTTCATTCTACAGCAGTAGAGAACAATATTCCTAGTCATTCAGAATTTAAAGTGTCTGAAAAAAAAATCCCTGCAGAGTACTCCCGAAAAGGAATGCTTCAACAAAAGAAATTGCTTTTCCTTAGGCAGCATGCACAGACGACTTCATTCATTTCACAGACACTGATAGCAAGGATATTTCAGCATAGCCTTGCAAGGATAGCAAGGATGTATCAACAGGAGTATTTCAGGGGCCTGTTCATGTACCCCAGAAAACATAAGAGTATATTTTCACAAATGCACCAGAAGTAGTGCTTTATGCCCTTAAATTAGAAGCCTGTGCTGCCTATGCAGTCAGAAAGTGTGCTACTACTGCAGGCGCTCTGAATCATTCCAGCCTGGTGCATGTTGCTGACGAGAATGGAAGCCCGAGCTCTTAATATAGGCATTGAAATTAGATGTTTTGAGTTAGATGGGTGAATACCCCCCCCATGCAATGCGTCCAGATTTATACAGGAAGTCTGTGGCAGAGGCAAGAATTGAACCCAGCTTTCCTGCGACCATCTTTTTATTCCCAAGCTTCCAGTTAAACTATAATCCATCTTGAACCACTTACTAGAAATAGTTCCCTAAAAATAAATCGAAAGTCTAAGTGATCAGGAAGTTTACCTAAACTTCAGAGGCAGGTTAATATGAGAGCACTTTGTACTGACTCATTGGATCAGCTTTTCTTGACGAATTCAGAGCATTGCGAACACTCACCAGTCCTTGGCAGGATTACTTCATTACTTTGTTCCTATAGATCAATCATTGCCATAATATATGTGCTGCAATATCTCACCCATTTGGCCTCACAGAAAAATCTCACATCAGTAAGATTTGTGCAAATGATTAAAAAGGAAAAATAGAGGTGTTCAGTTAAGTGAGGTCCACTTCACGTGAAACATCTGAGAGTTTCCTGTCTGAAATGCATTACCTATTTAGATTTAGTTCTTCAGCAACTGCAAGAGGACACATTTAGTACTCACGAATGGCAGCTGATGGGAGAAATCTCCCTGCAGCCAGCAGGAAGATGACTTTGCTCACAAGCCCTCATGACCACAGGGAAGTTTGCAGCCGATCTTGCTATTCCTCCAATAGTTGTGAATGGGATCCAGCTTCCAAAACAGCTTTTATACTAATGGGGTTTTCAGTAAATGGTCTTGGAGCAGGTTTGCTGGGAGAAATCAGCAACACTTGAGTTGCTTTGCTTATGATCACAATATGTGAGCTGCTAATGGTGACAAGATGGTTAAATATGGTGACAGAACAAAAGTTAGCCCACATCATTAAATTGCTGTAATTCCTACCAATTAAAGAAAAGGTAATCAATCATGCTGGCATAGACCTTAGAGCAAGTGCACTGAGGTGTGCATGGGCAGCAGCTCGCCTCTTCATTCTGCGAGGTGGTGGGGCTGCGATGGCGCTGCTGCCCACGCCAAGCTCTGCTCCAGCCTCTTCTGGTGTCCAGTGAGGCCACGGCAGGAGCCTGAGGCCGGCCCGTAGGACCAGCAGTGTTTTCAATTAGGAGTTTGACTATAAGGACGCCGTGCGGTCTGGGAGAAGTTCTGAGGGCTGCCAGTGAGCTGTTGGTTGCAAAATTTGTGGGAATCACTGATCTACGCTGTGTCATTTGCCGAGTGACGTCAGCACGCGTCCTGCTAAGCCCTGCTTCCCTGTTGGGCCCATGGGTGGGAGGAAGAGAGTAGAACTCACTCAGACAAAAAGCCTCACAATGCAACCGCATCCTCAGATAGCATCTGTGCCTACTGCCCATCTTGGGTGCTTAGAAGAGACAAATACGTATTTTATTTATATGTTTGTAGCTATATGCTTTTGTGCCGCCGTATGTCTGTAGTGTATAAATATTGAATGCAAAATCTATGAAAGAGAGGAAAATATATGACATCCAGTGAGGATACTAATTCATCACATGCTGTGGTTTCGGCCTGGAAGGGAATTGCAGCTACTCAAAGGGGAAAATAGTCATTTGTGCTTCTGACAGATCCATTTTCTCCAGAATCAAAGCTGGCCTTCTTTTTATTAAGATGATCCTTAAACCAACTCCATCCAGTTTAAATGCATAAAGCCAAATACTACCTAAAACTTGTTTTAAAACAGCAGAAGCCTTTTTTTTCCACCCTAATGATGTTCATATCTCCATGGGAATATTTACATTAGACAAGTGACCGCCCGCTTTACGAGGACAGCTAAATCCCCACAGGGACCTTGTACACTACTAAGTGTGTAGACGAAGACAAGTTCTAAGATAAAAAGCCTGGTTTTCTAGGTCTGGAAATCAAAGTAGCCAGTTATGGGGGAGGTGAATGTGGGACTTGTGCAGCTATCCAAAACTGGTGAACCAGCCTGTCTCTGATGAAATAAAATCTTCTCTCTCCCCTTGGAAAGTAGTGCAGGACACCAGCTGAGACAGAAACCACTGGAAAAAAAAAAAAAAAAGCCATTCTCCATGGCTCCTCCATGGGGCGATGTCACTGGGCTCATATTTCCTCCCTTTGGCCACCCGAAGTAGCTGAGCTCCTTGGCAGCCAAAAGCAAATGGGACACTCTGGCCTTCAGCATTTGGCCATTTCTTCTTTAAGGCCAGTGTGTTACTGGCTGTGTCTAGAAAAGGAAGAGAGGTGCCAATATTGTCCGGTTGGGTCTTTTTCTTCCTTCTGCTCTACTTCAGCTGCACCTTCCAGGCAGAGTTGTAACGCACTCACATACAAAAGGCAAGGAGCAGACTTGGTTGTCAGTGGGGCTTATGTAGGGTGTGTGCATATGGGAGCATGCGTGGCCCAGTGATATTGGGCTCTGCTGTTCACTGTTTGCAGTCAGATGCAATGGTCCACTTTGAGAATAGCCTCTTCTGCCTAGTGAATAAGGGTGCAGATCAGGTGTGCCCTGGAGGCTGTATGAAAAACCTATGTGTGAGAGGGAACGCAGGAAGATGTGGGGCCAGAAGAAGAGCAGAAAGGATAAAAAAGCAACTAGGGCAGCGCTGACTAACTCAGGCTCTGTGAGCAGCTTTCCAGAGACAACATCCTCTTTCTAATCTTGGACTTCCCTGGGAGATACGTATGTCTGCATGTAGATCTATGTATGCACCAAAATATGCTCACGCACACAAAAAAAGCCACGCACAGTACTTACTAACCCCTCTCCTAGAGGCTGCACACAGCTCTACTCTGAGATTTAAACCTGCTTATGATAAATGTGCTGTTATTCTGGCTGCAGATTTTTATTTCGGGGGATATCAATTGAATTCTTATTACGAAAGCAGAAAATTGGAGTTACATCTGGTGACTGACGCATGTGACGGTATCACTGCGAGGAATTCCAGTTTCCTGAAGCTTTTCAATTAACTTGGTGCACTTTTCTTCAGGTGCTATGCACTTAGTTTTTCAGTGTGTGCCTGCTTCCAAGTTGTAAATCAACGAGGAGGTTATTGTACTTTCGTAGGAGCACTTGTGCCAGTAAAATGAAACAGCAAATAATAAACCCCAAGGAGATTTATATAGCCTGAGTTGATGAAACGATTACTTTCTCATTCCTAGGCTCTTTCAGAAAGGCAGGTTAAAAATAACTGGAAATTTATAAGAGCCTAAAACCAAACCTGAAAAGTACAACCTCAGCAACTTATTGGGCCCAGCCTAGTGAGCACCAGATTTACTGTTTGCAATTTCTTCAACTTGTTCGGTCATTTTTATTATTTTCTTTTTTTTTTCAGCTGTTCCCTCCCCAAGTTGATGACAAGCCTTGGCAAAAACATCTGTGCAAATAAAACAAGGGAAAGCATAGAGGAGCCTTGGCAAACTGCCCCACGGGTCTGCTATGGCAAATATGTGTGATAAAAGCATCCCTTCCTCCGGCAGCCCAAAGTCACCCTGTGGCTAACTTGTCCCACGTGGGTAGCAGCCTGCAAGGACCGGGGTGTACGTCCCAAGGGGGTGCCTGGGGCCAGGGCTCGTTACCACTGGGACAGGTTTGGAAAGTGGCTGAGAAACCTCCATCTCATCCTCAGGAGCAAGCCCAGGCCCAGGCAGGGTGGTGACGCGTCCTGTGGGATGCGGTCTCTGCTCCTAGCACTGTTTATGGGTTGTATATGGTAGGTTTTTTCATGCTAAATGCGTGCATGGTGACTGGAGCAGAGACTAGAGTTGTGCCCCATCTGAGGGAAAATTCAGCACAAAGCCCAGGGGGTCTGCATGGAGGGCTGAGCCTGGCCAGACACATACAGCTGTGGCGAACTCAGCTAGTGAGCCTGACCTGGTGGCCACTCTGAGGACACATTTCTGCCACCCCAGCTGCACTGCCTTCTCATGGGCAAACAAATTTGCTTCTGCTTCAAGCTTGGCGAGAACTCAAGCCTCCCTGTTGCCAGCATCTTTGCCCAACTGAGTTTGCCATCGTGCTGCCTCTGGATGGCCTCAACCAGGATAGACACACCACAGCCCTGACCGCTGGGCTGGGAGCCCACGAGACCTAAGTGGACAAGAGCATCAAGTATGTTTGGGAAGGGCGAGTGTCACGAGCCATAGGCAGCCTTGAGCTCCTTACGTAGCCGTGTCGAAGGTGCTCTGGCTCTCCCTGTTAATGGTACTTAGCAGCTCCAGAGCAGGGTCATAAGTCCAATTTTCAGAAGGAACAGAGCACTCTAAGTCTTTTTGAAATTCTCTGAAAACAGGATGAAGGCTCCAAAGTCACTTAGGCGATTTTGAAATATTCACCCCAGTGGCACATACAGTAAAAATACCATGCTTTTGCCTAGCAGCTCCTCACATACAACCCATTTATGCAAAGACTTCACTGCACTTTGGCCTGAAGTATGCATATAAGTCTTTACACAGCAGGAGCCTAATGCTCTAATGACAAGTGACAGGAGGACAGAGCCATGAGACAGACGGATCCCAGAGTACCAGTGAAACGCTTGTGATCAGTGTATCTACAACCAGGCCAGGGCAGAGGGTGACAGGTAGTAATTTGGAAGGGATGGAGGAGGGCTAGCATCGTGAATCACTCCAAAGGGCATATATTGGTTTTATCCTTACCTGATAGATCCGTGTGCTTGATAAATGCTCTGCTGATAACATCAAGATTAAGTTGACAGCACTTTCCATTCCCAGACAGGCAGGGAGGGCCCATATTCAGCTGGAGCCCTTGGCATCAGCAGCAGGACAGTAGCAGTATCACTCTGTGCCCATTGGCAGTGAGAAACCCCAGAAATAACAGATTCATTCCCATTTTGCTTTAGTGGTACTAACAAACAAACCCAACAGACTCATCTCTTTCACTTGTGAGATGTCTCCATGTCCAAGGCAACAGCCTTTGTGCAACCCCTCAAGGCCTGACTGTGGTGGCATAGACGCTTCATAACCATATCATTCCATCTTCCTGTTGAGAGCTCCCAAATAAAAGTGACATGCTCCAAGTCTCCCCTTCACAGATCAGCTTGTTTTTTTACAGCCTTTTAAACACTTTTTTTCCTTCTTTTCTGGATGCAGGCAGATGAATAATCTGCTCCAGGTTGCTGTATCAAATTGTCCACCTTCAGCTCTGTGTTACACGACTTCCTTTCTTGTGACCATTCTCCTGCCAAGATCCCTACTGCTAGCTAGAACATTGTCCCTTCTGTGTAAAAACTGCTAGTTGGTCTACATTTTTCTGTAGAAGAAAGAATTTTTCAGAGCTCATTCAGAAGCTGGGAGGAAATGTATAGGGGTTTTTTTGTTTGGTTTTCAGTGGCAGAAGTATTTTTATCTTAAATATGGAAGAACAGAGGAATGTAAAGGTGGAATCTTAGATGGAAGCATGGGAAATGGAAAATGGAAAATGCTTCTTTCCCCAAAGGAAGAGAAATATCTGTAGATGTGCTTGGGTTTTTTAGATTTTTTTTTTTCTCTGTGAACAGTGTCAACACATTGCTTTCAAGTGGCTCCATGTCTTCCATTTCCCTCTGGAGTTGTGCTTCTCCCCTGAAGAGATTAAGCTCTCCCCGACTGTAGGGCGTTCACCAGCTATTGTCAGGCCGCATCTATCAGTGCCACAAATCTTCAAATTAAAAATGGTGGCTAAAATAAATAACGATACACAATTTAATGGCCCAATTACCCTCTGAAGGTTTGCATGTGATTCTTATTTTCTACGTTATATAAAAGCTAAGGGTGGGATTTTCAAAACCACTCAGTGCTGGCCTAATTCCGCTCCCATTGAAGGCAATGGGGTTTTTTTACCCTTGACTATAATAGGAGCAGAGTTAAGCCAGCACTGAGTGCTTATGAAAACCACATCCTAAATATGCTCCCAGACCTCACCCATATTTCTGCTTTCATGGCATGAAATTTGTTTTCATCATATTACATGTGCTGGAATGCTGATGTCTAGGGGAAGCTACTAAGGTCTGAGTTCAGTATTAATTCTGACCGGGCTAGGCTTTGTGGGTCACAGCTAAAGCTTTCCCATAAGCATCAAGACTCGTCACACAAATGCCAGTGGTGTCAAGACAAGTTATTACTGGGCCAGGCCCAGACTTGCTCTAGGTGCTCCAGGTTTCAGGAAGGCCCAGGAAGCACTTTGTCCTCCAGGCTGAGAGCTACTGCAAGGATTAGACTCTGCCTTGGGCTGCCTTGGTACCCATGTCCTGCTGACATGGTGGGAAGGAGGCAAGTCTGTTTCTCTGCTTGTTCTTCCAGGCCTCTTGAATGCAGAAAGCGTTTCAGGTCAATCACCCTGCAAGGCAAGGCAACTCTCGACCACCAGCATGGTCTGTGCCTGACATGATGCACGCTGCCCTTGTCGCATCGCCAGGCCTTCTCACGGAAGTCAGGTCAGTGTACCAAGTCAGCTTGCTTCAGAGAAAGTGGCAAGTCCTCAGACATCAGCTTTGGAGCTCTCTCCATTTTTCTTTTTTTTTTTTCCTCTTTTCTCTTTTCTTTTTACCTTTTTTTTTTTTTTTGAGATTCTCGTTATTTCGGATTTTTGATTTCATCCTCTTTTTGTTTGTTTGTTGTACATGATGAGGTTACTGGTTGTTTCCTGTTGCTATAAAAATACTACTTTGATTCTTAGTTTCCTGATGAAAACTAGTTCTCCAGTCTTAGCTCTTGAAGCTGCCATAGCACATTGCCTTCCAGTCAGGGTGGCAAAAACCTTTGTGTTCATTGGAAAGTGGCCTTGGAGGGGGAAGGTGCTTTACCAGATGATTTGCTTGTGTTCAGTCAGCAGATGGGATGCGATGGAGCAACCAGTGACCTCCATCATCTGGGGATTTTACAGGAGGCTAATGCTTCAGGTGATGGAAGTACAGTGTAGGGAAGAGCTCCCACAGCAACCTCCTATCCCAAAGATGAAGCCAACTGGAAAGAGCTGGAATCTTTTCATGTGGCAAAGAAAGTCATTTTGTGTTCCCTACGCAAGCTGGACTGGACATGGCCCACAGATGATTGTTGCTGTTGATCCAAATCTCCCAAAGGCTCGTGTATGTTCTTGCTAATAAATGTCCCACAAATGTTTTGAATTTCTGCACTCGTTAGGGCTTAGGAAGGCTGTTTGTCAGGACCAAAGAAGTCTTCTACAATAAACCAGCAGCTGTCTGCAAAGGGTGAGGAGACATTTGTTGCCATGAGCTGTGTCTGCTGTCAGCAACCAGGCCCCTGACCAGCCCTAGTAAATGTTTTATTGATTTAATATTAAATTAACTGCCCAGGCATAAGGAGTGCATTATTTTTAATGGCATTCTGATATTAGGGACTGCAGTTTGCTATAATGCACCTGTAAAATTAGTATCCCCTAGTATTCTGGAGGAGTCATAAAATGTTATGCTCTTTGTGTGGAGCACACTGAAGCTTGACATGTGTAATGTTACATGACTTCAACTTGCAGCCCATCTGATGATTGAACCAGTTTTTGCTATGAAAGGGGAAGGAGTTACATTATCAAGAGATCAGTTCATATCCTCTGTGCTGTGAAGAGGAAGAAGTAGTGGCCATGAAGTCCAGCTATCACCATGGGTCCTATTCATGGAGTAGCTTGTATGACTGGGCATAGGTTACACAAGGCAGCCTCTGCACAGAAGCACTCATAATATCTAGGCACCTTCTGTAGAAGATGAAATGATTTTTTCACTGATTTTTTTTTGTTGTTGTTTGTATGAGTTTGCTAGCTTCAGAAGAAAAAAAGATGCCTTTTACATATGCTACACACTGTAGTGTGTTTCCATATCATTACTTTTTTTAAAAAAACTTTTATTAATTTCTGTTATTGAAGTATAAAGCAAAATCATGCACCTTACACCAATTTCTGTTAGTTTTGCTTAAAATTACTATGGTTGCTGTTTTGCTATGGCAACCTTTTTGTTAAATGCACGCCTAGTAAATGCTACATTTTTTTTTTTATTAAGGCTGTAAAAATGCCACATTTGAGCTGTTTATATTTTTTAACTCCCTCAGAAATGGTTATTTGCAAAGTCAAATCTCCTTACACGAACTCCGAGGGGGATTCTAAGAAATCCTGTGATTTTGGAGAACTTTATTCATGCTGATTTCAGTGATGGATCACAACACCGGAAAAAAAAGGGATCAGAGGCAGAGCTGCATGTGTGAAATCATGATTTCAGCACATCTAAGTACTTAGTTATGGAAATGACAGTCTTGAGTTGAAAGTGTGCAGAAGTTTAAGGATGAAGTAGGATGCAGGATTCCGCATGTTTTGTTTGTAGAGTTGCTTTAGATGCTGGAGAGCCAAGGATTCTGCACACAGTTGAGTGATAGAATTAATTTCAAACTACAACTAGAGGTAGCATAGCAATCTCAGCAGGTGAGTCTTGATTAAAATGGGCACAAAAGCAGAATCTGTAGATGCCAAACTTAGTTGTCCAAACACTGCCACACGACACGTAACTCCACATGGGATTCCCTGCTCGGCCCCAGCAGTAGCACTCTGTAAACTGTCAAGAGTTCAGGTGGGAGGCAGCACAAAGACGCTTTTTACTACCCTTGTTTATTTTATGCTTGCCTAGCGTACTGAAAATACAATGTATTTTTCAACTACTTCCTTAACTACAATATTTTTCTTTTTGTAAATCTTGTTTGTAAAGCCACTAGTGACCTCTCCTGATTTTTTTCTTGGGCATATCTGTGAATTAAATCCATGTTTTATTACTCCTAAGGCAAATGTTGACAAGAAATGTTTATTTTTGTTGTGATTTTCCACTGGGAAATACGGTTTTGCTTCAAAAAGTGGAATGTTCACTGCACTTTTTCCTCAGAGTTTTTGGTGGCAAAAATAGTCAAATACATCTTTTTCTTTGGAAAAGGAGATAATATGGGATAGAAGATCGATGCATAATTTAAGAGATCAAACATTTTATGCAAATATTGTTGATTCTATGGTTTTCAATAGAAAGTCGCAGCAGAAGAAGGTTCACTAGTGCTCCGTCTGGCAGATCCTTTTTCCTGTTGTAGTTGAAGCCAAATAATAATGAACTCCTCAGAGGAGAAAGCCCACCTGGTACCTCTAAGTGCCTCTGACCCATGTGAGTTCACTGAGGGCATCATTAAAATCGTATATGGTTGATCTGTGTAAACACTGCCATTGACTTCAGTAGATGCTAGCTGAAGACCAACTGAAGACCAGAAGATATTAGCTGAGGAGCACCTCTAATTTTTTGTATGATGATTTCTGCATTGTTCTTCCCGCTCCTTTGCCCATTTTTCCTCTTTCTTTTTATGATATGCATTTGCTACCTTTCATCTAACAGAGGTCAACACTGTGTGAGGGGACCCAGGTTTTCTATGGACCTTTGCAAAGACTTTGCAAAGCTGGAGCAGCTTAATGCTTCTATAAGGAGCTATTTGTGTGAGTGACCTTTTGTGCTGGCTCTCAGCTCAGCCTTCAGACTGAGGATTAGAAAATTAGAAGAAAAGATGGGTAACAGTTGGATGCTCGCTTTTTATTTGACTAATACAGATAACTCATTGCTCAGGCAACTTTAGTTGACAGAGTCAAAATGTACTTTTTTCAAAGGATGTGGTGGATTTACTTATTCCTGTTTCTGTGTTTGATTTACAACCACATGATTTCATTAAATAAGAACTTAACATGAGGGTTTCTGCCAAGCAACTTTAGGCAAGGCCCATATTCCACAAATCCCTAAATTTGAGGGTGGTGGGTGGGGAAATCATCATATTTTTCTAGCAGATGTCCATTTTGCCTGTGGACTAGAGTTTGGGGAGGTTTGTTATTACTGATGATGCTTTCAAGGCCTTGCAAAATGATGTTTATTTTCCTCCAATTAGATAATGAACTTGAACTTTTCCATTCAGTAAAGATGATGATAACTGTAATAACTATTAATTTCCTAATTAATAACAACATTGGAGGGAATAAAGGATAACCCTTCAAACAGGAAGTGTTTCCAGCTTGAACTGGTTTCAAATTCAGACTGGGATATTTAGAGCTCTCTCTTGCCCTCATTTAATATAAGGCCACACAGCTCATGTTTGCTAGTACTTTTAAGCAGATAAAAGTGTGTAATGAGGTTCCTCCCTTCAACTACTGGATAGGAAATATATATCCTGGAAGCTCAACTGTCCAGGTCATGTTAAATTTCTGTGGAAGAAAATGAGAAAATGCAAAGAAGAAAATGCCAAAGCAAATGCAATGACAGAAGAAAAAGTGATGCAAGCTGGCCAAGAAAAGAAGTTACGCTTCTTGGATCAGGCTCTAAGGTGGTATAAATCATTACCACGCAATTTCAGTGTAGCTGTCCCACTTCTTAGGAGGGGATAGGGATTCCACCCACAGATTGGGATATGACCCAGTGTTATCTTTGAGCAAAGACGATAATAGTCAAAAAAACATGCAGTCCCAAAGCAGGGTGGGACAGTATCTGAGCAGGGTGGCAGTGCCACCTGTTAACCATTAGCCTCCATACTTCTTTTTCATCTTTTATCTGCTCTCCTTTCTTGGCCACTTTAGACCCTGACTTCAGATCATAAATGGAGCTGTCAATTGGCTACCATCTAGCAGCTTATGCTGCATTCCACCTTTGAAACATCTCAAGTGTTCTGGTCATTGCCCCAAGTAATTATGTTTAAATCATCTCAAAGAGACCTCTAGAGTTAAGAAAAGAAGTAGCCCAAACAGCTTAATGTCTTTGGCTTATTGTTTGAATATTTAAAGACACTGCATCTGGAAAATATTCTATTAATTTGTGGCTAGCACCCATATGTCAAATCCATGAGCTTCCAAGTAAACAGATGTCACTGGAGCTGCCATGGAGGGAAATTGGCATTGCTAGTTTGTGGTGAGAAGTGAGGGAACATGCTGGTATAGACTAATCCAAGAAGGAAACGTTAACCCAGATGTGTAGAGGACAATGAAATAATTGTTCCTTAGAACTCCTCAACTTCTCAGCTGTATTAGTAGGATACACTACTAAGATCTTTGCTCACACACACAGAAGAGTACATATTATCATAGCCAGGAAGATGGTATTGCACACTATACCAACTGTACAGCATAAAACAGCCTATGAGTCATTCCTAGCTTTGGATTTCCTAATGCATCAAAGATTCCCTTTTCCAGCCTCCCTGCAGCCGTAGGAAAGGGCCCTTGCACCATAGCCTTTCCCCATCACGCAACCAGACCATCTGGGCACACATAGGACATTTTGTCTGCACGTATGTAGTAAGTCATCTAAAGCTCCCTTTAAAGTATCAAATTTGCTGCACATGTTGTGCTTGTATGGGAGAGGCAGGGAGATCCTGAAGTGCCCAGGGAAGACAGCAGGCAGCAGCAAGCATTCATTGCCAGAAGAATTCATCCAGCCTGCATACTGCCCCACAGAGAACAGCTGAGATTGATGTTTTATTAGTAAATAGAACAGTATGCTCTGTGGTAGGTTGAGCATGCCTGCAAGTAGAGCTTGGGATAAATAACCACAGGTCATTCTGGATTTTGCTTAGACTTGTGCATGTCCAGCCATCCTGTCTTTCCATCTAGAGTGAAATAGAACAAAATAGAGCAAAATAGAATTTTTTTTTTTAATTTTTTTTTTGAGTTTGGACCCAGCCATCTATCTAGAAGGACCTGTTTTTGTGATGAACTGCACAAATAAAAATCTGTACAGCACTGGAAGACACCTGCTCAGCTCGGGGTGCTGAGATGCAGAAATCGGGCCCTCAGGTGACCATAGCAGGATCAAGGCTATAGAGAGCACATCCTTCATGAAAGATGAAACAAACTGCTGCTATTTCTACTGGGCAGCATCAAGCACAGGTGATACCGGTTGACTAAGGCTGCAACATCATGACCTCCTGGAGCTGATCTACTTGCTAGCTGCCACAAACCGAAGAGGTTCCGCCTACTGCTGCCCGCTCTACCTCCTCATGACAGGCTGTTCCTCCCTCTTCCTCTGCTCCACCAGCAGCAATTGCATAGCCGTGCATGCTTTGGTGTTTGAACTAACAGGAGGAACTAACAAGATATTTCTTCAGCTAAATTGTTTTCCTGAATCAGCCGTCCTTGCCTTCACACGCATTTAAGGAGACAGAAGAGCATGGTGGTGGTAACCTGTCTTTGTGTGGGGTTGCTCCTGTAACCATCTTCCAGTGGTCACACAGCTTAAAAAAAAAAAATCAAAATGTTTTTGCCTTCCTCCAGAAAGACACAGTCCAGGCAGGACCCATCAGATGCTGCTGAACTCAGAGCTGTGGGCGGTGCTTGCCACAAAACTTAATGTGCATTAGAGCAGTTGTCAATGCTGAGTCCTGGGGGCATTGGATAAATTTGGGATTTTGTATACACCACATGCAGCTGAGAGCAGTGGAAGGACTATCACCTGAAGCCAGGTGAAATGCTGAGATCAGGACTCAGTCTCAATTTTCAAACTGTGCCACTACTGGCAGAGTAGTTTGTTATGCAGCCTGAGGCTGTGGGGTGGGGGCCTGTTATTTTCAATTATATGTTTGATCAGTGTGTTTTCTATGTGGTGCTCAAGTAAATGAACCAATTCATTAAGAGGAATTGTACACAAGGAAGTGGGTCAGAGATGGTATCATTATTTATGTTTTCTTGGGAGTGGTGTTATTGTAAAACCCCACAAGATCAGGGTCTTTGGTGGTAGGTGCTCTGAGATACAGCATGAGACATCTGGGAATCTCCAGATGAAGTGGAAAAAGGGTAGCAAATGAAAGGGGTTTCATCCCCTTGCCAGAAGAGAGGAACTGGGGCTAAGGGAGATGAAGAGATGAAGAACTCCCAGGGAGCTGGACATTTGAATCCCATGGGAAGCCCATATAAGCTTGCTGGCCTGGGATGCAGGGGAGAAAAGAAAGGGAAAAACCCCTTCCTATTTCTGCCCAGGAGATACTCTGGCATCTAGTCTAGATGCTCTGACACTTCTTTGGACTCTGGGATTAGCTTTTGTTTACTAACCAAGCCCGGGTGGATTTGAACTGCTGACCTAAAGGTGAAAGGCTCTGCATCTTATTAGAATTACTGTGAGCTGCTGAATGAGTCCCCCATGGCAGTTAATATTTGATTATGGTTCTAGAAAATGTTCAGCTTTTACAATTAGTGTCAAACCAGTGGTAAGCCCCTCTTTGATTCCTGAGTGTAGACTCGTGCTTTTCTTAACCTCACACATATGCTGGCATATTTACAGTAAGTGCTCAGGGGTTTGTTTTTTTTATTATTATTATTTTTTATTTTTGAATTAAAAATGAAAGTTCCCTAGGGAAATTATGCAATGGGAAATAGCCACTTCAATAAACTTGACTCACACATTTTATTGATTATGATAAATTTAATTATTCCATTTAAACCTTGCTTACACACACGTACAAAAATTATCTTTTTCTTCCTGCATATTTTTTTCCTGTTTTTGTATCCCTCTCTCCATACAAAAAAAAATGGAGCTTTTAATATTTTAAGTTTTTTGGAGGAAAAATACTCAAGGCTAAGCTTATTTCTCCTCCATAATTAGAAATTAGAAAACATCCCATAAATTTTATTTAAAACATCTTCAAAAAGAACTACTAATTGTTAAACGGCAGTAATTATAGCTTTCACATACCCCTTTGCCTTTGCTGTAGCGTGCACATGTATATGTATTATGTGCATGTATTTTGAAAGAGGAGAAAATTATTCAAGTATAAAAGGTGCTAAAATACAAAACACAGAGCAAAACAGTTATTTTTTCCACTTAGCACTTGAGCTGATACTGCTTCCATTTTCTTTACGCTCAGGTAATGCCCGAGGCCTCAGTCTTGTTCAGAGACCTTTGCACTGGGGTATTTCAAGGCTGCAGTCCAAAGGCTGAAAGGATTGCTGGCCCTGCTTTAAAGCAGCAAAACGAGGCATGGAGAGATTGAGGCCAAGATCCACAAGAGGATTTTCAGCACAATGAGAAAAAAAATGCATGTCAAATCAATACGGGATATTTTTTTCCCCTTTAGTTAGGCCACTTAGCTAATAAATCCACGGATCACTCAGCTCCCGGCACTACCTCCTACTCTCAGATTGGCTCAGTTTATCTCCACAGCCTCATCTCAGTCATTCCCATCCCTGGGTCTTAACCTTTTTATCTCTACTGACCATTGCTACCGGGTATTTTCCTTTATCTTTACCTTTCACTGAGCTGCTGCTCCTTCTTCAGACCTACTGAACCAAACACTAAATCAGGTAACTTTTTTTTTTTTTTTTTTTTTTCAATCTTAAACTAATGGATGGGCTTGTTCCCATGAACATGAGTTTGCAGGATTGGGGGCGAGCTATTCACTATACCTAGAAATTAGGCCATGGGAAGATGAATTACCGTTAGAGATGAAGAACCAGAAGTAATTCCATGAATCCATATTTCCTCATGCAAGAGGGGATTATTCAGATCTGCCCATCCTAGGGCAATGAGGCAAATCACAATCTGTTTCCATCCTTTGAAGCTGCAAATTTCATCTGGAAATGGGATATTTTGGCTGGAAAGCTTAGCCTGGCCAGCTTTGTAAGCTAAGACGGGGGCTAGGGATTGGTTTAAGACTTGTTCTCCCAGACGCATTCTTCATCTAAGTTCTTTCACCGCATCATCAGACCTGGGCTTGTACAAATCCCAGGGCCAGGTTGTCATCTGGTGTAACATGAAAGGGAGCCAGCAAGAGGGCAGGGGTCCCGAAGGAGAAGCGATGGGGCTGAGGTGCAAGACGTTGGAAGCTGCAGGTTAGGAGGTCTCTCCCTTGTTCTCCTCCAGCTTCCACCCTTGCAGCACATTTGGCTCTCGACGGTTCAGCACCCTTCTGCGCGTGCCTTCTTGCCAAAGGATGGCCTGGGGAATACTCAACAGAGACCTGAAGAATATTTACATCCTTGATTTTCCTGAGCTGTCACACAAGTGACTCAAGATAGGGGGAACGCTGTCCTGTGGTATAAAAAATAAATAAAATAAAATTGGATGCTCTTTATCCTGGTAAGTTTCAGATTTATTTGCTTTATTCAAAAAGTACAGCTGGAAAGAAGTACTTACATATTTTTAAATGACCTACCCTCAAAAATAACCACAATCTGATGTAAACTGGCGAGCTTCCTATGAATTAAGTAGATGCACTCCAGCTTGCACCGAATGAGGATTTGGCCCTAAGGTTTGTGCAAACCCAGTTTTGATGACCTTGAAAAGAACTTAGATTAGAATTTAGTTTGGAAGCAATCAAACCAAATCATAAGCCTGGCTGATTTAGTTTGTTTTTCTGGCAAGTCCTAGTTTTCCAAGAAAATGACCTTGTTACAATATGTATTACACCAAATCCTTCACTTACTGAGCCCATTGCCGCAGATGTCACTCTCCATGCCATAACTCCCCAAAACATTTCAATTTCCTTTCCCTTAACTGTCACCACGCTTGCTCTGGCCGCCGCGGAGAGGGAAGTTAGCCATGTAGCAGATCCCAGACTCTGCTTTTGGCCTAGATGACATGCAGAAAAATTATTTTGCAGACAGACCAACCTAGGACACGTGTTCCCACTGGACTGGCACTCTGTATTGCCCTTGCCACCTTCCAGTGAAAGAGCAAGAGCACAAGCCACCAGCCAACTCTCCAAGGGCAGCAACAAAAGACTCCTCGTCATTAGCCAGGCTGACTCAAAAGAGAGCAAAAAAAGGGGGGATTTGTGACAGAGCTGCTGATCATAGGTTCAACAGATACAGCTTGTCACGCACTGCCATGATTACTTGTGTTGATTTTTAAGAATCACCTACTTGTTCTTTTCCTCAGTTTCTGCAACCAGTCTCCCTGGCCAAAGGCTTGGTGAAGGTTTAGTAAGTCAGGAGATGTGACGTGGAGCATGACAGTAGCTATATAAGGACATAAACAATACTGAAAATGAAGTACAAGCTGGAATCCCATTTTAAGAAGGGTTTTGAAATTTGATTTGAGAATTTAGAAATCATCTCAAAAGAAAAATGTTTCTCCTTCCTTCCTAAAATATGAGCCTAAATCTGTTGTTTCCATTCCTGCTTTTTACAATCTTGCATAATGATCTACATCAAGACTTCAAAGTAAAAAAGCCAAACGTTTCATGCTCTTAATTTTGAAGTGGAATAATTTCAGGTCTCTTGACATTTTTTTTTTTCCTCTGGATGTTTTCCTTTCAAAGCAAAATGTAGTCAAAAAAGAGATCTGCTTTTGCTAAGTCATTTGCTTTTGGTAGAACTGCATGTTTCAAAGAAATATATATGTATTCTTTATATATATATACCCTATATAACCACACACATATATGGTTCTTTTATATGGTTCTTTTGAAGTTTTGCCAACCACTTCTATTTACCACTGCTTCAAAAGAAAGCAGAACTGAGTGCCCTGTGGAATCTCTGCTCTCCCAAAACACACAGACCTCAAGGTCTGAAGGAAGTTGCAATATTATTTCTTCCTCTGCTCTTTATTATTACTATTACTAGTGGCAATAGCAAGTGCTGATGCAGTGTGGTGCTGCGTTCCTTCAGCTCCCCTGGGAGTCACCGAAAAGAACAGATATTCCCATAAAGAATATTTGCCTGTGACGTACATGCAAGAGGGTCACTCCTGCCTACTTTCCAGCCCTTCTCCTCCTGCAGGAGGGAGGCCAGGGTTGTGAGAGCAAGGCCTTGGGGAGGAGAAGTGCTGGGAACATCTCCGTGCTCCCTGCAGCTTGGAGAACCTGCAGCATTTGGGCATCTCGTCCAGGTAGAATGTTTTCTGCAATCCCTTAATTGCCATTAGTGCTAAAGATGCACAGACACCTAGGGCCAGTGATCTGTTGCATTGCACAGTTGCACTCTGTGAGACAAAGTATTTCTTTTTTCCCTGTCGATTTACAGAAATTGCATGACTTCTTGGAAGGAGGGGAAAGTCTGGATTTTCCCACATCCCCTCCTCTTGTTTTAGCCTGTTTTATTCACTATTTAATTTTGTGCACAGAAAAATATATTCATTTCTTAAGCTTTATTTCTTTACCTTTTTTGTTTGTTTGTTTATATTTGTTTTTTCTCATTCTGAAAAAGAGCAGTTTGAATGTCTTATCTGCCAGAAGGTGTACGCATAAATTCCTTCATTTTGCCATCCTTCCACAAGACTATCACATTTGCCTAAAATATAATCCATAAAACATACCATAGAGCTGGTCCCAAGGAAAAGAGACAGTGATGCGCCACATGATATCCTTTCTGTTAAGATCCTGTGTCCTTCTGCATAGCCCACACTTGCCAGGCCTGCAGGATGGACTCTCCCACTGTGCTGTGCTCATTTGACATAATTGCTGTAGTGCCACTGAGTAACATGTGGTGAGCAGCTTTACAGCTAAGAACAAGCCAGCAAGCTGGGATGAGTGAATAGGAACTTGCATCAGGAATGCTCTTCTCTATATTAAGCTTCTTCTTCTTCTGTTGACACTTGTAGTTGCCAATTTCTCCCATAGCACAGAGGGGCACCAGAAATCCCATGAGTAGATCATCCTCCAGAGGTTCCACACTGATTTCTGTATCACTGCAAAGGTCTAAGAGACCTTCAGAGTCCACCGTATCATTCAGCTGCTGATCTGGACCAAATCTGAGAGGACTACTCCATTCCCTGAGTGTGTTCCCCTTTCACCTAGAGGTGCCTGGTCACTGAGCCATACAGGTGACTTCTTGGTCATCCAGATAACTAGACAGCTCAGGCATATCTTGAGACAAGAGTAACTAGTGATACCCAATCTATCTTAAATGTGTGTGTTTTTTTTTCTTCTTTTTTTAGCACCTCTCAACACTGTTACATTTATCCTCTTAGCATCTCTGTAATTATCTCTTGTAACAAATGAGAAACAGAAGTGCATGGAGGTTTTGCAGTTTGAGCTCAGTTGTGCAGGAGGCAGAGGAGTTGTGCAGGAGGCTCAGTTGTCCTTTGGTAGAGGAGGAGGCCTCCTTATGGGTGAGTAATGTCTTTTTGACAATCCCATTAGACTTCTATGTGTATCCTTCTGCACCTACGTACAGCAAGATCAGACTCAAAGTGTCTTGCCATAGGGAGAGTGGGACAATATCACTCTTTGACCCTGACTCTGAAAATCATGGCAGGGGTTTTGCTGCTGTCCTTCCTGGTCCCCAGCATAACTCCAAGAGACCCGATCTACAAAACAGGTGTACTCTGTTTTGCTTGGAAAGATCAAGCATTATGTGTGCAAGCAATATGAACATCATTGTAGTTTTACAACTGTGCAAAAAAAAGCAGAACATCTACTGCTTTTGTGTGTGGTGTCCTTGGAATAATTTTGTTTGGAAGCATGAAATGCACTCAGAATCTTATTTTTAACCGTGTGACTAGCAAAGGTGAATCAAATGGCACTTGGTTTGCAAAACCTTTGAGTCGCTGCCTATCTTTAAATATACACTAACCGTCAGCCCTCTTAACCAATTTTGTCAATGGGAGCTTTACCACTTATTTGAAGATAGTTTTAAACTCTGAATCAGCAACAGTGTAAGTATCATATACTTGCAGGAATTGCTGAATCAGGTGGCAAGGCTGATTTAGTACTATGCTTAAGGAAAGCACATGCTTAGATGGATGGAGGGTATGAAACCAACTGGAGAAATTTAATCAGAAGAGCTGAATGTAGTTGATGAGTGTACTTCCCTGTGGATGAGTCAGCCAGAGATTAATTATAATGCTAGGAAAGCAGGGAGCAGTGGTTATGACAGAAGAGACTTTAATTGATAGGATCGTTTTAAGCATAATATATTAATTAGCAATTGCGATAAGGAACACGAGGGCAGGTGAAACACTTTCTAACAGGTATTTTTATAAGGAATTAGCCTGTGTAATGAGGTGTTTTAAGTTCATTGTTCTTCTCAGGTGTAATAAATGCTGCAGCACATAGGATCTTTACTCAAAAGAAAAAGATCATTAAAGACACAGTTGCATGCTGTGATGTTCCTCTCAGGTGCTAATTGTGTGACCAAGAGAGATCTAAACAATTATATTAAGAAAATACTTGAAGACCATTAATCATTTTCAAAATGCAGACAACAAATAGTTTGAGAAAAAAAGCTGTGAGTGTTGAGACAGCCATGGGAAAAGCAAAAGGGAAAATTTTACTTCTGAAGCAAACATGAAAAATTGAAGTAGGAATTAGGAGTCTGAACATCTAGGGAGAACTTAGACCCCAGTCTTAAAGAAGCCAAATCCTACCATAGACTACAAATAATTTCATTTTTCACAGCCTTCACATTTGCAGGTATTCTTTGTATGCATATGGTTCTTACAAGCTTTTATCAGGAGGGTCAAATCCTGCAGTCATTACTGAGGGAAATTTATTCTATGCCCGTGACTATTCACTGCTGGTAATCCTAGCAGTACTTCTCACACAAATGTGTATTATATTATCTGTTATTATATTGCCTGATGCATTTTAGCATATAGAGCATATATAGTGTACATATGCTCAGTATTACAGGTCTACATTACACACCTGTAATGTTATCTTCAGATAATTAGACCAATTAAAGAACAGTCATGATCTCATTAAACCCATGAAGGGTGAGATGCCAATCAATTCATTTTTTATCTAGACAAGATCTTATCAAAGCCAAGTGATTCAGCCCTTAAAGCCAAATATTTTTATGTTTGTGTCTCCATCTATGGTGCATAGATAAATGTCATCCAGAAAATGCATGTGTTGGCATATGTGACTTGCATGCACAGCCCCTGCTTCTGAATGAACATGTTACTGGATATTTGTATCTCTAGTTCCATGTCATGCATCTGAGGGGCTACTCTCTTATAAAATATCAGATATTCTTATAAAGATATGTATATTGCTTATATCCAATTTGTAAAGAATCACATGATATTAGTAAATGTAGAAAATGTTATGGTTATAATATTGCTCTAGGAAATCAGGCATACCCTAAAAGCCTCAGCACCAAAGAAGAGGTTAGCCTATTTACATGTCAGATTTTATCTAAGAACTCTGCCTGAGTTATAATGTCTGTTTTACAGACAGCAAAATACTTATGGGCTTGTCTTGATTAGTGAATGCAAGCTCTTTGGCGTATGAAAAGTATAACACAACAGAAAATATAACAAGAATTGGGTTTTTTTGTGAACACTAAGTCTGGTAGCCAACCTATACTCAGAAAAAGAATTTAGGATGAGGTTCAGACTAATTAAATTCAGTTGCATTGAGCTTTGGATAGAATTTAAACACTTTAAGCCACAAAAATAATCTAGAAACCCCACTTTCAAATTAATCCTGAAGTAGTCTGGATCTCAGTAGGCACCCTGCTGCTCAGCCCACAGGTCTCCAAGATGACAAATATTTGATGCTGAAAGGTAAAAAAAAAAAAAAAAAGAAAACACCACTACAATTGAGAGTTCAGGTGCCAAAATTCTCAGAGGAGTCACCATCCCTAGCAGTGTTCAAGAAGCATGTAGATGAGGCACTTAGAGACATGGTTTAACTGCCATGATTTTGAAAGACTTATGGTTGGACTCAATGATCTTGAAGGTCTTTTTCAACCATAATGATTCTATGACAGCCCTATGGCAGGGTTTGATGGACCCAGCCCAGAGCCCTGCTTACTCACAAGTATCACTGCTTCAAAGGAAGCAGGAAAGTTGTTTTACTGTGTCCCTCTTTGGCCTAACAGAGCCCAAGCTATGCCTCTGAGATCCCCACTGCCACCTGAGGAGATGCCTCCTCCTGTGAAAGGTGGATTTATGTTCCTGTCTAGTACTGCAGTGAGGGATAGGCTCAGAGGAACCACTTTCCATAGCATTTCCCAAAGCCTTGCCATAGGCAGCCTTCCACCTGGTAGGTTGGTTTATTATTTTAGCACAGGAATCCCACTCAATACTCACAGAATTTCATGGTAAGGGGGCAAGATTTTGTGTAAAACCTTGCTGCCATTCCACAGTCAACTGTTAGGACTATGGACTGTATCTTAGGGCTGTGTAAACGCAGTTGCATCTACTATTAAGAAATAGAAACTGGTGTAGCTATATTCAAGAGGCTGCAGAGGACAGAGTTCAGATTATGTGAAGAGCCTGCAGAGATGTATCAGTGATGCAGGATCAGTTGAGCTGAGTTCTGCTTCTGACACTGGCAAAATGTCTCCTTCAGGGTTATTCTATCTCTGTTTCATGTCTGCCTTGGCCTAGTTCAGACTGTTCAGGGCCAGGACCTTATTCACGCTAGGTCTATTCACACTAGCCTTGATGTTGGCTATCATCTCTAAGTGTTAGTGCCCTAACATAATTAATAATAATAATCAATGAAAGACTGAGCAAAGTTACCTTTGCTCAGAGCATCATATTTCAGCTTCAGTTCATCCAGAGCCAGGAAGTGCGTATATCCATATCCTATTTCTGATGGGAGGAGGGTGTTAATGCACAGACTTGGAGAGTGTGGGGAGAAAAGGGAGCTGTGTAATGACTTCTTCTATAGCACTCCCAAATTATAATCAGAAAAGGGAGGAGGAAGAGAGGAAAATGTGTATGATGTTATTATTGCCAAAACAAAAGAATTCAAATATAATCATAGCAGTTGTTAGGAAAAATGCATTTTTACAGACCTTAAGAGAGGTCATAATGAGAGTTTAATTTGTAGATCTAATCATAGTTTACAAGACCATATGCCAATTCCCAGTGGTGTCCATCACGAACAGCAGGATATCAGTCATTTTCCAGATGTGATGTCCCCTATAGAAGAAGAACAAAACCAATGAGAAGAACTGAACTGACCCAGCACTGTAGGAGCTTCTCGACTCTTCTACAACGTTTGGCCGGAGCACCCTCCAGAACAGTTTTGGTTGTTGCCTGGAAACATTGACATGAATTCTTCTAGAGTGCAACCAAGCCCACAAGACAGTGGGTGAAACTCAGAGAAGGATCATAGGATCCAGGTTTATATTATCATCATAGTTCTTGCCTGGGTCCATTTCTCCACAAAGGAGTAACTGAGTAACCTGATTTGAGTGACTGTTCCAGTCAGTGAACAGAAATGCAGATTGTTGGAGGTACCATCATCATCTGTGTCTTTAACAACAAATTTTCCAGGAGTGTGAAGTAACGGCTCTTAACAACATAGTTGATAAAGGAATCATTCTGTGATATTCCCTGAGCAATTAGCATGCACTGATTCTAATACTTGTCTTATTTTTCAGATCTGTTCATGAAACAGGGCTGAAGCTTACAGCCCATGACAAAAAGAATGCACCATCAGTCATGGTTTTGTGTTACCTCACAAGGTTACATCCAGGTCTATAGCCTGAATCTTCTGAAAAGTAAGTAAAAAGGTCATTACATATTTCATCCATATATTAAAAGAGCACTTGCAAATAATAGTAATATCCAGGCACAAAACTGGCTGAAATTATTAGGAAAAATAGGTGTGTGATTGTTATTACAGAATTATCTTTTTTAAAGAAAGAAAAAATCCCATGAGCGTTCATTAAAAGAATTTTTAATTTAAAAGCTATATGCCTTTTGTGGCAATATTTCATATTTTTCATATATATATCTCATAAACATTATGCTTTTATGAACACTTACACACTCAGCCCCTCCTACAAGGTCAAATTCACCAATCATCTATCCTTGAGGTTCAGCATTGCCCCTCTCCCACTGCAGTGTGAGCACTTTCTAGGTCAGGGTTTACCAGCAGTGGGGAGACTCACAGGGACTACATGACTGGACCTTCTCCCTCTTTGAGAGGGACTCAGAAAGAGTCCTGGTTGGAGCAGGTCTTTGTTTTGGAGAAGTGAACTTAAGAGCAAATGATAATTCTTATGAGGGTGAAAAAAAAAATGATGTTAGACAAGAAATAAGTCTCTAGATTTGTTCAATCTCTTCTGGATATTCTTTTCACTCTGGATATTCTGATCACTCTTTAATTATGCCTAATGAGATTTGTCCCCTACTTCATGATTCACATTAGCCTTAGGGGAATTAAATTGTCATTAATTGTTGATGACACAGGTTGCTGATGTAATCTGCAACTGATTCGTAAGGTTTTAGATGAGGGAAGAGACTGAGTTTCAGCAGAAGCAACTAAGTGCTTCCATAAGCCCTTCAACTATGTAACAACATAGCAAAAGTCTAGCCATTGCTTGATGCTTCAGGTGGAGCGGACATATTACTATTTCCATGATAAAAAGCATATAGCCAAGCCTTCGCGTAGGAGGAAGGGGTGAAATTTCCTAATGAGCTGAAGATGAAAGAAGAAAATTTAGTCACAGACACTGGCTATTTAAGAAAAATGATGCCTCAGAAGACACCAAGTCTTCCCCTTTCTTGGCCAAGGGAAGGCTGCGTGCCCTCGCTGCAAAGCCTAACAGGAGCTGCTGAGTCAAACAGGAGGGTGATCCCAGCCAGAGTTGTGCTGAGGAGGATTGTGCTGCTATATACATTACTAAGGCTTGTTTGAGAGACTTGGAGAAGAAAAAGAAAAAGCCCTCATGGGAGATGGTCTATTTTTAATGAGCCCAAACCTCTTCCCCAAATTAAGTGAAATATTTTAAAAGGAAACAATATTACTTTGGTTTTATTTGTTTCAGCTACTTAGTTACAGCTCCACGTGGACACAATTAATGGAGGAAATAGAGTATTTTATAAGCCCAGGACTCTGAGATAGATATTTTGTGACCATGTGAAATTCCTTGCCCTAATCACCACACATTCCTTGGGAGAAGGTTGTATTATTGCTGAAGAATATTAACTTAGGTTCCAAAAATCTTCTGTCTGGTCACTGAATGGCAAAAGTTACAATACTGACACTTAAAATTGTCATTTCATCACCCAGTGATGAATTTTGCCCTCCATTTTTCAGTAAAGTCGCTGTTGTCCATCTCTGGCTCAGGTCTGTTCTAGTTTTGTTCAAAGTATTCTGCTGGAAAAAAGATAAAAATGACCTTTCCACTGGAGCTAATTTTTCTTCTCAAACCCCTTCTATGACTTTATGTAAATTGCTTGGACGCTCTGCGCCTCAGTTCTCTATTTTTTAATGGAAAGAATATATTTTTCCTTTTACTTATCCATTTACATGGTGAATTTTTCTGAATAATGAATCATATTTTGGGGGATGGTAAGTAGCACCAGCCCATCTGATATTTACTGGTTAAGATCAAGGTAGAAGTTGGAAATGAATGGTGTTTAGATGAAAATTTTAAATCTGTGCCTTGCCCTGCTTGCTTGGTCATCGGAAACAATGAGGAAGTCACTTTTAGAAAAAGAAAAGATTCTTTTTTCCTTTGTGGCTGCCTCAGATGTCAGAGACAGGATCCATAAAATACTGAGGCTGGGCTTTCTCGCAGGAATGAGTGTGACCATGGGGTGTGATTTTTGGATGTTTGAATGGAGACAACTGACTAGTTGCTTAAATGATATGAGGCTATATGTACCTCATTATTTAGCCATCAGCTTCTCATAGGCACACACATTCTCCTTTTTAGCTCTCACGCCAGTGTTTCTGAGAAAATTTCACATGGGGGTAAGCAACATCTCTTGGATGCAGTAATCTGCAGACATCCTGATAACCAAGTAGAGCTCTAGAATAAATAAGCAGAAAAAAAGGAAAAAAAAAAAAAAAAAAGCCCGTTCCCCTCCACCACTCCAATAAATATAGTTTACTGTACACATCACTCTTCTGGGCCACGTAGGGATGGTGTGAATCCATTAGTAGGGCAAGGGTGATTGACTTCTGACTTCAGTGACCCTGAAAGTTAATCCAGCATTGTAGGAGCAGAATTAAATGTGATGAGCTCAGAAAGTGTGATAAAACCAGATTTAAGTGCACAGCTGGGCAGCAACCTATAAAGGCAAAATTTAAAACCGTAATAAAAACTTTGTAATCTAATTACGACGGTAAAGTTAAAGGTGAGGTATTTGCAGCATGATTCACATGCACCACAGCTAACCTCTGACATCTTGAATATATTATGTGGTTTCTTCACTACAGGAGTAGTTTTTGAGTTGCTCGCTCTCACTGCATTGTTCCTTACATTTTATTCTTGCGTTCTGTCTTTGGAGGTTGCAGGACAGGGCGAGAACGCAGATCAGCACTTTGCAAAGCATCTGCTCTCCCATGCCTCTAACTGGAGGCCTTGCAGGGCTGTTCCCCGCTCAAACTCTGAGCACCCCACACTCAGGCTCGCAGGCAGGGCTTGCAGCAGGTGCGCAACATCACCGAAGAAATCACAGCTCGTAAGAGAGTCAGAGGAGGAACCATACAAGGGCAGGCGAATCCAAAGCTGGTTTTAGTCTAGCTATTCTTAATACAAACAGAAGGGAAAGTACAAAACAGGATATCATCTGGTTGCAGGATACCAACCTGGGCAGCCAACTCTTGTAGGAGCTCATGTCATCATGTCTTTGCTGCAACTGGCACCTAATTAACGTGACCTCAGATATGCAGTCACCTCTCTGATTTCAGTGTTGGCAGGTCCAAAAACCAAAGAGATGGAAAAAACAGACCCTTGGACCCTGCCTGGTTCTCATTCACCATTGCCAGAGCTGCCAAAGGACAGGGCTCATTTGCCCAGCTGGCAAGCTTCAAAGTGGTGTCACTGGATGAGACGAGAGGCTGTCAGGTATGATGACAGCCTTGGATCCAAGTCTGTCCCCTTTCACCAGGAAGGCCGCAAGGAATTTAAACTGGTCTAAAACAAAAGCCTTTTTGCCTTGGTCCCATTACATGTTGTCTAACAGACCTTAAGCATGGCATGTACAGGGGTGTAATGGTGGGATTTTAATGAATTTACTTTGTGTAATAGCAGCTAGACTGTTGCTATAAGAAAAACAACTTCTTTCTCTTTAGATATTTCAAAGCGAGGGAGCAAATAATGTTCATACGATTTTACAAAACTGGAAATCAAGGCATCAAAGCGAAGTCTGTTTCCCCACAGTGCCTCAGAGCCAGCCTGTCTCTAGACAAAAATTTCAGGACATTTAGAAGTCTGCCTCATGTGATGGTTCTGACTTTCCAATTTGTTTTTAGCTTCCCAAACTGAAATAAAAAATGGGAGGAGAAAATGTTAAAAGAAAATATAACTATTTGAAGAGTGAAAATTTTTATATTGTCACTTTTGGATCTAACAAAACTTAGGACATTTTGGAAATCAAATTACAATTAATTTATTTTTGTTTGAATTTAGCCAAAAAAAGCTTTCTTTTGAGTCAGATTGGCACCAGTCTATTTCTGTAGTGTCGGGAGCTGTTGTTTGTGACAACGTTGTCCACAGAATCAAGATCCCAAGATAAACTACATCTTTGCACAGTGCAACATGGACCAAACTGATCAAGAGCCTCATGTGCCATTTTTGTGAAATCAAAATGAAACAGGTCTGTTGTTTAAGTTTCCTCAGTGAATAATCAAATAATTCTCCTTGGTATTTTCACAAAATAAATTTTTTTTTTCAGAAACTGTGTTTCAGAATCTGTGTCCCCTTTAGTCAAACTTAGTAGGAATGGCAGAACCATCCAGGACATTTTGTGAAGGATTTTAGAGTGACATGCTCTCTTGTGGGAAGAGGAAAGTGAGAGCAGAAGTTGATGGAAATAAATAATTGCTATCAGCAATGGGTGGGGGTGTTTTTGGAAACGGACTGTGCCCATGGAAAGCTTGTGTTTGTGGTAAATTATTGTTATTGAGAGAGATGAAGAGTTATGCTTTGTATTTTGAGAATAGAAGATGCTATATGTATATATAGAGGTGACAAATGCTTGTCACTCCTGAGATGATTTCATCCCAAAAGCACCTTTCCTTCATACAGCCGTAAAACAGTTACGCTGGAGTAGAACTCCCCAAAGAAGACAAGAGCTCTTAAAATGAAACTAGGGGCTACCAAAGGACACCACGATAAACACCGTGAAACACAGGAAAGAGCCAGGCAGCTGCAGAAAGCCCATGTGAGGATCAAAAAAAGCAACATTTCAGGTACAAACAGGGTGAGATCCTACCAGGCTCACAGTGAGGCACAGGCCAACAGCTGCCCACCATGTGCTCCAGTATGTTTCTGAATAAATCTCTATTGTATGGCAGCTCCTACATACTTGGGCTTACTGTACCAGAAAGAGAATAAGGGAGCATTTAACACCCTCAGTCTGCAAAGCACAGACAGGAGGTGGTAAATACCTTGATAAGGAACCTGGAGTGAAAATACCAGCTTTAGGCAGTCCAGATTTTATCAGGGAAGTATGCGGGGATGAGTAACTACCTGACATGCAGATGTGCCTATACACAGTGCCAGCAGCCTGCCAGTCCACATGTCTGGCCTCAGGCATCATCCTCACATTTTCAAATCCATGAGATCTTGGGGCACATCGAGGGGACTTTTCATGGGGTCTAGCTTACAGCAATGCATGAAATGTATCTGCAGCTCTGTGTTTGGAAGTATCTATAGATTCATATTATTGAAAACCGGTGAATTGTTTTTCCGATATAAGAACTGCTAGGCTTTTTAATAACAGCCTAGCAATGACATATATTTCATGGCATGAGACGTGACATGAAAAAAGGATCCTGGAATCCAAGTGCCCAATAAAGTAATGAAGAGATGAATATTCTGTATTGCACAGTCAATGAGTGGTGTTTTCTGTGTCCTAGTCCCATGATAGTCTGTCCAACAAGAATCACAGATTTGGTGAGAGTGGTTAGAAACTGAAGGGCTTTGAATTGGCTCTGTGGAACAGTACATATATTCACACTTGAGGAAACATGTGTTTGGTCTTATACCAACAAACAGCTTATAGATATATAGCCAGATCTCTTTTACTCCAGCTCTGGACCCTGAGGCTAGACCATTGAACTGTCTGTCTGCTATTCCTCCCTCATACTCCACAGCTGCAGGAAATAATTTCCTGGATTGCCAGCAACCAGTGTGAGAAATACCTGTGCAAAGTGCCTGTTCCTACTCATGACAATGCTCTTTAATTATCTTGCACTCTTGGACCTTTCTGGTTGGCCTTTGTGTTGATTCTTGACAAGATTTGCAATACAACAGATGGCACAATCAGCCCTATCCTTGGTGGGAGAAGAAGAGTAGGAAGAGCTTGGCATCTTGAAGGGATGGCCTGGAAAAATAAACAAGAAGGCAGGGGGAAGCTGTCACTTAACTGGAATGATAAGTAATTGGGGTAGTGTTTGCAGCTACAGCATGCCAAAGGGTTTGTGTTTGGTGTGGCTAATAACAACCATAAGTAGGAAAAATACGGCCACTACTAGAGAGAGGCCCAGGAATGGATAAAGAATAAATTGGCTGTGCTGGGTACAGAGAGGGCCAAACAGATGTTGGGCCTGCTCCAAAGCCCATTGAGTCAATGGAAAGGCTACCTTTGGTTTCATTGGACACTGTGTCAGACCCATTACAGCTCCACAGGAAGCAGTGGAGACCAAGAGTAATAACTTGTGGTGACTAGAGTGGTGTGTGTTGCATAGGTGTGGGCTGTGAGGTTTTCATGGTGAAAACAGATGCGTCTTACAAACCCGTCCATTTGGCCAGGATAACGCTCCTACCTCCCTCCCCGACCTGATGGTAAGCAGTCTTATGTGGTTTTGGTCCTCTAGCTAATATTTTGACATGATTCTGTGCAGAAGCGGCCTTCTCCCCTCTGTGTTCTGCCTCCTACTCGGTGAGATTGGGGAGTGACCTTTTGGTAGCCCAGGGCTGAGAGAGCAGTGACTTGAGCCTTCTACACAGAAGAAAGAAATGAGGCCTGCTGAGAAATGTTGACCACTGGGGATTTTTTCTGCAGATCAGAAGGAAAAATAATGTAAAGCAGGTGTTTCTGTAATTTCAAGACATTTGCAAAACCAACATTGTCCAGCAAGTCTCCCACTCACTTTCTTGTCTGCATGATATGGCCCGATCTCACACGAAGGACTGCTAATAGAAAACATCTCACTGTTCTAGTTGGCTTAAGACCTGCACTAGGGCCTCTCTCCCCTTCTGCTGTCTGTGCTTTTCTGTTTATTTAGGTGCATGTCTTTGTTTCTGTTTTTACATTTAGCACAAGTGAAAAGGAAATGGGATTTTTGTACAGCTTAGGAGACCAGGAGCTTGCCATGCTTCAGAGCATGGGCCTTTATTTGTCCTCATGCCACAGGTGCAGGTGTTAGTAGGCCAGCTCGTATAAACAGTTTCAGCTGCCATAAGAGCTTCCTCCATTTAGCCAGCTCCTTTGAGGATACGCATGGTGTTTAGATATGTAGAAAAAGGACATAGTCCAAGCTGGTGTGATGTAACCCTGACGTATTTAGAAATGAGAACCTTAAGCTGAGTGCCACCTGTTTTCTCCTAATGACGGTAGCAAGAAGGATGAACATTGTATGCAAGGGTGTGTCAAAGAATAGCAGAGGCTGTTTAATTCAGGGTTGTGAATTTCTTGGAAATATAATTTGGGGAATGATTTATTTGTCCTGCCTATTTTGCTTCTGTATTTTTAGCCCTGTTCAGTATCATCATCCTCTGTCAGTATCCCTCCTGGAAAGACAGAAGAAACAATCTGACACTGACTGGTTTGAGATATCTGTATAATCCCAAATACTAGAAAAATTCACATGAGACTGGACATAGGTGAATTATTTTGACTCCATCCAATGCTCAAGAGCCATTCTCATGTGTATAGCCTCCAATCTTCTCCACTCTTCTCTTGTGGATCCAATCATCCTCAGAATAAAGCCCCATGCTCAGCAGACCTGGGATGTCCCATATATATTTTGGAAAAAGAACTAATGGTTTCAGCCTGGTACTTTATAACAGGCATGAAATCTATGAAGATGGGAGTTAGTCTGTGAGACAATTCTGGGGAAAAAAAAAAGGTCCTCAGGCTTGTTTATGGACCAGAAACAACTGCAGCCAGAGTCCCAGGAGCATTCACCATCCTGCTGAGGAGGAAAAATGGTGGAGGAGGAATGAAGCAAACTCTCAAAAGAAACCACCAAGACATCTTTGGAAAGTCCTCCTTGTTTTATTTTGGCCAAATAGCTGAAGATGATGAACAGGTCAAGGACCAAGTCAAGAAGGACCCTTGTCTCAATAGGCCACTCCTAAAAAAGCCTGGGTAGAGGAAAATGAAAGTTACTAGCAGCCCTAAACCAGTAGGAACTGGACAGTGAGCATGATGGAAACAACGACTGAGATATTGGTCCGTTATCAGAAGGAGAATAGTTAAGACTGCTGCTATGCTAATTTTTGCTTTTTGGAGAAATAGAAAAAAATTACTAGGGTAATTTTAAGCCTCTTCTCAGGATACCTGTAAATCAAATGTGAATAGCCTTGCTCATTCTGTTTCCATCAATGAGGCAAATCCTCACAGTGAAATGGGATTGATTCTAGTATGACCAAAACAAAAGTCCTTATCTTTCCCCTGCAAACACTCTGTTCTCACAGGGACTAATTGTTCACAAAACTAATGTATACTAGCAAAGCTTACTTAGCATCAGCAGTTATATTAATTTAGTGCAGCCAAAGATCTACTCCAGTTTTCCTTTATTTTACGTCAAGTTCTTCAGAATCCATATCTGGATTTTTACTCCTCTATCCATATGGGATCCCCTCCATATCAGCCAATCTTTTGAAAGAAGATATAGGTTCTTGTTCACCTACTCTTCAGTTGTTTTCAGAAAGGGTTCATTCCTTCTTTGCCTGTATTCTTTTAACATGTGCACTCTACAGTCCTACCAGTCATGGTTCAGGCTGAACTGGATTTTAGGTAGCTACTAGGTTTAGGTTGTGATCATACAACACCCAATCTCTAAAATATAGTATTTGTCACTCACTCTTGTTGAAAATGAAGGACTTCTAGCACTCTTCCAAAGGGCTGATCCTGAATGAAGCCACTGGACGTCTTGTGTAAGGTAAGGATGAGTTTCTGGTTTGATAAATTGCCTGACAAAAAAGTTATGAGACAACCTGGCGATCGTACGGTAATGCAGTTGAAGGAGAGTGCTTGAACCCTGTCTCCTAGTCTTCTTTTTAACCATACTGGCTTGTTTACATTTAGGTCCTGGATGGGTGGATCCGTTATTCTAATTATTGGCTCACATATGTCCACTTGGATGTCAATGTAAACTGCTGTAATTATATCATAATCATGTCCTACTATTGGAAATGATTAGTCTGTTCATTTTCCATAAATACTGTCTGGCTGTCTTAACCTGGCAGTGGCTTGGAATTGTCATGGTGTATATGAAAGCCTAAAGAATATGGGGATTCATAACTTCGTGTGAATTATGGTGTTTTCCAGGTGGCAAAGTCTAACATGACTATGCTACTGCATTTAGACATAAACAGGCTGGAGGAAAAATGTGAGTTTTTAGACTGAAATTCAGTTAGCAATAGAGAAAGCCCAAGTATTTTGAAGCAAAGGCAGGCCTTGCTGTTCTATTTTAGTCAGAAAGGTAATTTCTCATTGAAATAAACCCCAAACTAAAGGGGGATTTTAAATTTCACATGAAAGTTCAACAATATCTGGGTTTTATAATTAAATTGCACTTCCCCTCCTACCTCTACACCATGGCAACCTTTGCTCTTCCATACCTACTAAAATCAGTGGGTGGAACTGAATATAAAATTTAGTCCAGAGTATTAACTTGAAGGCTGTTTATTCTACAAGTAAGCTCTACTTCCAAATAACACTAATGCCAACCATTTTTTTTTTCCCCACGGCTCAGGCATACAACACACTTTCCTCTACTGGAGCACATCATTCCATAACTCCAGAAATTGCAATTTAAACGTTGGCTACTATGCACGTTTCAACTTGAAAACACAGCAGTGATCTGGGATTTTAATTCAAACAATTTGAAAGTGGATTAGAAATAGGATCCAGCTGCATCTCTAATAGTCAAAAGAAAAATTAGAAGAACTTTGGAGCTGAAACAAACTCTTTCTTATAGCTTTTTTTTTTCTCTTTTAGCTTTCATTCTTTAAAGAAAAATTGCATAGGCCTCAAATACTGTAAATAAATTGCCATTTGCTCTTTACCTTGGTAGAAACTCTGCCCAACTGAACACATCTCAGTTTCCATGCTAAGCATTTACCTACAGCACAGGGCTGGGGGTGGGGAGTATTACTTGTTTTAAGAAATTAGAAATCGGAGGCATGCACAGTCTGTCTGTTTTAGTCTTCAGTGAGTGTGTTGCCAGGCTCTGCAGGTTATACATCATTAGTGCACAGAGTGTCCAGGAGAGTCCAAAGCTTGTGCAGGTGTGTTGGCAAAGCTCACACCACTTCCCTCCCTCCCTCTCCACTGCACTTCCAGCAAGCCGATACTTGAAACTTTATGTGGCAAAATAGAGCTCTTCTAAAGTTTGTTAGCTCAGAGCTCACCCAGCAGACGTGACTATGAGATGGCGCATGGAACCTGGAAGAGACTCACTGGAAAAACAAAACCATTGATTCAAAAGCTTAGTATGTTTTTCCATGATTGTATGAAAAGAAGTGTATGTGTGTTTTTTAAGTACTTTCAGATATTAGAAGTTTAGCGAACACAGAGACAACATCTTCTTTTTTTCTTTTCCCCTGCCCTTGAACTTTCGGAATGACTATAGGGAATATATTCCAGCCTGTTTTCAATGACCCATTCATATGGTGGTTTTATTTCATTTTTTCCCAAAAGGGAGCAAGCCTCATTCAATCTCTGCTCATGGATTTAGCTGCCATTATTTGTGCATCCCGCTCAGATAATCCATAAAGTGGATGGCATCTGAAAATAATTATATGCACAGCTCTTCCCTGGCTTCCAAGACAGAGACAGAAGCTGGGAAATGAGCCTTTGCACATTCAGCACTTGTTAAAGGAATGAAATATAGTGCAGTGTGTTATTATTGTATCCTGAAACCTGGGCATTCAGCAGCATTTTCTTTAGACATTGCAGAGCACTCTGGCCACACAGCACCTGATCACAAAGCTAATTATCCTTCCCATCTCTCCTGGCTTTGCTAGAAGAGCTGTTCTGTCTGCTTGTAGAGTCTGCCAAAGAGGGAGAACTATCAAATGTCTTGCAAATATAATGTTGTCATCTCTGGCCTCCCTTAGGGAGAAATGAGCCTAGGGATCTACCTGTTGAGTTCAGTAAATGATTCTGTTTAGGGGACATAATCCTAGATGATGTCCTAGCTAAATGTCCTAGCTTTGGCCCCAGTCAAGAATGAGGTGACTTGTGCATGGAGCAGTGTCTTCCCTGGTGCTGTAGAATTTTTTTTTCCAACCAACAGAAAATTCAACTCCCCACTAAAATATCAAAAAGTCTTTCTTTATCCTGCTCATGATAAAGCCAGCTTTAGGTAACTGTATGCCTGTTACTGCCAAGCTAAGAACCTGATTCAGGTTCTCCATCACCTGATATCCTACCAGCCAGGAAAGTATGTGAGTCATCTTGGTTTAGAAGTTATTTATGACTATTTTCGGAGGCTTGCAGCTTCACCCTCCCTTTGAATGGCTAAGATGAGCCTTTGGCATGGATCTGAACATTTCTGCTGCAGCCTTCCTAAACAGCAGCCTCATCAGTTAGCAACATGCATTCTCTGAAATGAACAGGTGGGAAAAAAAGTAAGGGCACAGATATCGTCAGGGTAAGTTGCACTTTCAAAGTGAGGTTTTCTCCTTTTATGCCTTCTATTCTCTATTCTGGATAAGGCTTGTGTAGCATTGACACAGCGGGACTAGATCTTGACTATGACCCTAGACAGTGCAACTAAGCTCAGCTTTAATATTTTTCCCTAAGGTTCTACTCATGGCCTCCACTGAAAACTGGGAGGTAGGTTAAGATGGGGCTGTAATTAGACCCAGCGTGCCCATTCTCACCATTCTCATATTGTTTCTTTTACACCTTTATCTCCTGAATCAAAGTAGCGTTCAGAGCCAGAGGAGTTACCATGGCTTTCAGACAGGCAAATTTAGGGTGTCTGCAAGGGCTAGCAGAAGGCAACATGAAGGGTTAGGGAGCTACCTCTCCAGAAGTGAGCTGAAAACATGGAGCGACAACTTGTTCCCAGCTGTTGTGTGCCAGCACAGCTATTTCACATATCCAGAGAGCAACAATTACAAGGGAGCAATTATTTTTTGCCACTACTATGGGGCCGCTGCTATCTGCTGATCTAGGTAGGCAGCAAGCAGACATGTTTGTTCATGGCTGGCTCTATTGTCCATCCCCGGCTTTTCTCCGTGGCGCTACATTGTTTGAGATGTTGCTTAAATCTCCTGCCAGCCCCAACAATGCCTCCCACAACTCTCGTGTGTCAGGAGCATCCAGGGCCGCTGAGCCTGCTCGGCCCAACTCTGTTTGTTGTTAAGTGTTTGCTTAGGGATTAACTCATGCACGGACATACATGGCCACAAATCTCTAGGTTGTCTCACAGTCCTTTCATTCAATTAAGTCTGTTGACTTAGTCTCATTTTGAGCAGTAACTGGATTTAGATAAGGTAGTGGAAACCAAAACATCAATTGTGTGATTTCTGGCCCAGCCGGTATGTTGATCTGAAGGGAATGTTTGTGCGGGCGATAACTGAGGTAATGCAGTGATTAGGACAAAATCATTTGGTGCAAAGACTTCTGTAGAGTAAAAACTCTATGTTAAGTGTAAGCATCAGCCAGAGGGAAGTAGAGAGAGATGCCTGCTGCCACAGACACCCTCTTTGCCTCACTAGATGTGCAGCTGGCCATGGTGAGGCTGTGGCCTGCAGGAACAGTCATGGTTGGGCTTGGATAGAAGCTCCCACTGAGCAGAGAGAGCTATGCTGGAGCCTACTTCAAGTGACTGATACAGCTCTTCTGAAACCAGCAAAGCTCTGCTGGGATGCAACAATTTAGGGTTTAGCCTGTTACTTTAGTCATCAGTAGCCCAAATTTCTCCTGGGGGAATGTGTCCACACAAGCTTTGGGGCATGAATTTAAACTCAGTTTCCTGTAGGCTTGACTCCACAACATAAACTGGCCCTCATCATACACCTCCCTGGAAAGACCAGATGCAGCTCATACAGATTCAGCATCTCCACTCCTTAGAAGACATGTGGCTCAGGTGGATCACTGTGTGTGATTTCTCCTTGTATCAGCAAGAGAAAAGAAAGCTATTCTGTTTGCAAGGACAGCTTTCTGTGATACACACCTAGGTTTTCTATTATTTACACGATATAGTCAGAAAACATATTGGGAAACATATATTGCTCCATATTTGGCAAATGCACAATGTCATGCATGACTTTTTGATCACATTCTCTTCCAGATAATTGTTAAACTGATGGGGAGAAAATCAGAAGATTGTGGTTTGTAGTCATTGTCAAAGTCCTGTAGATCTCCCGCAAGGAGCGTGGAAGAAGAGTACAGGATCAGACAGCCAGAAGTTGCTTCCTATGCACAATGGTATGCCTCTACCTTAGAAAGAGACTTCTGTCTCTTTCTTCTTTCTCAGAGTAGGGAGGATTTATCTGTCAAATTACCCCTTGTTTCCATGTAGCATAAATATGTGGATTCAGGTAATCATTCTAGCTTGTTGCCTTTTCAGGGCTGCTGACAGATGTTTAGTGGGGACCTGTACATTGCAGTTCTCTGGCTGTGGACTGCGCTGAGCCTTGGAGCATGTGTTGTTCTGAACAACACGGCTCCACCATTGACATGGGTTCTGCCTTTTCCCAGAGGAAGAGGACAATGTATTGCGTCAAAGGACTTTTCTTCACAGTTCTTGCCATGCTGTCAGTTTCACATTTGGGCCATCCTGCATTTTCATAAGGTGACCCAGGGAAATACAGGCCAGTCAGTCTCTCTTCCATCCCTGGAAAAGTGATGGAACCACTCATTCTAGATGCCATGTCTAAGCATGTGAAGGATAAGAAGGTGACCAGGAGTAGTCAGTGTGGATTCACCGAAGCGTAATCATGCTTAACAGTCTGATAGCCTTCTACAATGGGATGACTAGCTGGCTAAATTAAAGGAGAACAGTGATGTTGTCTCCCTTGACTTCAGCAAGCCTTTTGGTGCTATCTCCCATTACATCCTCACAGGCAAGCTCAAGAAGTGTAGGTTAGATGAGCAGACTGTGAGGTGGACTGAGAACTGGCTGAAAGGCAGAGCTCAGAGGATTGCGTTCAGTGGTGCAAAGTCTAGTTGAAACTGGTACCTAGTGGTGATACCCAGTGGTCAGTACTGAGTCCAGTGTTGTTCAACCTCTTCATCAGTGACCTGGTTGAAGGGACAGAAGGTTGCCCAGAGAGGATATTCAAAAGCCATCTGGACACACTCCTGGGCAACATGCTCTAGGTGACCCTCCTTGAACAGTGGTTTGGACTAGATAATTTCCAGAGGTCCTTTCCAACCTCAGCAATTCTGTGGCTTTTCAGGCAACATAAAAACAAGGTTTATTGAAAAGCCCACATTGGGTGGAGATGGAAGGAAGTGCTTAGCACTTCCAAAGATTAAGCCAATATTTCATATCACTCCTTCCAGTTTGGAATGGGAAGCCTCAACAAGGAGCCAGGACCTCAGCTGCCTTCCCAGCTGATGTGAGAGTCCTGAGCAGGTTCTTAACCCTATATCCAGAGGAATTGATAACTCTCTCTCCTCTGCAAGATCAGAGAGTTGGTTTATTATGCATTTACAGTCATGTTCCTTACTTCACCTTCCTATATGCAGCACTTTTGCACATAGGCAGAAGGATTTTGTGTTGTGGTATGGTGCACTTCCTAGGTACTACTCAATAAACTCTGTCAGTGACTTAGATGGTGGAGGGCTTTAGGCTGTCTTTCGCTGGGGCATCGCAGAGTGGATGGAGCACATCACACCCGTTCACCCGCTCGTTTCCTTGTGCAGACAAGCCCCCAACCTGTGATCTGTTTCCTTCAGAGCCCCAGCCCGCTGGAAGACAGACAAGCATTTTGAGATTTGCTTCCCGTGGGATGTGATGACAGTAGCTGTTGTGCTTCTTGGGCAAGCTGCTGTAGCGCGGCTCCGCGGGCCCTGGGATGCAGCTGGGTGAGCCAAGCTGGCAGCCGTACGCTGTACCCAGCACAGGGCTGTGCCCCAGCACGGCAGACGTGGCATGCAGCAGCGTCTTGGACCCAAGCGAGCGGCTGTGCATGTGTACACACTCATGTACACAAACACTTAATTGCTGGCAACCTAACATATATTAAACATCTTCTGGTAGTGATGAAAGATGGCATCCTCCCAGAGGTTTGCATACCTGTGAGCTAATCAGCCCTTTGTGTAAAAGCGTAGGTGGGGACTCTTTTAACAATACAAAGTTGATTAGCTCATCATCTTGGCTTTAGGGGCATACTGATGTGCCCATCCTGCTTTTAGAGCTATGAATAATCAGGCTTCACTATCTTCTTATTAAAAAAAAAAAAGGAGTATTGTTTTGGGGCTTGGTACTCAAGCCTGTTTCTCAGTACAGGTGATGAGTAGGTATTCGCCTATTATTCACTGGTATCACTCTTGGCTTCAGGCCTCCCTTGGACAGCTGTTGGTATCAGAAATGATATCTGTCTGACATAAATAATTGGTATTTTCAACCCTTGGTTGGAAAAACAATCCTTGAAGATTAGGTATGAGTGACTGACTGTCAAAATGAGAGGACACATCAACAAAAGTCTGTGCTGGTCATGCTTCATTTAAATATCTCTGTTAACAGTTTGAAAGGTAGAACTGAGAGTGCACACACAAGTAGGTTAAAACAAACAAACAAAAAAAGATCTGAAAGTTCCCAGCTCTGGGAGGGGAGGGATTTTGAATGTAGAGATTCTGAATAAACTGTAAAATAGTCTT
This sequence comes from Tinamus guttatus, assembly GCF_059628265.1. Taxonomy (NCBI): domain Eukaryota; kingdom Metazoa; phylum Chordata; class Aves; order Tinamiformes; family Tinamidae; genus Tinamus; species Tinamus guttatus. The sequence continues at coordinate 1,470,500 of NW_028288937.1, read as the reverse complement.
AAGTCAGTAAGCATTTAAACTGTGGCAAGGAACATTGTCAGGGAGGAGAAAAACAGTGCATAATCAAAATGCATGTAGGAATCAGCCCATGGTATTGACAATATGCTAAGGGAGCTCGTAGAGAACAAGCTCAAATATAAGTCAACCATGTGATGCTGTGGCCAGAAAGTTATGTGCTATTTTGAAAGATATTAACAGAATTCATCATGTGGAGGTCATCTTATTCTCCCTGGCACTAGAGAGGCCCTGGGCTCCATGCGTTGAATAAAGAAATAAACACAGGAGGTAGTTAAAGGAGAGTAACAAGACCCAAGACTGATAAATGTTTTCTGTTTTTTGTTTTTGCTTTTTTGTTTTAAAGACCTTTAAGGGTAGTTTTTTAGTATGATTTATTCAGTCTAGAAAAAAATGAGGAAAGCCATGACTTCATGTGTGGACAGGGCCTGAAAATGTATGACAATCGTTGGTTCTGTTTGTATAAGGAAGGACTTTATTTACAACAAAAGAGATATGAGGTTAGGAAAGCTCCATCTGTAAGAAACGAGAGATCTTGGAACTGATGTCTCAGAGAGGCTTTGGGATCTCTATCACTGGTAGTTTCCAATAGTTTAACAGAATAGGAATGGCTTAGGCAGACAGGTCCAGAGAGGTGCACTATGTTCTCTCTAAATCTACAGTCCTTTGTTTAAACTCATTCTCAGACTTTGGTGCTTTGACGGTGGTAGCAGAAGACATGTTGGACTCCAGTTTGGTTGCTAAAATGGAAAACATGCTGATATGTGGGTATGTTTGCACAGAAAATGTTGATAAGACAGGAAATACAATATTGTTGTCAGAAACAACAACCAAATGTATTAGATGTCCTGCTTCAAAAGAAAAAAAAAAAAAAGAAGAAGAAAAAGGAAAATGGATACTTTGGCAAAACACAATCTTTCATTAAACAGACGATTTAGATGGAAAAATCTGCAGTGCGGTCTGTAGATCAACAGACCAGAAAAATCACAAGGCATCTGAAGCATAATTGCCTGATACTGGGAATGATTCCTTTTCCCAATTTGGAATAAAGTAGCAGTAATGTAGCAGCAATATATGAAATGGATAGATAGGTGAATAAATTCTCTGGGGAGACAGACCTTAGTTTCACCTGCAAAAAGGCAAGACGAAAATGGGAAATGCTCTGTGCAATAACTGAGCAAATTAAGAGGGAAATGGTATCTCTCACAAAGTCAAGGAAGGACTGCGGTTAACGGATGAGAATCAGAAACCCAGCATTCAAAACTGCTGGTTCTCACAAAGCCTGCACTTATATGTGTTCAATCCAGGAAACTGGTTAGTGGGATGTGAAACTACCATATGTTTTTGCAGATGCTACAAGTATGTGTGCTTTCCTTATGTATATATGCTTTATACTTTTGAAGCTTTTGAAAATGGGGCAAAGCCTTCCACTGCGCAGGGAGAAAAACTCTTGAGAATTTACAGGTCTGAGGTGCTATGGTTAATGTTTCTAGACAGTTATTATGCTTTCCCCTATCAAGGCTTAGAAAAACAGAGAGGGAAACAGAAGATCCACACTGAAACTCAAGGCAGAAACATCTGCCTGCCTGTGAGATTTCACTTCAACAAAATGGAAGAAAACTAAAAAGCCCAGGTCCGATCCTTGCTCCAAGAGTGCAAGAGATCTGAAAGGTTCCTAGGCAAATATTTATGCATGACATAAAAACACCACAGAAAATCCTATGTTTCCTCTCTCTTCCAATCCCTTCAATATCAATATGTCAAGAGAATATGAAAGAATAAGAGGTTCTTGTTTAAAAGTGGTCTTGAGTTGGTGTCACTTCACTTAAGAGATGGCTGTAATGTCCACCTCTGCCTACCACAGCTCACCAGCTGCCTGTCTGAACACTGGAAGGCCCAGGCTCAAAGGTTAAATCAACCATCCTGCAAGTGTGTGAGACTGATGACCATAAATCCGCAACTGCAAGTTTTTTTCCCTAAAGCTCCCTGGAGATTTGCACGGTGAGCCACCATCCTTCCATTGGGAACAGGGGCTAAGGTATTGTCATCATTGTGTTTCTCTGAACTTTAACTTTCTCTGAACTTTTAATTTTCTCTGAACTTTTAACTTTTAACAAATAGCCCCAAACCAGTCTGAAGTGGAGGCAATGTGGCACTGCCAGGTGACTGTGTATTGCCTCTTAATACGAAGCAAATTATGTTGTCTACACTGCATTTCTCAGTTCCAAATTACAACACTTATCTCATAGAAAGCTTGTGATGCCTCTATAGTTTCAGAAACCTCATGGTAAAAGGGTCAGTTTTTAAATATAGTGTTTTCCAGAAAGACTATCTTAAAAATACAGTGCTGTTCAAATCCTCTGCTTCCTTTAATGCTATTTTCAGGTTGTTTTTTTTTTTTTTTCAAATTAAACATTAGGCTCAGCAACATACATGAGGTGCTAGATTAAAGGGCCAAGTCTTGGGTTTCCCGTGTCAGGCTAGAAATAGCTATTCCCTGGGTGGGCCAGGTGAAGTCCACCAAGGTTGTTGTTGCCCAGCTTCCCTCTGCTTTCTGGGTGGGGGAGAATAAAGATGCAGAGAGAGATCTGACTGGCTGCTTGCAGAAAAATCTGGCCCAAAGCACTGGCCCACATCCTCTGTGGAGGTAGATCAACATTATCTGAGTGGCATTTCTGCAACCATGACTATTTTCATCAGGATCAGGCCTTTACATATGGTAAGGAAGTGGTAAAGATCACAAAGGGAGGGGAAGATATACATGCGTGGCAATAATTGCAAAAAGCTATGGGGTTTTCCTATGTAGGTGGTGTCATTTTCTCTAAAGAATTGAAGTGTGGCTTTCCCAGCACTCTTTCCCTTTAGGAATACATGCTGAGCAATGCATCCCGATAAGACAACAAGCACAGATGCCCAGAGGAAGAATAGTGTTGTTGTGAAGACACAGGCCTAAAAGGCAAAATGTCTGGATTTTATTTGCAGCTTTGCCACAAACTTCCTGGATGATCATAGCCAAGTTAACCAGGTCCATTTTTTTTTCAAAAAGCGTATGTGCCCTTTCTGCATATGTATAAAGCATACGTTGGCCGTTCAGAACTTTGTGCAAAAGTCCAAGAAACGCAAAGCTGCAAAGAAATGTTGCCACCTACACATTGCCCTCTTCTCCCCAGGCAAAGGGTGACAATCTGGTAAAGTTGCTAGCTTGCTGTCAGACGGGATTCAGAACCAGAAGCAGACAAGAGGATCAGAGCAGCTGTCCTACACCAGATCAAAGCCCACCTAGGCTGCTGCCCCGCCACTGACAGCCATGGGCAGCAGGTGCCTGGGGAAGAAAGAAAAAGAAGGGCAAGCCCAGGATGACGCTTCCACTCTGCACTCCCAGCCTCTAACCATCGGAGGCACAAGAACTTCCTGAGCTAGGAGTGGTTCGTATGAACTTAGTAACCCTCAAAGGATTTCTAAACCTGCGAGCATGAGTATTGCAGGACAAGTTCTTAGGCCTCCTTGGGATTTTTAGCTTCTGTGGAATGGGACTCTACAGCTGTATGTCAGACTTATTAGGTCACACGTGGTTTTGGTAGCTGCTACAAGAGCAAGCCTTCCCGTTGCTGTGTCAGCTCCCTGGCTCTCAGGAGGAAGTGATGCTGCCTGCCAGGGAGTGGAGGCTAAGCACACTGATGTTTCCTCATGCTTTGGGAAGGGAACAGAGGTCTGGAGAGGATTATTATTGTGCTGTATCAGAGCTTTGCCAGCACAATGCCCTATAATAATAGCTACTCTCCCTTCAGGTCATGAAGTTACAAATTCTTTAGTACCCAAATTTTCCTGTTCAGATCGTCTCTTTCTACATCTCTCCTCAAAGGAGCCGTAAAGCTGTAACTAGTTAACCAACATGGATGTGCGCGGACTCCATGACTCAGTGGGCACTAAAGCATTAGAAACTGCTTTGAGGGGCACTACAATTATGAAGCTGGGTTCAGGAAAAAAACAAGGTCTACTTATGCTCAGAGACAGCCTCATCTCTCATTCACCCAGGCCCTGTCCAGCCATGAGCAAGCTGCATCCTAGAAGCCATGAAGCTAAGTTAGAGTGCTGCTGGAGCCCAGCTCTTCCCTTCAACTCCTGGGGTTCATACATGTGCTCAGTGGTTTGTTTATGTGGCCTATATAGCTTCAGAGAGGAGATGGCTGTTGTCCAGTTGGCTGAGAAGGGGGCCAGACTGACATGCAGCTGTTCACATCAGCCAGTGCAGACATGCCTGAATTCTCCTAAGATACTACTGCAGGGTACCCAGGTATTATGTGATGAGGGCAGTCTAAAAACCTGTTTAGACTAGAACATGGGTTTCAGTGGCAGTTCTCTGGCTGATTAATTGGGTGACTTTATGCAAGTCTCAACTTGCCATTGCCCTATCCATTAAATAGGAATAACAGCATTTACCTGCCTGTGTAAAACACTTTGAGGTCTATGGATAATCCTCCTCCTTTTTCCCACCCATGATGATGGGACCAAGTGGAATCTTATGACACATTGAGTTTCTGTGGTTTAGTGTTTGCCAAGCATTTGAAAATGACTCTTTGGTTAAAGCTTACTATGTCTGTGATTGCCATGTGATTTCTTAGGGAAGATCCTAGTTGAAATCAGGCCACTATACAACCAAGAATGCATAAGGTTAGGACAGAAACTGAAGTAGTCATCAAGACTCTACAGATCCTTGGTAATGCGTAAGGCCTGCATTACCCTACAAGCAGTAATCACACACATCAATAATCTTATCAGTGACCTACAACATTTTGTGGCTCAAAGATGTACAAGCATTTAAGGCTGGAAAACTAAACCTGAAAAGATTACTATTGAAAACCACATTGTTTGCCCCATTAGCCAATAAGCTGTATATGCAGTAGAGACAGTTAAAGAGAAATATTCACTCATCATTCAACGTTTTGAATTCAAGGATGCTGTGCTGCTGTGTACCACTGATTCTCAACACTATTGTATATAAGGCTTCCCTGTAACAGGGTGCTTTCTATTTCAGCCCCACTTGGCGTGTTGCGTTTTCTATTTGAAGTCATTTTTCACTGTGTGATGAGTTAGCCTAGTTCAATTAGCTCCACTGTGATTTTTCATTTACAAGATCAAGGCTCAGGACTTCAAATTCAGAAAGCTCTATTAATTTCTTATATGATGTAAGTATCTCCCTTTGACTTACAAGATAATTTTCTTACAACCTCAGCATTTTCTAGGACACATTTTCTTCCTTCCTCGGGTTTTTCTTGGCAAGGGATGTTTTCCCCTATATTGGATGCATTCTTATATCTCATATATAACAGATTGTATAGGAATCTTTTACTGAGTTTATGCTAATTTTTACAACAATCTGAAGGAAAACCTAAATCATGACAAATAAAACTTACAGGTGACTTGAGAACTGAAGATGGGAGTAACTAACTAAGAAAACAGGTCATGGATATACAGAGATCTGGAATATTTGGTAAATTGGACCCAAGTCAGGCAAATGCTTTTCTCTGTGGTGATATGGAAGGTCGTACGGGCAGGAAAAGAGAGTGAAAAATGGACTTAGAGCAAAAAGGACTATCTTGTTAACTGTGATAAAGCTCAAGGAACCATGAGGAAGAATTAGCTGCATGTGATCCCCCCAGTGCCTCCTGACTGGCAATCTGCAGGGGAAGCAAGAGCATGCTGCACAAGAGCAGGGGAGGTGAGTTGTTTGGCATGGATGAGCCTGAAACCAGGATACTGTGTCCTCTTCTGGTGCGCACAGCCCCTAGTGAAAATTGCAGTGCAGCAAAAGGTTTGATGAAGAGCCAGGAGAACCAGCAAAGATTTGTGAAACAATCCTTTTATATCAGGCAGCTTAATCTAATGAGCTTACAGAAGAGAGGCTAAGGCTTGATCACAATCTCTACATGCTCAAAGGAGGAAGAGAAAAGCAGATGTATACAGAAATCCTATGGCTGAAACTCAGAGCTGAACATTTTTAACATTCTTTTTGAAACATGAACGGTAGCCAAACTCAGAAGTGCTTCAAGGCCTGTAATACCTTCTGAAGTCCCAGCATGGATGGGGCAGGCATTTGAAAAGATAAGCTACAGTTCCAAGAGAAGTGAACTGGAGGGTGTTGGATAGCCTTTGCCATGTGAGCTACCACATTGCATGGTCCTCCTGAGTTCTACTGTTTGTGAGTGAGTGTTTTAGACTTTTCTTCAGCCACATTAATGTAAAAGACAACTCTGCCTTCATATCTTGCCAGAAGAGGACAATTGTCAGAATTAGTGAAGATAAAAGCATTTGAATTGGAATAGTCATTTAAGCCTCATCCACTCCAGACCCAGTTCTGGCTTCAGCTACCTTCTCTTGGCCTTTGCATCTATTGTATCATTACAGGATGACAACATCAGAATTACCTGCTAACATTTCTTCCTCTAAGTTAGGGGGGGAAAAAAAAAGAAGACAAGTAACATAAAAAGAACACCTCACTGAGTACAAATAAAAGACTCCTCTATGAGATGTTCAGATTTACCTAAATAGCATTTAGGCCCTTCTGCTCTGATTGAAGATAGGTGAGTGTGGGATACTCAACATCAGGCTGGACTGAACCCAGTAGGTGCATATTTCATGAGTCCTATTAGATACCATCTGTCCATACACAAGCCATGTTTTACTTATAAAGTAAATTACATTACATGAGCTATAATGTATATTTTCAAAGGAGACCCACCTTAAAAACATTTTGTTTAATAAAATAACTTAATTAGAAGAGAGCTTCTGGCTGATGTGGTTGAGGCTGTGATAATTTTTCCTTCTCAAATCATTTTCTCTGTTTATTATACTTAATTATAGTGTAATTATGTATCCATCCTCTAGGCAAATTATGCAATCAGAAAACGTAAGTGGTTCATTTGCCACTGCAATCGGGACCAGTTTTTATATCCCTAGTATAAAATACAGGCATCATTTCTATTATTTATAGTGTGTGTGTATGTGCATATATATAAAAGACATTTCACACAGAATGAAGAATTAGTGTAAAGATATTATTGGCAGTCATTTTTGTATCACCCAGCTAATTAATTTGTGGCTTACTAGTAATGAAACCATTCAAAGCTCATATTAGTAAAATCTTTATAAATCCCTACCGTGGGTTTGCACAGAACATGCAACTGAGGAATATGGAAGTTGCTCAGTTTAGCTTTAATTTAGGTATTATTATTATTATTGAGTGTTTATTTACATTTCATTTTCTAATATTCAGGCCAGAATTTCTTACCACAGCTAGAGAAAAAGAAACCCCATAGTATCCAGTGACAGGGTATAGGAGATTTGAGTTCAAGTCATGGCTTCAGAAAAATCCTGTTTATCCTATGTGCTTCTTGAGCTCTCTAGCCCTGGCTGCATTGACTTCTAATGGATATCCTCTCTCATGTTTTTCTTGCTGGGAATCCGCAGATCTTTTCAGTTACAGTGAAAGATAAATCCAAATGTCCAAATCTTGAAAAAGCTTTCAAGACTGACTTTTTTTTTTTTCTCCTTCTTTGGCCAGATATAATTGAAACTGGATTCCTGCTTGACTCCAACTGGATTCAGCATGACTTCAAATTGGATCCCTGCTTGAATCTAGCTAGGGAGCGGACCCGGGCTTCTGCTGTGTTGCTCACCTACATGGCGCTCTCCTGAGGTGTCTCACAAGCTTTGCAGAAAGTGAGAGGCCTCCCAGTGGTCCAGCTTGCACCGTGTTCCCCGGATTCAAGCTGATATTTTTATGAAGAGTTGGACAGTTCAAAGTCTCCCAGCAGCGTAGGCAAAGCTGAATTTTGCTGCACCACAGCAGAAGGGCCAAGACCTGCCTGGGAGAAGGGCCAGAGAGCAGAACCAAAGAGGTGGAATGTAGCCACTGCACACCCTGCCACAGCCACCTTCCCCAGTGGCCTTGGCCAACGCAGCTCCCCAGGGCTCTGGCACAAGCAAAGCAGGCAACAGGGCCACAGCTATTCTGTAGCCCTGGTTGCCTGCCAGCCTGGCCAGCGCCTGCTGCACCTGAGCCTAGACCGAGCGCTTTGTTTTGCCCTATCTATGTACCTCACCTCCCTCTGCTCCCTTGATGCTATGTGAAAGGGTAGCTGATGGACCATGATCAGCAGCCTGGGATGGAAACGAGATGATTACTGCTCATCCTTGCCAGGTCTGCAACTCCACCATCCAGAGAGCAGCTTCCAACACCCTACCCATCTTCCCACCCTTCAAACATAAGCATTGCATCGCTCCCCTGTGCCTCCCTCCTGCTGGGAACAGTGCTGTCAGTTGTGGTCTCTGAGGGAGAGGCACCACCTCTCTGCCAACCTGCAAGAAAGCCATGATGTAGAGATTCAAAGTCCAGATCTGGGCAGATAGTCACTGGAACACAAGATTTGAGAGAAGTCCAGAGAGATTTGCAGAGGAGCCATCAAGAGCACCTGCTTGGGAGCTGTTTCTCCTTTGAGCTCCGCTGACCCTTAGAAGAGCCTGCATGATCGTTTACATGCACAGGTTGACCAGAACAGTTAAGTGAAAATTGCCAAGCCATTGGACCATGGTGGAGCTGGAAACTCCTCTTGCACAGCAAGTAGGACAAGCTCATCCAACAGCTACCCGTGCAGGTGCCCAGCAGCTATGCAGAGTGCTGAAGGACCACAAGACTTGACTCTGACTCAATCAGTGGAGAGCAGACATCTCCCTCGAGGAGGGTGAGATAGAGATAGCAGGTAGGTAAGATGTTTTGGGATTTTTTCCCCCCTGATGTTATCCCCATTTTCCCAGGTCCCAGCTTCAAACAGTTGTCTGCCATGCACTTTGGTTAGACGCTGAGATGCTGGTAATTGTTTGATGTTAACATCATGAGAAGAAGATGCTGTACAGAGTTATGAGTTGCCTGAACCTTATTTGCCTTTTCCTGCAGTGATTTTTGCATAGCATGAAATAGATTGGGAACCAAAGAACAACACTATGATTGATCAGCCTGGTGGCCGAGGAGGATTTGTCCATTATAGTCACTTGCTTTTTGGGTGTGGCCTGAAACGGGAGGGTTTGAGCTAATATCTATTGGGGTGGATTCTGTTTTACTTTGATTTTCTTATGCCTTGATTTTTGGAGTGTATACCTAAAAAAACAATATTACAAATGTCTAGCTTCTAGGCAACACTTTCCACCTGTCAGTTTGTAAATGCTCTAGAAAGAAGGCCTGTATTTAACTATATTTGTGTGATGAAAAAATTGCGATGCAACTTGCCTGAGGTGAGCCAGTAGTCTATAGGTAGGGCTGGGAGCAGGAGTCAGACTGCAAGAGTCCCAGCTGCTGTGCTAGTCACAGGCGAGTCTGCTCTATACCTGCTGCCCGTTTATAGCTTTGGCTCTCCTTGCTCAGAGTTCAGCCCAACAGCTGATATTCTACAGTTCTGAGACAGTGAGAACAAGGGCCATCGTTCTTGATTTGGACTTAATCAGTTGGATTCCAGCCATCAGAATGCATAGCCTCATGTAGACGTGTGACACAATTTTATGTCTTGCACTACTCCAGTGAAAGCTGTCTTTGAGAACAGCGAAGACAGAAGCCATATTTGGGAATGAGATCTATGCAATACCCTTTTTAAAACCTTCAGATGATCATATAATGCACAGAATCAAAGCTGTGAGCAGCTTGTTTTACCATGTGAAATAAAGTGAAAGGAATTATCAGTGAAATGAAGTCTGTGCACTCCCTCCGTAGTTGGGTTTGCACAGACAGCATGAAGGGATCCCATCCAGCACGTCTTAAGTGAGTGAGTAATTTCTGTTTACATATGTCATCTCAACAGATGCTAATAGGCATTAATGCCATGTTTAGGAGCTCTGCTCATGTCCTAAACTAAGTGCTGTACAATCATAAAGTGGAGCCCCCAACCTCAGGATAGGTATGTTTGTGCTGCAAACAAAACTAACTAAAACAGCTTCCAACTAGCTAGCCTGGGCAAAACAGATGTTTGCTGGAATGGCTCAGCTTTAGAAATCAGGCCCAGGGCTGGTTCAGCACACACTGAACTTCTCACTCCAAAGGGAACATTGCTTCGATATCTGAACTGTCTAAAATTAAAGCCAGCAGAAGTAGATTTCCATTCACACCTTCAGTTTTCATGTCGACATGCCATAATGGTGTGAGGCAGCAGATGGGCACAGCAAGGGGAGTACAAGCAAATGCTCATATTTGGACGTATTAGGCAGTGGAAATCATCTCACTCATTTATTCAACCCCTCCTCCACAATTACTCCAGATGAGAAATCACAAGTCAACAGCTACAAGGAACCAAACTGAAAGCCTCTCATAAGTGAGAGCAAAAGAGGGAACAATGGGCGTTACTTAGGTTTATTGTTTTTTTTAACAACCACCTCCTGTCCCATTCTGCAAAACCCAAATTGTGCCGTTATAAATCTGTTCTGATTGGGTTCACTCCCTCTCAAAGGTAGAGCTGACACCTTTCACCTCTGGGGAAGGACTGAACTACAGGCCTCCAGCCAAAAGCCTGTGTTACCGGCTTGAAGTAAAACACGCCCTTCAATCATCTATGGGACATGTTTCCCAGATGCGCTGGAATTGCTGGTCCCCTTTACTTTGGTTGTGAAGCTATTCCTTTGCATAATAGGCAGGAGAGACACTTGGGCCATCTGGCAGGCAATGCTGAGTAGAATATAGGTTGCTTCTTTGGCTTTACCATCAGCAACAGTAGGGTGTATTCCTTCATGTTTCCCTTAACCTCCTGCACCTTCGGTACAAATGTAAGGTCAAAAGCAGCTGCTGGAGAGCAAATTGTATTCTGAACCAGGCTGCAGCGTTTTTAGGTACATCTCTACATGACGGGATGGAATCAGTCATACCCAGGTCCTTTCCCAGTTCTGCATGAGAAAAGGGAAAAAGGTCAGTAAATCCCTGCAGGAAAGGTTGATTAGTATAAACATCATATCTATGAATTTCCCTTTCCTCCGCAGTCAGAGGGGAACCCAGCTCCCCTCTAGTAAAGCATGGGGCTGGGATCACATCACCTGGGTAGCCACCAAGGCCTGCATTTGGCCAAGCAGGTCTCCTTCATGCATGCTGCAGGGCCATTGCCAGGGTGGCTGAGTCCGGGCATGTCCAGTTAGCAATGAGCACCTGAGGGAAGGCCAAGAGATACTGCATCTCCAAAGGATCCACTTGTTTCAGAGATCAAGCCACCATTTTTTTCCCATTCTACCATATTCCAACAGAAAAGATACCAAGGAAACTGCACCAGAAAAGCTGCCGTTTGTTGTCATTCCTCTATGTCATTTATTTGGGCCTATCCAGACCTGTACTCTTGTTTACCTGCACTCTTGGCAAGCACAGTCAGGCGGTTAAGGCCCTGATGCTACAGTTTATGGCTTAAATCAGTGGGATTATTCATGAGTTCAGAGATAACCATGTACTTTTATACTTCGCTGGAACAGCGTCTAAAGCTGACACCTGGGAGTCAAAAGCTCTGAGTCACCTGGGTCCCTCCTCTTCTTCCTGTGTGACCAGTCTACCTGTGTCTGCTTCCTTGCTTGCCGCATAAAGAGAGTGACAATTGCTTTTATCTGATGTTCCTTTCAAATGGCCCTAAAGGCCTCTTCTGGTCTGATGAAAATTCAGCAGAAGCTGGACTAGTGTGGTTGAGACATTTAACTAATGAACGCGCTGGAGCTCAGGAAAGCAATTACATCCTGTCTTCCTCACCACATTCCCACACAGGCTACTCAGAGATTGCTGAAAAATCTTCTAATGCGGAGGGGAGGGGAAGGCCCTGAGCTGAATAAAAACTCATGTGGTGGTGGTGTAGGGGCCCAGTATAACTGATTGTTATGTTAGCATGTTCCCAGCGGTAGTTTACACCTTAAAAGAGGCATGGTTCAATTAAAATACATGGCCTTAATTTTGCAAACCTCTTCATCATGTAACACACTTTGAAAAATGTAAATGGACTGAAGAGAAAGAGGGAAGTGAAACAAAGGCAAATTACATGTATTTTATGCTGCAATATACAAATAGGTATACAGGGAAGTGACTGACAAGACTGCCCACATTTGGGATGCATGCCTCAATGAATGGACCATGACTTTTTAAAATAGATTATGTTGATCCTCTTACTATTCCTTTCCTGTTTTACTCTGGGATTTCCCTCCCCTTTGACATGGGCAGAATAAACAGGTCAGCATTGATTTATGGCACATAGTCAGTGTTGAGTCTCAGGGGAGAAGAGTGATATAATCTTTAGGTTGCCCTGAATGAAAAATAAAGACTGAGTAGATCAATTACTGATGACAGGTACCTTTGCTGGTTTGAGTTGACCTTTCAGCACTATTCTGGAAGGAAAAGTTGCTTTTGTGATTACAAAGAGGGATGATGTTTCAGAGTACCTGTGTTTTGAGGAAGCCTCCTTTGATATTCCTTTAGGATAGGTTGGTCTACACCTACATTTCTCAACAACTCAAATAGAATCTTCAGCTTGGATACTGTGTAAAACCATGTGTTTGACTGCTCTCTCCACGTCATTTTGCAGGCTGAAGTCCTGCAGAGGAACTGTGAGTGTCTTCCCAGCTTCCCTATGCTTTTACAGGTGTTTGTAAATACAATTGCTCTTGCTTTCCACTGATAGAAATCAGAAAGCAATTAAGAATCAAGCTCTTCAAATTGATAGGTCTCCTGAATTTGAAACATTTTTCATTCTCTGACTGGTATCACTATGTAGATAAGATTATGTTTTAAAGGGTGGATTAAAATAAACAGTATTTATGGTTTAATTATTTGAATGACTAAGGAGCTCCAGCGTTATTTTAACTTCACAGAGAACCAAGAGATGGTTTTAATGATATGTTTTACTCATATAGCATCTTTCATCCAAGGATCTCAAACTGCTTTTCAAATAATTAATTAATCCTTGTACCTCTCCATGAGACAGTAGTTATCTCTGATATTACTGATGGATAAACAAAGACACAAAGACGTCAGGGCGCAAGCTGTTTCCAAATATTAATTAATTAGTTCTTGCATGAGACTGTTACTACCTCTGCTATTACCGATGGGTAAATTAAGGCACAAATATGCCAGCAACTTGCCTGAGGCCACACAGGTGAGTGAGTAGCAGAGCTGAGAATAGCATATGGTTAGCATAAGCCCTAGTTACATGTTTCTAGCAAGCAGGCCATACTCATGACATAGGGCATGGCGAGCCCCTGCGGGAAACACAACCAGAGCTGAAACCAGACGGCACTCTGAAGTATCTCCACATATTGGAGATACGATTTGCCCCAGTTAGTTGACAGCTTCAGGGTTCTTTTGAACTCTTTGTGAGTAGTGGAAGCAGAAAACAACAAGGCACAGGGGAGAGCGCTTTTGTCTTCTGCAAATCCCAATCCAAATGCGCACCCAACAAACCACAGTGCACCATGTATTTGCAAGAGGACTTCAAAGAACACTTCTAGTCAGGAGGGGAATGAAAAGGATCACCGTTGCCAAATGCAGGTGTGTGTTCCAGCTCACTACCTAAAGCAAGTCCTGCTCCAGACCCATGGCCTTGGTGTTATCTGCACCACTTGCTGCACTCACTCTCTTCACAAGGGCAATTTCCCATGGCAAGCTACATTCCACTGAAATTGGCAGCCACCTGGGACAGACAGGCTCCTGGGGGAGAGCAACAACTTTCTTTGGCTGTAGTTGAGATGCTCCAGTGATGGAGCCCGAGCAGAGAGCCTGCTCCTCAGAAGGGGCAGCGCAGAAGCCTCCTCCAAATTCAGCCCCTAGATAGACCGTTGAAGAAAGCAATGAAGATAAAAGCTGCTGAGCTGTGTGCCGAAGGTGGCATCAACATTCCCAGGCAGGAACGCTCAGCTCATGCCTTTGTAGTGTCTAGCCCAGTAACAGCAAAGTAACAAGCTACCTTTCCCCTTGCAGGACAGATGTTGAGTAATGAGCTGAAAGCAGAGAAAGAGTTCATGATTATCACTGGGCTTATAGAATAGCCTTATCTTACACATATGGGCTGTATTCCTTTCAGCTCTGAGCACCAAGCTAGAAGAATGCATATTTTTCTGGAGTTTACCCTTATATAAATTGCATGTGCTGTTCTTAGGTCAATAGTACATTTCTGAACGTGTCCTTAAAAGAGGCCTTGTACTGCCAGCAGCTGAGAAAAAAGGGCAGTTGTGAAGTGAATGTGAATGAGGTGATCAAAATCTGGGCTCATGTCATCTAGCGTAAGCCAGACCTTTATCAGTATCTGCACAGAAGCAGGAGTGGCACTCACAGGTATTGATGTTTCTGCACAGGGAAGGCGCATTGAACAGGCTAGCCAGAATAATAGCATCACCACCTTCAGCCTTGCAAGCACAAGTGTGAATATTTCTGCGCCTGTGGGAGGTGATACACCACGAGAAGTAAGGAGCTGTGGTGAAGCGGTATTAATGTTCTGATCATACTGATCAGAATATGATGAGTGTCTCATGGTGAAGGCACTGAAACAGGATTCAACGGTTTCAGTCTCTACCACAACATTGGTTTCTTTAAGTCATTTTATGCCTCTGTACCTGGATTTTTTTTTTGAGTTGTCATCTGGGGATAATAACCCTTGGTTCATCCTTTCTTCGGAGGTGTTAAGCTCTAGCAGGCAGATGCTGTAGCTTGCTGTATGTTTATAACCATCAGAGCTGGGCTTCTAGAGCAGAGCAGGGTGAGCCCCATAGCCCTTGATAGAGGCAGGCACCAGGTTAGCCCAGGAGCCCCAAACCAGGCCACCAGTGGGGGAGCAGGGCCGGTCCCCGAGCCTGCAAACTTGGGCTGCCACAGCCATGTGTACAAACCAGGTGCTGCAGCACCCACAGCATTCACAGCACAGTGCATTTATCCACCTGCTGTGGGATGTGGCAAAGGGATCTTTTAATGGTCCATCCAAGAACTGCAGAGGAACGTGCTGATGCCCCAGGCCAGATGCCCACCTCCTGTGCACAGCCAGGCAGCTCAGACTTCACTGTATGCTCATACTACAGTATATCTTCCTTATGCAGAGGAAAGTATGGGCTTTGAAGATGCTCTCTGCCCTCTGGAAAGGTCTCCCCCTTTCCACCCAGCGTGCACAGGCACCTGAACCCTCTCCATATAAACAGCCCAGCTGAGCTCTTTAGAACATGGACTTGGCCTCATCAAGTGCAGCCTCATTTCTACATGAAAGGGCCAGAGGAATATGAAGCCAGCTCTCTGTATTGATAAGAATTTGGCATTACTTTCTCCCAGTTATCTCAGCTTGCTGTGCACAAACCAAGGTGGTGGTAGTGAAGGATGTCTTCTCAGCTGTCTTTCCTGAGCTCAGGCAATACCTGGTTGTGTTTCCTTCCTTCCTTCCTTCCTTCCTTCCTTCCTTCCTTCCTTCCTTCCTTCCTTCCTTCCTTCCTTCCTTCCTTCCTTCCTTCCTTCCTTCCTTCCTTCCTTCCTTCCTTCCTTCCTTCCTTCCTTCCTTCCTTCCTTCCTTCCTTCCTCCCTTCCTTCCTCCCTTCCTTCCTTCCTTCCTTCCTTCCTCCCTTCCTCCCTTCCTTCCTCCCTTCCTCCCTTCCTTCCTTCTTTCCTTCCTTCCTCCCTTCCTCCCTTCCTCCCTTCCTCCCTTCCTTCCTCTCTTCCTTCCTCCCTTCCCTTCCTTCCTTCCTTCCTTCCTTCCTTCCTTCCTTCCTTCCTTCCTTCCTTCCTTCCTTCCTTCCTTCCTTCCTTCCTTCCTTCCTTCCTTCCTTCCTTCCTTCCTTCCTTCCTTCCTTCCTTCCTTCCTTCCTCCCTCCCTCCCTCCCTCCCTTCCTCCCTTCCTCTCTTCCCTTCCTTCCTTCCTTTTCCTTCCTTCTGCCTGCCTTCCAAAAAAACAAAAGCAAACAAACAACAAAGAAATCATTTCTTTTTCCTCTTCCACTCTGCTAGTGCCTGATTGCTCCCTCTCTTCTGCAATTTGGATGCCTCACTGGTCTTGCTGCAGCTATGATGCAAGCCCTCAACTCCCGTGTTTGCCAAAGCTGGCATGAGTACCCACTGCTAGTCTAGACACCAGTCTAACTGTAGTGCTAATGCTAGGTTTTAACAGACTGATCTCTGCATTTGTCATAGCTCTGCCCACGGTCATTGCTTTGATCTTTATCCTTGAAAACCACAGTCATTGACAAAGGTAAAATGAATTTCTGCCTTTAAAAGACTTTGATGGCATTCCCTTGTTTTGTTTTGTTTTTCCTCTCATTTGCTCTTCCAGCTGAACTTCATCATAAACCTGATTACAGCTGCCAACATAGTACCAGCTAGAGTTCATTCTTTCTTGCTTTCTACTTTACAGACATTTAACTATCTAAGGGTGAAATCCTGGGACACTGCTTCATAGACAAACTGCCAGTGATTATAATGTAAGCTTTAATGGGAGTCAGAGACAGAGAGCCTTCAGGATTTGGTCTTCTACCTTCTTAAAAAAAAAAAAAATTTGAACAAGGCAAAGTGCCAAAAGCAGAAGAGAACGAGAACTATTTGATAATAAATTTCTAGTTTAAAATTTGCACTCTGCCAAGTACTATTATTTGCCCCTATGTAGTACCTAGAGGTAGAGTTGAGAAAAGGGCCTTCTATAAGACATTGTTTAGACACGTTGTAAGAGATTGCTCCTGCCTGGAGGTGTTTATAATTTAAACAAACATGAGCAAGTCAAGTGCTACTAGTTCTATCTTCAAGATGAGGAACTGAAGCAAAAGAGCACACATAAGTTGTCCAAGGTCACCTAGGGAACCAGTGACAGAGATGTGAATTGACTGTAGAGTGGCAGATCCCCTTCATGACCGCTGGTGGTCATTTTTACCTTTACTAGTGAGCTGTTTGATTCCAAAAGTCATGGTTCTGGCTTGCAACAAGGTAGCAGTGCTTCTCTTTTGATAGGGTTTATTGCAGATACACTTTTCCCTGAGTTGAGGGTTGAGATGTAGGATTTAGGTCACTGAGGGAGGGATGATACAGATCTTTTAGCAGCTCAGCCACTGTTAGGAAAAAGTGAGCAGCTTTTGAGACAGGTTTTTATTTTCTATAGGATTATCAAAGCCAAATGGGCGATGTCTCATCCTGTGGAATTTACTGTACAAATCTATACTGGTTTACTGAAAAACCTATATTGGGGACCTTCAGTGAGATACTTCGACCAAATTGATGGAGGAGCATTTACAAATTGCAATGAAAACAGAAGGAAAGGGGGCCTTCCACTGGGCCAAGGGTTAAAAGAGGAATTTAAAGAGCTTTGGTTTAATATCATGCACAGTTTAAAAGTAAATAAACTCACTAGGAGAGGCTATGATTAGGGGATATACACAATATGTTACTTGCACATCTGTAAAAATCTTCCAAGGACTGAGAGTGACATCTAGGTTTATTGAAGTCAATGGGATTTTTGTCAGGGATGGCCATGGGGCTATTTTCCCCCTAAATGCTTTCACATTCTTTCCCCATTTTGTAGCACAGTCAATGCCAATGGGATTCAACAACTTCCGGAGCGGAGGACAGCACAACAGAGAATTTTAACAGCTTGGGGAGGGGAAATCCAGAATACTCACTGATGCTGAGCAACTCACAAGCAGGAGGTTCATCCTCGCATGGCCCTCCACAAGCCAACCCCTGCTAGCAGTGATGTCCAGTCATATAGCCCATCCAGAATGGCTTTCAGGTATCTATTTCACAGATAGGAGACCCTTTTATTCAAAATGGGCTAGTTAAATAAACAACCAAATCTGCTACAGTAACCGGTTCAAAATTGGAGCTGCCTGAAAATTTTCCATGTGTCATATGGAAGCATCACATATACACAGATACTTGGGAACTGGAGAAAAAAAACGTGTATATGTGTGTGTATGTATATATTTATATATGTACTATGTATATCATATGTATGTAACATTTTAGATGAAAAGAGGCATATACTGAATGTATTTACCCATTCATATGTAAGTTTCCAGCTATCTAAAATTGTGTTTTCCTTTTTTTTTCCCAATCAGTTTCACAGATGCCAAATGTTGCCACAATATATTAGAGAAAAATGTTGACAGTTTTATATGGACCTGCAGTTTCAGAGAAGCTCTACTCAATGTTTCTTCTGAAATTCGAAGGAATTTGATTGATTAACATTTTGCTTTTGCCCCTTACTGCCTCTTCTGATTTCAGCCAGGACTGGAGGAGCACTCAAGGAGTAAGGCTCTTTTGTTATTTACAGCCTTGTCAAAATGATAAAGGGGCAGGAATCTCCTCAGAGAGAAATGTATCACAGCATTTTTTAAAGACGATTTCCAAATCAAAGATGACTCCCAAGGAGCAGCAAGGGTGTAATCCTGGAGCCAATCAAGCCAATTACAAAAGTCCCGCTTTCTAGATGATTCTGTCAATGGAACCCCTGAAATTTTGGAGTATCATAAATTATGGTTAAAAGGTCCTGTCCAGATTCAGCATCTGCCTGCTTTAGAGAGGCCTGACCCTAAAAAGAAGTGATGAAAAATGTCTATATTTAAAAACACATATCCTTGTTTGTTATGAGACAGAAGAGAAAACTGCCACTTGCAAAATCTCTCTGTTGCTAGAAACAAACATTTATGAGAGTTTCAAAATTTTCTATCACTCTTTTTTTTTCCTCCTTCACTTCCATTTTGCTCCCTGTTACCCCTGTCTGATAACAGCACTGACATTGCTGAAATGTCAGGATGAAGTTTTCTCAAGTACTAGTTCCAGGTGAGACCTGCTACAACACTTACCAAAACAAACTAAAATATTTGCCAGTGGTTTGGCATTTAATTCTTTGGTCCTAGTAACAGAAATTTCAGAGCGTTCGTAAGTATCTTTGATCCAGATGTGACCTTCACAGGTGGCTCTGCTGCCCAGGAGAGCAGTATCCAAAGCCAAGCAAGGGTGAACTCAAGTCAAGGTTCAGAGCTGACGATTACAACTCAATGTCAAACTGTAACAACAGTAATCATGATATATTGAAAGCCTGTTGGAGGCTCTTTAAAAATGAAGTCTAGGACAGCTGAGCTGCAAGTGCCACTAAGTGATTTTCTGATGTATGTGTGTATAGACATTGGCTAGGACTCAGTGTATTCAGATGCAGGCTGGGTCACCGGGGGAAAAAAAGTCAACTGGATTTGTAAAAGCGAATAGAGTTAAGCATATTTGGGTAGAGCAGACGCATGGATGAATGGCACCATTCAAGCCTCAGAGGAGACCCCAAGCACCAGGCGATAAGGAGTCCCCCCGGAGAAGGGCACAATAGGTAGCAGTGATGAGCAAGGCTTGGCACTGCTCTCACAAAGGTCACAGCTGTGGTCTCTATTAACTCTTCTTCACTGCAGTGTTATTGAGAATTAGGCCAAGATACTGTATGGTAATGCTCCCCTCCCACAGACCTTCCATGAGAAAATGCAAGTATTTGACATCCCTGGCCTAAGAAGCTTACAAGCTAAAGATAGTCAAAGGCATCATTATTATATTCTTTTATATAACTATAGAATGGCTTTAACTAGACAAAGCTAATGGCTGTAATTAGACAAAGGTCCCCATCCCGCAAAGCGTGTGGATAATATTACTCATGTGAGTAAAATGATACGTCTGAATGATTTGTCTGAGCAGTAAAGGGCAGAAGCAGGAATGAAATCCCATTCTCCGAAGGTGTGCCTCATGCTTCTCAACAAGATCTTCAATCTGGAAGTACAAATAATCAGTTTAAATGTACCACTCAGAATTGGGAAATGTTACCTATGTTGCTACAAGGGGAAAATCTCTTTATTGCAGTTTCATTATCAGTATCCTCTTGGAGCTGAAGTTCTGTCATACGCTCGGCAGCTGGATTAACTGGAGAACCAAATCTCTAGCATGGATCCATTGCTGTTCTCACTCATTTCTCTCCCTATTTTCAGTTTCCTATCTTATCAGCTCCAATGAATTAAGGTAGGAGGAGGTAAAGCAATTAGAACAAACAGTTTTTAAAGCTGCACTGAGTATAAGGTAAGGAAATATCATAAATTTTATTTCATGACTTCTTGCCAATTGTTAGAAATGTGCAGTCCATATGAATTCATATAACAAGGAGGGAATGTTGGGAAAACCAATAAAGATTTTGTGGTCTTAACTGTAATGAATGTAGTTTGATATAGAGTCTGTTTTTCACTGCATGGCAAAATGAATCATAAAATACTGGACCTTGAAACTTCTGCATTTTTTAACAATAGCCTGGGGACAGTTTACAGTGTAATGAATTGTAATTAACCCACCTTCAAAATCTTTTATGAGTATTTTGCCAATTAGCTTTGCATGCTTGCTAATGACTCATGGCCAGCGCATGTCTTTACAGAGCAGGCTTTTACAGCACATGCTAGCCTGTTAAGTCAGCAGAAGTATGCAGGATGGTGAGGTATACACAGGTAAGACCCAGCCAGTCCTAGCAACGTACATATTTCAACATTCAAACAGCCTTTGCTGTTCTCTCTGACCCAAAATAACTGTAATAATGTACAGCAACGTCAAAAGGCTTTGGTTTCCAAAGGATTGCAAGGAATGCAAAGGACTCAAGTCCTGACATCTGTTGTTACTTAGTACTAACATATATAATGCTGCTAATTGCTGAGCCATCTTTGTTTTCCTTACTTAGCACTAGGGTTAGAATTATTTTATTTTTGTGGTTCATGGCTTCCTGCCACTTGCAACACAAAGTCCACTCTAAAGAAAATAAAACAACTACCAGGCTGCCTACTAGCACTATTTGGAAGGCTGGGGTTGTTTCTTCTCTTTCTTTTTTTTTTTTGAATTGAATTGAATTGAAGGGGAATTAGGAGAGCCATTCTCAAAGCGGAGTGAGAGGAGCTGTGACCAGCCAGCATCACTCCAGCAGGCTGCACAAACCGGCATCCTGCCTCCAGGAGCAGCCAGGAGGAGATGCTAAGGAAGAAATTAGAAGAAGGAAGAAGAAGAGGAGGTATGGACAGATCCTTCCCCTAGTGCACCTTCTTTACTTCAGGCAATCCATGATTTATGGACTTCCCAAAGAAGAGACTGCATCCAGACCAGTGTGTTTTAACAGCTACCCATGGATCTATCTTCCACTTTTTTTTTTTTTTTGATCCTTTTCTGGAGCCACTTACAACTTTTGGGCTGCTCAACATCCTGTGGCAATGCATTCCACAATTTATTTATGCTTTGTTCAAAAAAAATGTATTTCCTTGTGTTGGTTGAAGACTCCTTGCCTGATAGTTTCATTGGGTCCCCTCTAGTTCTTACCAAAAACAGTGAACAACCACTTCCTCTTTGCCTTTTTCTATATCATTCATGATTTTGATGGACTTCTACATTATGTCCTGCTTCTGTCATCCCTTTCGCCCCGAAGACTCTTCATCTAATTAGTTTCCTTTCTGGAGGCTGTTCCCCATGTCTCTTCATTTTTAATGCTTTCCCTTCTGCATTTGCAAATTCAGGTCAAGCTTTCCTGAGTTAGGTGGCCAGAAAACACACTATCATCCTGATACTGTTTCCTGAAGCATTGCTCTAAAGATGTTTTCTGGTTTGTTCCTGCCTCTTTGCCAGATGGTTCCTAGCATTCTAGTTGCCTAGCATTTTGAGGGACTCTTTAAATGATATACGCAGAGGACTACAAGCTCTCTTTGGTAAATGTTACACATAGGGCTCATCACTGCTATCGTGTAGTTAGGATGAGTTTCCTGCATGCGCTCTCCTTCTGTTGACACTGCAATACATCAGTCATTTTATTGCCCAGTCACTCAGGATCATGAACCCTTTCAGCAGTGCTTTGTGGCCAGCTTTAGTTTTACAATGCTGAATAATTTGCATCATCTGCAAAATTTCATATCTCACTATTCATCTTTTTACCAGGCTATTTATGAGTATGACTGAACACAATCAAATTAGGATTTCAGTGACCTCAGTTCTGAGCAATGCACAAAGCCCTTTTTCTCACACAAATTGTGTCAGACACCCTCGCACAAAGCCTTGAGGGACCCACTGGTAAGCCCCTATCATTGCAAACAGATCTTTATGCCCATCTTCCAACAAGACAACTTTCAACTTGTTATCAGTCCAGGAAGGATATTTCTTTCTTTTCCCTTATCACTGAGCCATGATGCAGATAGTTTATAGGTGTTTATTGGCATGACTCTCTCAGCTCCCTCTGTGAGCACAATGTCATATTAAGTGGGTAAGGTGGAGAAATCAGTGAAATCCCGTCTTGTGTGTCTAGCATTTCATTTCATGGGCCAGGAGATGTCTCAGCCTATTATTTTTAATAACTATCAGATCATCTGTTCCTGATAATGCTGTTTTCCCTGTAAACAATGCAGGCCACCAAGCAGAGGGACTGCTAGTTAGTAAGAAATACTTTCCTCTGCATGCTCTGGTTTTCAGTGGGGGGGTGCATGGCCATCTGTTTGTAGGCTACTGAGTGGAGGAGGAGTACATCTCAGAGCAGCAGATTATTGTCCTGCATACAATGACTCTGAGATCTTTGGTATAGTCTGAAGGCAAAAATAAAGTTACAGTGATGGGGCAGTCCTCCATATTCTGGTGCCCACCATGAGGCTGACTTTGAGGAGCAACCACCCTTGAGGAGCAAAGAGTTTGTGGATGTGCTTAACTGAGATGATGTAAATTCACCAATAATATATGAAAATCTAGACTGATGCTAAGGCTGAAGTCTGATCAATCGGCCAAACCTCACACCTGTGATTTGGCCTCTTCCTACCCTGAGAGGTGCAAAGGCCTCAAGGGCATCCTTGGCCCTCTGCCCTTGTTTTTCCATATCGAGGCAATGCAGCTAAAATCATAAATGTTTCCTGCCATTCTCAGCATGTGTTCATCCCTTGCTGGAATCTCTTTTATGGACTCTTTGTTTTTATGTTTATCTTTTTTAGCTATCACCTCTTTAGCTACTTTCTTTAGCTGCCTTCTCTTTCTTTCTTTTCATACACCCTGCATCAGTTCACCTCTACCAACATTTATTTGCTCTTTCCTTCCCACTCCCCACCAGAAGAAAACCTCCTGCTTCATCTGATTTGGTCTCATTCACATCACCTTGATTCCTAACAGTCGTCTTTTAACTTCATGCCTCTTCTTCAGTCCATTACAGTGCCTGAAAACTCATCTCCTAAGAGGCAAGGCAGATCTTTCAGCCATGGAGAACTCTCTCTCTGCTACAACAAATTGCCAAATATATAATCCTGTATGTTTACAGGTGAACTGCACACCCTTTGCACTCAATTCACATAGTTTATCAGCAATAAACACAGGATTTTGCAGCAAGAGGCAGCAATCCTCCAGAAGGCAGAGCCCATTTGACATACCTCAATGACAGTAGTGCCCACTCCCAGACTTCCTGCTTTTAGGAATTCCCAGCTATGCAGGGAAACAAGTTCATTTGAAAACCCTGCCTGCATACGTCAGCTGAGAAGTGATGTTTCCTCTGTACTTTACCCCTGTATAGATCCTAGTTGTCCTAGAGGATCAGCTCTCAGGGCAGTGTGAAACCCGCCGGCCAGTTGACAGCATCTGGTCATTTCCTCGCTTCACAACATGCTGTCACTTTTTGCTGCCCCAGATCTTTCTCACTCCCCTGTAAGTCAACTAAGTGGTTCAGCAGGAAGGGCCAGACTTGTGATGCACTTAACCCGAGAGGACACCTCATCCTCGAAAGTGGAGCGTTTCCGTGGTGTGCCTGGTGGGCAGCAACTCGTCCTCCCTGGCTCTGATGTGATGCAGGACCTTCCACATTAAGTCATCATGCCATTTCTGCAGGGGTCTGCCCTCCACCTTGCCCTGGAAAAAAACATTTTTTGGACATACAAGGAATCCCCAGGAGAAAACAGCATTGCAAATTTGAAAGCCTGCCACTTGCAAACCTCTTAACTGCTCTAAATGCAGTATTTTGCAAGGAATGCTGACCATGAGTGCCTGGATTGTACAAGTCTTGTTGGAAATCTACAGAGCTGAGCAGCATCCTTGGACTGAAACAAGAAAACACTGTCAGTATATTTCAAAACTGCACCGATCATGCTCAACTGACTCTAATTACTACTGCAAATTTTCAGCATTTTTTACTTTTCACTTACTAATTTAGTGGATTTTTTTTCCAGTATACTGTCCAGGGCTAGTAAGTCTGTATTTGTCCAGGTTATGGAGAAACATTATTTCTGTATCAAACCATCTCATAGCTCCACAAGTGTGAGAGACTATATTTGCTATAGTCTGGCTTCCTCTATGCATACTATGGCCTTTCTTCACTGGGAGCCTCATTCTGTATCAGTTTAGTCAGTAGAAATGGTCTCATTAAATTCAATGAGAGGAGGATCAGACCTCTCATCCAAAAAAAAAAAAAAAAAAAGTGTTGAATCATTTATTAAAAAAAAAAAAAGAAATCAAAAGAAAACATATGTTTTGGTGATCACTAGTATCACTAAGTATCTTCAGGGGATAGTTGCAAGCACGAATATTTGAAGTTTCACCACAGGTTTCTTGGGTGCTTTGTGCCCTGCTGCTCTGTCTGGACAAATAATTTGGACGACAATCACTCAGTTAATGCAATCTGCAATCATGTCACCTGCCTTCAAACAGAGATGATGGAAGAGAACGTTTAATTCCTGCCTAGCAAAACACAGACCAAAGCTCACAGTTGTAACCTTTCTTTCTAAGCAGCACAGTTGCCTGTAACAAAACTAACTTGGGTGCAGGAAACGACTGCATTCACTGAAGCTATTGCTGTGTGGACAAGGCACTAAGACATGAGGTTGCAGAGAGAGGTTGTGCATTTCCTGGGCTCTAGGGCATAAAAGCACTACTCCTACAGAGTATTCGAAAGGACCTGACCCATTCTCACTGCATAATGCACTACTGTGTTGGTGGTTGGAGCCAGTCCATGTATACTGAAGATGGGCCAATATATGGATCCTAGTGAAACTCCCCACTGATTAATGTTTGTATCTTCTTTACTGCATTAGCAGTTAGCCTCTAAAACTTGGTGGAAACTTGAAAAAGCTGAAAGTATCCATTCATCAGAAGCCCATGGATCATGATGTCCAGTATTAAGCCAGCCGAGAAGAAACTCTAGTGCTACTTCCCAGCGTCTCCAGATCTCCCTGTAGTAATGGTGTTTTCTCACACACCCGTGGGTCCTGAGATGGGATTTGTGCCCACAGCCTGCCGGAGGTTTGTCCTCCTGAAGGAGATGTCCAACCACTCCTGAGACGAAGAAAGGCAGAAGATTTGCTAAAATGAAGGGGTGGTTTTGAGGATGAACACAGGTTTGTCATCAAGCCCTGGTACCTCCCCGTATGCATGGAGGCACATTTCTACGCTCTTCCTCTCTCCTCAAAACGACCTTCAGCTCCCACCCACTCCCCACATCAAACGTGGGCAGGTTGAAATCAGGCCTGCCAGGAATGCATTTTGGGGAGGGTAAAGCTTGTGTTTACCTTGTATTTACGCACAAAGATCTTCACTGCACCAGGTACTTTGATGTCATCTGCGCCTAAAAGTGTGTTTTTTCTGAGCAGCTCACTGAGCTAATGTGATGCAGACAAATTACATAGCAACTTCTCCCCTCCCCAAAACTACTTCATTTCTTTGTAGTTACCAGCAGTATTTTGATCTAAACATTCATTTCTCAGGCAGGAACATAACTTTTACAGAATTATTTCTTTTCCCCAAGCAAACAGTTTTTAAGACATTGTTGTCTGCCACAGATCCAAAGGAAGGGAAATCTATGAAAAGCCCATGGGCATGATTGCTGCTGTAGCTTGAGTGAGAAAAGATTCATGGCAGTAGAGTAATCTTGGGTTTCTTAAATATCTGCAAGTTTAGATATTTGCCACTCTTTTGGAAACCAGTTTTGCCAGCTTGAAAGCAAAACAAACCAACAAAAGGAAAACAAGAAAACAAATTTGCAATATTCTTACCTTAAAACAGAACCATTTTCCTATGAGTGCAATAAAAAACCTTGCATATGTCATCAGCCATCGGTTCTCCCTGATAAGCAGACCTCCTGATACTCCTCAGGCTGCCAGGCTTATCACTGGAAATGCTGCTCCTCTGCTGAGCCACCTGTCAGCTTAAAATGAGAGACACAGCTTGATGCATTACCCTGAAGAGAGTGGCCTTAGGACTGCACTGGTGCTGCAGGAAAATCCACACCATGCCCAAGCAGAGCACTCGCCGGTGCCTGGTGCAGCAGCGCAGCTGCTGTCTCATTGACCCTGACTCCTTACATTGCATTTCCCTTTCATGACCCATAGGGCTCATACTCTTTTTAAACACGTACACCCAAGTTTTCCTCCCCAAGCAACTCTGAGTGCACGGCTTACTGCAGAATGTTTTCTTGGTAGTAATCATCACCGTGATGATCTGCTTTAGCTAAGGGTCTGGGATCCCTTCTCTAGAAGAGCCAGACCCTTGACAATTGACACCGACTGGAGAATCAGCTCTCTCTGTTTAATATACCAAGGAAAAGATAACTGACAAAATAAAGTTAACCTACTCCACATTCTAATGCTATAGCTACTTTTGTACTAAAATGGAAACAGGTGGGAAGGACTCATGGAATTTACCAAGCCAAAGGAATTTTTTTTTGAAAAAAATCAAATGGAATAGAAATTATACTCTCCCAGTGTTAATATAGAGCTGTAATACTACCTTCCACATAATACTACCCTCCACTTACTTGACTGGAGTTTTGGAGTCTACTTGCTAACCTAATCTAATCTTCCCCCAGGTTTGCCCTTTTTTGAGTTATTACATCTGTCATGGGAGATATTATTGACTCTGGAGAGAAGAATGAATTTTGCAATGTTTGTAGATTGCTAACTGAAAAATGAACTACTGAATAGCAGGCACCACTGGATTTCCCTACCTACCCAATTTATTGCATTTATCACTCTCCACTTGATAGTGAGTGAGGCACTTTGGCTCAATTCATGTATTTACTGGGTGTGGGGACACCAAGCTAGTGGGGTGGTGGAGAGAGGACATCAAATCTGTGGATTTTTGACCAAATTGCTCCCACTACCTTCCTATTTCTGTGCCCAAAGAAATGCAATTGGAGTTGCTCAGAACATAAAAGAAGTGACCAACCCAAGATGACACTTTTTCCTGAGGTGGCTTAATAAAGGAAAACCCCAACCCAAAAACTTCACAAAAGAAAAAAAGGGACATAATACAAGTGAGACAAACTTTATCATAAACGTTGTCTAATTCATTACTTAGTATATAGAGCTCTGATTGGTCAAATAAATAATAATAAAATGGATAGATAGATTAAAAAGCTCTAACTTGCATTCACTTACCCTTAGTTATGGCCCTGAACCTGTAATTAATTTACAACAGGGGAATATCTAGTGACACAGGTACCAAAATGGCTCCCATTGCCATTTTAGTAGTCAAAGCTATTTGATTTTGATTGAATTTCACGTAGATGCAAGAGCCTAATTGAATTAATGCAGCTCATCTGACAACCTTTAAACGATGACCAAGGTCTCTACCAGTAAAATGCCATTTGTGACCCCTTTCACATGGCAATGTGCAGCTGGCAGTAGGCAAATAGTTTCAAACGTTTCCCCTTGCCTTGAAGTGCACATGAGCTGCTGCTTAGAATACTTAATTTAAGTGAAGAGCACTTTTCTATTTTGTTAAAGCTTGGACGTTTTTTTTCACAGTTTCAGGCTTCCTTGTATATCCTGGTTCGAGGAAGAATCAGAATTCCAATGAGCAAAATACTTGCAAAAGCCCTTAGGCTGAGATATCTCGAAATGCATTAAAACTAGGAGACAGAAAGTTCACCAGAGAAGTTGCCCTCTTGAGCCAAACCCCAGGGACCCTAGCAGGGTTGAGTACATTCAAGGGGACAGACTGAGCAAGGATACATTCAGGTATGTTTCAAGCACACAGCCAAATGATTTGAGGTTCGCCTGTCACTTGTCTAGACACAGGTTTCAAAAGGGAATAAAATAAAAGAAAGAAAAATACCCTGTCTGGGAATTCTTACCCCATGATTGTTGCATAGCAGAAAAGCTGGGTAATTCTCTTCAACTGAATAAACATACTAGGGAGTCTGAGAGCAATTTGCCTCCAGAGCAAATATTGTTACCGAATTCTTTGCACCTGCAGTGGTCAGGGAAATGATAATACACTCTCTCCATGTCTTCCTATCCCACGCTTTGGAAAGCAGCCACCGAGTATCTTGCATGTTTGCCACGGCACAAATGTGTGCGAGGGCAGGACCTGCTGGTGTGGTTACAAGGCGTACCAGGGCCCCATACGGAGACACGCACTCGTGTTTCAACGCGGAGCAAGCTCGATAGCTCCTGAGAGCAGCCGTGCGGCTGCTGGAGCCGACGCAGCAGCCGCTGCCCCGTGGCCCACGCGCCGGTTTGTGCAGCTGGGGTGTCGCGACTCTGCGTCGCTGTTGGTCACACCATTTACTGAGTAACCAGGGTAATAGAAAATAAAAATATACCAAAATAAAGAAAAAGGCTAAGGGCTGGCTGAGGTGACATATATGTTTTGGCTGCCATAGCTGTCTTGGTCAGGATCCGGAAGAGGTATGATTCTTCCAGTAGAGGCAGAGATATCACAGAAAACTGCATGTTTCCTAGTACAGGATGATTTGCTGGTGACTAGATTTTATTACAGCAATATAAAGAATGTATTTGCTGTCCTGACTGTTACAGCAGCAGGACCAGGCATCTTGGGAATGTGAGGAAGCATCTTTCTTGCAACTGCACTCCAGTTCTTGCTGCAGCTCCAGCAGCGGTGGCCTGGTGGGGAGGGAGCTTTTGACAGCTCTGATTCTACTGAAACTGTTGCAGAGGGAGGAATTGGGAAAGGTGGTGGAAATGGCTCAGTTCAGCCCTTCAAACCAGCTGGACAGGGGCATGTGTGAGGACAAGAAAGGGAAAACTTCTATGCCTTCCACAGCAGAGGAGAGGCAGGGTAGGCATTTGGGCATCTGTGGAGGGTCAGAGTTTATTTTCTGAACTGTTTCTTAGGAAACTCAGCTCTATGCACAGGGGGCCTTAGTTCCTTGCCTATAAAATGGACATCGTTCTTATCCTTCCTCTCTTGTGAACACTGGTGTGCAGCTTAATCTATGTACAAAAAAAACAGCTAAGAGGTGGCTAAGAGCTAAGATCTGGAGTCACCAGATCTAGGTCAATCATGTCCCACCACCTGCATGAATGCCACCAAGGCAGAGAAGCAACTGTGCCAGCACAGAAGGAAAGGACCCTCCTTACTGTGGTGAATGTCCTGAAGACAAATCTGGGCTGAAGGAGAAATTAAGGCCCACACAGAGGCACTACCTGCCCTGAAGACCGATCTGAATAGGGATTTGAGGAACAGGCAATAGGGAAGGAGAAGGAATAAACGAGATGTGAATGACAATCTGTCCTGTCCTGTTCACGTTTCAGCCACATGAACAAACCAATGGTTTTCATTGCAAAAGATCATCTGTATGTGTGTGCTTGAACCAGACAACCTCAGCAACCTGGCTGGTGTGCTAAGAGTACCTCAAGACAAATGAGGAATAGAGGATAAATTGTAGTATTTGTACTGCTTTAAATGTTGCCACTGTAAAAATATTTTTTCACTGAAAGAATCTTAGGCAGAAATGTAATTGTTCTATAAGGAGCTCTTGTATATGTGGAGACTGAATTTGATTCTGAGTTACTAAGTATTGACTTTATGTTACTTTTGCAAGATACCTGACTCTCTATTTCCTTTAATCTTCAATAATCGTTAGTGTTTCTTTTTTTTTTTTTTTTAATTTAAGAACTTTTCTAGATAGTTGTATTTATCATAAGGATAGAAAAAACAGGCAAATTTATTTATCCATTTACATGGGTTTCTTCTCAGTACAGCAATCTGTTATCATCATAATTTGCTGTCTTGCATAGCATTAGTCATAAAATTCAGTCATTCACGAAACCCAAACAATTTTCATTTAAAGGATAATTCCTATGCCTTTTAGAAAGACACTTCAGCTTGGGCTAAAGATTCTCTACCACATTCAAAGATAACACAAGTACCTGAGCCCTTGGTTCTCATGGGGTCTTTCCTGGCAAAAGGGTCTTTGGGCAAGAACCAACACCTTTGGCTAACTTGCTGCAAAACCCTGCATCAACCAGGTTTATCAGGAGCTCAACTAGTCGTGAGCAAACACACATCTTTGGAGGGACTAGTGTCGACTTAGCCAAGCTCTCCCACAGTCCCCAAACTGCTTCACCATAAAGATTTTGAGTGCTTAATCTCCACAGGAAGATTGATAGTGGGAGAACTACTGCACAAAAATTTATTCTCTTCTCTCACTTTCTTTTGGGGGGTGCACGTGGAGGGGTGTAAAATTATATGTGTGTATACACACACACACACCAGTGCAGGCAAAACCTGCAGACATCCCAAACTTCTCTCTTGCATTTGCAGGTAAGATTGTGTATGTCTGTTTTTTAGACCAAAAGGAGGCTGCAGTCCCATGTCCCCTGACACCTACCTTTGCTAACCTAAACAAATCACTATCCTCATTAGTCAGGTTTAAGAACAAGTAATAACAGAATGGTTCCTTTTATTCCTTTGGATTCTCATTGTTAATTAAATGATAGGTAAAGAAAAGAAAGTTTCACCAAAATATGAAACAGTAACTAGATTATTAGGAGAAAGAACAGAAAGAGAAGAAGACACTCTGAGTTGCAGTATCCAATTTCAGGAGAAATATGCTAATTTCTTCTAGCTAAGTAGCTATAAAGGCTACCAAATATTTCCTAAGCATATTAATAATTATTAATATCTGTCCATAAAAATTAACCCCTACCACAGAGAAATGTAATGACTGAGAATGCATGATGGCAGAAAAATAGATCTGTTTTTTGTATTCTTACTGGGTTTAGTAAATGAAAACACGGGAAATTTGGTTGATCCTCCACAAGGCTTTTGGGACAAGATGTGATCAGGAAACAGGGTAGTCTTGGGATTAGATTTGAATTGCAAGATAGTCCTGTGCAGTAAACTGGACTTGTGAGCTGTGCTACTTCCATTCCCAGCTGGGCCATCATCTGTCTTTGCTGCGGTAGGTAACATAACACCCAGATAACTATAATCCTTCTTTGCCTATTTTGTCCCGTAGGACAACAAGGAAAGGGCCTGCCCTGGAAATGTCTGCATAGAGAACCTTATGGCCCTCCAGCAGTACTGAACATGGTCTAACACAAACAAACAATAGGGGAATAAACCTGAAAAGAGCCTGACATTTTTTGCTCAGTGACATTATTTATTGTATGAATGAAGTTGACTTGGAGGGCTCTCCCCTAAAATTGAATGCATCAGAACATGTTTTGCTGCTCTCACCACACTACTAGACCCTATCAGTCCCAGTAATCTCATCCACCCCAGTAGAGCCAACCATTAATTTTGTCTGAAGAGGTATTCCCACAGAGGCACAGAGTAAATAGCTCCAGCATCCCAAACCAGCATTGTACCGTTGCCCTAAAGGAGCAGCCCCATTAGCAGCAGCCAGCAGAGCCTCTGTTATATTCAACCCAGACTTCCAACAACAGTATCACATCATAAAACCATCATGCATCTGGCCCAAATTTAAGGCACAGTTGGCAGTATTTGATACAAGAAAGAAACCAAGGACTGAATTAGTATCCCACGAGGTTGTTTTTTCAAGTCCCAGATGAAGTGCAGAGCCATGTGGAGAAGTCCTCCATACGCCTACTAACCCTCCTCAAACGAAAGAAGGGCTGTCTAGGTTTTATGTTCTTTGAAAATACCACTTCATTACCTCCTCTTTTTTTGTTGCCAGGAGAGGTTAACAAAATTACTGAGGGATGAAACATTCTTGAAACATTCTTTCTGGATCATCAAACAGGATTAGCATACGAATTACACTGCGCTGTACAGCACACCTGAAGGAGACGGGCCGGGGGGTGCCACGCTTGCACAGTCCTTTTCATACCTCCACAAAGGGGGAATTGCAGCACATCGTGTGCACGTCTGCTTGTGCACGCGCATGCATGCACATATGGCCTGATGGTTACTTGGTGTGTGGAGGGGGAGAAAAGGAGAAAAACACTAAAACAAAGTGCTTGCTGCTGAGGGCTGCCCGAACTATGTCACTGCACTCTGCTGCTCCTCAGGGCCTACATCTAGCCTAGCACTTGGCAGAAGCCCATCCAGTGTCACTCTCTGATGCTTTTCGTGCAATGACTGAGTTCATGTCTCAAGTCTCTTCCCTCTTCTCTTCAAAGGACTCCTCCATTGAGGGCAAAATAGCAAACGTGCTTTTATTGACCTAGATTTCAGGTGAAAAATTGCAGTGTTGTACTGGTGAGATGCAGAGCAGAAAGGAGGAAGGGAGCGACAACTTTCTCCCCACCATTTCCTTGGATAACATGAGTCACTTCAGGTGGTGCCAATTCCTTATGTTCTTCCATAAGATAAACATAAGAGAGAGGTGGTTTAGAAGAGGGATCACATGGGTCATGTCGTCCTGAATCGTGGATACTCACGCAGATCCTGCAAACACCATCTGGCTGCTTCCCACCTTGACTGCCCAGTGTGGCACATTCAGGTCAAAATCCCCTTGGGTGCACACTTGGAAGGACTTGCCAGTTGCAAGGGCAGGATGAGGCAGGGGGCTGAAGCCATGCTAGCCTATCAGGGCATTTTCCTCCTTGCTGCCGCACACCTCATCCTGCTTTCCTTTGCAGCCTACTGACATGACAACCGGCCAACTACAACCTTCCGCCGTGAACTCTTTGCTCCCCCTTCTCTTACAAGAAGCTCCTCAGCAGATAAGCACTCTTCCAACTGTTTTTTTAACCTATCAATAAAATACACAGATTATCAGAAACTTAAACATTTTGTTTTGCACAGGTTTACATCAACTGTAGCTCTTCTACTGATTTAGGATAGCAGAATTGCCTCACTTACCGTTACTGGTGCTCTCAGTGTTCTAATGTTTTCCTTCTTTTGGTCTTTACTTCTTGTTCGGTGGTTGCTAATGCAAAATCCACGTTACCAGTTACCAGAATTAAGCAGTAACATCTGTAGGAGGATCTGTCCCAAGTCACTGGTGTCTCCAAAGGAAAATATCCCATCTTAGAAGATGGCTTCCTCTTTAATTGCTGCAGCATTGTAATGGAAACTAAGAAGTAACACAGCAAAATATCTTTGTATAAGCAGCAGTGTTGGAAAGGCTGTGGCCATGCCACCTCTCCTGAACAGAAACCAAGGAAAGTTGCCTCTCTACTGGGAACAGTCTTGAAGGGAAGGAAACACAGGGCACCAGAGGACAGACATGTTGATGCTATGAGAGAACATGGCCTGAATGTCCTCAACAGCAGGTTTGGTTACAAAAAACAAACCGCTGCACATATGTCTGTGCATAAGAATGATGTTTTTTCACACAAAATGCATCTTAAAACAACACGTTCAGAAACTCACCTTGTAAAACAAAACGGCACAGCTAGTTTCTTTTTCTGTGTCCATAATCCTGATGGCCACATAAAAGCAAAGCCAGACTTTCTACAAGCAAGAGAAGCACAGACTGCTCAGATCATATTTGTGCTTGTCCCAAGTCATGTCTTGATCTGGTGGAGTCGGTTTGTTCATTCAACACAACAGAAAAAAATCACCATCATGATGATGTCCCACACAGTGTAGCAACAACCCCATCAGATTATTCAGTTTGGAGTTTCAGGTTGAATGCCACAGCTACCAAACAGCGCTTTGGAGATATGTATGAGAAATGCCATCCATCCTCTTTTATTATTTATTTATTTACTTACTTATTCCCTGAAAAGAATTATTTGTGAAGTGACTAAGACCATTCCAGATGCAGGGACCCCATACAGCCTTTTGCTTTCATGCCTGACATCTCACGACATCCTTTGAGTCTCCAAGTGCCGGCCAGGTCCAGGCACACTAACATATATAAAATAGGAGCCAACAATGAAATAAACACAACTAATCCTAACCCTGTGCCCTTTTAACTGATGATTTAATGACTTTGAATTCTCCCTCAGCCCAAAGTTCAGGCTCACCTTCTTGTCCTTATGTGAACTGTAGGGTTTGATTCTCCATTTCTTCGTTTTTCAGTTCATATTTCTACTCTACAATCTTAGCATGTGTAACAGCACTGAGTAACAGGAAGAAAGGAATTGCTGGGGATAGGAAAGCTAGAAGAGATCAGCAAAAAGAAGTCTAAGGTACTGGGTCAGATTCACAGGTGACATAAACCAGAGTCACTCCCTTGCTGGAAAATAGGGACCATAGACCACGTCATCCACCTTCTCTTTGTCTGCTTTGTGTATTTTTCCACTGCAAACTCTTCAGGGCAGGGACTGTTTTTTCATATGTATGTATACCTCACCCAGCGCAAAAGACCCTAAGCCATGCTCCAGTGTTGAGGCAGTGCTGCAATAGTAATCACTTCATTCCAAAGGTTTAACTAACTCAGGTGCAGCAGTTCTCCCGTGCTGTCAGGGAAGCTGTTGAGAATTGCTGCTGTCCACTGAGAGAAGACACGCATTGATTCATCTGCAGCATTTTTCACTGTTTTGTTATTTTTCAATATCTCACTTCTGATCTCCTTACTAAGTGGTCCAGCAGGTTCCCTTGATGGTTACTGTTATTCAGACCGCCCTAGCAGCCTAGAGCACTTATGGTCAGTGTAATTTAAATCTCTTTGTTATAGTCTTCAGAATCTCCTGAAAATATAAAGTGAAGCTAACAGGAAACACAAATGTTTTATAGATTATACCCACGCCTTTAAGATGTAGCAGCCAGCTAAGCAGAAGGTAGGGGGAAAAGCAGCAGAGATCAAAATCTAGGTCAGAACAAATGCTGGACAGGAGCCTATGCTGTCAAGTCCTAGGCCTCCCGCAAGAGGAGGAACAAAAAAAAAGAAAAAAAAAAGAAAAAAATTTTTTTAAAAGGAGGAATTTTCAAGCATTTCATATTTGCAAATACTATTCTTCCACTCCTGGTTCTAGGGCAACCATTACTAGCCACTAATGCTGCAGATGCTTCACTGCGTGTGCTGCCATCCTGGGCCTGGATCACTGTGCCCTGGTGCCCATCTCTCCTCTGCCAGACACAGGTCTGTGAGTGACATGGAAGACCCAGCCGGGGCTCTGCCTGTCCTCCACCAAAATGGAACCAGCCTCCCTTCACTGCACTGGCCTGACTCTTGTGTTCCCATCCACATGTGGGCACCAGGACCGAGACCATGGGCAGGACCTGTTTGTACTCCATATACTCCTCTCCCTCACTCCCATCTTCAGCGAGTCCAAAGTGACACAGCTCCCGATTTTATATGGTTCAACCCACAGAAACCAGGAAAGTAAGTTTTATGGGTGCAGCATAGGATAACACACAGAGAAACAGGGAGGAGGGTGCTATTCCTGTCCCTGACGTCTACCAGAACCAGCACCAAGCCATAAAGGACATGCCTGACTTGCCCTTTCACAGGGGTAACCAACACCAAGCAAAGGCTCAAATTACTCATTCCCCTGGTGCATAGCAAGAGGATAACTCACATTAATTCAGTTAAAGTGTCTCTTTCTGCTGTGTGCAAGCTTGTCTCTCCACAGGATACCCATTCCCATAAGAGGAAGGTTTGGGAGTCTGTGGAGGACTCCAAGGAGCCTTGTGATTCAGCCTGTGCCCATGGCATGAGAAGGGGCAGTGGAAAGAGTGCAGACCATCTGCATAAAAAAACGTTCATCTCTGGCAGGACCAGCTCACAGTTCTGCCATGCTGGCTGCCTTGTGTTGAAAGCATCATTAAATCCGAATGCTGGCCTTTCAGGTGAGAAGACAACAGCCACAGCCATTTAAGACTGAGGTTAATGCTTCACTGAAGTCATATCCTTAGGCTAAACTTTTCAAAAGCAGGAACATTATTTTAAAAGCCTCACTTTCAGAGGTAATTTAAGCACTTAAATGTAAGTCTTATTGGCTTACAGTGAGATTTACACCCTTAACTGCCTTAAGTTACCCTTGAAGTAGGCTCTAGGCTGCAGTCATTTAGCATCTTGTCTGATCAAGCTGTAAGATCTTCAGGGCAGGGGACTGTTGTCTCTTACTCCATGAGAGGGCTGGGGAGGGGTTTTTTTCCATGTCCACAGTGTCAGCACCTCTAGTTGCCAACAGGCTCTAAGTGCTCATTGGCCTTTTTACTTGGTGGCTGGCATTGCCTTTGTGGAGTCAAAACTCCCTTTGCTTTTAAAAGCAGCAGAGAGAAGCAGCCTGCCATCATCCTAGCAAGTCCTTCTCTATGGGATTTTTGGTTTAAAAGTCACAAAATACTGGTATTTATGAGAGGAATTGGTCACAATGCGATCATAAGAGCATACCAACATTGTAGCTCCCCACCCTTTGATCTTGGAGCTTTAATGATTAATTAGTGCTAAAGTACTGGAAAAATACCTCACTTGAGGCAATTTAAAGCTTCTCTTTGTATAGATAAAAACTATGACTCACATAAAAGGATAACCCGGAAATGCAAGACACAGAGGGTAAGATTAAAGCAGAAGCTTCTGTTCACATGCAGATGTTTGCCCAACAGGACAAGTGGGAGAATCTGTTGGGCTTTAGGGAGTGTTTCCATTAAACTGCCTAGATTTTCCAGCCACTGACTTGCACTGTGAGAAAGGCTAATTGTGAAGGTGGAGGAAAATTTGTCCCTCAGAAAGATACGTGCGTGTTCCAGGAGACATGAGCTTTGAAGACACATCCCCTCCTATGGCAGTTTGCAGAAAAGAAATCCTTGCCTCCAGCATTGGAAGAGAAGTCATTTCACTGGCAAGCTGTCACAGCTGCATGTTTAAATGCTTCCAGACACACTCCGGGGTCTAAGTCCCACTGCCACCAGGGCTCAGGAAAAATCCTGAAAGAGGCAGCTTTCCCTCACTTAATCCCGTTGTGTTTGCACATACCGTGGTAAAAATCTGGTGCTGGCCCTGTCACAGGCCATGGACCAGGCGACAGTGCTGGGTCTCACCCCTCATGCTCGTCAGTCAGGGCTCGGCAGAGGACAGGAATGGACCTTATGGCAAGAATGGATTAAGCACCTCCCAGAGCCAAAGCTGGACACAACCTGTCTGCTTCTAATAAGCTGTGGGACAGATCTTGCCAACAAAGGGTTCAGGACATGGCCAGGCTGGATTTTCACCACTGACTTGAGCATGAGCAGGGTCACAGCATCCCTGCAAGGCATCTCTCTGTGTGCAGGTGGCCACCACGGCCTAACCAACAGTTGAACTCTTCAGAGATGAAGTGGGAATACCTAGGTCTTTCCTTAGCCTGAGCCCACTTAGGTATTGTAAGCGCTGCCCCAGTTTATGTCCGATTTGTAACAGTAAGCATGGAGTCTGCATCTTGCAAAGTGCCAGGCAAGTTGAGTTAAAGTCGCTGGGAACTAAAAGCTTCTTATCACAACAGGATCCCCTGCTCAATACTGGAGCTAGGTGGGTAATCTGAGCTAATTTTTTTCCAACAAAAAGGCAGGTGATGATTTTCACGGACAAATTTCAGGAAAGTTTCTTTTTTTCTTTTCTTTTTCATGTGGAGAATTGAAAAGGAAATACTTGCCTTCGAGCTACTATGGCACTCAACAGTGATCAACCTGCCCCACATGCAGTTTCTAGTCTGGATGCTGCATCCTCGTGTCCCCTCCTGGCTGAACCTGGCTGCAGGTTCCCATGAGCCCGGGTAAGCCTGGAAGAGCAGCAGGGTGCAGGGAGAGACTGAACTGAGACTATGCTAAATGCCCTGACATAATTTGGGTTTTTTTTTTTCTTTTATACATTCTGTTTCATAAGCCCACTCTCAGTAGCAAAATTTTGGTCTGGTGAGTGGAGAAGAAAACAAATATTATAACTGACTTCATCACAGGTGAGAAATCCCAGCTTTCACTTCCCTTTTACCAGTGGTTTTAGGATTCATTTCTCCATATGTTCAGTGCTTCCATCCATAGCATGGGTGTGGGGCAGCTCATAATTGATTTGCTTTGAGACCATCACATCAAAGGTGCCCTTGAAGTACAGATCATTAGTGTTGTATTGGCAGTAAGTAGACTTTAGCATTAACTCGTAGAGCTACTGGAAGTGTTCTTAGAAGAACCTGAAACACAGAAAGATTGGCTGGGTTTTGAGTCCATTGCAAAAACTGAAACCAAG
This sequence comes from Tinamus guttatus, assembly GCF_059628265.1. NCBI lineage: Eukaryota > Metazoa > Chordata > Aves > Tinamiformes > Tinamidae > Tinamus > Tinamus guttatus. The sequence continues at coordinate 1,432,203 of NW_028288937.1, read as the reverse complement.
CACAGGTCCAGTAACAGGGCAGTTAAACCTCTGAGGTGAATCAGAGCACATGGTTAGGTAACCCGGGGCAAGGCCAAATACATTATTATACACCCGCGTCACATGAAACAGGAAAATTGTTTTATGGTTTTGACATCCAAAACCACTTGGCTTTAGATGAATTCCACACAACCCCTAAATTGAATCAAAATCTGAGGTAGTAATACAGAATTTGTAGCCTATGTAATGACAGATCTCTGCTCCCAGAGCTTTGATCCTACCCTGGTTAAAGCTGAAAGGAAAGGTTGATATAAATAGAATTAGCTAGAAAATAAAAACACCAGCTATGAGGATTTCTGAGCGTGCAGTTTTGGCTGTGCTCTGAATTTCAGCAAGAGTGTGGATCCTCTTCTCCCTCAAAACAGGAGACGAGAAGTAGAACCCCAAGGCCAACTCACTGGTCTTGGGGAAGCAAGGTCATTGCTTGGATCTTGACTTCTGATTTCATCAGTAATGTCCCTCCACCAAGACTAGCGTCAACTCATAGATGGGCATGTGGGGATGTCTCCTCCCTCAATTCCATCTTAGACTTAAGAATTTATCCCTTAAAAAAAAAAAAGGTCAAAAACCAAACTACTATTAGGTAGAATTTCAGCTTAAATGATGAAAATGTCAGCATTTTATAATGACAAGAAAAAGAAAGCTGCTGAAGATGTCTAGGAATAAAAAAAAAAATAAGGATCACTGCAGCAGCAATTCAATATCAATTACAGGATGGAAAATACTGTACAGATTAATAAGAAGTTGTAGTCCTGAACTGCAAACTAAACTGATCAAAAATGCAAAGGAAAAGGGTACATGGAGACATAAAAGTTACACAGAGCATTAAGCAGTTACTTGGGCATCTCCCAGGTCATAGCTTTGAATTCTACATAGGGAACTCTATTTCTCACTGAAGAAATTGCAAGAGAGTCACCTCCAAGACCAATTAACCCCTTACAAAAGCCCAAGACATCTGTGTAGAGCAGACAATACTTCTAACACTGCAGGAGGGGAGCAGTGACCAGGCATACCTGTGGCAGCACAGGATCTGTCCGGTGCGCTCGCCTTGTCCTGGCTGGTAACTGCTGGTTGTGATCATCAGCTTGGCTCCTTTTCTAGCTCTTCCAGGTACAAGGAACGGGTGGTGAAATTCCTCCGGTTGAAGCGGTGGCCTTTGGAGCAGTGCTGAGCATGGAAGCAAGTATCAGCCTTGTTGCTCATCACGTGCACTTCCAAGATACCCATTTGCACCTTGCTTTGGCTTCATTGAGCATGATCTGCGTTTTGATTCTGCAGTGAAACTTGAAGTCTGGTAAATGTCTCAGTCTTCAGGATTTCAGAAAGGAGGACATCTCAGCAAGTCTGAGAGTCAATATTGAAAACAGGCTCCTGATAACCAAACACTAATGCTTTGCTCTAAAAAGTTAGCAATGCATACAGACCTGGAGTAAGCATATACAACTTCTTAATTCAGCTCTCAGCACTGTTTACCCCTTAGGATATCCAATAATGTTTCCTTCCAGGGGTAACTACTATGAGATATCCACACATCTGCCTGGCTTGCAAGGATGTCAGGAGAAAAGCGCTCAACAAAGAGATGCATCTTGCATCACACCCTAAACGCAGGAGGCCTCAGGGCTTTGGCATACCTCTGTGAGGAGCAAATTCCTGCGTCTGGGGCTCTCTGCAGGAACACCCTGTCCTCCAGCACCGGCACACTTAATCCGGAGCCCCATCAGCCAGCGCTTCCCACCACCCACAATTCCAGAGTGATGGAGTGAGTCCTGTTTATACCCAGGCACACCGCTGGCAACCAGCTAATTGCTTTGGTGTAGCCCAACAGCAAAAGCGATGGGGTGAGACACAAAACGCTTTGTGGCTGCGGCATCCTGGCAAATTTTCCAGTGCTGCAGTTCCCCACCTCTCAAAACAAAAGTGATTGGAGGCCTGGCACATTTGTAGAGTACTCTGAGACCTCCAACTGCAAGTCTGAATCCACTTAGCACTTTTCTTTTCAAAACCTAATAAATTGGGATCTGCTGGTATTTCTGGACAGAAAATGCAAACATTGATTCTTTAGACCAGTTTTGCAGCCCTGGTGTTTCAATATTCTAGGTTTCCCTGCGTATTTTTTGTTATAATTCTTCTCTGTGGTTATCTTCAAGAGATTTATCAGCACAATCCAGATTTTCTTTTGTAAGTATAAATGCATGTATTAATGACACAAAATGGCTTTTCAGCTGCACACAATTTTTGGAGGGAGAATTTCATTTTATTTTTTTATGATTCAATCCAAAAAGAAAACCAAGCCCAGCCCTCTTCCAGAGGGGTTGAAGTGAAAAATCGGGCAAAAAAAAATTCAACAAAATTGGTGCAGTAGAAGCAGGGCTGGTTTTGTCTGGCAGAAGGCTTTAGAATGTCTGAAAGAAAAAGAAGAAAAGAGCCCCAAATTCAACAAGAGCAAACCCAGGAAAGCCACAGCTGCCCAGCTTAGAGGTGGGCCCTGTGGCAGGAGGACACTGCAGGAAGTTCCTCACCTGCTCCACATTTTAGTCTTACCAGAGGTCTTCACAGGGACCACTGACAGACGGTATCACAGGAGAGCCAGAAAAGCCTAGTTTGAAAGGCAAGAGGTGGATTCAGAAATCCCCTGGCTCTGTCACATCTGCAGAAGTCCCCTCGTGGGTGTGAAAGCCGCGTGCACAGATGCTGGAAGGGAGATGTTGGTTCACTTCGGGTTGTGGCAGACATGCTGGTTTGGAAACCATTTGGTTGGCCAGCCCCCCTGCCCCATGCCAGGTGCTAACCATAACCTGTAACCATGGTGGAGTGCCTCATCCCATCTTCCTGCACCTTCTGCATTTTGAGTATGATTAAGAGAAGAAAGATGATATTATGGCCAGAGGTAAAGACTGGGGTATCTGTGTACTACAGCAGCCTACACACTCTTGGGCAAATCATTAAGCTTTCCATGCTTCCTTGTATGGAAACTTTACATTTACAGATGAGGATATTACGCTACTTCCTTTCCTCCATAAGTACCTGTCAATTCCACATAAGATGGAAGGGATCTCAATCCCACAAAAAGAGCCTGCACATGCTTTTCACTGGAGTCTGCAGCTAGAGGGTCCCACTGAAATGCAAACATCAGGCCATGCCCAATTAAACAAGATGCTAGTTCATATACCTTGAATGATCTAATTTAAAGGGAGACAAATAGTAGCTGGGGAAATAACTGCCTGGTGCAAAACCTTATATATTAAAACTTTTCATTGTACCTGGAAAGGAAGTGCAGATTGCAAAGGACTTGGATAACATGAACCTATCAGGAAGTGCTCCATGACAAAGATGCCTCTGGGCTGCCCAGGGATCCTGCTGCTGAGCCCCACCACCCCTTCCTCTGCCAAAGGAAACGCTCACAGCTGCCACAGCAAAGCTAATCCTGTTAAAACTGCTTCGTCCATCCACGAGCTCTTGTGGTGAGGCTGCAGGTGCCGAGGTTGGCGCCTGCCCGCAGGAGCTGTCAGATAGGGAGCTCTCATGAGGGAAAAATTCTGCTTTCTGTCTTCTGTCATTGCAGCCTTCATCAGAAAACTGGATTTGTATATGTTATGTGTGTTTATCTAAAACACCAGGCCAGTAAATTGACGCCGCTTTGCTGAGCCCCTTTTTTGCTCGTTTAAAGAACCCAGCCCACAAAATCACTTCTGGATCAACTTCTTTCTGGAGGAGTGCATGGGGCATTGACCACAAGATATCAAAGCAAAGTCACCTGCAAGACCTGGGCTCATTTTACCAACCAGTGTCCCATTTCAGCTGCAGAAAATTGCTCTCTAAAGGTGCAAATACCATTTCTCGTCAGTGTAACAACAAACAATGCACACTTGTGGCTCATTTAATAGAGGGGGCTAATCTACCTCAATTGTCTGTTAAGGCATCACACAGGTGTTCCATTTCAGAGCGTATTAGTACATGGTGCTCTAAGCCTAAAAGCTAATTTCTAACTTAACCTAATAATGTCGGTAATAATGACCTGTGATTACTGCCTTGTGAATCAGACCCTATGATGCTTAAAATAATTAGCATCAAAGCATAACTGGTAGCTTGCTAAATTCATTATCAGCCATAAACCATCAGTGCAGAGCTGAACTTTATACTGAATGTTGGCATGTTTTTTTTCCCCCCTTGTTGGAGGCAGCTTTTCAAGAGATTTAATTTAGATAGGTGGCTAAAGGTTTGCTCACCAGTTCCTTCTCAAAAGAAATAAAAATGATAAAGACACAAAATACTATTTTATCAACTATTTTATCAACTAGCTGTTTTAGGTGTCCCCCTCATCACTGTATAGCACCAGCTAAGGACAGGGAACACAACTGCTGAGGGATCGAGAGCTAGTATGTGGCTGAAGAAGGGAGTGCCTGCCATGGGTGGAGCGCGTGTCTCATCGGGTTCAACGATGATGGTCTGGGGAACAGCTACAGGAATTACTGAACCAGACTAGTGAAGTCCCTTAACCTTAGTTGCCATCACTGTGTACTTCAGAGGCTAGTAGCAAACAGGCTTGTTTGAGCAAAGTGAGCCTGTGTAATCACTGACACTGAAGGTTTCTTCACCCCAAGAATTTCTCTTATAAGTTTTTATACCCATTCTTGATACTCAGCCTTCCCAGCAAGATCAGATGGATAGACAACTGATGGCTGCCTCTGGAAAGGAGAATCCCATTTTTGAGGCGGTCATTGGTCATTCATTCTAGAGGAGAGAAGAAGGCCCTTGTTTTAGAAGTACTAGCTCAGACCACTACGTCCCCTTTAAGAGCCAAAGAGAAGCGAATACCTCTCATAAGAAACCGTTAACAAAAATCAAGAAAAGAGAAGGACTTTAGAATGTAGCTCCTCCACTTTGGTACAGGGAGAAGAGTTGGTACCAAAGAAGATGCCCGTGAACAGACTGCAAGTATGGACATGACATCAGACATGACAGGATTAGAAGTCCTCGGCTTTCCTCCAAGAACCTCCAGCTTGCCCATAACTACCACATTTTGTGGCTAACCAGCCTGCTGCTGGTAGCTGCAGGTGAGCATTTGATGGCCAACATCTGCCACTACAACAGAGCGTGGTGGAGGCCTCCCTCTGCCTCCTAGCAAAGAGCTGCCTGCGTGGTACCTAAACTGGTCACTGCAACTTCTCTACTGGCAGCTTCATCTGGAAAACAGAAAAAGCAGAGGCCAAGGCTACCCTAAACCGGCAGGAATTGCCATATTGTAGGTGTGCCACAGACCAGAACAACTAGAGAGCCAGTCCCTGAGTAATAAGCAGCATTTCATGTATTAGTAACACATAGGATAGCTGCCTTGGTGACAAGTTTGTAGCTGTTATTAATACCTGTTGGGTCCAAGCTGAGACTTGAAGCTCACTCTACACTTGAACCTTCTCCAGGTGTTCAGATTTCCTGATGGAGCTCTGCCCAGCAAAAAGAACAACAAAAGGCCTGAAAAATGACTTGGAGAAAAGTTTCCTCCTCACACACAGGAAAGTTGAAAGAAGAGAATCATTCATCAGGGACACAATGCTCTTAATACCTCACTCCCGAGCATTCCCACTCCCCAGCACAAATAGTTAAAAACATCAGCTTTTGAGCATAAACCAAATCAAAACCAGGGAAGGGGAACTCACCGAATAACCACAGAAAACATGGCTAAAGGACATGGCTAAACACTTTGAAAAATTGACTTGAGGGCCCACTGAAAATCACAGGAAATCCAAAGCGTAAGGATTCAATTGCTATAAAACTGCTACTTAGGCTTGTAAGATGATTTTGGAATTTTTAAAACTTAATTCTGATTCAGTTAAAAAAACAACAACCAACCAAAAAAAAAAAAAAATCCAGACACACTGAAGAGCAGAGGCCTTCAGTGATCTCTTTTTCCTGTTTAATCCCACTAGCCACATTACCAGAGTCTGACAAGAGCAAGTTCCTCAACCCCTGTAAGACCCATTGGGCTCAGAACCTGGGAGGATAATTTTTAAGGAAAAAAAAATCCTCTGGACTAACAAGGTCAGAAAATATTTTTTGTGACTTGATAAAGATCCCATAGATCATTCCCTGTTTTGTTAGGACATAGCATTGCTACAGCAGGCCCCAAATGTGCTGTAAAACGGCTCTCCTCTGTCATTTGGGTTCATTAAAGACACTAGAGAAGACCTAGATTACGAGCATGTTAGCCAATACTAATCTTAGACTATTAGGTTTTTATTTTATTTCTATTATTAATTCATTTTTGACTATACATTAAATGTATCGGAAGAAAATTTTTGCAACCTCATTTAAAAACACTAAAATTAATCTGCTTTGCTATTATTCAAAAGAGAGTAAAGTGACTTTGGTAAACTTACCATCTTTCTCCAAAGCCAACCATCTCTCCACAGCCTACCATGTCCCCCACAAGCAGCTCCTCCCTCCTAGGTGGAGCTTAGAGCACTTCACCTCCCTTGCATGTCAGTGAGCAATAAATTTGCAGCTCCCTGCAGGGCTTCAAAACCTCCTGTGAGGGTGGAGCAGGAAGAGACTCCAGCAACCCTTTTGCCAGGTATTAGGAGAGATGTGTAGTTGAATGTCTGACAGAATTGGGCGGCCTTGTGTGCTGAGGAAGAAATGGATGCTCAGAGGAACTCTTGCTAAAAAAGAAGGAAAGAAAGAGGCACTAATTAACAACCGGTACTTGCTGCTGCAGGGTACATGCTTAGCAAGAATAAATACTCTATGAAAACATTACCAGCCACACTACAAATGAAGACCCAGCTCTCCAGTCTACCTAAAAGGCGTAAGATCCGTGGACATTTAGGTACTCTGTATGGAAAGACAAAAATCCAGCTCTTAAGCATTTGACATCCACTCCTCCGTGTTGAAGCGGCTAGATATCCAGTCTTCCTGTCGAAATCTTTGCATCTTCCATACATACAGCCACACCATGACTTAGACGTAAGAGTCCTTGTCAGTCTTACAGTTCATAACCCCATCGCTATTTCTCCCTGTAAAATGATGTAAACTAGAAAACTACCATTTCAAACTTCACAGGGTTTTACTCAGCATGAAATGAAAATCATGCAGCATAAATTTTAGCAGAATTTCAGTCAGTAACATAAACTGTCCACCAAGACCAATTTGCTCATGTAGACACCAATAGAAATTAGGCTAGGGAATGGGCCAGGGCCTGAAAAGAGAAAAATATTCTCCATAAGAGCTACTGTCATGTTTCTAATCTTGATCTTAAAACTTCTCTTTGAATACCATGGGAAAAATTGAAACTTTGGCCAAAATCGTCACCTAACATATGAGAAAACAACATCAAGTGAGACCTCTACAAAATGTCTAACACTTGCTGGTGAAACACCTCCCTGCAGCCACAAACCTGTTGTTCCACCTTGCTGCATATTTACACACACACAGTTCAGTGGATATTCTTACAGATCAATCTAAGGTACCTTCACAGTCTTCTATGTCCTGTACTACCTCCTGCCCAGCATTTGAGTCTGCATCTGACTCCAGCAGATGGTGGTCTCCAACATGCCACCCTGGATCAAGGGGGAGATGAGCAGGACCAAACACTTCCCAACCCAACAAGGAGAAGAACATGTTGCAAGGTTGAAAGGCGGCAGAAAATTACTACTGTTTCAAGGACAATGGGGACCAGGCAAAGCACTGCAGCTCTCTGGGCTACACTCCCTCCTGGGACTGCCTCAAAGCACTCTGGCACCTCTCTTCAGTTAATCTGTCAGCGCTAGGTTGACCTTCCAACCACCTGGTATGAAAGCTGTTGCCACCTTGTTGAAGAACTATTTTGATGGCTACATGCCACGATTCCAGTCAAAATCATTCTTAGAGAATCCTCTCAGGTGCATCATGAATTCACAAGGAAACCTATTGATTGGCCTTTCATTGCATAACACAGTCAACCTTACAACCAGAAATGAACCTAGCTGTTTGACCAGAGCAGTCGCCTGCACTGAGCCAGATCTAAATATTCTGTGGCTTGGACCTGATCTTAGTTTTGATACTCAGCAAGCTGAAGGGACTGGGGAATTTCTCCATATTGCTTAGAAGCTTCCATCAAAACAACTGTAAATGAGTTATGTTTCAAGTATGCAAGAGCTTGCTTCACCATGCCAAAAAACGATTAGTGTTCTCAAGCTTCCAGCAATGCAAAGCAGTCTGAAATGTCCTGATGAGAGATATATGCATTTCCTCTTAGACAATTAATATTAGGGGTGGGTTTTATTGCTATTCTTTTTTATGTTGTTAACATCCTGCCCTCTTTCCTGGTTCCTCCCAAAGAGCTACAATGCAATTTGCAAAACTCCCCTTTGTAACATGTAAACATTTACTAAACATTGTCTTTCCACTTTGTATTATGACAAAAGAATACAAGTCAAGATGTTAAATATATTTCTGCATTTGCATCTGAAAGCCCCAGGCCTTCCTGAATATACTTTTAGATAACTTCCATTGTCTCAGGCACATTACCTTTCTGTAGATCATCATGTCCATGAAAGTCCAAAGGCAAGGTTTTTGCTGAAATGCTGCAAAAGACCTGCTTACTACCCACTGCCTTACAATTATATTAATGCCATATGATGACGATCCATATTCTTTCACCTCATTATTTATTCCTGAGAATAGTCCTGAGAATAACCTAACCTGGCTCTCAAATTCACCACTGAGGATCTGAAAATGAGTGGCCAGCACAGCATACTTATTTTCCAGGGTAATTACAGCTAAAACAGAGGCTTAAACATCTGCAGAGGTCACTCCTAGAGCTGTCATTGGCTTTAGCAGCAACGCTTCGGGTGATGAGAGTTATACAACTGGCTCTGGAGGCGAGCAGAAAGTATCAGCCCTTTGAGTGTGAAGCGTCTTTGCTGGACCTGCACGGCCAGGGGAGCAGGTCTGCGTGGTGCCCTGCCAGCCGCAGAGGTGGGCGAGCTGCTGGCCAGGCTAACGCTGCACCTCGCATGCAAACCTCCAGTGAGCTGAAAACTCCCCCGAGTTTTCTCTGAGGCCAGAAACACCTGGAAGCGCTTCAATCACTTCCCTCACGTCTCTGCTAGATAGAAATCCAGTGGCTTCATCAACCCCGCGTTTGCCAAAGTCTTTACTAATGAAAACAAGACCTTAAGCCTAGTTTGAGAATGCATGGAGCATCCAAAGCCACCTTTTCCAGCCCACTTGGTAAGTGCCTCTCCATGGCCCCACGCTAGCCTTGGCCATCCTGCCAACATGCAGCAACAAGATCCACACAGATCTCATTTTCTCTCCTTTGGGATTTGCTTCTCTCTCTGCTTGCTCGAAATACGGTCCTAGATTTCGCAGATGGTAAGAAAGAAAAAGCATTACTTTCATTCACAACGTGGCATTCTCCAAACACTTAAAATAAAAGTGGTTTCCAAAATTTCATCTTTTATATGCGGGAGCAAATGCTTTCCTTTCATTTATTGCTTTATTTGGGGGTGTGTGTGTGCGCGTTTACGCATGTGTGCATTATTTTAGCAAGAATAAAGCACATAGCTCAGCCCACCGCACAGGTATACATATGTACATACACGAATTCTTGGAGGGCAATTATTTAGAAAATTTCCAGTTACACCAAGAAGTTCCTCTAAATACGTAAACGCCATTTAAATAAGGACTGCTTGGTGTCACCTGACATTTTTCTTCTAACAGCATGACAACCCCAAATAGGACAGGCCCAGACTGACTCACTAATACAGATCTGACTTTGCGAATGTGAATTTATAAAACCGATTGCCACAACAGAGTGATTTTTTTTTTGAAGACTTCTCTTTGCTAAGGCACGGGAAAGGTTTCAGCACAACCCTGCTTACAGCTTTTCAGAATCGTGCCATGTGCACAAGGACCATCCTAGCAAAGTTCTAGGAGGAAGGTGGGGCTGTTTGTTTGTTTTGAATAGCCTGTTAACCTCCTTGGCTGCTGCAGACGAAGCCTTGGGGCCAATCCTGCAAACACCTCAGGTATTGTTCAGAGCAGTCGCTTTTGCACCTGCCAGGAAATTTGTAAGATCAGAGACTTAGATCCATCTCTTGCAACCTCTTTGCCTTCCTGGGAACTCCCCCAGAGTGGCTGGCTAGGTAGGATTAAGCTCTTGCTTTGGAAGTTGATTATGTGATCTCTGTTTCTTTCAGTCTTGCCAGCCAGGGCTTACCTCCAGATGAGTATTTCAGCACGTGCTTAACCTTAAGCAATGAGATACTCATGCTTAAAGTTAAGTATAGGCTTAAAAATTTTGTTGGAAGCAAATCACAAGCACATTCTTACATATTTTTCTGGGCTGGGCCTAACCATAGTTCTCCTGTGAAAACAGTCTTTTTCTTTTTCCAACACTTATCCCATCACTGTAATTTCCCTCTTCAATAACACTCTCTAACTGCTTCATTCCAGGAAAACCAAAGGGAAATGACATTTTCTTCTATGGCAAGTAAATTGTAAGTGACAACAAACCGTTAGATTACGCACAGTTCGGCAAGAGGAGGCAGTATCTTTTATTCAGCCCAGCTGATCCAGACAACATAGATAGGTTTGTCCAAGACACAGCTCTCCCTAAAATCTCTCTCTTTCTCCTATATCTAACATTCTGGAAGCACGGCACTACTTGGCTGCACAGGTTTCTTTTTTAGCAAGGTTTTCTGGAAGGAAAGCAGTCTGTTCTGGTAGGCATGGAGGAAAACAAAAGGAATGCAGCTCACTATCTTCCCCGAACGCCTATCAGAGAGTTAATATCGTTGCACACAAGCCATTTCACCTACAGCAAGAAGTGAAAGCATGCGACTACACCCAACAAGTGATCACAGAGCACCCTGCAGGGAATTTGCTTCCATTTCAAAGGCAGAGATCAAAACCCCAGAGGAGGAGGGAGAAAAAAAAAGAAAGAAAGAAGGAAAGAAAGAAAAGAAGAAAAAAAGAAAGATGCTCCCAGCTTGTGCATGAGATCAGTGTTGGGCCCAGGCTCAGAAGTTTCCTGGGAGGAAGGGAGAGCTACGGACAGAAGAATCACAGAGCACCGTCAGTGCCTGAATATTTCTGCGCCCGGGATTTGATGCTACACACCGACAAACACGGGAGGTTTGCCACCAACTGCAGGGGAAGCACAAACAAGTCCCTTCACCCTGAGGTTTATTGGCTGGCTGTAGGAAGTTTTGAAATTTATATAGAAATTAAGCAGAAGATAATTTGACAATTTAACGGTGACGTCGTGGTTTTCACATTAAAAGAGACACAAATTTATCCTTTGGGTTCTATGATATGTGTTTTGCCCCAGGATGTGTGTTTTTTTCTTTTTTAATCTCCTGTTTCAATGAAAGGCTAGTAAAAGTGGGATGTTCGTGTACATAAGGAAATATCTTTCACTCATCTTTCACTCAAGGCTCAGTAATTTAAAGCAGTTGGCATTAGTTGATGGCAGCAAATTAGCGATCTTAGAAGTGCTCCATGCTTGGGCTGAAAAACAAGAAAGTTTTTCCCAGTGGCCAGCCGTCCAAATAGGGCATTTGCCCATGAGAAATGACTTCAAAGATATGCAATGGAGCTTAAAATATAAATATATATATTTAATATCTGTGATCAAAGCCTGTGTTTGAGATCTATCAGCTGGAAAAAAAGAGAGGGTCTGCCCAGGGTACCAGAGACCAGCTCAGGACTCCCTGCAGCTCCTTGGGAAGCCCAGGCTGCAGCTGATGTGGAAATGTCAGACTGCTGCAAGACTCCCCAATCCTCTAGTCATTTCGGTCACTTAATTATGAAATTAATCCACTCTCTGTGGCCAGTTAGGCTCGTTTGCAGTGGGCTAATCTGCTCTGATGGAGTTTGGGCTCAGAACCCTGAGGGCAAATATTTCATTTAAGAAAAATGATCTAATTTCTGTTAAAATTAAGCTGTTTTGGTTACTTTGGACACGAAAAGTACTACCAGGTGGCAGCGCCAGTGGCTCGTCTTATATTTAACAGGAGCAGACGGGTCTGGGCTACAGCTCAGCAGTGCCAGCAGCTTCAAGGTGCTTTTGCATACCCTCTTGGAGACAGGTCCTGCTCCCACTCCAGCACCAGAGATGGGGGCCAGTCATCCTTGCCACGCTCTTCCCAAGTCCTGGAGAGGCATTTCCAGACACCCACCTTTGCAGGGACCCATCCCTGGAGCATCTGAGCTGCGGGTGCCACCCTGGAGGAAAAGGCAGGCAGGAGGTTCGCACGGGGATGAACGTCTCCTCTCCCACAAGAAGAAAACTTCCACCACCTTGGAGCGTGTTATTTCTTAGCAGAACCCTTGCTCTGGGCAACAGAGGAAGAATCTTTAAAATTAACTGTGAAAAATACAGCTTGACCAAAACTATTCGAATTTGTGCCAAACTCTGCGATGAGTTTTTGTTTTTTGATTGCCTGTTCAGGGAAGGAGGGAAGAGGAGGAACAGCAAAACCATTTCAAATCAACCTGAAAGGCTTAATCTTTTCCTCCTGAGGTTTTTCCACTTTGGTCAGCGTCCTGGAGAAATCCCTCATTGCCGCAGCCCTGCCATTCCCAGCCCCTCGGCCATGCTGATGTTTTGCTCATGCACAACTAGCCCTGGGGAAGCAGGGCCAGCACCAACCTCAGCAGGTCACCAGGACCCCCAGGGTTTGACCCTGGAGGCCGTAGCCCAGCCCCAGAGGCAATGATCCCCGGGCGGCATTTCAGCTCCGGGACCCTTGGGCTGCAAACCACGGTGGGCTGTGGGCTGCTGCAGCGAGCAGACATAGCCCTGCTTTGAATCGCACCATCTCCAGCTCATGCCAAGCTCTGAAAGGCATCCAAGGGGCTAGCGGGGAGGCTCCTGCACAAAAGTGGGGATGGGCTTGGATTGCGCTCAGGAGCCTGCGGTCGGGAGGGAGGGAAGCGTGGTGGGGATCTAGTTCATCTGCACTGATACGAGGGGAGCCCAACATAAAAGTTTTCTAGCACTTTTATTCCTCCAGGGTTGACATGAGGGATGTCTTTTTTGTCAGACTTTTTTTTTTTATGCTAATGGTGTTTTTTTTTTTTTTTTTTTGCACTCTGAAATCCCTTCCAAGGGTAATTTTAGAAGACACTCATTTTTTGCAGCATCTGCAGCACCAGGATTTGGGGTTTGCGGCTGGCTGCTTGGCCAGGGTGCTCGAGCCCCTCTCGCTGCATGTCCTGGCCTCCTTGCTGGGGACAGGCGCCAAGGTCAGAGGCTGATGCGGGACGTCACCTTCGGCGCGGGAAGCAAAGTCGCGCTCCCATGCGGAAGCCGCTGTCGCCGCACTGCCAAGGTGTATGAGGGCATCAGCCACCCGCAAGCAGAGGTGGGCAGGGAAGACACGCACGTTGCAGCAGCCTCGAGGCTGCTCTCGTTTATGGCTCTGGCCTACAGCCTAAATGATGCCCCTGCATTTTCGCAGCTCCGGTGTTAAAAGCACGCCGTGCCCTCTCGCCCGAGGCGGGGGAGATGCAGCTCTGGGCGGCTTTATTGGCCCCACCATCAGGAGGAAATCACTGCTGCCCTTAAGCAACAGCTGAAGCAGCTTGCCGGGGGGAGGCCAGGAGCAAAGGGGAGCTGGAGATCTCTCCTTTGCACATCTGCTCTCAATTTTACTCCACTGGATGCCATAGACATTTTGCATCACTTGATAAGGACCTCCTGGCCGACAGCACCTGAACTGCGGATGCCGCCCTCGCCCCGCTCTCATAGCACAAACCATAGCACATTTCCATAGCCAAAACACCGTTTCACATGAACCAGAAGCCAAAGGAAGAACTGAGTTGTCTCAGTTTCTCTCACTACCAGGATCACCTTAAAGCCAAAGGCAGTGAGGAAATAATTCTCCATTCAAATGTTTCTTTCTAGGAGCTCTGAGGGATAATTTAGGGTATACTCGGAGAAGACGACTTGAAATGCTCCTCTGCACAATCCACCTCCTCAGTCATCACAACATGACCAGGCTGCAGGGAAGTCAGCCTGATTTACAGTGCTTAAAAGCTGACCGCTGCGTACTGTGAGTGATGAAACGTGTCAGCAGCTGCTAAAAGTGGCCACTTCTCCTTCTAATCTTGTAGTAAAATATTCAGCAAGCAACCAGGAGGAAAGTGATTTGAGGTAGTGGGAGATTTCCTAACTTTGTATGTTGCTCCCGCGCAGCCTATCCTTGCCCCTGGGGGTGGCTTATGCTCAAAAAAGCCCTTCAACGACGCGGCCGAGCGCACGCGGGAAATTCCCTTCACAGCACAGTGACATGAGGAGGAGGAACTAGCAGCCTGCACTGCACATATAAATAAAAATGCAAGAAATTACCTCATTTGTGCCAATGTTCAGGTTGACTGCACGAGTTAGCAGCCAGAATTTCTCCCATGGGCTGCTCCGCGCTCTCCTCACCGCACTGCTGCATTCTGACCCAAAATGCATCCTTAAATAAGCGCTGATGCCATGCGCTTTCCTGCCCGTTCCTTGGCACTCTCCCCAGGGGGGAGCTCTCCTGGGAAGCTGCAGTGGCTCTTTGGGCACGTGTGGGCAGCTCAGCTCCGGCCCCGCGCCCTGGGAAGCCGCAGTGGCTCTTTGGGCACGTGTGGGCAGCTCAGCTCCGGCCCCGCGCCCTGGGAAGCCACCGTGCAGCTTCAGCACCCTGATGGCAATTCCCCGATGGGAAATACATATAGGAAAATAAAGATCAGCTTGAGGCTAAGTCCCTGGCAGGAGGGGCAGCAGAGCTTGCCCACCTCACGACATCGGGCTGAGCATGGGCTTATCTGGGCTCTCCGGCTGCGGAGCCCAGCTCCTGCCTTCAGCTGCGTCCCCCACGCAGCCGCTTTCCCGCAGCCTCATCCTCAGATGGGGGACCCACCTTAGCCCCTGTTCAGACTCTTCCTAGTGAGCAAACGTCATGAGTACAGCGGCAAATCCCAGTCAGAGCAGAGCTGATGGAACCGCTGCAGTTCTGCTCTGCTTGGGCCTCCTGCCCTGCAGCAGCAAGCACGGAGCCGCCTCTAAGATCCCCAACACCCAGTGCTGCACGGAGGAGCTGTCCCCAGGCGCAGACACCAGCAGCCCTCGTGCCCCGGCGCTCGGCCTCGCTCTGCCGCGAGCCAAAGCGCCCCGCGAGGCCCCGGCTCCCTGTGTTGCCCGTGCTTGGCCACCGAGTCCTCTCCAGGAAACAGGGCTGTCCTTTGGTTGCTCGCCTCCTGCTCGTCGGCTGGGTCCCCTCCTTCGTTAAATTAACACCTCATTATGAAATGCAAGCTGCTTTGTTCCTACAAATGATGCTGGAGGGTGTTTACTTTTCTAATGAATATCCTGTGTCAAATGGAAATCTGTCCCTGGCAGTCCTTAAGTGCTTCATTAAGCTGTTTGAAAAATGTTCCTTTCTGTTCTCCTTTGAACAGGTTACGCTTTGCTCTTTTAAGCAAGTTTTTGGCTGCCTCCCCATACCTGAGAGGATGGGTGGAGAGGTGGCCATCTGCTCGCACAGCAAGCAGCCTTTTTAATCCTGAGAAGCAGGAAATGTGTCCACAGACAGCACCTTCTCCGCACTGACTCCAGTCTCTACCTCTCTATCAGGTAAAACAACATCCCACTGCTGACACTGATGAGACAAAACCCATTGCAGACACTGAAGGTTTGGCCTCACAGTGCCTGACACAGAAAGATGGAGGCAGGAGCAGCTACCAGCAGCTGCACCCCAGAGGTTCCCATTTTACAGCACATTTATCACCCTGGGAGTTCAACAGCAAACTAAAACTAGGAGGAGGAGGATGGGACATTAAGTTACCAGATGTTCAAAACCATGTCAATTCTATTGGGAATTAGACATCAGTTTCAATATAATATCTGGCCATGCCAGAGGGGTAAAACTCCAAGACTGTAACAGCAGAGCACTGGGTTGCAGTGGGACTGGGTCCACCTTCCAGTCAGTATTAGCAGCTGCAGCTAAAATCACTTGTCATTTTGTAGAACATGGGTTGGTTTGAAAACTCTATTTATTAAAAGCTTTGGGATAAAGACTGTTTGGTGAAGCCTGCTGCCTTCCTGGATCATTAACTGAAAATGGGTACCACCTATGCTGGCTCTCTACCAAAACTTATAGGAGGCTTGAAGGATGATAGGAAGCACAAGGAGAGCCCTTACATGGCAGGAGATTGAACGCTGAAACTGCACTCTGGAGTCTACCTGCAAAGGACAGCATTTTCCGAGCACCACATCACCCCAGCCTCCAAGAGTATTCCCATGGCTTCTCCTGATGCACAGCAGACTCAACAACAGCTATTGCAGCCGTCTAAACGTGCGAGCAAAGGCTGCCCTTGAGGCTTCCTTCTGGGTTCTTGCTAGTACAGACCTTAGTAGAGAGGCTTGAAAGAGGTGAGTTATACTGCTCTGAGGGTGAGAAAAATGCACTGGTTCAAAGTCAGCATGACCTCCTTAGTACTAAAGTTACTTCGGGAGTTGAATTCATCTGGATAAACAAGTAATATGATAGAGAACTCTACGTGGCAGCTAAAAAAGAGCTCTTTCACCAGCATACTTCCAACCAAAGGAGCTCTTAAGATTCGCTAAGAGCTGGCATGATTCCCCTGGGGCAAGAAAATATGGGCAGAGCAACAATTCCTTTAGGAGCTCTAATGCAAAGTGATGTCAGCAAAACACTGTTATGACAAAAGCACAGAAAAAAATAAGCATAGAAAAAAAACAAAAAAACAGTTTCCATGGAAGTCCACGTCTTAACGAAGGTACCTCCATTGTATAGCTTGGCACGAGCCAAACCAGCTGGCTCTTTTATTTTATAAAATAAGATAAAACAAAATAAAACAAAACAAAATAAAATAAAAAATAACAACTACATGGTGCACAGCTGAAAGACAGCTAGTAAGCCAGGCTAGCAGATGATATCGGTAGGCCCTTGAGAACTACAGAGAAGTCGGTGCAGATGTTCACCAAACTAAAAATCTGCTCCAGAAAACACAGTGGGTGACACAGCATTGGTAACAGCATTTACAGACCGAGGAAACAGCCTAACTTCCTAACCAATCATCCCATTAGCACAGGCTCTCTTGTTAAAACTGTATTGATATACAAGTTGCTAATTAACTGAGCAATGTCTGCACTGTACCAACATATTGTCCAGGGTTATCTTCGAAATCAACGTCAGATAACACTGGACAATGGTCTATTTGGATAGATAGGTAAACTGCAAAGAAGCACTGGGATGCCTGCATGAGGAAGATAGTACCACTGCTTAGAGTGGCTAAAAGATTTAAGAGTTTGGAACTAAGCTACTAAATTTAACCACTCCACATGAGCACTGGTTTAACTTGGATAGCTTTCCTAGAGGATGATACGTAACTGACTGAGATGCTAATAGTCCAGCAGTGAGCTCATGTTCACTCAACTCACTCTATTATTTAGATCATTCAAAAGAGAGGAAAAGGAATTCACCTGCCACCGATCAACAGAAAGAAGCAGCATTTTGAAACCACTGCTGCAAGCAAAAGAAAAAGACCTGGAATACAGCAATAAGATGAGAGGTAAATGTAAGCCAGACACCATCAAGCATTTCTCTTACTAACCTCTGAATCTAGGTTCTGGCCACTAATCTGGGAGACAAATTGCTCCAAACAGAGAAAGAAGAGTTCTGATATAACCTAGAAAAAATAATGCCTAGAACGAGTATGCAAGTTTGGCCTAACAACCCACAGGCCTGTCCTAAAACAGAAGATTTCTACTTTTCCTGTGCTCAAACAGGAGAGTCCAGCTGTCAGGTCCCCTGGCTGCCTCGGGCACTCAGGCCCAATTAGCATTGTCATCAACTATCAATGCATACAAGACTGGATTAAACACTTGTTAAGCAGGATGGGCATCATTCTGCTCTAATTGACCAGTATCCATTAGGAACAGATTTATTGAAGCCCATGGAGTTACATCTCTAAGTGTGTGTGGAATACAACCTGGTATCTCTGGGCATTTCCTCTCACTCTCTACTTTCTACGAGCTAATGAGCAGCTTTGCCTCTCATCAGGCTCAGAGAACTGTGCGACCTCGGGAACTGTATCTGAATTTCTATCATTTCTACAACTGTTCCATGAGAAATGGCATGTGATTTATTTGACTTTGTGTATAAACAATTCAATTCCCCAAAAGAGGCTAGGAAAAAGATATTATCTCCAACATTTTTTCTCTTAATTTCAG
This sequence comes from Tinamus guttatus, assembly GCF_059628265.1. Classification (NCBI taxonomy): domain Eukaryota; kingdom Metazoa; phylum Chordata; class Aves; order Tinamiformes; family Tinamidae; genus Tinamus; species Tinamus guttatus. The sequence continues at coordinate 1,413,947 of NW_028288937.1, read as the reverse complement.
TGACTCTTTATCATAGGAACTCTGGGAACAATAGTAAAAATTACCATCAGAATATGAAAAGTTGTGTTTTACACCCGCTCTGCTCTTGTTCTGCACAGGTATAAAGGTCACACAGGGCAGGACAGAGGCATTCTGCCATTCACACCAGAATAGATGGCTGAAGACCACTCGATATATAAAAATCCAGCTTTGATGGAAGGGAAACAGAGCTAACCAACCGTTAGCTCATGGCAAGACAAGGAAGGCCTCATCTTGTGAAGAACCTCTTATCAATTCCCAAAACCTCTCAAAGCAAAATCTTGGATGGGTTTGATTGGGCCTCTGAACATCTCTTCCAGGCTGGGCTAATGAATCATAGCTAATGCCGCGGGCATTGGCAGAAAACTTGTCGACCTGCTTCACATTTTGTTCACTTGCCATAATTTATATGGAGGGGAAAAAAAAAAAATGGAACAGGGCATGGAAAGGTCTCTCCAAGGTTTTGGGAATTCACATACCTTCTCACCCAGCCAGACCTTCAGGAGCTTCACAATAATTACATCAAAAAGAAATTCTCAGTGACCCCATTGCCAGCAAAATTTGCCAAGGGGGGCTCATGGCTGAAAGCGAGTCATTAATTAATAGCTGCTGGGCCACCACCAGGAGAGTGCAGAAGCCACGGAGCCCTGTGGGCTTGTGAATTCCTTGGCCCACGGTGCTGCTCCGTGCAGTCATTAGGCCCGTTATCTGTAGGAAGTCTGACTTCCTGCTGGCTCATTGCAGTCAGGCAAATCAAACCATGCAGACAAGCGTTCCTCCTTCCTGAGGAGCAGCGTAGTTCAGCCCAGGACTGCTTGAGCTCTCCCATCAGGTCTCACAGGCAGTTCCTCAAGTGGGCTTTTGCCCCAGCCTCCTCATTCGCCCTTCGGTCTCTCTCGCTGCCCTGGACCCAGAGCTCTCTGCAACTTAGCTGAACCACCTGCCTCACCTGGAAGAGGTCTTGGCTTAAACCATGCTTCCTCTTTACTGTGTTCCTCCTTGGATTCATTTAATAACTCATAAACCCACCAAATGCCCATATGTTCACATATGCAACTTAGGCAGGAAAAACACATGAATATTTGACTCCAAGAGCCAAATTGTGTCTGCCTGTCTCAAAGTCAAACAGGGAGTACTCTCTGTTTCAAGAAATAGAGACACTTCTTGTAAGCATAATCCTCTTTCTCTCCACTGCAAGCTAATCAGAGAGCTGCTAATTAAGATCAAAGAGTTTGCATGTGGAGCAAAACAAGCTAGAGTTAAACAACATGCAAGACGTGATCCACGCAGCTGCAAAACAAAACGAAAACAACCAGGCACCCCAGGTTCACTAACTGCTACAAAAGCACTTCAAAAGTTTGCCCAGTTATACGGGATGTGAAAGTCTGAGGTGAATACAGCAGCTACTAGGATATAGCCACTGGCTCCCTTTCCACTGAATTCAAGCCTTCCCTCTACGTGATCTGACTGATACACACTTATGGAGCATTAGAGCAATTAAAAAATGCTATAGTGGCAATAAAATCTGTCCCTATAAAATTGTCTTTCGTCACAGCAATATGCCAGATCACAGGCGTGGTTTGAAATTACCCCATGTTCACCAGGCTATCAGCAGATCCAACATTGTGTTGATCTTTGTACCTGCGTGACATTTGGAAATGCTTGTGTTTCTGGGGAGAGGTAGGAAAGGAGTGATTTTAAGCTGGGTGATGTACCAATAATATAAAAAGATAAAGCAATCAAATAGGCAGCCAAGCAGAAAGCTCAATAATAAATAAGAATCAATAAAATATATAACAAAACCTTCAAAGACTGACCCTAAATTGTCCTCAGCAATGGCCAACGAATCCAAACATGGTTTCACCAGCACAGAAATGACACCTTGAAACAAATTTTTGAGTTCTAAATAAACTGATTTCCTACTTTTTACCACCTGTGTTAAAAAGCAAGTAGGAAAGCACCACCTTTTCAGATAAACAGAAGGCTGCAGCATCTCCTACACAGATAGCAGCAACTTTGACATGCTTTGATATGATGGTAAACAGATTACTGGAAAAAGAGATGACTGCATGGAAAGGCCAAAGCACCCCACACCACATTCTCACTATTGTCCCTATTTCAGCTCCTCAAGAACACTGAGCAAAATTTCCACTTGTCCTAGGAGCAAGGAGAGTTCATAGCACTGACACAACAATCTGGTAGCGGTAAAAAATAAAAAATAAAAATCAGCAGAAACAGAAGTGGGTCAGAGCTGTACTCCAAGGTTATCCTTGTTACGTATCAGTAGTTTATCCAGAATATTTCTGTGACTGGGTAGTTTATCTAAAATAATTCTGTGACTGGGAAACCACCAATTTCCTCTCAGTGGAGGAGCATGAGCTGTTCATGGTTGGCTCAGCAGTAGCCACAGGCCACTAGCACTTTGTCTGGCTGTTGGTGCATATTCCTATTTATTCTAACGTCATATAAAGTCTCAGGAGCTTAGGGAGCCAAGCTCAGATGCCCTGAGCAAGCACAAGCTCAACATTCAGCCCTTGCAAACCCATCCCATTTTCTTCTAACTTCAAGGCACGATATCCAGATATTTTTCTGGGTATCTGCAGCCTCTGGGGGTGAAGGTTTTGCCCTGTGGCAGGCACTGGTTTGGGGCAGGGTGGCTACACAGCATGTGGCCACCTCCCAGGGTGAGTGGGCTGCCGGCACAGCGGGGTGCCTGCCCCATGCTGCTTATGGACAATCAAACACTGCCAGAAAATCACACTCCCTTCTTCGGCCTTTCTATTTTTCTTTTTTTTCTTTTTTCCCTCCCTTTCTCTCACTTTGGTTCACCTCTTAGTCAATTTATTCCAGGGAACGCTCATTTTTGCAAGAACTCTGATATCATTCCTAATAGATGATAAACATTTATAAGCCCAAGCGTAAGTCCAAATACTTAGCCCTTAGGTAAACACTAGAAAGTAAAGGTCAAACTGTAAACATCAGTATTTTTGTAAAGATTGTGCGTATTCGTGTTTTGAATTCTTGTTTTCCTTAAGTAAACCTCAGGGAAGAGATAACAGATGCCTAATTTCAAAGATCCTGAAAGTTATAACTTGGCATGCAATGGCATAAGTTGTAATGAAGTTTACAGAAGTGCTCTCTGAAATGTTCACACATGAAAAATTAAAGTGGAGATAGTTGTTTTATGTAAATCAAAACCTATTTTCAGAAACCTTTTATCCAACCATAAACTGCTGTGGAGTAAAAGATCAACATTACTGCCTCCGAGTTTTCTTCCTAATAACAAGTCACTAACACTGCGTGTTCTGCCTTAAAGAACCATTAGGAAAACATTTCTTCGCTGGGGGGTGTAAAGGGATGTTTGTTACTCACAAAGCAGATATAAAAGACCTAATGTTCTCACAAAGCCAAATACTCACAAGTTAGGAAAAGCCAGAATTACAGTAAATGGAGCAATTTTACCTCCCGCCATGCACGTGCATGACAGCGCTGAGATGACAACGCAAGGCAGGGGCCGGTGCTCGCGTCCCGCGCGGCCGTGTGGCGACGGGTCCGCGCCCCGGCGCCTTCCCCAGCCGGCCTTGCTGCACATGACTCAAACCCAGCTGCAGGGGCAGAATTAGTAATGCCCTCATCTGTTTTGCTCTGCTGCTCTTGACGCTCTTACTTAAGCACGTCACAAACTTAAATTATCTCTGGTGCTTCCCAGTGAAGGGATGACCTTTCCTCCATTTTGCAGGCTGGGAATGGAGGAAGGAGCAAGCAGAGCAAGGATCTGGGGCTGCAGGGACAATGCGCAAGGTGCTCTATTTTCCAGGGTGCTAACAAGATGTTTGCTGGACTCCGCTCTCCTTAGCTCCTGATGCAGCAGTGGCTGCTCAGCTGCTCCCCTCACACCCCTGACTCTCAAGTCAGATGCCCACAACATGAGGACCTCTTCATCAGCACTTGCTTGGAGAGCCTGGTTGAAGTAACTTGCCGGGAATCACTCTGGCATAAGCATTGAAAGACTAAATTTCCAGCAAATGTCTGGAAATACACGTTCCTCTTTCCAGAAACCCCTGCCTTATTCGTCATTCATCTTCCCACTCCTGATGGGGAAGAGATCCTTGGACAATGGCGCCTTTTACTGCTCAACCCTGATTCATCCCCCCAGCAGGTCTATAATTTTAACGGGCTAATTAAAGACTGTATCGTAACGCAGAAGATGGCAGCAAGGCAGGGATGAGAGTTGGAGCTGCAAGATAGTTTTGGTACATCCTAAGCATTTTCAAAAACAGTTTGCACGCCCATATGCATGCACATATTTCTTTGATTAAAAAACAAAAAACAAAATGAAGCAACAGAAATTCCCTGTGAAGCGGGAAGCAGGTTCCAACAGGACTGGAACCCTAAAGTCTCTGGAGAGACCTCCAGTGTTTAGAGCTAACAAAGTACCTGTGACAGCAAGAGTGAGTTGTCAGATGGAAGGCCACCAAGTGTGCACCTTGCCTGGGGGTTTGTAGCATGTGCTGCCAGAGGGGTGCCACGCAGGAATCGCCAGCTCCACCTCGGATTTCTGAAATGAAGCACGCTGAACACAATGTGGGCTTTTCTCCCATCTCCCTGAAACATGGAGATGTTCTGCTCTCCTTTCTGCTTTATTCCCATCCCAGTCCCATCCAGCGCTGCATCCTTTCCTCCATTCACTTCAGCTCATCTCCCTGGCCGTCCCAGCTGCAACCTCTCAGACTTGTCCCAATGTCTTTACTGCTGACCTTAGTGATCAAGTCTCTGCTGAGCCAGGCCTGGCTCTCCCACTTTGCTGCATGTCACATCCCATCTCCCTCTATCTCGCTCTCCTTTCTCCTTGCCAGCTTTTCCACAGCTCTCTCTTTTCTCCCAGAGGCTCCCAGATCCATCTCTTTGCCCAGCCAGGGTCCCACTTTCCCCTACTATCCCAGTCACAAACTCTCCTACTTTTCCGTCCAGATCAGAGGGCTCCCCAGGCTGTGCCTGGCAGCACCAGTTAACTGTGACAGGTATCGCACAGTGTCACATATCTGAAGTCCAGGATGCGTGTAAGGATGCAGGTTACAATAACACTCTTTTAGTTAAAAGGAAAAAGATCAGCATTGCCAGAACTTAGACAACATTTAGGGACAGGATTGTGCCTAGGGGCAGAACAAAGTCTCTGCAAACCCCTTTTCCTTCTCCTGTGAGTGCAGAGGGAACAACGGGGCACTGAAGTCTTGCAGGGATTAATCCTTGCAGTTACAGAGATTCCCCTTTGCCTTTTCCCAGCACACAAACGCTCTCTCCAAAGACGCTGGCCAGCACCGCCGCGAGTGGAGCGCGCGGGCCGGCCCCGCGGGAGCGCGGCGCAGGCACCCCGGCCACCCACGCAGCCGGGAGAGGCACAAGCCGGCTCAGCAAGGATGGGATTTTTCCCCTCAGACATCAGCTGCGCACATGCAAACCGAGAGGTTTGAAAGGTTCATTAAGTGGCCAAATTTGGCAGGAAAATGAAGCGAGAGTCACTCTGCTGCCAAGCTGCAACAGCACGGTGGTGCTAGAGCAGCTCATATTGAAGGGCATCGCAATGTTTCAACACAAGCAAAACCTCTTTTCCCCTTTTTTTAAAAAGTGGTGGTGCCAGCCCCACATATACCACATACCCTACACTAATACGTGCATAAACGCACATATACAGAGCAGAACTGCTACTGATATTTCTACATTGTTAACTGAAGCGCTCGGTTTGTCCTGATTTACAGCGAACTTCTGGGAAGTTTTATATTTCAGATCCACCCATCATAATTACAGAAAACCCCATGACGGCTGAAACTCCTTCATGCAATATTTTAAAAAGCATCTCCACTACATTTGCCCATATGCCACTACCAAAGAGGGTTTTTGTATCAGTCTGGCCATTTTTTTGTTTTTCTACTATTACTCTTTTTGATTAGCTGTCATGAAAGAGTTTTTTTCTTACTTTCTCCTCCATTGGCTATGGCTGAAACAGCTCTCTACCTGAACCTGTCTACCTCAAGTAGATAGATAGGCCTCTTATTTTAGGGCCATGAAGTAGCACATCTTTTTTTCTTCTTTCTACTAAAATAGACAAACAATGTGCTAAAATAAGTGGATTACATGGGAATAAACACTTTGGACAATGATAACACTTATTCATGTTTAAACTGTTATGAACAAATATCCATCTTGTTAAATAAGATACGCATCTAAAAGCCTATATTGGGCTTTGCCGAAGGAAGGCACCTTGAAGACTGGGCTTACCAGCAAAATCTGGTTTTACTGGTCTCACATTGGACAGTAAAACTGGCAGCAGCTGACAAAGCTGGAACTTCAAAGAACTGAAGAGTTGCTGGAGAAGATTCAGTTTAGGTGCATCCCAAAAGCTCTCTTCTCGGACTCTACAGATATGTGAGAGGGGATGAGAGAGAAAATAAAACAGGAAAACCCTCACCCTTCCTTTTCATTATAGACATTTTTGGGGCCTGAGAGAGTCCCACAGATTCTATATCAAGACCTTTTATTCATTCAGATTGGTTGCTTTTCATAGTTGACATTTAGACTCCCAGGAAACACCTCATCCACGACGGTGTATTTTTTTCTTTTGGAAAATTCCAAAAGACAAAAAGAAATTGAACCAAATATAATGAAAAAATGGCCAGGAAGTAAAATACTTCACTAAATATAAACATTGGAAGATATTGTTATTTATCCTTGAAATATCTTGAAGCTTTTTCTCTTTTATATTGAAGGAATTTATTAGTACTAGAGAGAAAATGGGTATTTTTCTGAAGATTCTGAAAAAGAAAACAAACAAAAATCTTAGCCCATCTGCACCTAAATGGCCAATAAAATATTGAAGCACCTTTCTGAAAATCATGAAATTAACTTTGATGACTGGTTCAACAATTCATCAGAGGAGTAGAAAAACGGAATTGCTGTCAGCCCAAAAGAGCAAGAATCTGATAAATACAAGAGGAAAAAAAAAAATGGAGGAGGAAACAAGAGGAAGGTCTGAAAAAAAAAATCAAAAAAGTCCAGTGGAAAATTTCCACTTAGATCTGCATTTATTTTTTCTTCTTGCAGCCTTTCTCCTTTCTTGTAACAAGTATTTCCACTTCAATCAAAGGTAGAATGGCAGAAGGAGGAGAACATGAAGGAGCCTGATTTTCCAGAAGATCAGAATCACAGCAATCCAAAGAAACTCTTCTTTAAAACATCTCAGTGTAGACACCCAAATACTGAGATGCTCAGCATTGTTAATGACATTTGAAATGTTGGCCAAGGTTTTTAATTTCATTGAAAGATTAATATTCTGAGAAAATAAAATATACTTGTTTAGCCAGGTTTGAAAATGCTGGGGCCCCATTGAGTCAACAGAGCCTGGCAAGGAAATGGCAGCAACTAAGTTTTGTGATAAAGCATTTTCAGGCTTACAAGTTTTCAGCAAAACTCTGAGGGGAACATCTGGCTGTTTGCTCAGGCATATACTACTTCAAGGTGGTTTTGTAATAAAAATCAAAATTATTACTGCGTATTTGAGAGGTCTCGCAGGCCTCAGTGAAACCTCCCAAAGCTCTGTTTGGTTACACATGAACTAAAATGCACATTGGTGACTGGGTTTGGATTTTATTGCCTTTGGTTTAAATGAACCTAAACCAATACGAAAATTGCTTGGTGTGAGTCAGTACCAGCTAGATTCCCAGCACTTCAGAAAGTAGCGTTTCCCATCAGTGCCATCGAATTTCGGGAGGTTTGCTTCGGTGACCTGTGGCCTTTCTTTCTTCCCACCCGCCTCATTCTTTCTTTCTTTCTTTCTTTGCTATGTATGTTAATTTGGGGAAAATCATAGCCTAAGGCAACACACCTGACTGCTTCCCACCCCAAAATCATTTACCATTTAATGCACGGTTACATTCATTCTTCTGCCTTGATAGTTCCCTAATGAGCTTGAACTGCAATTAACAAAATGATTGTGTTCGCTTTAGTACAATGCACCTGCAAATACCAGGATGGGAAGTCATATTTAAAACATAAAAATACACTCATTACATAGTTTCAGGAGAAGCTTGATATTCTAGCATAGGCTTGAATTTTAACAGGTGTCAGTAGCTACAGGCTATTTGTTATTTGAAGACTTCTTATTTTAATTCTAACTGGTCAGGGATGGCCCTATATATCACTCATGGTGCTAAGATTTGTTTTTAAATCAAAATACAAATCTCTTCCTATTTTTACTGGAATTATTTACCACCTTGGACTGAATAGATTTTTGGTATAAAAATTCAGATAAAGTTGGCATTTCAGTCTCATGTCTATAGAAATATCTTTTTAAACCCTTTGTTAGGATTTACTTAAACCTGACATTTAGGAGAAAAAAAAATACCTGCCATAAATGTTGGTGTCTTAAAAAGAAATAAACAAAAATTAGGCTTTCTATCTTTCTCTGCTTATTAATGGAGCACAAAATAGTGATAACATGGTTAGTAAGAAAACAAGAAGTTGCTATATTCATATTGTTCCTTTTATTGCTGTTCCTGATTCTTTTTTTCTCTGCCAAAGAATCATGGCAGAATTTAAGTTGGAAGGGACCTTGGGAAGCAATCTAGTCCAACTTACCGCTCAAAGCAGAGCCATCTTAAAGTTGGATCAAGTTGCTCAGGGGCTCCTCAAGTTCAGAAAACTCTCCCCAGGTGGGAATTCCACAATTTCTTGGGGTTCAGCTGCTTAACCAGGGCCACTCTGAAGAGCTGTCCCCTCACGTTCACTCAGATCTCCCTGTGCTGAAGCTCATGGCAGCTGCCTCTCGTCCTTCCACTGGGCACCTCTGGGAAGAGCCTGGTCCACCTGTCCACCTGCTTCATATCCTCCCACTTTGGGTAACAGAAGGCTGCAGTTTGATCCCCCTTAGCTCTATAAACTAAGCTTAAACAAACCTGTTCCCTCAGCCTCTCCCACACATCATGTGCTCCAGTGCCCAAACCAACACAGCTGCTCTCCTCTGGTCTCTTCATGTTATCAGATTTTTTTTTACTTGTACCAGAGCCCCAGACTGGGCACAATACTGCACATGCGTCCTCAGGAGCTCACAATGTGCTGCCCACCACGACTCCAGCTCCCTCTGTGTCAGGCTGCTACCCTGCCAGCAGGCTGTCCCCAGCCCCTATTGGGGCATGGGGCCGTTCTGTCCCATGTGCAGGACCTTTCACCCATCCTTGTTGAGTTTTAGCAGATTCCCATTAGACCTTTTCTCCAGGCTGTCCCAGATATGGTCTCCTCTAGGGCAGCCTTACTCTCCAGCATATCAACTGCTCCCCAAGGTTGGGATCACCTGCAAACTTGCTATGGATACACCCTCTCTAACTAGGTTGCTGATGAAGTTGTTAAATAGCATCAGCCCCTCAGCACCTTCCTCAGATGCTTCCTGTCTGGCCATATAGGCTTTTATGTCCTGCTTACCTAAGCAAACTTTAATCCTTCTCTGGTGCAGGTACTACCCCTCTCCCCCACATTCAACCACTATCATCACCTGTCACATTCAGTAGGACATTTCCCTTGAGCTCCCTTTTGCTGCTGATGTACCTGTAGAAGTCATGTATGTACCCACATCATTTTCAACTCCAACTGAGCTTTGACTTTCCTAATTCTGTTCCTACATGCCCAGGCAACATCTCTGTACTCCTCTTTGGTAGCTTGTCCTTGCTCCCACCTCCATACTCTTCCTTTTTGCATTTGAAATCAGTCAGGAATTCCCTGTGCAGCCAAGCTGGCCTCCTGCTATACCTGCTCAGCTTCTTGAACATCAGGATGGGCCGTTTTTGTGCTTTGAGGAGGCTGTCCTTGAAGATCAAGCAATTCTCATGGGTCCCTCTGCCCTCCAGGGCAGACTCCCAGAAGATTCTGTCTACCAGCTCCTTCAACAAGGCAAAGTCCACACTCCTGAACTCTGAGTCATCATTACGCTGCTTGCTTTCCTCACTTCCCTCAGGTTCTTAAACCACTACCTCATGGCACTGCAGCCAAGTAATTCCCAAATGTTTCTTCCATATTTGTGAGTAACAGATCCAGCAGAGGACCTCCATCGATCATCCAGGACCAGCATCAAAAATTGCCCTGACACAGTTCATAAATCTCAAGAAATGCTTATACCCTATCACACTGCCAGTCCAGCAGATGCAAGGATGGTCACATTGCTCCTAAATGCCTATGGTAAGAAAACAAACCCATGCCTCGGTAACTGGATGCTCATTAACAGCGAAACACCCCCATTGTGGATTTGTAAGCCAAGGTACTATCAGTGTAAGCACAATGAAGCTGTAAACATTCCGTAAGCACAAGTGGAATCTGTATCATGTAAATGCATTGGTTAAAAGGAACTCTGCAGGAGTCTATTTGGACAAACCCATGCGTGACCTCACTTGCTGAGGATCCGGGAGATCTGAGAAGTATAGGTAGGCTGCAGAAGTAGAGGTAGCACAGCTCAGAATCAATGTTTGAAGCAATAGCTTATAGACAACTCGGGCCTGGGGGGTCCTGGCTTGTTTCAGGACCGAGTAAGAAGGGACATTACCTACCTGAAGAACGAGAGCTCCAAAGCCCGACACTACCTACTGCATCTGTCCAGAGGGCAATCACAGGAAGCAAATGAATGAAGAAAGCGCCTTGTGGGCCCAGTCCTACACCTCCCCAGGCATCAGTCACTTCCACTGGTGCCCAGAGACTTTAATTCAATTCCTATCAAAAAGAACTGGCACTGAGTCCCATCAGGAATCAGATACCATCACCTTTAAGGGATTCGGGTACGGGCTGCAAGCAGCACCATTGCTGGCTCTAAGCCAGGCAGCGGGGAGTCTCCCAGACCTTCACCCAAATCCCAGTCAGGCCCTTTCAGTCCCACTGAAAGCACAAGTGACAAGCAAACCTGATCTTCAGTTTGAACTGAGGCTCGTCATTCATATGGGTTCTTGAAGAGCCTGGGGATGGAAATGAGTGTCTGATTTGACTGTGACTCACTACCCTGCCAGACAGCCCCAGTGACTGACTTGCCCTGGCTCTTCAGCAGGTAGGAACTCCGAGGAACTTTTCCTATCCATAATGCCAGCAATTAAGACATCTATGTATCCTGGTCATCTACTCAATTTCTACACGTCAGAAGTCCACTCCCCCTGCCATTGCTATCATCATTATTTGAATATCCAAATTTTTACCAAATGTATCTTTACAGTAGAGCCTTGCAAGATAGCTTATCCCCATTTTAATGCTAAGGCAATGATGGGACACTAAGGGCCAGACTTTTTTCAAAATGGAATTTAATTGAAACTCGTGCATGTTTCAATAAACCTTTTCTCTGCCTCTAAGCTGGGTGAGCTCACAGCCCCTGAATCACTTCGTGCTCTGGAGTTGTTAGGGTTCAGGCCATAGGAAAGTGCCAAGTTTCACACTGTTTTGCACATGAAACCGTAAATCCCTCCCCAGCACCCCAGAGGCATGAGGGGGGGCGTTGTTCAAAGGGTTCATGAACTTCGATAAAGTTGGGCAGATATCAGAGTTTATAACAACATACCAAGCTAAGAGGGACAGTTTGCAATTCTGTTCCAAAAGTATTTTGTGTCTAGGCTCATGAAAAATCTAACGAGCACCTTTTAAGCTTTTGCAGAATTGGGCCCACAGCAAAAACACTACCATTTTCTTTTTCCTCGTTTTATCTTTTTCAGCAAATGTAATGCATTATTTTCTATAGTAACAATTTACTGTATCCAAAGTCATTTTAACTTCTAGTAGCTGTTTATATTTTGCTTGCTGTTGTTTTTAAATCATTTATCTGCCAACGTGCATTTTGTAAAGTGAGAGTAAGTGAAAATACTTACTTAGCCTAATCATAAAATAGTCGTTCTTCTAGAGACAAAAAGAGAGTCTTCAGGGACAATATTACTTATACACAATATAAAGTCGTCATTTGTCAGTATTTCTTACCTGCTTGATTTAATAACAAATAAATCAAAAGTAATAGAAAAATCTTAGTTAATAACAGCTGCCGGTTCCAATTCTCACTGAAAACTGACACAATTTTCACTCTCTTCTTTGACTATGATTTTATAGAGGAAAAACTGCCATGCAAAATTCAGTTGGCAATAGAGACCTTAAAACAATACAGATAAATGCTTGGTCACTTATCCTGCAAGCAAACATGTCAGCACATAAGCAGCACTTTGTTCACCATTGCTTTGAAAAGCAAATTTCAAGAGAAAAGCATATCTTGACAGCCAGAATTGAACCTTCCTTATGTTAAATAGCAGGTTACTTCAAGAGCTAACATCCCTCTCCTAGCAAAATGCTCCTCATTATTACAGCAAGTGAGAGTCAGAAAAAAGGTTTGATTTGATTCATATCAAAGTCACAGAAATTTATCATAGCAGACACCTCTTTACTTCTTTATAGCAAAATCTTATTTCAATGTATACTTATCACTGTCATGTCAATAACCAGTGTAATGAGCAGAATCAGATATTCTAATAGTGCACAATAGAAAATACCTGTACAGTGTTTTGGATGCCAAAACATGCTGAAAGGTGGAGGTCATCTCAAGGGCCAGTGAAGATTCTAGGAGAGAGCCCGGGTCCTACAGCCTCGCAACAAGTTTCCTTCCTGATTGACATCCTTTTTGGAAGAGCAGCCCTGCATGGGCAGACCCCTCAAACAGCCAACGCTCAGCTCTGATAGCAGCATCAAGGTTGTTGACGGCAGCTTTTTGCTTCTGGCCTGCACAGCAGGCAAAACTGACATGACTAAAGAGTAGCAAGAAATGTGAATTCTGAAGAAACCTTTAATCTCTTAAGTGAAAAAGAAAAAAAAAAAAACAACTACTTATTAATGGAATGTTAAGATTGTGTGCTAAACCCACAAAAGTCAGAAAACAAAGGAATTAAAGAGTCCCTTGGCTCTTTTAACCCTTCACTCTGCCTGCATGACTTTCATTACACACTCATAACATTGGGCGAAGGGACATAACCGTAGGTGATGTTAAAGAGGGTGTATGGCTGGTTATGGAGTAAAGTTACAGAAATGGAAATGTTAATAACTGGCCATTTTATCTTGTAAAAGTTTAATATTCACTATTTACAAATGGACACTAAAGAAATGGCAGGATGTTGTTATGGAGCTAAATGAAATTCAGAATAAATGAGCTGTTCCCTCCAGTAAATATTTTGGTTGCAGTTTATTTGCAGTGGTATTTATCTCCCCGTGAGCCCAATATCATGGTAATATATCATGCTAACTATTCATCCCCTGGTGTATGCTCATATGTAAACAAATCTCATTGAAAGACGCTGGGTTTGCCCTGTACCCAATACCAAACGTATTTGCATCCCAGGACTGCAAAACTGTCACTCCCCTCTCACCAAGCTCCGTGCAAGGTCAGTATCTGCTGCCCCTGGAGGAGCTGCACGCTTCCCAATCGTTAACACATACATCCTCTTCGTGCGCAAGGAAATATTATCCTGGTTTTACAAATGAGTGTCCTAGGCACAGAGAGATTAAAGCTGAACATTTCAAAGCATCCCAGTTAATTAAAATGACTGGAAAATGGGTGTCCAAATTGTTTAGATACCTTTGAAGTCTCAGAATAATTATATTGCTCAAGGTCACACAGGGAGTCTAGGCTGACCCACAACTTGAACCCAGATTTCCAGCGTCCCACTCCAGCACCTTAATCACAAAGCCACCTTTGCTTTCCAATTTAATACTGGCCAGACCTGGTCCACATGCAAACTGGCTACCAAGGGATGAAACCTGTTATTACGCCATATAATATAGCTATCTATCTCTACCCTACAGGATAAACAGCAGTGTGTTTGGGCACCTTCAAATTCTTTAAGGTATGTATCATTACAAAACACTTAGGGGGCAGGGAAGAGCTATCTGGGAATCGGCACACAACGACTGAAAGTCACTTTCTTGAAGGGCACACTGGAAGCCCACGACAGAGTAACTTTTGCTGCCTCTCACACCCTCACACTAGTAGCCTGCTGTACCATTTCCTTTTTTTTTCCTGATGTAGTGTTTGATTAGCAGCATTTCCTTGCCAGAGGCTGGGACACCAAACCCAGTCTTGGTACCAGCTTTGTTCTCCACTGCATCTACACGCTGATGCCACGTGTTTTGCCATGGGACTTGCTAGGTTACGTGGCAGAATAAACCTTTAAAGTTATTCAGAGTAGCATAGAGACTTCAGCAACAAAGCAACAGATGCTGGAGGAGTCCGTTCCCAAAGAAAAAAAGACCAGAAAGAACTTGCCAAAGAGGATTCTGCGCATAGTACTGTGCATGACCTTAGCACTGCATTTGCTTTGCTCGTGTTTCTAGGGTCTTCACACTCATGAAGGGGCTGTATTTAATAAACTAGTTTCAATATCCATTGGCAAACCTAGTCTCAGCTTCATTTCTCTTGAGCAAACACTCCAACTACATATTCTGCTCATTTAGAGCTGCCAGTCAAAAAATAAAGTTTTCCAAACATGGAGTTTTCCATTAGCTCTTACCAGGCCTCGGTACAAGCTGATGCTCTTGCATGGAGCAGGGCTCTCCAGAGAGCAGCCATCCGGAGTTCTCCCCAGACTAGCACTAACACCCACCGGGATGCGGTTCGCGAGGCAAGACAGGGATCAGCATAAAGGACACACACACACCATGCTGACTGTCACGGAGGTTGCTAATTTCCCATGCTAAGAACAACCTTCGGAAGGAAAATGAATTATGTGTCTCATTCTGAGTGCATCAAAGAGCAGACAGCCTTTTTAAAGGAGTCAAGATCACCTCAGCTGTGCTTTTGTTATCTAGCCCAAGGTTAAGGATTTGGCCTTGGGCTAGCAATTGGCTCAGAAAAAGCAGGATCATATAAGAGTTCCAGGAAGGGAGAAAAACCAAAGCTTGGCAAAGGCGCACTCTTCAAAGTGTGTCCCAGTATCCAACCTTTTTTTTTTTTTTTTTTTTTTGATTCCCCCTTTCAGATGAATCAGGAAAGGAAATGAGGACTGGAGCCTGAAACCCTGAAGGAAGTGCCTACATACAAGAGGAGCTGGAAAGTCCTTCCCAAGCCTCCCAAGACAACTGGGCTCAAAGAGAAGGGTCTGACAACAGGCTTTCCCATCCAGCTGCATGGAAAAGCTGGCAGTAACGCACCGCATGGCCCAGGAGGCAGCAGCTCCTGGAAAGGGCAGCACCTGCCTTGTTTTCTTTGACATGAAACATCAGATAGGCTGCTTGTGTTTGAAAATTAAATTTAAGCCTCACAAAAGGACCCAAATTCCCCAGCAGGCAACAACGATGAGACATGGTCAACAGCAGAACAGCCTGCTGAGTTACAGGGAGTTGTTCACAGGGTACCGACATGTCTTTAAGGTAAAAAAGAAAGATGAAAAACAAACAAACAAGCAAACTGAGCACACGAGAGTTGCAGACCACTTTCCTAACCCCAGTTACTGATGAAAACCAGAAGCTCCAGCCACTCTCCCAAGTGTAGTTTCCCAGGCCTTGGTTCTCCCAGCCACACAGCTCTGCAGTGGGCATGAATCAGTCACCGAGCAGGTGTGCAGCATCTCTCTCTAAATGACTCTGCCCTCTAGGGTACATTTGGGTTATGTTTTCAAAGACAAAAATCTTTTCATCTGCAAACCAGGAAAAATTCTTTGCCCGATGTGTCAAAACGTAGTTAACGAGTAACTACTAAAAAGACTAGAAAGAAAACAATCAATCGGTCTTTGATCCTCCCTTCAGTAATAACAGTACCTAGAACAGGGGTTACTGCTAATCCGAAGGAATCTAAAATGTTGATGGACTTTATAAACACAAGTGGCTTAAATTTGTTTTTTGATTTTTCTTTTATTCTCTTCTGATTTTTGAGTCTTAAGGCTACACTTGGAGACTTCTCCTCAGAGACTGTGATGAAATTCCCTCTTCCAGAATCTCAGCTTCTATGAGTACTCACGAGAGGGCAGCCCTGGGAGCTTTCAGATAATCCTGCTAGTTGCCAGCAGTTTGTACATTGAAAGCAGTACCAAAAATGACAGCACACCTACAATGCCAGTAATCTATGTCTTAAATAATAAGAATTAAAGGGAATAATAATGCAAGTAATATTTTGCAGAATACAACCTCTCATTTTTCACTTAAAGCTATTGTGCCTGCTGTTTATTTATGTAAGGCCCCTTTATATTGACAGGACTAGGAAAAGGGTCTCTATATGCATTAGGATCTGGTCCAATAGCAGCAGTTTGTGGCATCAAAACTGCCTTCATGTCAGTACTATGATGTCAGTTGGAGAATTAGAATTTTCCATTAAAACAGACAAAATATAGTGAGGCTCTTAAAGCAAGAGCCTCAAGTACAGCATCTTTTCATGCAAATGAAAGGAGAAAACACAAGCAGAAAAAAAAAGTGTCAGAATTGTACATAAGTAGAATAATTAAAACACTTGTCAGTGAGTCCGATGTTTACAAGAAATAATATATGCCCTGTCTTACTTCCTAATTCCTACGAAGTCCATAACTTCTTTGGTCTATGCAATCCCATACAAAGTTATCAATAAGTCATGAGAAATATGCAAAAGTCAAGATTATAATGAAATGAATCATTGTTTCTGGGTGCAAAGCAGAGGCACTCCGCTCAGCCTGCATGTTTGCTGCAGCCGTCACCAGAGATCCCCTCCCCCTTCCCATCACCAGTGGCCTTGCAATTAAGCTTCAATATGCCTGTGTGTATATTATTGATGTGGAAACAGCTATTTCCATCACGCCGCAGACATTCTATACTTTTGAAGTCTGTGGTTACAGAGTCATTATTCCATACAGCACTTTCCCATCACTAGGGTGTGCAGGATGCCATAAAAAATGTTTTTGTGCAAGTTCCAAGCTACTGCAGTTATGTCAATAGTTACCTTAAATACAT